>NC_059142.1:21472500-22097500 GCF_020740605.2 Lemur catta | reverse complement strand
GTCACTCAAATCTCTGCCTCCCCCGTCACATGACCTTCTTCCCTGTGTGTCTGCGAGTCTCCAAGTCTCTCTCCTCTTACAAGGAAACCAGTCATTAGGGCCTACTCTAATCCAGTATGACTTTATCTTAATTTGATTGCATCTGCAAAGACCCTATTTACAAATAAGGTCACAGTCACAGGTACTGGGAGTTAGGACTTCAACATATTCTTCCAGGAAACACAATCCAACCCATGACACCTCCATCATTGCCTTGGTCTGGAGTGGGAGTTTCTTCTAATGAACTGCCTTAGGATCCTGTACTTCTACAGCATTACACTGAAGATCTGTGTCCTTTTGCTTTCCATGTCTTCTACTCTCCTGAGCTCTTGCAGGGTAGGGTATTGGTCTCATTCATTCTGGCATCCCCAACATAGTGCACAGCACAAGGTAGGTGGACTGTCCATTTGTGTGGTTAATCAGAAAAATGATAAATACCTAGCCCTCTAGAAGGCAGAGGTGGGAGGATCATTTAAGTTCAGGAGTTCGAGACCAGCCTGAGCAAGAGTAAGACCCCACCTCAACTAAAAATAAAAAGAAACTAGCTGGACAACTAAAAATACATAGAAAAAATTAGCTGGGCATTGTGGCACATGCCTGTAGTCCCAGCTACTTGGGAGGCTGAGGCAGAAGGATTGCTTGAGCCCAGGAGTTTGAGGTTGCTGTGAGCTAGGCTGATGCCATGGCACTCTAGCCTAGGCAACAGAGTGAGACTCTGTCTCAAAAAAAAAAAAAAAAAAAAAAAGATAAATAAATGCATTTCTTGGATTTTCATGGACTTAAAGCATATAGCAGATAACCACTGTGAATTTATGACTATCCAAAGTCCTAATCATACAATGTGTAGGGTGCTGTCCTGAGCACTTTGGCTGCAGCAGAGAATAAGAAGCCATCCTGGCCTCAAGTCTTAGAAAATGTGCCCAGTACTCTGAGAATCAATGGAAGGAGAGATTCCTAGTCTAGAGAGTCAGGGGAGTCTTTGCAAAGAATATGAGACTTTAGAGGGAACTGGAAGAAATGGGAAGATATTGGAAAGGAAGATGATGGATATTCTGGGAGTGAGGAACCATATGGTCAGAAGCATGGCAGAGGGATTGAGGGTGATGCATGGGGAAATGAGGAGTTGGCTTTTTGGTTGGGAGAAAACTCCCTGTTGAATAGCACTGGGAGGTGAGTTTGAGGGAGATTGACAGATGACTGTAAAAATGCCTGACTCATCGACTAAGAGGTCTAGGCTTTACTGTGTAGACAGCAAGGAAACACAGGGAAGCACATGTTGGATTGGGCATGCACATGGGAGATGACTTTAAAAGTTAAAGGTTGTTGGAGATGGATCTGGCAGAAGGAAATGGGCTCTGCACTGAGCAGTGTTGGGGATAGGGAAGAAAGTAGCAAGGTGACAGAGATGGAGGAAGAATTGTCATGACTCAGCAATTGACTAATGTGGGAAAGGGGACGAGGCAGCAAGAGAGAGGAAACTGTGCTCAAAGTCCTCACGGACACTGATAGTGATAGCAGGAGGCCGTTACCCCCTTTTATAACAGCAGAAACATTGGTCAGCAATTCCCCAGGCCCTCCCCTGCTCTGGGAGCTGCTGCCTTTCCTCCAGGGAAAAGGGACATTTGGGTTGAGATGTGCATACTCAGCATTAGCTTCACATCTACAGAGAGTTGAGTGTTGGGTCAGGCACTGCGCTAAATGCTTTCCACGTGCCTGCCCACTGAACTCTCATGACAAGCCATGGAGGCAGATATTATTTCTCCATTTTACAGGTGACAAAGTTAAGGCTCAGAAAGGTTAAATAAATTGTCCGACATTAGTCAGCCAAGCAATTTACCTGACTCCCATGTTTGTGAACCGTAGCAGTGAGGGATACTGGAAAAAGCATGAACTGGGAATCATAGAGCCCAGAGTTCCAATCCTAGTCCCCCAGCTGTAGCTCTCTGACACTTGTCAAGCTAATAGCCTCCATTTCCTTCCCATGGAGTGGGTGTGATGGTACCTGCTCTGTTTACCCCGTTGGGCTGTGCTGGCAAACATCAAAATGGGATGACGTATTTGAAATTGTTCTGTAAGTTGTGAGATGCTGCAGGAAGGCACAGCAGACACAAGTCTCTGAAATGACCACAACATATCCTGCTGCCAAGAGTTAGACAACTTGCTCTGTGATCTTGGCCAAGTTTCTTAACCACTCTGGATCTCAATTTTCTTATCTACAGAACACGGGTTCTCCTGAGGATTAAGGAAGATAAGAAATAGAATTTACAATGTTCTCTACATGTCTGCTTTTCTCTGTTTTTCCCATCTCAGAAATGGATCATCTCCAGCAATGGTATTACCATCCCCCCAATTGCACAGGCCAAAAACCTGGCCATGATAATTGACACCTGCCTTTCCCCTATGCATCCCCTCCATCATCAAATCTCATCCATTCTACCACCAAAATATAACTCAAGTCTCTCCCCATCACTGCTGCCTCGCCTTCAGTCTGATCTGCCATATCCTTCGCCTGGACTATGGCCATGGCCTCGTACTCATACTCACTTGCCCCTCTGTCCTCCATCCAGAAGTCAGAGCAAGCTTTTACAAACCCAAGCATAAGTATAACATTATCCTATTTAAAACTCTTTGATAGCCACCCCTCACTCTTGAAATCAATTTCTAAATTCTTACCACCTCCAAGACTCTGGGATCTGGGTAGTGGCTGCCTTCCCATCTGGCCCTTGGGCTGTTCTCTGCTCTCATACACCACACTTCAGCCATCCTGGCCTTCTCTTGGCTCCTCTGAACACCACTGTCCTTCCTGCCCCAAGACTTCTGTATGAGCTACTCTCTCCCCGATGTTCTCTACCCAGCAACTCCTGTTCAGCCTTCAGGTGCCAGCTTCAAAGCCATCTCCCCCACAGAGCCTTCCCTCACTACTCCACACTAGTTTAGGTCACCTTGTGATGTGCTCTCTGACATCCTTACTCTCTTTTTCCCTAGCAGTTATCACAGATTCATTTATTGAATCATTTGCGGGAACATCTGTGAAAATACCTCTTTAATTTCTGTTTTCCCCAATGGACGGTGAGCTCCATGGAGAAGGATCTAGTTTTGTTGTTGGTTTGTTGGTTTGTTTGCCATGGCATCTCCAGTGTCCAAGCCCTATTAGGTACGCCCGACCACGGAAAGAGTGTCAGATGAAAAGCATGAAGCACAGAGCCTGGAATGAAGTCAGCATTCAGTCCATGTTCGTTTCTCTCCTCCTCTCCCTCCACCGTGGCTCTGGGCCAGGCTGGGATGCCAGGCTGTCAGGGACAATGGTGGGTTATGTCAGATCTCTTTTCAGGGTGGCTCTCTTCTGATATTCCTGGCTGCTGGAGTGAGGAGAGCAGCAGGAAGGCCGGAGCCCAGGGGAATGATTAGCATCGCCTTCATCTCTCCTTTCCCCTGGCTTTCTTCTCTGGGACACAGGGAGAAGCAGCCTTTGTGCTGTTGAGAACTCTGTTAGAACCAGTCCCGGGGCTCCTCTCTTAATGAGGGGAGCCAGCCATCAGGGTATGTCAGGAAATGCTGAGATGAGAGCATGAATATCTCAATGGAAGGCTATTTTGGGAAGCACTGGACACCCAGGCTTGGTGACTTGATTCTATACACACAGCTCAGGTAGAGTAGGTGACCCCTCCCCTCCCAGCCCTCTGGGCCAGAATACAATGACCCGCTCCCCCATATTTGCATGGTTCTCTCACCTTCTTTATCCTGCAGAGGCCACCCAGCATGCAGTTCATGGAGTTAGGAGTAAATCGTAGCAACACCTCTGTCAGAACAGCAACCCTGGACTGTTACCCCATTCACCTGATGTGGAAACTGGGGGCTGGGGAGTCGAGCTGCCCGATGGTAATGCACAGAGACTTAATCATGGGGAAAACCCCTGCTCTGTCCGCAGCCTTGTTCTGCCTCCTGAAATAATAACATCCACTGCAAAGACTAAATGCACGGGATGAGGTTTTCTCTAAGGGAAAATGAAAAGCTTGGTTTAATGACAAAAGGACACCAAACCTCTCACAAGTTCCCACTTTTCTCTGCGAGAGAAGATTAACACAGGAGGACCCAGTTCACCATTGAGACCTTTCCTGTACCCAAATTCCTACAGCCCTTACAATCTGCCGCTATCTAACCTGTAGTCTCACTCTGCGTGGCAGATGGTTTTTGACTTTTTAATGAGGTATAATATACACAGAAGACAGCACACTGCTTACTGAATTCTCACCAAGTGAACAAACATTTTCAAGTCACCGATGCCCAAATCGAGAACGAGAAGAGGACCAGCACCAATGGAACACCACGCTTGTTTCCAGTTACTACCGCCACCGACTCTACCTACTATCTTGATTTGTGACAGCATAGATTAGTTTTGTCTGCTGCTTTTGTACTTCACATAAAGATGGAATCATATAGGACATACATTTTTGTGTCTGGCTTCTTTCACGCAATGTCAGGCTTTTGAGACATCCACATTGTTGCCTGAAGTTGTGGATCATTCATGCTCACCATCGTATAGTACTCTACTGTCTGAACACACCACAATTGACTCACCCATTCTACGTGGAAGGTCATCTTGGCATTTCCAGTCTGCAACGACTAGGAGTAGTGCTGCTGTGAATATTCTCATACAAGCTTTTGGTGAACATATGTATCCGTTTCTGTTGAGTGTATACCTGGGAGTGAAATGGCTATGTCATAGGGTAGCCATATGTTTAGCTTTAGCAAATATTGCCAGTTTTCCAAAACACTTATACTAATTGGCACTCCTACCAGCAGCATGCAAGAGTTCAGTTATGTCTTGTTTGTTAAATTACTGTCTGGTTATTTTTGGGTATATTCAGAAGGTATAAGAGATACTCACAGTTTCAAATACTCTAGTCCTTTGTTCTCATGAATTATCAAACCATCCCCTAAATTCTAACAGTTCAGCTACTTCTGAATCCTAAAATTGCACTGTACATATATCATCTTACTTCTGCACTAACTCTTGTTCATCCTACATGATGCTATTCAAGTATCACCTGTCTGAGAAGCTCCATCTAACCCACGCCTAGGACAGGTGAGATACTCCTCCTCTTTGCTCTGCTGTTTCTGCGTTCCCAGTCCCTCTCGCTGGTTTTGCAGGCACCTACTTCCCAATCACTCTATCAGATGGTGACATTGTTGAAGGGAGGTATCTCTGCCTCCAGGACTTAATACCCTATAGAGCTCAAGGTAGGCTTTCAAAATGATGAATGAATCAATGAATCTTCCTACTAGTGGTAAGTTCACTGAAGGCAGAGGTCAGGACTTCTAATTCTCTTGTATCAATCCAATGGATTCATTGGGTATACCACAGGCACTTAATAGAGGCTTGTTGTAATGAACAGATGTGAATTACAAACCAACACCTCCAGTGGCTTAAGGGAAGACTCTTCCTACAGATCACAGAGCAGGGCCGGGCAGACAAGACTCTCATCCTGGCTGGATTTTGGCAATAATTGGATCTGACTTCCCACTGGCTCTGCCTCTCTTGGGAGGCAGAATGGGGTGATTCAGGCTCATTTCTCTCCCACGCACAGAGCTGAATTTGCCCCACTTTCAGCCTACCTCAGTCTCTGATCTCCTGAGATCTGAAGTTCAAGAGCCAGGGTGGTGGTGATGGAAGTGAATACAAACCCACCTTCTCCACCCCACACCCTCAGGAGCAGATTCACAAGAGAGTTAGCTAATTCTGGACCTGTTCCTCCACCGTTTTGTGGCACTCCCTGGGGGTGGAAAGCAGAGCCACAGACCCATGGTGGTCCTGCCGGGGCTCCAGACAGCTGGCAGGGAAGCCGTGGTGTCCTGGGTAGACTGAGATGTGATGCCGCCCCCACAATCCCTGCTATTGTTGTGAAATGTCTGGTCCAAACCGCCACCCTGTGTGTGATCTGCCTATGGCTTGTAGGAGAACACATTTTCAATGCTCTAGTTAAGCTGGCCCACGCTTCGCATTAAGGGGGCTGTAAACTCAGCAAAAAGAAAATGTGTAATGAAAGTTTAGTATGTATCTTTTCTCCATGTAAGAAGGAAAAATTTCTACCAAAAACTTGACACAGAATAATCACAACCTGCTTCCTCTAAAGATTGAGAAATAGCTGGTTTTAATCCTCACCTCCAGCAAAAAGCAAAATGGCTCCGTGCGGGGAGAAACAAAATAATAATTAAAAAATGCTAGAAACATAATCTTCAATCTTTTTGGTGCCCAAAGGTGTTATTTAGGAATATGTATTTTAATGCAACTAAGTGATAAAAATTTCAGACTGTGGCACAGAAGCAAGAAGCAGCACTTTGTATCTTCACAGAGGTTTGGTTTCAGTTTTAATTCTGACACAAACATGCTGTGCATCCCTGGGTAAGTTGATTTCCTTTCTGAGCCTCAGGGTTTCATATCTGTAAAAAATGAATGTGTGAACTTAAATGGCTCCTTCCACTCTGATACGCTGAGAATGCGCAAAACTAAGTGTTTGTAGCTCTATAACAGAAACCAATCACACATCTATTAAATGTAAAGTTTTACACGTAGGCCCAAAGAAATAATGCACATGTATTTATTCAAGTAACATTTACTTTGTGACTACTATGTGCTACATGCTGGGATAGAGCCATACAAATGCTAACCCTGCCTATAAGAAGTGCAAGGTAGAGTACGGATGGCAGGCACGTTATGATACCCGCAAAATAAAGAGGCACAAGAGTGCAGTGGACGCGGAGGCCATGGACTCCCTTGAGTGACAGGCAAGGATTTTCCAAGGCAGGAACCTTGAGCGATTGTGAAGGAGGCATTTCCAGGAAGCGCAAGGAGAGAGAAGATGGGTGTTTGTTGCTCCAGTAAAGAACAGACACACCATGACTTCAGGGTTCCACGTGTGAAAGCAAATTACTGATGGAATCCAGCCAACTCTAAACTCAGAATGAGTCAACAAGGTGATGTGTTTGCAACCAGCAATAACAACAAAACCCCCAAACAGGCTACTGGCCACCTCAGTTCCATACTGACCCAGCAATGGCTCCAGCTCTGCCTCCAACTGGCTCCCCAAAGTCATGCAATCCCACTACCTCCCCTAGATCTGTTTCTCTGTCTATAAGATGAGAGGGCGGGCTCCAATGGTCCCGAAAGCCCCTCGCTACTCTGACCATCTCTAGACCTGTAACAAGGACACACTAAGAGCTGTCCCAATAAGAAATGGGACCCTTTAAAGTTTGAAAGACTCAGGCTGCTCTAAACCCACCAACTGAAATAAGAATGCCTCAACAGAAAACATTTGTAAAAATACAGCCACACAGCTCCTCCTTTGAAAAAAATAGACTCAAAATTTGTTGGAGAATTTTATAGAGAACCCATTTAGAAGGGAGGAAATGTCTATTTGGAAGATGCTGGACTTCAGATTTTATCAAAATATTTTCACAGACACGAGGCTGGGATGAATGTCTATTAACTTCTGCTTGTTGCTGCTCCGTGAGCTGCTTATTAGAGCCCCGGAGACTCATTTTGTTTGGAAGTTCCTCGTTTGGTTATTCTCAACTTCACCGTAGGATTTCCCCCAAAATCCTAGGGTTTACACAGACCCAGAAAGGGGACGGTCTGAATCCCACATTAACACCTGGGACACATAATCCTGGGCAGCCCTCTGCCCACATCCTCACGTGGGACACATGAGGGACACAGGAAGAAAGAAGAGCCACTCCTCAGTGCTAAGCACGTCCAGAACCATCCCCACTGGATGAATCGATGTCAGTCCTTCCCACGGACTTTCTCTGCATTTCTAGCTACCCAGATTTGCTCCTGGTGACTGTCCTTTGTGGCCCCAGAATCACTTTCCTTCCCTGAGGATCAGCTCTCCCCAGAAATTGAACAGCTTTGCCCCCTCTCAAACCTCAAAACCAAAAGGCCCTTATTATGTCCCCTTTCCTGCTCAATGCAGCTACACCCCACCCTCCTAAGGGACAAGAAGCGACCCTGTTTATCTCCAACAAGGCACCTTGTACACAGGGACCCCCCACGGAGCCCCTCCAGGGCCTCAGAACTCTTCCTAACAACCATCAAAGGGACTTTCACTACTGCAGAGCAGGAAAATAAAAGCAAGGCAGATCTTCAGCAAGGCATCCTGCTATATTTATTTACTCCATTAATTAAAGTAATGAGAAACAAAGCCTGTTGCTCAATAGGCAGGAGCCGAGGGAGCCTCGCCCCTAGAAAACTGTTCCGCTGTGCAATTGTGATATGTAGCCCAAAGGAGGCAGGGCAGCGGGGAGGCGAGCCCACATCCTAGCATCAATTTCCAGGCGTGAAAGAAAGCTGAGTGTAGATTGGGACATTATTTTGGCTCCAAACGCTCCTCACAGCTCTGCAGTAGGTGAAATCAGTCCCATGGCAAGGCAGCATGGAACCCGAGCCCACACACGCATGGAGAGAGTTAGAGCTCTTCCTAAGAATGCGCTTTGCTGAAGAAGGGAGGAGGAAGCAGGAAGGCCCTGGAAACCCAGAGAGCATGTCTGGACACGGGAGGGAAGGGGAGGGCATGTCCCCAGAAGGGAAAGAGGGAGGCAGCAAGGGGAAGCTGAATTCTAAATTCATCTGCCCCACAATGTTGTTGGAGGCTGCCAGCTGCTGTCTCAAGGACATTTTGTCTCTGCCTCCATAATGAACATGAGACTGCGACTACACAAGTGCAAACTTCAGCTCTTTCCTAAAGACGGTACCGTGCTGGAGGTTGTATTCCCTGGGAGCATCTCAATCTTTTCTCCTTGCCCCACCTACAAACTCACATATACACATATCCTAAACACACACACACACACACACACACACACACACACTCGTCTGTACACATCCAAATCTGTTTCACAAACGTCAAAAGCCTAGCTGAACTGCCACCTCCTCCGTGAAGCCCTCTCAGATCTCCCTAGCCAGCAGTATTCTTTTCTTGCTCCAAGAGCCTGTCATACCTTCTCTGACCTTCCTTTATGGGAGTCATCTCTTACAGTCATTTGTCAATGTGCTTTATCTCCCCACTAGATTGTAAACTTCTTGCAGGCAACAGCCGTGCCTGATCCACCTCTGATTCCTCACAGTGCTCAAGCACAATACGTGGCCCAAAGGAGGTCCTTCAAAAATGTCTGTTGACTTAATTATTCTCCTAAGCCAAAAGCTATTGGGTAGAAAGGACTTGTAAGGAGGCGAGGGGATTTCTATTGGATGCCCCCTATCTGAAAGTCCTGGACAAAGCTCTAAAAGTACAAAACAAAAACCACGAGTCTGCCCTTATGGAGCTCAAAGACATCTATCAGGATATTGACAATGCAAGTAGTGTGAGCAATGATGAATGACACAGGAGCTGCTCACCCAACCCGGGAGCAGAGGCTGCCCAGGACATCGTTTTAGAGGGATGACCTTTAAGCTCCACCCTCAGACCTCACATGCACCCTTGATTGCAGCAGGAGAAGCGACTCCCCGCATGCCCAGTGCTCTGAGCAGGTATGGGGACCACAGCACTCCAGGGAAAGCAGGGCTTCGGCACCAGATGGAGGGCAAAGGCGGAAGAAATTCCAGACAGCATCCAAACTTCTTGGGGGCTTGATTAATTGCTTTAATTAGCCAGCCTGTAACCGTTAAGGCAAGTGGCATGGACGGTAATAACACAAGAATGGTACCCAAGATTAGGCTTGAGCGACTGCAGTGCTGTTCTCCTGGCAACTGGATCCAGGTCTCTGAAGCTGGTCCTGGAGCCAGGGAAGAAAAATGTGCAGGGCATGATCAAAGGCGGACCAGCGCTGATTAGTGGCACGCATCTCACCTTGTCAGCACCAGCTCCCAGGGTGAATTAAGTGCCTGCGAAATGAATGCGCATCTGGAAAATCTCCAAAGTGGGTTTTATTCTTGCCCAAATGTTACCCAGTATTTTAATTAACCTGGGCTTATTGTTCTAATTACTTGAGTTTTATACCGTGAATTGCTGTTCGGGAGTGGTGACGATCGGTAAACACAATTACTGTGTATATTTCCAGCGAAGCTTTGCCCTTAAAATTTTATTTAAAAAATAATAATCAGTGACATAAATCTTTAATTTCTAGTTCACTGGGGCTAACAGACTGAGTCGGATGGAAGAAAGGCTTTCTTAGAACATGAAGATTTGGTCTTAATAGGCTCCTGTCATCTAATACTTTAATGGGCCTTCTTTGCTTTGAGAAATATCAGGTGCAAAAGCTAAGGATGGAAAAGGATGTCACGATATATTACAGTGCAAGAAAAAAATGAGGCACAACAGAATGCAGGTAGCAATAACGGTTTTTAAAAAATATTTTTTTAAAAGCCAACTGTGTCAGTGTAAGTGTTTGTTTGAGTATGTGCTCCAAATGTATACAGAAGGATACAGATCCTAAACTCTTAACACTGGTTGGTTACCTTTGGAGATTGGGATCAGAGGCGGTGGGAGGGAAGAGGGACTCTTCGTTTCTGTTTTATATACTTCAATATCGAAGTTTGAATTGTATAGCAGAAGTATTACTTTTGCAATTAAAACATCTTTTAAAATGTGAACCTATCACTCCTTGAATAAGCGAAACACATTGCATCGCAAAGAGCCCGCCCTGCACGGGGAGCCCGTGAATGCAGAGGTGCTGCAGCTGTGTAAGCCGTGGTCGCAGGGCAGCCTCTTTTGTTTTCCCAGAGGCATCTTGTGCAACCTGGACCTCTCTTCCTGCCTCCCCAGATTCTGCGTTTGGAGTCTGCCCCTGTATCCTGCAACCCCGTCTTAGCTTCTCTACTCCTTGTCTTGAGACCCATCCTAACTCTACGTTGGCTCCCTGACCCTCAGCCCATTTCTGTCTTCATCCCCAGACTCCACCTTGCTCTCTACAATGATTTGTCCAGCTTGAGCCTTTTCGAACCACCTGTGCCCAGTAGACTCAGTCTCCACCTATTCATCATCCACCAGTCTGTGCCATCACCACCTGCCCTCCCAGGGGTCCTCCCTCTGGGCTCCCAACCCAGTCTAGTGTTTAATGATATATATTTTTGATTCAACCCTAATCCTAAACACAAGCCAATTTCTTATTTCTAGGGTCCACTAAAGAAACATCAACCTCCCCAGTGCGGAAGAGAAATTGAGTAGGTTGGACTTGTTAACAAATAGTACTTCCGATGGGATATCTTCCTAAGAGAGTCTCAAGGATGGTTTTTATTTGCTTGATTTTCACCTTATATGCCAATATTGGAACTAACCCCAGAGACCTTCATTTAATGAGATGCACCTGTAATGGAAATACGTTAAAATGTCCAGCTGAATCCCAATCTCCCCGCTTATTGGAAAATGGGTGATGTTGGGTTCAGAGCTTCTCATTCATTCGCTCATTTATAATGCATGAATTCATTCTTTAACAAGCATTTATTTCCCCAGTATGGGGAGAAGGTCGGCACCGGGGCAGGGATGCCAAGGTGAAATAGGCAGCTCTTAAGGAACCCAAAGTGCAACAGGAAAAGGTACCACATGAACCAGTGCAGGGGTCAGAGTTACGGGGCTTGAGCTTCAGTATGTACAGGGTACAAGGAAGGTACCAACCAGCACTAGACACCAACTAGCACCAAGTTAGGTGCTAAAGGAAAGGCTGGCATGATCAGGCAACAAATCTAGCCTCAAAAAGCTCATTGTCTAGCCAGAGAAGGAAAGAGAGAATATTGCAAGGGAATATGACAGAGTCACGAGGGGTGTCCAGGGAGAGAAAGACTAACTCTCTCTCTCACACACAGAAAAGGCACCGTATGAATAATCTTGAAGAATGAATGAGTTTGCATGCCAAGCAGACTAGGAGGGTGAGGAAAGGGATGGTCCAGGCAGAGGAAGAAGCTTGCGCAAAGGCATTATGTATGCAGGTATAGGCCAATCATTGACAATGCCTAGAAGTCCCTGTGGAGGGCAGTGGTGAAGATAGCAGAGGGTCCGAGGGGAAGAGCTCTGAATGCCCAGCCGGAGAATCTGTACTTCAGTCTGCAGACAACTGAGCAACACAGGAGAGTGCTCAGCAGGGGAGAGGCATGTTCAGGTCTGTACTGCAGAACCATTCCTCTGGTGCCAGTACAAGATTAGAGAGTATGAAACCAAACACAGGAAGGCCTGAAAGTGAATTAGTTCATTAGCTTAGACTCTCCCAGAAAAACCCACACAAGGTTACATTCTACTAAAAGGAAGGGGGAAAAAATCGACCCAATTTATAAGCATCTACTCCGTATGAGGCTCCAAACTGGGTGCCTTATACCCGACTGCTCACTCAATGCACACAACGATACCACGGGAGGGGGAGGGTAGTAGTCTGAGCTCCATTTTGCAGAGGAGGAAAATGAGGCTCTGCGAGGGTAAGTCAGTTCACAAGGTCATGCAACTAGAAAGTGGTTGAACCAGGATTTGAACCCAAGTCTACTTGATGTTAAAGCCAGGACTCCACCACGATTTCTTATCTCCCTTGGCTTTCTTCATCCAGAGTCAAAATGCTAAAGGCCAAATGGAACACACTGGTCAGAGGGTTGTGGTGGAAGACATTGTTCCTTATGTTGCTCTATGCATCCAGTATTAGGTGACATGTCATAAATTTCCTAAGGGTTTGTGATTAATTCTTTTGAGAATATAATGCCAAGGAAACTGTTTCTTCCCTTGAACAGCAGATGATGAGATTTACTTAACCCATTCCTTCCCCCACTTGGCTTGTTTCCGGGAAGCTCCCAATTCGGTCCTTATAGTCAGTCCTTAAACTCAGTAACTACGTTAGCCCAATGACAATAAATGCTTTCCCAACGATTTCTGAGCTTCCTATTTTATTGCATCCATCTATTTTGTTTTAAGATGCTGCAAAGCTTTTGGCATACAAATGGAGGATATGTAAGAATAACAGCACAAAATGTGCTTTCTACTTACCTGATTCTTCTTTCAAGTCTTTATTCTGAACAAATCTCAGAATAATTGCCACAGGGGACAAGCCGGTGGTTCCTTCCTCCCTAGGTTCTATTTGAGCTGTGCTTTCAGATAGCAACATTGTTCTTCCTCTGCACATCTTTGGTGTGCACTCCTAGTATTTGTTTAATCATAGGTTTAGCACCCACTAGGTACCAGACACTGCGTTGTTACATTTAATTGTTCCAACATGCAAGATAGTTTCTGTCACCCCATTATACAGATAAAAAAACTGAAGCTCAGAGCCCTTAAATGACTAGCCCAGGGTCACACATATAATAAGGAATGGATATGAGATTTGAGTTGAAGTTTCTCTGATACCAAACCCTGTTTACTTTCTCCTCAGCCACAGGAGGTCCAATTTCTTTAATCCCCTTGTGATGAGGCAAGATTGCATGTCTCATGCAACCCCCACCCCCGCCTCCCTACACTGCCAGATTCCCAATTAATTAAAAAAGAAGAAGAAGAAGAAAGGTCTGGTCCAAGCTGTATTGACAAGACTAAACATCCAAACTGGCTATTTTCCTGACCTAAAGTAAGTGCTTTCAAAGCATAAAAATAGAATCATTCTTTTCCATTTGTCTTTGTTCTTAAGAACCACAGAGTGAAGAATGTGTCAGAGCCCCTGACTTGTCTGTCTATCTTTGTAAAAAAAATACATACATACATATATATATATATATATATATATATATATATATATATATATATATATATATATTTCTTAAACCTTTTACACAGAGCTCTTCTGCTTTTTATGAGGCCTGGTAATGAAAACTGAATGTGCAAATTCTAACATCAAACCCATGTTACATAATAAACCCCCACCTTCCCAGCCTTCCCCAGAAGGGCAGGCTTCAGGGAGAACGTTTCAGAACTGAAGTGCTAAGAATTCTTCTGCACAGTGATGGACTTCTCACTTTCTCCCTGTCCACCTGGGGACAGGACGGTGGGTCCTCTTCCTGGAATCCCTATCTCAGAATATCCCAGTTCCTGGCATATAGGTGCTCAGCCAAGAAGGAATTGTGTCCTGGGAAAGTCCAGTAGTCTTTGATAATAGCATTCAGCGAGTCCCCATCTCATGGTCTGGGATGGAAAAAAAGAGAGAAAAAGAGGAAGGAAATTAACACTATTGTGTCGAAAACGGTGCTGAGAGCTTTCTATGCCAGCTCCTTTGATCCTCC
Organism: Lemur catta; assembly: GCF_020740605.2. Lineage (NCBI taxonomy): Eukaryota > Metazoa > Chordata > Mammalia > Primates > Lemuridae > Lemur > Lemur catta. The sequence continues at coordinate 22,083,285 of NC_059142.1, read as the reverse complement.
CTACAGCCTTTCAACAAGGTTTCAATGAGAAAACTGAGGGTCTGAGTGGTCCCATGCTTGGCCCAAGGTTCTGACAGCTAGCAAAGAGTAGAGCCACAAAGGAAAGCCCAAGTCTATACCTGCAGGCCCCACGGCTTTTCTTTTCCATGACATCACCACCCACACATAACCACAGATGAAGCAAAACCTTGATTAACACACAAGGAATAACATAACCTTTGTGATAGAACTCCGTGGAGAAAGGGATCACCAATGACAGACAGCTGTCCCTACCTGCTGCTTGCCTGATATTTCCCATCTCTATGTGTCCAAGTCCCAGCCACAATCCCTCAGTGGAGACCCCTGAGCCAGAGCAGTCTCTGCCACCATCACTTGTGGCTTCTCAGGATGGCCCTCCCCTGCCTAGCTATTCTAGGAGAGGGAAGAGTCTCTTTCTGCCTAGATTCAGCCAGGAAACAATTGGAATACTTCAAACGGCATATGTAATGGACAAGTACAAGAGAGAAAATATGAGAGCAAGGATTCAAGCAGCTTCACAGAGAAGGGATTTTTTTAGCAAATGTCATGCAGGAGCTCCCCATCCAGGTACCATATGTCGTAATAACTAGAAGGATTTTAGCTCTGCACTTTTTGAAGAAAACACAGGGATATGTAGGGAAAGATGAAGTCCACATTCTTGTGATGAAAAAGATATACGCTATTGGACCTAATTATATACAACAAAACAAACAGTGGGCTATGATACCAGGTGATAGAACAAGCAATAGCTCTAAAGAATAACTCTAACCACTGTGGTTAAGGATGGATTTTGAGTCCTGTCGGTGAGATTCTCCCACAGGTGTTGCAGGGCTGCTCTTATGCCAACTTTTCCCCTTAGGTCTTGTTTACTGATATGGAAGATCTTGAGTTTTTGCCTCCACACTGATTCTTGTCATATTTATGGGTATATTTACTTCTCTCCAAAATGCCAAGTAAATGCAGCTCACTGCTCTTCTCATTCATAGGATGGCTGGGTGGTTCTACTGCACTTGAATTTGCTGATCGTAAGTGATCTGCACTCGGGTCCTCTCTGATGTCTACCATGTTGGCTCTAGGGGTGGGTTCCATAATGTTTTCTCTCACTGTGCATTGGGAAAAGCACCACATACTATATTTGGCAAAAAAGTAACTTCCTAACTTAGAGTCCATGAGGAAATGGAATTCTCCCATTAGGTAGAAACCTGGAAACCATGACACTTCCTGTGTCATACCATTAAAAGTCCTGGCAACAGTTTAGAACGTTGCCACTTAGGAATGGTTGTGATTCGAAGCTTGTTTACTACACACCAGACACTGGTTTAACCAGTTAAATATGCTACTCTTATTTGATTCATTGTTCACAAAAATCTACAATGTCGGTACTATTAGCTCCACATTGAAGGTAAGGACACAGAGTTGGAGAGATTTCACCGCTCACCCAAGGTCACATGTGTGATAAGTTACAGAGTTGATAATCAAACCTAGGTCCTTAGGTGCTTGACAGCACTCCCAAAGACCACTGCAGAGTTTGAGCTTTATTCTGAAGGCCAAGGGGGTTGCTAAAGGGTCTAAGAAAGCCTAGCGATGTGTCTGAATTTGGCAGCAGCATGAAGAATGAATGGGAGTGGGTGGAGGTGGAGAGCATAGCAGTATCCCAGGCAATGGGGACTTGGCAAAATTAGTGAGAGTGGACACAGTGAGGGAAAGAGGGTGCCTTTGAAAGGTATTAAGAGTTTGGATCGACACTTCTTGGCAATAGGCAGAAGAAGAAGTCCAGGATGACACCTGGATTCTTGATGTGAGCAGCTGGGCAGATGGTGGAGCCATTTGTTGAGGTGAGAAACTTAACAGGAGGGTGCTTGGGAGAAAAAAAATGAGAGCTGAAATCAGGGAAGTAGGTGATTCTCCAAAGAAAGCATGTAGAATAAGAAGCAGGAGGAAGAGGGAAGCCTAGAGATGTAGCTGATGGCAGGGAAGTGCCTCCTGTCTCTGTTCAAATGAAAACCTCCCACTTTCTCCCTGGACTGTGGGCTACATACCGCCCCACTCCTGCCTGCATCTCGGGGTACTAATAGAGTTGAACTCCCCATACATGGACAAGAAGAAATTCTCTTTGCTTCTCCAAAATTCCTATATTCTCTGCTCCTAGCAGGGAAAACAGGTACATGAATAATCAGCAGTTTCCTGCCTGTGAGATACATGTATACTTGGAAAAGACTGGGCTGCCCTGCATTCCCCACCCTGATGAAGACTACCACTACCATCTACCCACCCCCATGCCAATAATTGCTAGGTACAACCAGAATGTACATGGAATAGTACATTATTTAGAAGAAAGATCACAGTCACTGGAGTCAAGACAGACTTGAGTTCAAATCCCCAATTTAATGTGTTATTTCAACTCTCCAAATGACAGTTTCCATATCTATGAAATGGGCTAATTACACCTCGAGACCTAGAAGCATGATTGAGAAGATCAGGTGAGAAGCAAACCAGCCAGGATGGCACCTTGCACACAGCAGGTGCCCAGTTAAAGAAGTGCTGCCTCCCTCTCTTGCTTTCCCTGGTCTAGGATGGAATCAGAGCTGTGCAGAGTCTGAGCTCTGTTCTGCTCCTCCCCAAGTTTTTTGAACCCAGAGGGGGCTCTGGCAGGTCTGTGTTTACCTAAGTCTGCATTTCTAACCAGAGCCTGCGAAATCAGGTTTTGCCAATTCCCAAGAAAGCTCTAGCCCCTGGACCCGATCAGCAATGCTAAGACAAAAATGCAACCTTTCTTCATATATGTGAACATATAGAGGGATAAGAAAAGTTTTCCCCTCAGCCCTCAAGCAATCTTGTGTACAGCAAACATCATTGAAGTCAGCAGGTGTACATTCCAAGAGAAGACTCTGTCTCTTGGACTCTGAGTAATTTTTCTCTTCCAGAAAAACATAAAAAGAGAGAACAGCTGAAGATACAAGGTCAGGATCAAACCCATGCACAGCCAGTGTCCAGCTTCTTCAGAGGCATTTTTTACTTGGTTCTGAGCCCAAGGATCAAAGCCCAGGCTGTTCCCTCATATCAGCACCACAGTCCCTAACCTTTGACCTTGTTGATGCACATTCACCACCTGAATTAAGGAGGTAATCTGGACACTCAGGATCTCTCTGAAGATGAGACCAGGGCTGCTCTACTTTGAGGTTAATGATCAGCTCAGATGTATACCAGTCTTAGAGAAACAGAAACCCTAGAGGCTATCTAGTCCAATCATGTCACTGTAAAGACAAGAAACCTATTCCCAGAGAGGGAAAATGATTTTCCTGAAGTTACAGGGTAAGTTAGTGGCAGAGTTGGGTCATGAACCTAGAGACCCTGATACTGAAGCTCAATGGTATTCTAAGTACTACCTTGCCCCACTCCCCAGCATAAATGTTATCTCTTACCACCACAGATTGGGCATGCAGATGGATACCAAGGGAACCAGGAGATGTCAAAACATCCAGGCTTCAATGAATAAGCATCAAACAGTGGCATTACAATAACAGAGTATTAATATTAGAATAATGTAATAGATTCTATAGTATAATAGTGTAGTGATATTATTCTATTACTCGATTTTAAAACCACTTTTGACTGATAAAAATCATCATCTTGCTTGACTCCATGGGGTAGCGGGGAGGAGTGATGGCATTCTAGGTATAAAACATCCGCTAGAGACAAGACATTCTTCACCAAACCTTTATTTAATGTCTACCATGTGGCAAGCACTGTGCTCAACTTTGACATTATTGTCAAGAATCAAATGGTCTCTGAGATCTCACCATCTGGTGGGGACATAGATATAGGAGCATATTGTCATATTGTCATTGTGAAATGATTTGTGCCACAACAGAAGTCCATAGAATGGGTTTTGAGGGATGGAACTGGGGGTGTACTTCAGTTTTGGTGGACAGTGGTGCCATCTGCTAGGATAAGGACTGCAGGAGAAGACGCATTAGAACAGAGGAGGAAGGTGATGAATGCAGTGTGTGACATACTAAGCTTGACAGCCCAGAAGGCATCTGAAGCACAGGGATTCTGTCAGGTGACCTGGCTCAGCTCAGTTTTGGTGGGACCCACCCCACACCCCCTTGGCCGGCACTTTGGTGCATAGCTCCTCTACTCTGCCATTTATGTTCTGCTTTTCAAAAACGGATCGAAACATCAAATCCACTGATGTCTCCTCTTTGTCTTTAAAAGAATCCTGTGGGTTTTTTTTTCTTCTTTTACTATCGTTTTAATGGGGTTTTTGGAGACAAAGGAGATATATGTTTGCAGACAATCTACCACATGGAAGCAAGAGTTTTAAAAGTCAGAATCTGAGCAGTGAACAAAAGAGGGAGAGGAGGAAGAGAGAGAGGAAGAAGAGAAAGAAGAAAAGAAGAAGGTGATGGCAGACAAAAGAACTGAGAAAAGACTCAAGATACAGCAGTAGAATTCGGAGACGTTGGGAATAGAAGAAAGCATTTCAATCAAACAGAATTGGTCCCTTGCCACTTCATTGTTGCTAGGTACAATTTACCAGCCCCAAATCAGGGGATCTTTTCAACATATAGAGATAATGGCTACATCAATGCCAAGCTCCTGTACGGTCCAGTGAGCTCAGACCATGTCATGTCTGCTTGACAAGACATGGACAGTTATCCCTGAATGGGTTAACAACTTCAGTGAAGCTATCACTCAAGTTTTTTTTTCCCACTAAACAGTCCTTTTACCTTAATTATGTAAGGGATTCATAATGTTATCGATATGTAGGTGGTACTGCCTTTTACCAGAAATAAACCAGCTCAACCAATTTTTTGGTGTCATCTAGGTTAAATCTATCAAAAGAATAAAATTGTTCCTTTCTATTTCTTCTATGCTCCTTTCTTCATTTTTTTCATTTATCATTCATTCATTCAACAACAATACGAGTTCACTGAATACCTACAGTATTCCAGACACCAGGCAAGGCTCTGGAACTAAGATTTTGTTTCTGGCTGGGCTGCCTAGGCAATGCCAGGGGAGGTGCTTAAATAAGGCAAGCCAGCAAGGGTTTGGAAACCAGAAAGAAAGGAAATCCCAAGATGAAGTAAATGACTTAGAGTGAGAGAAGATGTCCAAGAAAGAAAGAGCAAAGAACATAAAGTCCTGGGAGCAGGATGAAGCAAGTCCTCTGTAGAGAAGCTGGGCTTGAACTTGGGGGAAGGTCTGCTTCCCCTTGAAGATAGGGGAGGAGGAAGAGGTGGTGGCTTAAAGGAATCGCGCATGATCATTAAGATCACACCACCTCAATGAAAGACAACAGAAAAATGAGGCGAGGTTCATTGAATTACTTTCCTTAGTTGGCTTGGTTCTCTATCCCCTGCAAGAAATTCGTCTTATCAAAGCTAAAATAAGTTTATTTGTTTATAAAGGGCCTCCTATGTGCCAGGCACTGTTCAAGGTGTTCAAGATACCCCAGGGGACAAACTCAAGATCCCTTCCTTCACAGGACTGACACCCTGGCGGAGCAGGATCTACAGCCCTGAGATGAACACGGAAATCTCAGAAGAGGAATCAACAACCATCACCCAGTTATGGGATAAGCACATTGGCAAAAGTTGGAGAGCTAATAATAACCACCACCATTTATTATTCAGTAAATATTTGCTGAGTGCTTTTTGGCCTTTTTAGCCTTTTGCGGGACCTTGGCATCAGCCTTGTTTACCTGTCTCACTTTCACTTCGTCACCTCGGCACCTGGTTAATTGCTACTACTTCTTCACTGGGAGCATCATGTTGGATCTTCCTTCCCTGTGCCTCCCACATTTATCTTTCCCTGCCCACTGTCACCACTATGCCCAGGCCTTCGTCAGTTCAAGCAGAGTAGACTGCAATTGTCCCCCCAACCCATCTCCTCTTTTTCCCAGCTCCAATCCATGCTACTACTTTCTAAAAGTTTCCTGTTATTTATATTCCCCCACCCAAATCTTCTGCAAATGAAACAAAAAATAAAATAGGATAAAGTCCTCTTAATTTCCTAAATAACAAAGTGTTTGTGCAGGTGGTTACATGGGTGCACGCACCCCCTCCCAATCTGCCATCAAACCACCTCTGTGCCTGTCTATGTTCACTCACCTTCCTGTGCAGAGAATCTTCACTTCTTGGCTTCTGTTCACAGACCTGAGCTACCGAACACATACAAATGGAGCCTTTAAATAGATTTCGCACTACCGATATTTTTCAGGTATTGTCATTTCTCCTGCTGGAATGCCTTCCTCTCCTCTCTCTAGTATACACAGTGTAGTTTAGTGCAAGGAGGAAATGTTAAGTGGAGAGTCCCAGAGCTGGAAGAATGGACTTAGACAAGTCACCGACTCTCTCTGGGCCTCAATTTCCTTATCTATAAATTGGATCGAGGAGACTAGAGCAGCTGATTTTTCAGAAGCTTCCAGATCTCATCTATAATGAAGGACACACAAGAGTCACGCTCAGCTGCCCATCCCAAGGTGACTTCTCCTTTCTTGATAAGCATGGTGTAAAGAACTAGGGTAACTAGATTCTGTGTTCAAAGTATCTAAAACTATGCCTGTATTAGAAATGTAAGAGCTGAAGCTGACAGATCCATAAATGACTCCTCTGTTCAGGCATCTATTTCTGAAGGTGATGACAAAAATTAGAACGTCTGCCTTAGTTACCTGTGCCCAACCAATAAAAGTACTAGCATTCTAAGTGGGCCTCAGACTTTCCTAGAACCTACAAGTCATGTCAAGGAACATGAGTCCGCAAGCAAATTCATGTGCCGGCAGCCCAACCCAAGCACCAGCCTTGAGACTGAAACTGCAGGTGAAAGGCCAACACCTGGATTTACAAGATATCTGTAAGATGCTTATACTTTCAAAGTATTTCACGTACGTCATCATATTTGACCCTCATGAGAGCCAGGTGAGGAAAACAAGGAATCACATACAGTATACAGGCCTACTATGCACCAGGCACTCTTCAAGGTGTGTAGGATACACTAGGGGACAACTTGAAGCTCCCTTCTTTCATAGAGCTGACATCCTAGCAGAGCAGAATCTATGGCACTGAGATGAATAGAAAATCTTAAAAAGAGGAATTAACAACCATCGCACAATGATGGGAAAAATGCACAGGTGAAAGTTTGAGAGTTAATAATAACAACCACCATTTATTATGCAACAAATACTTACTGAGTGCTTACTATATGCCAAGCTCTGTGCTTTATGCTTTGCATGTGTTACTTTATTTAATCCTTATGCTAACCCTGCAAGGCAGGTATTATTATCTCCATTTTTCAAATCAGCAAATGAGGACTCTGAGAGTTTCAGTAACTCCCTCAAGTTCCCCCCACGGCTTGCAATGGAGAAGAGACGAGGGAGTGATGAATCCTGTTTGCAGAAGCAGGGGAGGGTTTTAGAGAGGGGGATGCTGAACAAGGTCTCACAAGATGAATAGAAGTTCACCAAGCAAAGAAATCAGGTGGATGCCATCTGGGCTTCAAGTTCAAAGTCACAAAGTTGTAAAAATGTGATGCAGATTTAGGCTGGGAAAGCAAGAGGCTTTGATAGCCGGGGCAAAGGGTTTGTGGGGTAGGAAGTCTCATGAGAGGCTGGCAGGTAGATGAGGCCTGGGTGAAAAGGGCTTTATAAACTAGGCTTTCCCAGAATTTCTTGGAAGTTTTTCAAGAAGAAAATAGATAATGTATATACAGCTCACTGGGACAAATGGACAAAGCTGCAGTCCAGGCAGTCCCTGGGGCTCTTGGTGCCCCCAGAGCTGTGAGGATCAGTGTCTATACTCCCTGTAACCCACTGTGTGTTTGTGAAGCTGAGCAGTAAGAAATGACAGACAATTGAAGGATTTTGAGCAAAGCAATGGCGTAATTAGAATGGCAGGGTGGGGAATGGATTGGAGAGGCAGGAAATCAAAGGCAAGGAGCCCAGAAGAGCTGCAAGAACAGGGGAAGCTGTCAGCTGTAGACCATGAGGCCGTGGGCTTGAGGAGGATTTAGGAGGTAGCATCGACAGCCCTTGGTGATGGGTGGATTATGGTAGAAGTGAGGGCTTAGTTGAGTATAACTCCAAGGTTTCTAGATAAAAAAGGAACTTAGAATTCATGACCAAAATACCTCTTCCCCTGGGTAAAATTGCAGTTCCAAATTTAAAAGGATATATTGTCAATACTTCACAAAGCAGCGCAGACGTTTCACATTTCTCTGTATCAATCAATGAGTTGGTACTCGAAAAGGAAAAACAGACTAGAAGAAAGGAAAAAAATAAGCCCTCTAAGGGAAGTTTGCATTCAGGAAGCTAATAGACGAGCTACATTAACTTCTGACACCCTCGATAAGTCAGAATTCTGCTGTCACTTACTGCACAAGACTGCCAAGTTCTGTACAACAAAATCCTAAAACGTTTCTGATGGAGACTTGAAGGTTAGAACCGTTTTCTTCAATAGAATTCCATTTCTCCTTTATTGTTTCTTCTTGCAGGGAAAAAAATGTGGCAAAAATTGGTCTGTCATTGTTTTTAGTCTAAGAAATAGAAAAGAGAGAGAAACATTTTAAATATCATGAAACTTCCTTTTATAGAATGACTAAACACCCACAATATAACCCAACTGGCAGCAATGTAACCAATTCTGAATGTTGAGCAATGTATGGAATAACTGTTTGGCCATCACAAAAATGACTATAGGGAAACTTTTGTCTATAGCGATGGCTGAAAAAATGGACCAACTAGAGGACGCAACCTTCGTTGTTCAGACCCTTTCTTACAAAGAAGTGTCATTTTCAGAAATAGCCAGTTAAGGATTTATTTATTCTTTTAAGCACTACAACTTTTTTTTTAAATGGAACCATTTGGCGAAAACTCCCTCTGCAATATATCCCGTCTTTTCCTGTATTCTCATGTGGATTATACAGAACAAAATGTCATCTTAATGGCTCAAGGTCACAATGCATGTGAGTTCCAACTATTGCTTTGGGCTAAAAGACTCAGGACGATTTGAAATGTATGGAGTTTGCCCCAACAATAAATGACATCACTTTTTAGTCCTTTGATCTGTTTTTGTAGCTGTTTTGTCTTCTCCTTTGTTACCAAGCTTTGGCTATACATTGTAGCTATCAGTACTCTTGGATCTCAAGCCTATCTTTTTATCTTCTTGACATATATTATTTCTATTCTGCTGAGAGCTTGAAAAATGAATAACCAAGCATGTTGGCAAGATTGTAGGTAAAGTAAGAGCCAGTAGGCCCTGTGAAAAGACAAGGGCTCACTCATGCTTAGACCATGCTATGGTATCTTTAGGCCCTGGAAGGCTGTATCATGTAAGGCAGGGGTTGGGGAGAGGATTTAACATCAGTGAAACTGAGTTTGATCTTAAATAAACCACTTGATGTTTCTCAGCCTCAGGTTCCTCCTTGGTACAAAAAGAAATAACAATCCTTTGTTATAATAAATAAGAGACCTTCATCAGGGCTACTGTGGGAAGTAAATAAAATAATGCATGCCAAGTTCCTGGCACCAGGCTGGCCACATTACTATCCTCAATTAATTAAAGCTATTATTATTATTATAGATTTTGTGACACGCATTTTGGCCGCTCAAAGAGTACATTTCCTTATTGGAAGAAGAGCATGATGGGTGGTGAGACCAAGGAGAACTCAAACCGTAGTTAAAGATGGAAGTGTAGCTGTCATGGGGGAAAATGCTCAGGCCCTTCATGCTGTTGAGGTCCAGCCAGCACCAGGGGCACCATTTCAAGTCATCCAGCCAGGATTTCATTCACAAGTCAGTAAGGTCTCCAGGCAGAGGCAGGGAACGGAGGACAGAGACACAGAAATTGGCAAGGACACAAGAAAAACACCACCTCCAAGGTAATTCTCATCCAAACACTTCTCCTTTATTGGGGACAGTTTAGCATCTGAGTCAGTTTTTATTATGGTCACTCTTTGATCACTGGGTATCTACCATGTAACTAACTCATCGCTGGGGTTTAGGTTCCAAAGGCACTGAGACAAGGTGAGGAGCCTGGTGCAGTCTGACAATGGTGGGGATGGAGGAGTCGGAAGCCAAGAGGAAACATGCTAGAGCCAGCGCAGGTCAGGGTGAATGTGGCCAGCTGCAATGGGCAGCATCTGTGGCTCACTTTTACTGGCTGGCGGGCAGTGCCAGGGTGGGAGGGGGGGAGGTTCATCAGGCTGGCTGGAAGATCTAGGAATACAGTGGCCCTTGTTCCAGTGAGACCGCTTTATAGACACAGAAAAACCTTCTGATTCCAATGTGTCTTCCCAAGGTTAGCCCTGGTAAGCTTGCTTGGGTTTGGTTTGCCTAAAATCTAAATAACTGTACCAAAAGAACCTACTTGTTAGTAAACCCCACCACTCCTAACTCTATCCCGACCACTGTGCATGTTCAAAGAAATGTTTCTCTAAAGTTGTGATCGGGGTGGATGTGCTCTTTGGACCCAGATATTTTTTAGTCAGTGCTTTTTATATCTAATGCATAGCATTGGCATCCTCGTCATGTTCTTGTCTTAAAATAGCATAATTTTCCAATGACATCGTATCACCATCATTTGCATGGTCATTCCCCTATTGTGGGGGCTGTGAACTGTTTTTAACTTCCCATTTTTTTCCCTTTATTATGAAAATCTCCACTGTGAATTCTTTTGTACTTTTTCTTTACTTTTGGGTCATTTCCTTGGAGAACGCTTCTAGGGTGTGGAATCACCAGGTCAAAGGGTATAAACTCTGTCCTAGCTCTTATTCTTCACCAAGCTTAGAAACTTGCCTTTATAACTCCAAGAATTTTCAGAAAGCTATTTTGAATCCAGTGTTATGTCTTAGTGCTGTAGGCTGCTGAGAAATATCGAATGAGTAAACTTCAGCCCTGCTGGGCTAAGGAAGGATTGATTAAAAAGGAGAAAGTAAGGCTGAGATCTGGAAGGAAAAAGGAAGGAAGAAAAGGAGAGAGGGAGGTGGGAGGGAGAGAGGGAAAAGGGGAGAAAGGGAGGGAAAAAAGAAGGAAGAAAAGAGAATAGAAGGAGGGAGAAGGAAGAAAGAAGAATGGAGGAAGGGAGGGAAAAGAGGCTCAGTTGAAAACCCAGGGTTTGGACAGATGTGTTCCACTCTGTGGCCACGTGGCAGTTCTTGGAGTGTAATGTCATTTGGATGTTGAGAGAGGAAACATTTTGTATGGCCCTCTCCAACTTCCTTGGCCTAGCCTGGCACTTGTTCCCATGGGCACTTCCTTAAACCTGTTCCTAACCAGTAGACTTGTGTAGTTTTAGATCTGCCCTTGTGGCAGCGTCACACCTAACTGTGAAGAACGTAGCTCCCAGATCCACAGCGCATACGGAGAACCTGCTTCCTGCCCAACAAATTCTGCTTCCACTTCCTTCATCTCCCCCAAGGGTTTTTGCAAAACTCTGAATTATGCTGCCACCCACTGTGTCTTTTCTCTTTCTAAATTCTCAGTTTTCCCTTTTCTAATAATTACCAATATGTCAAAAGCAGACCTGGGTTGGGACTCTGGCTCTGCCACCTGTGTGGGACACTGTGTGTGACCCCAGGCAGGTGATCTTACCTCTCTGAGACTCATTTCCTTCACCCGAAAAAGGAAGCTCAGGGCCTGACACTAGTAAGTGCTCAGTGAATGGCTGTGTGTGGGCCTGTGGCCATGATGGTTGCACCTGTGCTCAAACCAGCAACAGAGAGAATCAGATTGGAAAGATAAAGCTTCTGTGTTCTCATCTGTAAACTAGGGATGACATCACCCTCCTGAGTTGTCCCAAGGAATCATTACATGGTGCATGTCGTAGTATCTCATCGGTACCTGGTTGGTCCTCTGTGTTACCTCCCTCCCCTCCCCCCACTTCCTTTCTGATCCGTTACTCTGTCTGGATGACCACGCAGGTCCACAGGACTGCAAAAGAATGTGCTAAATCTCTCCCTTTCTGCTGCTGCTGCGGGTGGACAGGGAAGATAAACTGGGGGTAGAGAAAGCCGAGGTAGTGGTTTGGCCAGGTCTTTTATAAGGGAAAGAGAGTAAACAAACTGCTAGTGGCTGAGACAGAGGAGAGCTGTGGCAAGGAGGCAATGCAGCCAGCCTGAATGGAGGCTTTGGACAAATCAACCTGGCCTTAAATCTCTGAGCCGCTGCAAAGGGTCTGTCCGCAAGATAGATTCGGGGCTGGTTTGTTAATGCTCCCCGAAGCCGAGGTGAGAGCCAGGTGAGCGTCAGTTAAGGGGACAGTCAAGAAATTGTGAATAAAATGCCTCATTCTACCTTGGGTTTTATATTTCATTAAATCCTATTTTAACTGCATACATTTTCATCATATGAACGGATGGTTACTCTTGGAGAAGGTGATTATGCTTAACTATTTTAATGAGAGTTTTTTATGTGTCCAGGAGAGCAAATTGGGTAGAAAAGTGTGCAAGGCTCCATTTCTCTGCTAACTTTATGGCCATGGCCAAGGTTACAACCAAGACACAGTTGTTTAAACTGAGAGAACAGAATAAGGCGATGATAGGGAAGGAACGCTATGGGAAGAAGAGAGATTAGTTGCTGAGGCAGCCTGAACGTAGAAAGTAGATGTCACAGGTCAACAAGACACCAACAGGAACACAAAAGTCCACATTAGGAGGAGGACATGGACATCGTGGAAGAACAAGAGGCCCTGGACATCCTCAATGCAGGGCTGTGCTGGTGTCGTCTCTGCCCGGCTCAGATCCTAGCTCACAGGTTGATCCATGTGAGCAGAGGGGCAAATTTCTCTGAGCTGGGGTGAGAAAACAAAAACAAATAGAGAAATTCAGTGGAAAACAGTGATAGCTCTCAAAGCAGTCAAGGGGAAAAGACCTTTCCCCCGAACCCTCCCACCATGCTGTGCTCATCTCTCATAGAGCATTTATCATACTTTATTGAAATTGCCTTTCAATAATTAATTAATGTTTAATATTTAATATTTTCTTGCCCATGTCCCCCCACTAAACTGCAAGCTAAGGCAGGGATCACATCTGGGTAGATGTATTTCCACTGCCAAGGACAGTGCCCGACATCCATCAGGTGCTCAATAAATATCCACTACAGTCATCACTTCCAGCTAATTATAGCTGCCTTAATTAAGACTTCATACTCTAGAGCCAAGCTGCTTGAGTTTGAATCAACCACGGATTGGACAAGTTACTTAGCCAATCTCTGCCTCAGTTTCCTCCTGTGTTAAAGAGCTATAACGGATTATATTCTTCATTGAATTGCTGTCAGGATTAAATGAGTTAATTCCTGCTCATTGAGCAGTGTCTGACACATAATTAGTGCTCATTCAATGTCAGCTACTGAATGTCATTATCATCATCACCATCACCATCACCAGATCAACTTCTCAGTGACCAGGGGCAAGTTATTAAATTCTTTACCTCAATATCCTCTCCCAAGTTCAACTGCATGCTTGTTAAGATCAATTTTGGCACTGACACCTGGAGATTCTCTCCATGGTATGCTTTACCCACTCTATCTATACGTTAGTTATAGGAACTTCTGAATCCCAAATGGCTTTCTCTGCCAACCAATGCATATTTGAACTATCTTTCTAGACCAAGAAGAGTTATGTGCTCAGGGCACTCAATTCCACATGTGTGTATTATAATTAGCATAAGGAAAATATGGCCAGAAAATTAAATGCTAGTCAAGTACATAACAATGCACTTCAGAGGCAAATAGAAATATCTTTATATTACCTGCTGTTTGAGATTATCCACATGAGAGCTTGCTTCCATTAACATATCTAGCAAAGGGTTCAGGAATAATTTGATCATAAGATGGCAAGCTCTGTGCATCACCTTGTCATAGGACCTGCTGTCCTGTTTGGATGGGAGAGCAGGATAATGGGAAATGAGAATTGAAGGGAAATAACAGAAGTTGCAATGAGGTGCCAAAGGAAGGCAACCAGATAATAACTAAAAACACAGCAAAAGGGGTGAGAACATAAAATACAATTACTCCAGCACTCACTGTCGGAAAACATTTGTGTTAAAAAAGGAAGGCATACGAAGATTAGGTGTGCATATGCATATTCATAGAGTACTGAAAGATCACACACAGAATTGATGGTATTGGTAGCCTCTGCAGAGGAAAACTGGACAACTGGTAGACTGGGGATGGGATAGAGAGACCTTATATTGAGTATCTTTTGTCCTTCTTTAAACTTTTTGAACCTAACTGTAACTACATTACCAATTTCAAAATGGATGTTTAAAAAAAGTCATCTCATAGGGTGAGCAGAGTATGAGTCGGAAGTTGGAACCTGGATTCTGGCTGTGCCTGTGTCAGTATCAACTCATGTGACTTAGAGCAAGCGTCTCCCCTCTCTGGGCTTTGACTTCCTCCCCTGGAAGTGAAAGGGTTAAATTAGATTTTATATCCAGCTCCCAGCTTTTCTAGATTCTCCAATAAACAGGGACCACATTGCTTCAGTGGAGCTGCCTCCATCCCTGAAGAGTGCGAGCCTCCCGACTCTTTTATCCTGGACCGGGTCCTTCCAGCCCATGATCTTTCTTCTGTGGCCATGGGCCCTTATTTGACCTCCTATGCCTGAGATTTGCTTGTGGTAGGAGAAAGAAAGCTGAGAGCTTGAACTCTAATAAAATAGGAATAACTGAAAAAGCAAAAAACTGTCTAGTGAGTCTAAGAAAGAACCCAGAAGAAGAGAGAACTCAAAGAGGCCAAGTGTGTACAAGAAAACCATGGAGTAAGAGGGAAAGGCAGCAGAGATGCTGGCCACGTGGAAAGGTAAGATGGAACAGCAACCCACTGCCAGCTCCAGGGTGGAAGAGAGGGAGGGATGTAGAAGAATGAGTGTGCAATGAGCTAAAACCACAGCAGAGAATTCTTCTCACTTTCTTTCCACCAGTGCAAGAATCCCTATCATGACTAGTGGACATTTGCTCAGGTCCTATAACACTGTGACTACTTCTTGGGCTCCAGATGCCACCAGCAGCATGGGCTAAAAAGGTATCACCACTGCCCACACCACCAAAGAGGGTTCTTGACCTCCAAGCAGGAAAGAATTCAAGTGCAGGGTCACACGTGAAGCAGAAACATTTATTAAAGACAAAGCATAGAAAATACAGTACACTCTCAAAGATGGTAGAAAGCGGACTGCACCAAGAAGAAACAGTACTACTCCAGGGTTAGGGTGTGTTCTTTTATGCTAATCCCTAATGACATGCTAAGCTGTCGGTGGAATATTCATGGGTTTCATGGGAAAGGAATGGAGGGTGCCTAGAACTGGAAACCTTTCCCTTTCTTGACCTTATAGGGTAATCTTCAGGAGTTGCCATGGCATTTGTAAACTGTCATGGCGCTGGTGGGTGTGATTTTTACTATGTTAATAGAGTAATGCATTTAGGGACACTGTTGCCTCAACTGTGTGCATGCCCCAATTAAAGGAATTCCTCCTCTTACCTTAGAAAATGATGTTATGGCTAAAGTAAAATAACTAAAGGGTTCCTATTGGTTATATTTATCTTAGCTAAGCATATTCACATTCCTGTAGCTTTCTTATCCTATTGGCCTCCTCCCCTGACCCTTGCCCTAGCTGCCTGCAGGGTATCTGGCTCCTGTCTCTAAAGGGCCTCTAGGCTTCAGGCAGGGGTTGGGGAGAGAAAAAGGGCAGAGAAAGAAGAGAAGGGAAAAGAGGAGGAGGAGGAGGAGGAGGGAGGCAGAGTGACAGAGGGCTATGGACACTGCAGAAACAAAGACAGACAAAGAGAAAGGGGGAGAAACAAAGAGAGATTTAGGATCACAATTACTTCCACAAAAGCCCACGTGTCCCATGACAGCAGTGAACTTTAATATTAAAAGTAGTGTTGGCTCTATCACCATTAGAGCATAGTCCTAAAGGAAAGTGCACTAAGCATTCTAAGCAGGGACACCAAGAATCCATCATTACCACCCTGTTCTCTACACCCACCACCTCCATTAAATCCCAGAAGAAAAACCCCCAGAAGAAAGACCAGAGGCTAGAAGGACCAGCTCCAGAGTGAAAGGGTGGGTGCGCCCATACTCCACTGGGCTGGAGCATCACGTTGGAAGGATGTTGACACCCAGGAGCCCATATCAAGAGCAGAAACCACTGGAGAAACAGTTGAAGGAACTGGTGACATTCAGCCTGGAGAAGAAAAGACGGTCTTGAAGACATCACTGGCAGGTTGACTGCTAGAGCCCCTTTCAGCATGGAAGTACTCCGATTCTACAAATCATTTGAAAAGTTTCCACGTGAACAAAAGATCAAACTTATTTCGCGTGGATCCCCAGAGATAAATTAGGAGAAATGGGAAAAATTCACAAGGAGATAGATTTCAATTTGATGACAGGAAGAAACTTTAAACAAGGCAAGATGTTCCAGAATAGAATCGCTTCCCGGTGCACTGTGACTGCAGAATGTTGAGGGGTTCCTACAGTGGATAGGAAGGATTATGCAGTATCTCAGATGCTTTCCAATTCCAAGCCCCTGAGTGGTAGGGATTAGGGGAAAACAGTAATACTGGGGGCTCTAGTGAAGACTGATCAAGCCAACACACGTGTCAGCTCCAAAAATTGTATTACAGAAACAGAAAACCACGTTGACTTAAATCAACCTTCCCCTTCCAAACAAACTCATTGCATGGGAGAAAAGAGCTTATAATTGGTGGTGGTGGTTCCACCCGAGAATGCAGGCTGGCTGACCGGAAGACCTATCTTCCACTGCACACAAACATCACCCAGAATGCCAGCATGCCAGGTGAGGGGAACAGATGTTTTAGAGATAAACGAGCAAAGGGAAATTTTCTTAAAAGCTTACAATTGGGAAATCACAATGCTACGTTCTAATTTCTTGCTGGAGGGGTTATGTGGGTCAGCTCCTGCACAGCCTCATGAATATGTTTTTGTAGCCAAGGGAGTGCATCTGCCAGAACGGGCTAACTAATTCACATGAGCTGTTGTGTCCACGTAGCTCTGAGAGCTCAGAAGGCATGGGCTAGGGTCTGAGCACACAGGGGCTGGAGCCAGACTGCCTGGATTCACAGCCTGCTCTCCTGTTCGGTGACTGCGTGGCTTAGAGTGAGTAACTTAACCTCTCTATGGTAAGGGCTCCTCCGCTTTGAAGTAGAGAAAATAATAGGATTCACCTTGCAGGATCATTTTGAGGATTAAACATTTAGAACATTTATGACACCTGTTTTTAGCATAAAACACTTAGAACACACCCTAGCACTTAGGAAGTCCTGCATTATCATCATTATTATTATTTATCACAATACTTTTCAAAGAAGCTTCATGTGTTCATAATAAAAAGAATAATTATTAGTCATCCATGGAACTGAAGTTGCATTAAAGCTACTAATAATTATAACAATTTATGGAATTAAATATCCTGTATCAATTTAAAGTCTTATTTACAGTGTGATTTATTTTATGTCTAAGCATTCTTGTTTGCAGTTTTGGCACATGGTTCTATTCATAAATCTACAACATCACATTTGGAGTAATTATAAACAGATTTTAATCTACAAAAAAAAAAAAGAGGTATGATGGAGAGGGGAAATCTTGGCCTTTGGAATGAGTTAGAGCTGGGTTCAAATCCTGTGCTCTGAGGCTTTGGCTCCACAGTGGCAAAAAGAAAGCCAAAATACCTCTCCTGCAGGGTTGAAGTGAGAAATCAAAATATATGTATGTGCCTAGTTCAGTGCCTGGCATATAGTAGTTGTTCAAGAAATATTAGTTCCTTTCCCTTCTTCCCGTGTGTCAGTGTGTTTCACCCATGAGTCAGGTAGTATAAAGAACATGTCACATATGTGGGCCATAAAGAGAACCATCAGTCATTGCTTGGGGTCATTAGCCGCTCCTGTGTCTCTCTCTGGATTTCTGTGCCAAGACCCCTAGGGGCCTATGCAGGACAGCCCTCCCCTCCCTGAGAGAGCTATCTTCTGGAGAATTAATAGGTAAATCCATGGCAGGGAAGATGCTCAGTTAATCACAAGTAGTGTGTGTACCTTTCAAGGGGGAAATTGCCAAGAAGAAAAAACCCACAACCACTGAAAAGCCAGAAATGTAAAATGTTTTAAAGGCTTTTTCTAAAATAGAGCTTTCATGCCACTCCAGAGTTATGATACCGGAAGATGCCACATGCTTGTCCTGGCTGCTTCCTCAGTAACTGCTCACCTTGGGAGGGACATGGGACACTGTGGCATCCCCTGGACCCCTGAGACAAGGCTGGGAGCACTGGAGTATGAGCTTTGGTAAGGGGCCCCAGGACAGCAGGCAACTTCAGAACCTTCGCTCCAAACATCTTCAAGGAACCATGTCCGAAGCAGAATTTTAGCAATGCCCACCTGCAATAGTTTTTCCCCAGGTGAAGGAGAAGGGCCTCAAGGTGTGTGTGTGTGTGTGTGTGTTGTGTATATGTGTGTATATGTGTGTTGTATGTATGTGCTGTGTGTAGGTGTGTTTGTATGTGTTGTGTGTATAGTATATCTAGGTGTGTAGTGTGTTTGTGTGTATGTGTGGTACATGTATACGTGTGTATGTGTAAGCGTATGTATATGTGTAGTGTGTGTGTATATGTGTGGTGTGTGTGCATGTGTGTTTGTGTATGTACATTTGTGTTGTGTGTATAGTGTGTATTGTGTTGTATGTGCATAGTGTGTGTGCTGTGTGTGTTTGCATATGTGTTTGTCCATGTGTGATGGATGTGTGCGTGGGTGAGTGGGAGATACGGGGCTCCCAGGTCCTCTCCTCAGAGACCGGACGCAGGGAGCTGCCACACTGCAGAGGTGCCCTCCAGGTCAGTGGGGAGGGAAAGCCCACCCCAGTGCTGCTTCTTTCCCTCTTGGAAACCGGCTGCTCTTTCAACAGATCTAGCCTTGATGTGTCATTACAAAGTGGGTGAAATTCCTCGCCACACCCAGATCTCTCCTCCCCCAAGTCTCTTGTCCCCAAAGGACAAACTTTGGTCCTTCCACTGGGATGCCTGCCAACCCTCGGGGGCCCTTCACACTTTCTCTACCCCCATCAAAGTCTACTCTCTAGGAAATGTCTGGGAAACACCTTTATCCTGTGGAGTAACGGGGCTCAGAGTGACACCTGTCCCAGTGAGATCTCAATGAGACAATGATGTGGGAAATAGGGGTGGAGTCCTACCCTGCCCACCCCCCACCCCCACCCCGCAGCAGGATTCCAGCCCTGCCCTGCAGGTGCCTGGCCCAGAGAAGGAAAGTGGAAGGCCCTGTGGTGCAGCTTTGGGGGCCTGGATGCTGAATCCTGCTCCACCACTTAGAGGCTGTGGGACCTTGGGCAGTCCTTGGCCTCCCTAATGTCACCTATGAAATGGAGCTGGCATTCATACTTACCTCATCCATCGTCCCAAACAAGTCAAGGCACAATAGTTAAAAGGCCAAATCAAAGTGTCCAAAAGCATCCAAGGGTTAGTGGAAGTTCCTGGGCCCATCCAGGAGGGAAAGGTGACATCATCAGCCAACCAGTTGGCTGCAGGGTCCCAGCAGTGGGTGTGGGAAGGATGGAGTCTCCTGCCCACGGAGTCACACTCCCCCAGCTGTGCTTGGCTACTGGGCTGGAGCTGAGCAGCAGATGCTTCCAGGGAGAGGGCTGGGGCACACACGGGAAGTTCCTAAGAGGCAGAGGGGAGGGCTGTCCCACTGAACCCAACCTGCCAGAGGTCACTGTGGCCAGCACTTCAACACACATGCTCATTTACACACATACACGCAAAACATACCAGCACACACCACATTCAGAAACCAGGATATCCATGCACACATCAGTGCACCCATTCACACCCAGCACCCACTAGGTGTTCACATACAAACCCAGAACATACATGCCGTCCTAGACACTCTATCCTACACACACCACACACTCTGTAATAGCCACAGTACTACACTGCAGACAGGCTCAGATTCCAGAGTTTCCCAGAAATGCTCATTCACACATACACAGTACACATCCTACACTCAGTGCATGGCACCACACTGCACTCGCTCTCCCTCCAGCCCATCTCACACACTCAGGAGTCCGCTCACACCCATCCACACGCGGCCCACATAAACACAATGGTTCTACTATTCCATATCTCTCCCACGAGCCCGCACACCCAGGCACATCTGTGCAATGCATCCCCCAACCCGGCCGACGCCAGCAAGAGGCTTCCTGCTCGGTGTGCAGCGGCCACAGTGGCCAGGAATTAAAATGCAGCGAGGAGGAGCCGGGCGCGTCAGCACCGCGTCTCCAGGAGCGCGCGGCGCACACGGCCGCCGCCGCCCCGCCCGCCCCGAGCCGCCGGGCCAGCGAGCGGAGGAGCAGGTGCTCGGAGCCCAGCCGCGCCAGCGTCGCGCGGCCGCTGCCCAAGTTCGCCCGGGCCCGAGGAGGATTCTCCCGGGCAACCGGGAGAGGAGCGCAAGCCGTCGCCACCGCCAGCGTGGGCTTGGAACCTGGAGAGGAGAAGGGCGCGCAGAGCAGTGAGTCCGGGTCACCCCCCGGAGGTGTTGCCAGAGCTCCGCAGTCCCCAGCTCCTGGCGCCGCCTGGACAGAGAGAAGAGGCAAGGGACAGCAAGGCCGGGCTTTTCTGGAGACGCGAGGCACCCGGGAGAGCTGCAGGAAGAAGCGACACTTCCCTCTGGCCAGCAGCCTTGAAGGGGCCCGGCAGCGAACAACCTCCCGCAGGACGCCCTGAGAAGCCCCCAGCCCCAGGCGAGAGCCGGCACATCGCAGGGCTCGGGCGCGGGACTTGGGGAGCATTGGCGGTCTTGGCCGAGCGCAGCCCGGGAAGCAGTGATAAGGAAGGGTCCTGGAGGGAAGGGAAAGAGGACAGCAGCCGGCAGTGCGACCACTCACCCCAGTACACACCCACCCTACCGCCAAGCCAGGAGCCGCCGTGCGCCTCTGGGGGCGCTCGTGCCTTGGCGCCTTCTCTCCCGTGTCCCAGCACGTCTGGGCTACGGGCCGGGCTAGTGGGGTCCCCGGGGATGTCCAAATCAGGCATGGTGGCCGAGTGGCCCCTCTGCCAGGGCCAGCGTAAAAGCTGGGGTTAGGCGGGGCAGGGGGGACTCAGCTCAGGGTCCCCCGGGGTCCAGGACGAGGGGAGGCGGGCGCAGCGCCCAGGGACCGGAGAGGCGGCTCCCACTGGGGCCCCTCCAGAAGTAGTGCCCGGCGCCGGGCATCCTCCAGGAAGACTAGGGGCCAGGAGAGCCTGGGAGGCGCTCGGGAGAGGCCAGTGCCAGGGGCGGCGGGCCGAGGCGGCGCTCAGTCCCGGGCGGGCGCCCGCGGAGGCGGCAGCGGCGGCGCCCGGCGGGCATGCCGCGCCACCGGAGCTCCTTTCGGGCGCACGCTTCCCTGGCGCGGGCTGCGCGCGGCGGCCGCTGCTGCTGCTTCCACTGCTGCTGCGGACTCCCATGGCGGCTCCGCCCGGCCGGGGCCGCCGCCGCTGCCGCCAGCCGCGGGCTGAATGAATGAGCCGGAGCGGCGGAGCCGGGCTGCCCGCGGCCGCGCTCACCGGCCCGGGACGCTTCCGCATGGCCCGCGAGGAGCCGGCGTCCGCGGCGGTGGCGGCGGCCGGGCAGCCCGGGGGTGGCAGAGGCGGCGAGCGGGCGCTGCAGGGGCCGGGGGTCACCCGCAGGGGGCGGCCGTCGCTGAGCCGCGCTAAACTGCACGGGCTGCGGCACATGTGCGCCGGGCGCACGGCGGCGGGGGGCTCCTTCCAGCGGCGCGCGCTGTGGGTGCTGGCCTTCTGCACGTCCCTCGGCTTGCTGCTGTCCTGGTCCTCGAACCGCCTGCTCTACTGGCTCAGCTTCCCGTCGCACACGCGGGTGCACCGCGAGTGGAGCCGCCAGCTGCCCTTCCCCGCCGTCACCGTGTGCAACAACAACCCGCTGCGCTTCCCGCGCCTCTCCAAGGGGGACCTGTACTATGCCGGCCACTGGCTCGGGCTGCTGCTGCCCAACCGCACGGCGCGCCCCCTGGTCAGCGAGCTGCTGCGGGGCGACGAGCCGCGCCGCCAGTGGTTCCGCAAGCTGGCCGACTTCCGCCTCTTCCTGCCGCCGCGCCACTTCGAGGGCATCAGCGCCGCCTTCATGGACCGCCTGGGCCACCAGCTCGAGGACATGCTGCTCTCCTGCAAGTACCGCGGCGAGCTCTGCGGTCCGCACAACTTCTCCTCTGTGAGTTGCCCTGCGCGCGAACCCGCTCCCGCTCCCCCTGCGCCCCACTCCCTGGGAGTCAGGAGGCCCTCCGTGTGGCCCCTCGGGGCTGTCCACCAGGCCCCTCCTTTGCAGTGTCACCATTCCAGGATGCCAAGGTGGACCCTGCCCTTGGGTCCCCTGAGTCTTCTCCAGGTGTGGGAACTTGAACTTAACTGTGGGAGGAGTGGCCTCACCCCAGTCGCAGCTGTCCAGACCCCTCTCCCAGAGTTCAGCCCGCACACCCCTCTCTGTACTCCTTATGGTCCTGTCTGTGCGTACTGTCTTCTTCCCTTCCCACCCTTGTCCCCAGGCCCACAGGACTCCAAGCGACTGCTCTGTGTCTGGGGTGTGGGCTTGTTGTCTTTGGGAAAACCAATAGAAAGCTCTTCAAAAATGGGCCATCAGGAGAATCAGGCAGAGTCCCTGAGCAGGGTGACCACCCTGAAGGGTTTATGGCTTCAGAGTTCCAAAGCACTTAGGGTCTATCTAGGAGGACTTAGGAGGAAACTCCTGGAATATCGACCAGCACTGACGCTGTAGACAGCTTGGTGGGAGAGGCAGCAGCAGCCTACGGCTACTTTGCGCTGGAGTCTTGAGCAGCCAGGGGAAGGGAGCAGTAGTGGGCTGGGGTGGGGCCCTCCCCTAAGGTGGGAGTGTGGGTCTCTGGTCTGGAGGAATGCTCTGCAGCGTGGCAGGGTGTGGATGCACACAGCCGGGGCCAGGAGAAGCTGTGCTCCGGGTTTGTAAACCATTTGCTGTGCTGGTTCCCCTGCCGTGGGTCTGGATAACGCAGCTGTCCGACAGAAGGTATCTGCCTTGTGCAGTCTGCCTTGGAGGAGCTCTGATGCCAGGCCCCAGCGTGGCACAAGCCTGCCCAGCCATTCGTGTGTAAATGCCCCTTAGGTGGGTTTGGGCTTTTCCACTAGTGCAGGGAAGGTTGGTGTTGTGTGTGTGTTTATTGATAGAGCTCTCTGGTGGTGATTTCACCGGCCCTGATTCATCACTCCTGACAGTCTCGTTTCTGACAAAGCTTTTTCTGGGGTGGTAAAGCGATGCGACGGTTCCAACAGGTGTTGGCATCATGTCGGTCAGCCCAGGTCTCTCATTGGCTGGTTGGGCTATGCCTGGTCTAGGATGGCAACCCTGGCTTCAATCTCGCCCTGCTGGTTTCACTTTAAGCCTGTAGATAGATGAGCCCTGAATTATCCACTCACCAAACATGCCTTGTTTCCTGGGCTTTTCAGCTGGCCTTAAAAGACTGTCTCCCTGGTGGCTCCCTGCCTTGGCAAGCAGGAGGTGCCATTAACATATGCTCCAAAGTAACTGCTTCCAGAACTTCAAGCACAATTCTGAGTTTCACAAAGGTGAAGAAATGAAGGTAGTGAACTCTTGTTATTTATTGTTCATTGGCTGACCGCTAATTAGCACCCTCTAGAGTTAGATTGAATTTCAAGGTTACATGCGAGTACCAGCAGGCCCTAGCTCCAGCTCCAGTGTTATCACAGGGCCCATGAAATGTATTTCTGAACATCTGACTGCTGCTTTACAAAGTGTGTGGAATTGCATCCTAACAGCCAGTGTGCACTTTTGGTATTCACCACAGCCCTGCATTAGCAATGAGTCTTATTCTCATTTTTTAAATGAAGAAAATGAGGCTCTAAAAAGCTGTCCAATGCCCTGAGCCAGCAAGTTCTGAGTCCAGCTTTGGACACCACCAAATGCATTACACAGAAGCCACAAGTATCCCTGCCTCTCTGACCTTGGCTGTTTCTTCTCTCAGAGGACCCTTGGGTAGGACTCTCGTTCCCCCCACCCAAGTCCTATCCCTCCCAGGGGCTGGGAGAGTGGAAGGCAGAGCTACCCTAGGTGGTCCAGGTGCTCAGAGTCTTGGCAACATGTAACTGGGGCGTGCAGAGGACACAGCGCCTTCAGGAGCCAATTGACTTCAGCCTCTGTGGCAGACATGGCCGTGAGCTGGGTGGGTCAGTGGTTAAGGAGCTGAGGAGAGTAGGGTCGTTCCCACTGGGGCATACCTTTCTCTTACCCTCCTGTACCCTGCCTCCCTGCATCTGAAGAGTTTTCAGGCACACACTCACCCAAGCAAAAGTATTACCTCCATTCCCCAAAGGTATGTGGTCCTGGCCACTCAAAGTGACCCCTAGTGGCTTTCCATCTTGGCCCTGTCCTGAGAGTTTGCAGCCCCTTAACATTGTATGCTGTAGGTTTTTCCAAGGACCTCTGAATTAAAGTCTTCACCTCTCTATCTGTAGAAGCCAGAAGCTATTTCGGGGGAACCCCAAACACAGAGCAGGCCTATCAGGCATATCTTCCTTTAACCACCCTGCCCTGTCTCAAATGTTTGTCATCTTTGATGGAGTGGCCCTGTAGTGGCCTAGAATATGACCTCTCAAGCTGCACTGACTGGGCTCAAACCCTGTGTGCCCTTGGGCAAGTGACTTAAACTCTCTGTCTTTCAGTTTCCTAATCTAAGATTTCCTACTGTCCAGTGTCACCCACATCAAGACCCTTGGCTTAATTCCTCTAGGGAACACCAGTGAAATGCATTTCCAATGAGAACCAGGCCATTTTTGGATATTGATTCCTTTTGGGGGGACAGTGGGAAGCAGGATGCTAAGCACTGCCCAAACACCTCTGCTGCCCCAGTCCTAAGAGGACTAGTGCAACAGGTGAGGGGCGGGTTCCAGGGGAGACCTTTGAGGGATGTGCCAACCATCCCCTAGTCCCACTCAATCCAGTTAGCCCCATGGTGGAGATCGACCCAGCAGGGGAGAGGGGGCTGTCTGGTGGGTCTGATTCTCCAGGCCCACTCAGGATGTGTTTATTCACAGCGCCTCTCTTCGTTGCAGCTGTGCAAGGGTTAATCACTCAGTGGTCAGAGAAAGCAGCTCCCGCTTCTGAATGCCCGTGTTGTTTCTCTGCCACCAGCTGTGGTCTTGGGCTCTGCACACTCTGGGGCTTGCTGGGGATGGAGGAAAGCAGCCTCTCCAATAATTGGGCAGGATGCAAAACTGGGAGGCTGAGCTATCTGGGTATCAGGGCCTTGGAATAGAGACCAAAGGTTTGGGAACAGTGGCCATCGGAGGCCCATCCAGGGTCTGCTGCAAGAACAAGGAGCAATGGCCCTCCCTGGCAGATGGCATGGATCAAGGGCATTGGCTTGGGGCTCCACCTCTGCCCTTTCCCAGCTGTGTGTCTTGGGCAGATGCTTTGCTGTCTGAACCTCTGGCAATAATTCCTGCCTCAGAGAGCTAGGATGGAGATAACATATGTGCAGTAACTGGCACACGCCTGGGCAGTAGTGGGCGCTCGATATTTAAAAGGCTCAATGTCTTGGCATCTGATGGTGGCAGTTATTAATTAGTATTAATATAATTATCATATCTTATCATGACCACTTACCTGAGTGGGAATAGGCTTATTTCCTAGTTTGTTCATTCAATTAACCAACATCTATTGGGTGTCAACTGTATGCCAAGTTCTGCACTGGCGGCTGGGGGTATAAGATGAAATAGGCTTGGTGCATGTTCCCCAGGTCTTTGCAGTGTTATTGAGGAAAGAGATGTGTGGACGTGTGCCAGGGCATCCAGAGGTGCTGTGTGGGCTCAGAGGAGTACCCAAATCAGACTGGGGACGCCCCAATAGCTTCCTGGAGGAGGTGATGTCTGAGCTGAATCTTGAAGGTTA
This sequence comes from Lemur catta, assembly GCF_020740605.2. Classification (NCBI taxonomy): domain Eukaryota; kingdom Metazoa; phylum Chordata; class Mammalia; order Primates; family Lemuridae; genus Lemur; species Lemur catta. Next base: position 22,057,320 of record NC_059142.1, on the reverse strand, counting down.
AGTAGGAGTCCCAAAGTAGAGAAGGAGAGAGGATTTCCCTGGAGGGGACAGCATGTCCAAATGAGAGAGTGCAGAGGCAGAGATTGAACACATGCCTTCAAGGCTCTGGGACCAGTTCTAGGTGGCTGGAGGGAGGGGCTGGATGTGCGGAGATGGGGGTGGGGCCGAGGGGTGATGATGCAATGGTGTGATGGGTCCCTGGGAGCCAAACTAAAGTTTTTGAACGTTGCAGCAAAAACTCTGACTTCTTTCACTGTTGGCTGTTAGGCTGTAGAGGGAGACCTCACCTGAGTCTGAATGCCCCAGCTTAACCCCATACCTTAACTTCATCAGGGGCCACTGCTCCCTGCATGCTTCCCCCTTCCTACCCGCCTTTGCAAGAGTTAACCTTGACTTTAGATTTTGGACTCTTCATATGTACTAAAAGCCAAGGAAACGGCATTTGGTTTCATCGCATTTTGTCACATCAAGCAAGCTGATTGCTACTTGCCAGGACAGAAAACAAGAAATCATTTCAGCAACATATTGTTTAAAATCAGCTAATTTTGTTGAAACAGTGCTATGCCAGGCAGTCCAGTAGTTGTGAGGATGGCTAGCTTTAGGGAGTCAAGAAAGTTACTTTTCTTTAGAGAAAGAGGAATAAATGAGCTAATACATGTAAAGTGCTTAGAACCATTTCTGGCACCAAGCAAACATGCAAGAAATATGAGCTATTTCCATTATGATTACGTGCAGCGGGCATTTTGAGTGAAGGACGAAGGCAAATAGCACTGGGCAATTGTGCTTGCTGGGCCAGATCCTGGCTGGGCATGTTGCACGTCGTCTCAATTCTTGCAATAACCCTGGCAGGTTGTTTGAGAATCCACATCTTACAAATGGGAAAACTGCACTTTGGGGAGCATCTGTAATCCACCTAAAGTCGCAGAGCCAGCAGGTGACAAAGCTGGGATCCCAACCCAAGCCCTCATGACTGCAAAGGCGTATGTGCTCTTTCTGCAGCTGGAAGAGGAAGGATCAGTGTTGGGGGGAGGCAGGGGGGTGTCCTGGGAAGTCCAGTCCAGCCTCAGCTTTGCCCTGGCCAGCTGCGTGACCTTGGCCTCAGGACCTTCCTCTGTAATATACAGGCATGAGCCAAATGACCAATGGGACTTAGCTGAAAAGTTCTCCATTCCAGTGGGCAGTCAGGGAAAAAGAGGGTTTGAATAGTGCAGATGGTGTGAGCCTTTCAGCCAGCCATTCCTTTTCTTTGCAGAGCTGAAACAGTGATTAAGGGGTGAATGTACAAGTTATTGAAGTGCTAGAGACAGGAAGGTGATTAAATAGACATTTATACAAGGAACGTGAAAAGATCTCCTCCAGTTATTTGACTTCAGGGAAATTAGTTTAGGGAATCAAATGTAAACTCTGCTCGGGTCTGCAGATATCCAAATTGACCAACGTCAAGCTGATTCTGATAGTGGCTATTTTGGGGCCACTGTGGCCAGTCATGAAGGCATCAGTCAGATGTCTGCCCAACTGAGAAGGGCTGGAGGAATACCCAGGCCATTTGCTCCATGTGTCAGTAGCTTTCATTCTCCTAAGTGATTTGCTTGGATCAGCTACTCAGAGATTCAATCCACCAGTGCACATTAAGTGCCTACTGTGTGCCAGGCACTGAACCACAAAGATGACCATAAATCTGATATGTTTCTGGTGCACAGGCCTGCAAAGGTAGGGCAATGTGCTTCATCAGGGTGACTGGGTCTAAAAGGAGCTGCCTGTCATGACAGAGAGTGGGGCTGGAGATGCAACTGCCTAGGATTTGTATTGGGCACCTGTTATATACACAGTCACAGTCAAGTTTCCCAGAATCGAATGAGTGTTATGGAACCCATTTTACAGATGAGGAAACCAAGGCCTAGGGGGAGGTACAAAGTTACACAGCTGGGATGAATCCTAGCAGCAGAGTTAGGATTCAACCAAAGAGGAGTCCAGGTCCAAAGCTGATGGATGTCCTTCCCAATGACTCCATTCTGCCAACTCTGAGAGATGCTGGTGAGAACAAACCCTTCCAGAGAAGATATCACTCACACTCTTCCAAGCCTGAGCTGAAGTTTTGTTGAAGCTGCTGTCATCCTGGGTTCCAAGGCCTGCAACCCCGAGAAGGAAAGACTGTTCTTAAGACTACAAGGAAGAGAAGTAGGTCAGTCTATGGAGGAGGATCTACTCAGGAGCTGTGAAAAAGTTTGGCGTATGCCACAACTAAATTACCATTTTCATTCTTTCAAGGACACTGGTAACTTGAAGTCCGGGATAAGGAAATGTTGCCAAATTGAGATCCAGCTCAGGCCTGCGCTAACAAATAGATGACTCACCCATAATTGGAACATGAGTTGTTGGTAAAACAAATAGAGGCTGCTAACGTCCCCAGGAAGTTTGTTCTCCTGAGCATGTCAAAGATCTCCCCTGACACCATTGTTTATACCATTAATTTGCTAAGTAAATTGTTTCCTCTGATTCCACACACATTTATTGAGCTCCTGCTCTCTACCAGGCACTTTTACTTTCGTTATTTTATTTCAGCCTGACAACACACCAGAGAGGAAAGTAGTCTTTTCTCCCCAGTACAGACAAGGAAACTGAGGTACAGAGTGGTTTAGTACCGGGCTCAAGGTCATAGACAGAAGCCCTGATCTTAAGGTTCCAAAGTCAATGCTCCTTGCATTACATCACAATTGTTCCTGGTGCAGCTTTGGCCAGACAAACCTGCATTTCTAATCAGCAGAATCTTAATTTATTGTACCTGGATAGGATGTGATAATGTACATTGCTATCTCATTCTATCCCTGCCGCAATGGAGAGCACTTATTATACTCTATTGCCTGCCTCACTCCAGAGAGGGGAGGAGCTTGCCCAGGGTCACATGACACAGGAATGGGAGAAGAGTCAGAATTTGAACTCAGGTCTCCTAAGGGTCCATACACCTCTTGCTCCCCCAGTTCCTCTGTTGCTGGTCAGGGTGAGTTTGAAGGGATTTTACCTGCCCCGGAAGATTTTCTTAGGGAAAGAATGATGGTCTTGAGAGTACATTGTGGAAAAGCATCAGTACTGAAACTGGCTGCAGAGAAGAGATGAGGAGGCTGCCTTCCCTTATCTCTGCCCAGAAACCGCCCTTCCTCCCAGGCAGGTCTGTTCCAGCACACTCCAACTGGCAGTGGATGAATCGGGAACCCTCAGGAGGGGCTCACACTTTAGCATGTCCAGATTCCTAGGTCCTCAACTGAGATCCGACTCAGTAGGGTGGGACAGGGCCTGAGATGTGTCTTTCTAACAAGCTCCCAGTAACCACAACACTGCTAGTTCTTGGACCACCCACCATTTGAGAGACAAGGCTGGGGACTCCTTGGAACCCATGAATGCTGATAAGGACGGACCCATGTGGCTCTCTCGGCCATGTCGGATTCACTGGGTTTGTAAGTGTGTTTGTGGGATGAGCATCCCACAGTGAAGCAGGAAAAGGGGAGGGTGCTTGGAGAGAGGTGTAGGGCTCCCAGTGAACCCAGGAGGATGTGCAGTAGCAGATGTATCACTGCCCCCGGGCGGCCTTCTGCCACACCAGAGCAGGGTCAACAGAGAGCCGGGGCAAAGGCCATGCAGTGGGCTGCATAACTGTCCCTCAAAGATGTCCATGACCTCATCCCTAGAACCTGTCAACACATTACCTTTCACGACCAAAGAGACTTTGCAGATGTGATTAAGTTAAGGATTTGAGATGGGCAGAATACCCCGGACTGTCTGGGTGGGCCCAATGTGATCACGGATCCTTACAAATGACAAAAGGAGGCAGGAGCGTCAGAGTGAGAGGAGATGGGACCACCGAAGCAGAAGTCAGAGATTTGAAGACAGTACTTTGATAACTTTGAAGATGCAGGAAGGGGCCATGTGTCAAGGAAGGTGGGTGGCCTTGAGACACAGGAAAAGGTGCGGAGACAGATTCTGTCCCAGTGCCTCCGAAGGAGCACAGCCTCGCCAACAATACCACGATTTTAGCTAGTAAGACTCATTTCCGACTTCTGACCTCCAGAATTGTAAGATAATAAATTTGTGTTGTTTGATGCTACGAAGGTTTGTGGTGATTTGTTATAGCAGTGATAGGAAACTAATACAGGCATCATTTTTTTCTGTACAAAATGTTTTCTATGACAGACCTGAATCTGCATAGAGAACCAGGCTGGGTAGTTTTGGAACAAAGTCTGTCCAAAAATCAAGAAAATAAAAGAATTTGTAACAAACAAGCATCTAGTTTCAAAAATGGCATGGGGGTATTTTAACCACACATTCATGCAAGATTGGGAATTTGGATCCCAGCAACTTAGAAAGGAGGTGATTAGGGGGTGTAGAAAGAAGGTCACCTCAGGAGTCAGACAGACCCAAGTTCAAATCCCAGCTCTGCCAGGTCTTAGCTGGTGGCTATTAGGGAGCTGCTTACCCTCATTGAGACCCTATTTCCTCATTTGTAAATCACAGATACTTTCCTTGCAGGGTAGTTGTGAAACTTAAAGGCAATTTATTAATCCATCAAAAAATTATTGAGACTCAGCCATAGATTAGTCTTGGTGGATAGAAGTTGAGTGTAAATACAGAAAGTGTCTCTACTCTCCTGTATGTGGAAACACAGCACAGGTATGTAGGTGCTCAATAAATGTGAGCCATCGCTATCATCCTCATCATCATTAAAATAGGTGACGCCCTCACTTCTTCCAAGAAAAACTTTCAAGGCCCAGGAAGAATAGCCTTCAATGGCCCTCTAGATGTTGTCACAATGCTAGCCAGGAAACATTATGTCGTTTTCATATCACATCTCTCTGGGTAGGTCAGAGCCCTTTGGTGTTTCTTCCCCCCATTCAGTACCCTGACCAAAATTATAAATCAGAGAGGGAGATTGGGTCACTTAAGGTCACATCACAAGTCACTGGGGAGCTTGAAATAGACTCTAAGGATATTTGGACTTAAGCCTACAAATGATATTTTGTATCACAGCAGTATCAGTTTCTTCCTCGGTCTTATTCCAAAGTGTGTATTCTGGCCATCCCCTTCTGATTCTGATGGCATATCTGATCTGAAAGTTGTTGATACTCTGATCTCTGGAAGTGAAGGGTTTAATCTTCTCTTGGAACCCCTCCCAACGAAAATTATTTTCCCACTTTGAAATGGCACGGGCATCCACTGTGAACTCACATCCATAAATCTAAGCCTACGGCTCAGGAAAGCAGATGAGGTTTGATTCTGCTTCTCAGCACAGTCTCACAGAGCAAATTATGGAAAGAATTTGATTTATAGGAGCACCTCAAAGGCTCTGGAGTGAGACGCGTGTTTATTCACTTTATTACCATTTATTTTACACTATCTCTTTACGCTCCCTGCACATGGATTTGAAAGACTATTTGGATAGATGCTTATGACCTGCCAGATTGCATGGCCCTGTTGAGGCTCCTGCCTCTCTTTGGTGATGCTGCCAACAGTTCAGGTTGCGGGACCCTCATGCCAGCACCGGGGGTAAAGCCCAGCCTATTACAAGTAGACAAGGAGACTCTGGCCCAAAGTTTGAGCCTGAACTTTACAAAGTCTATGTTTGTATGGTACTTGGTGTGAATTTCCAGCTGCAACTGCAGGATGTATACAGGCAGGCTTGATTTAAGATTCAAATGTCTCAGAACAGCTGGGGATATTTAACATCGCTATAATTACATTACATTTCTGATGGTACATGGAGTCAGAGCCTTTTTTGTTGTTGTTGAATATTCTATGAGCATCAAATATTTTAACCAGCCAGGGAAACATGACTGTGTTTTTCGCAACTAAGTAGTTTCATTTTTAAAATTCCAGCCAGGGATGAGTATCTCAGGCTTTAATCTTTTGCCATGTCTTTGGAACGGCAAGAGCAATGTCCCCTCTGCTGTGGCTGAGGAGGTCAGTTAGGCAGGCTGTGATACTGGGGAAAGGAGAAAATGGGGCAGGAACTAGTAGGTACCCCCTGTGTGCCAGGAGGGATGGTATCAACTTGCCAAAAGTGGCATCGCTGATAAGTGATACAGCTAGTGTCAGCTAGGATTTCTTCAAAGGCAAATCTGGCAACTAAGGTCGAATGAGTTGCCAGGAAGTGGGACAGAAAAGAGAGAAAACAAGATAAAAGAAGACCTACTATGCACAAGGCTCTGTTATATTCATTTCATTTGTTATCTTCTTTAATCCTCAGGACAGCTCTGAGGGTTAATTACTGTTATACCCATTTTACAGATAAGGAAACCAAGGCTCAGAAGGTAAATGGGGGAAGTGGTGAAGAGGACATGCAAGTCACCCTCTTAGAAGATCACATTTTGAATATTTAATTTACGTTGACCCCTGGCTCCTTCACTCTCATCAGTCCCCTCCCCTGCCCTATATTCCAAGAAGTTTGACCAGTCAACAAGGCAGGAAAATACCTATTACCTTTGCTGACCTCCCTCTTCCCACCCTCTTGGAGTCTCGAGTTCATGGCCTGAAGTCACAAAGCCAAGTCATTGCTGAGATGCTTACCTCTTTCCAAGGAATTTTCCGACTTCCATGCCCTTGCTCAGGCTGTTCCCTTGCCCTGGATGCCCTGATCTACCATCTCTGCCTCTGCAGCCCTGTCTACTGCACACGGCTGGGTGCTCAGATGTGCCCAGAATGGGCCTGGAAGGATGCCTGAGACCCGATGATGGGCTGCCTCTGAGCAGGGGCCCAGAGGATGGGTAGGCCGGGCAGGAGGGAGCCCTGCTTCTCACCCTGCGTCCTTATCTATGGCCTGAGTCCTTTTAACCGGTTATATATGCATGTATAACGTACACCAACTCAACACTAGAGACAAAACAAAAATACTGGGTTTTTTTTTGTTGTTGTTGTTGTTTAAAAATCTCTTCTGTGGTTATCTGAGCCCATTCCTCCATACACATCATCTGTAAGTAAAGAGATATTTTCTGCCCCTTCAGCCACACTAAACTGACTCTGTTGATGCCCGTCTTAGGATCCTTTCCTTTCTTGGCCTTTTATTGAAACTGTATATATCCACTCAGTTTCCTTCCTTACCAACTATCACCTCCTTGAGGGCAGAACCATGCCTGGCTCCATCCTGTGGCTGCCCCAGCACCTGACACTATGCCCTGGGGGCAGCAAGTTCCCTGTCTGGATGTTGAGCTGTTGAAACAGGAAAGAGGGCGGTTCCACCAAAATCTATGTGGACTCATTCTGTCGTTCATTAATACATTCAGTAAAGAGTTATGGAGGCCCTCGGGGGCCAGGCATTCTGGTAGATGTGGGACACAGAGGGGAATGGATTGGGTCCTTCCCCTGCAGGGTCCCCATCCTGGGGCTATGCTTTCCAACTCTCCCTGAGCCTCAGAGCCACAGGGAGGGCTTGTTTAAAAAAATCCCTGGCTCCAAATCAGAACCACTGAATCAGAATTTATAAGGGAGAACCCCAGCAACCTATTTTTAATAAGCACCCCAGGTGACTGAGGATTTTAGAAAAACATGGTATATTGCAGGCTGGAGGGGCAGATAATATGCAAGTAAACAAATAAATGAACAAGACTGTTTCCAATATGAATAAGTGCTGTGAAGACAATAATAATAATAATTACAAGGGCATCTGATAGAGAGTGACAGGAGCTGCCTGAGGACAGGGAGCAGGGAAGGATCGATTCTCTGGGGAAGTGACATCTTTGTTGAGACCTGGAGGATGAGAAGGGGGAAGCTCCGCAGGGACAGGGAAAAGCATTCCAAACAGGGGGACCAGCAAACCAAAAGCCCTGAGTGGGGGACGGATCTGCCTCCTTCCTTCCAACACTGGAAAACCCAGGTCCAGCAGCTCATTCTCTGGTTCTTTGTATCGTGGGTACATCTGGCTCCTTCCAAAGTGTGGCTGCCTCTCTCACCCACACGCAGTGTGAGAGAGCAGCAGGATTCTAGCAGTTCTGGAAATATTGACCTCCGGAATGCTAATGTAATGTAGCTTGAGGTCCTTAGGCTGAACTTTCCTTTAAAAAATAACTCCAAGAGAGTGGAAAAAAACTGCAGCACAAAGAATCCAATCACACATCGCTGTCTAAGGGCAGCTCGGTGAGGCCAACGGAGCCAGGCCCTTACTTTGGAGTACTACATTCCAGGTAATTAGAACCACAGTTCTCTGCTGATTAATCTTCATGAGGGCGAAGGTCTTAAGCCTTTGATGTTCAGAGAGAGTTTCCTTATTCAGCCCCTAAAGTGCTAGGTCAGATGGCTCGGTGCCCACAGCAAAAACAGACCCCTTCCCCGGCTTCGTGTTGCACAGAGAACTTGCAAATCTTCCACTTCTGTTCATCTTCGTGATAACCATGTGGCACAGAAAAGCACATAGTGTTGTTCCTATTTTACAGATGGGACAACTGAGGCTCAGGGAGGAGCATTGACTCACCCAAGGTTACCCAGCTAGTGCCAGAGCCAAGTCAGTTCTGACTCCTGCTGCAGTGCTGGCTCATGGTGGGGAATCGCTACTGGGAGTCTAAATCTGTCCCTCTGCAAGTCTCAATGTCACTGTCACCTCCTGGGGGAAGTCTTCCCTGATCCCAGTAGAGGGCATTGTGAAACCTGGTTGGGGAATTGAATCCTTGACCGGGAGGGCCCACAGTGGTGCCTGGGTTACCTACAGACAAGATCCCTCAAATTTCAATACCTTTTACATGGTGCATGAGAATCGCCTGGGGATATTGTGAAAATGCAGATTCTGGTTCAGCAAGTGGGGCCTGATGTCCTGCATTTCTGCCAAGCTCCCAGGTGACACCAATGCCACAGGTACATGGGCCATACTTTCTATAGCTAGGATCTACAGGGCTGAAGGAGAAAACAGCATGGAGTAAGAGAGAAAGAAGGACCTCTGGCCCTGGACAGACCTGGGTGCCTGACAACCCTGACACTTTATTGTGTGTTACAATGAATCATCCCTTTTGGACTGAGTTCAAGGTGGGCCCACCTTGTCCTGAAACCTGCGCTGAGAAGCAAAGCCACTTCTCCTAGACTAGACCTTCAGGCTGCTGCTCTTTAGAAATGCAGACAGCGCAGCAATTGGTAAGTCTCTATTAGGGATAACTCTTTCCTTTGTCTTTATGTGATACCGAAACAACAAGTCATTGAGAGAGACCTTGTGAATGGAGAAATGGCAACAGAGTCACATACCTGCAAAACGAGTTCCCCCCAAGGATGAGCCGTGAGACATTTCTGCTCCCTTTTCTGATTTTGTAGATATCAGTGGACGTGTCTGTGGGTCCACGAGAGGTGGGAGTCCAAGGTGAACCTCTGGCTCGATCACAGTAATCGGTTTTTGTGTTTGAGCAGCACGTTGCTACTGGGGGGAAGAAAGCCTTCAACTGAGGGAGCGTGCCAATAACAGGGCATTTCTAGGTAATGCGGCTAGAAGCCTGCGCTTTTGTTGCTGTAAGTCCACTAGTTAAAACTGCTAAGGCTGCTCGTAAACCATGCCTTGGACTATTCATTCGATTCATACCCTTATTTGGTGTTTTTTTTTTTTCATTCGTTCCTTTGTCTGTTGTTTTATTCATTCATTGATTGACAGCTTCATTTACTCATTCATATATTTATTGAGAACCTTCTATATACCAGGCACTGTGCCGGGCACTAATTATAACAAAGTGAAACCACTCCAAGTCATCAATTCAATCTCCCTGCTCCGGTAGTATGCTGTAGCCAGGCAACAGACTAGACCCTCAGTGGCCTCTCTAGTGCTGAAAAACTGGCCCAACCATTTGTCATCTTTAGTCTGAGACTCTGCCCTGCTTTAAGATGTCATGTGGTTCTATTCTACAAGATAAGGCCAAGCACCCAAGAAATCACCAGTTTTTGCCCTACACATCATGCATTCTGGCATGTTGAGCTGCTTGTAGTCCCTGAATCTGCCATGCTCTTCCAAGCACCCAAGAAATCACCAGTTTTTGCCCTACACATCATGCATTCTGGCATGTTGAGCTGCTTGTAGTCCCTGAATCTGCCATGCTCTTCCGAGCCTTTGCATATGCTGTTCCCTTGGCCTGGGATGTCCTGCAACCCCCTGCTCTGCCCTGTGCTGCATATGGACTCAGGTGCCCTGAGAGACTTTGCCCTGGAGTGGGTAAGAGTGAGGGCTCGGGGCTCAAGCCTTGACTTTTCTGTGGACAGAGTCTATCCAGCAGTTTCACGGCTTTGTTTGGATTTGCACAACAGCTCCAGGGGAAGGCAGCAGAAGAGTCGCAAATCCCAGATGAGTGGAGTGACTTTCTCAAGGTCACAAAGCTAGGAAGAGGCCAGGTCTCAGCTACAGTTTAGCTCCTTCACTCCCTGTTCGGGGCTGATGCTAGTCTACAACATACACAGAAAAGACGTCGGCCACTGGGAGCCATTAGTTAATACCTATAGGGCATGTTTATGCCTTTCTACTGAAGCCTGGAAGAATCTGCTCTGGCCAGACATGGAAGCTGCAGAGGAGAGCTGAGGTTATGGTGTGATGATTCAGATTTCAAAAAAAGCAGGTTTTGCCTGAAATATTTAAATAACTCAGAGTTACTGCTGCCCCATGCAGGAGAGGACAACCAGGCAGTGGTATATGACTTCTGGGTGGGAGGGGAGTCATGTGGGAGGCAGGAGTCAGGCTTCCAGAGAGAAATTACCATTTCGTATTTATTACTTTGGCTGGCGGGAGTGCCGCAGGGGCAGGCTTGCTAATGCATTAGATAATGGCCTCAGCTCCCCACTTCAGTTTGCAGTGTGGGGACAGCCCAGGTGCAGACTTAAGGACATGATCCGGCCCAGGCCTCCCAGGTGCCCAGGGCTCTCTCTGGGGGCATGAGGCACTGGTGAGGAGGGGTGGGGTAGTGGGAGAAGGGAGGGGGTCTCTCCATCCTCAGATACCAGGGGACACCAGGATCATCTGGTCCCTGTGCCCACACCTGCAGAGCGAAGGGAGTGGAGGAGAAGTCCCGAGCTGGGAACCGGAAGACCAGAGCCGCACTCTGCCACTGACTGCTGGTCGGCCCTGGAGCCATAGCTGCCCCTCTCTGGGCCTCTCATGCCCATCTGGCAAATAAAGGAGATCATAAATCAGTATTTTTCAACTCTGGCTGCACGTTAGAATCACCTAGGGAATTGTTTTTAAAAATTACTAAAGCCCAGGCTCAACCCCCAGAGATTCTGATTTTGTTGACTTGGGGTTGAGTGCAGACTTGAGTATTTTTTTAAGGCACAGTTGCGAGTCCGGCTAAAACACAGCTGGGTAGATTCACTGATCTGCGCAGTCTCTCTTAGGGTGGACATTCTAGGAAACAGAAAAAAAGGCAACAAGTCAGTGACCTTGAGATCCAGGGTCACTTGCTTCTGTATTTGGATTTTTACTGTCAATGATCTGTACCAGCCCAAGTCTCCCCCGTCTGCCCAGGGAGAGTCCCTCTTCCCGGTGAATGTGGGAGAACTGTACACCAGGAGGCAGGAGGCTCAGCTCTGTGGCCAGGGGTCAGCTAACTTGGGCTCCCAGGCCCCAATTTCCTCATCCCTAGATCATGAGAAAGCAGCTGGAGCTGACCTACCTGGTAGCAGGCGTCGGATCGGAGCTTGTTTTGTGCTGCCCTCTAGTTTACGAAGGGCTTTCCCATGCAGTGCCTGACAGTAGAGATTACTATTCCTGTTTCATAGATGAGAAGACAGAGGCGCAATGTGATCAGGTAACTTGCCCAAGGCCATCCAGCCAGTAAGAAATGGAACCAGACAGATGTCAGTTCGAATCCTAGCAATGCCGCTTCCAAACTAATGTTGACTAGTCCATGAAATTTTCTGTGCCTCGATTTCCTTATCTGTAAAATGGACAGAATCTCTACAGAGTGGTTATGAGGAGGAAAAGCGGTAACCAGGCAGGACTCCTTGCAGAGCCCGGCACAAAGCAGATAATCAGTTGATGTTTCCTTTCTCCTCCCTCCCTCTGCAGTTTCTCCCGGTCTCCCCTTATTCCTTTTCCCTCCCTGCTAGTTTTTAAACTCTTCAAGGAATGGGACCTTGAGGGGCAATTCACTGCATATGACCTTGAGCAAGTTGTTCCATTGCTCTGTGCCTTCATTGCCCCGTCTGTAAAATAGGGGTAGAGGCGGTATTTGTGATTAAGGATCCGATGCATTGAGAGGACAGCTCTGGCACGGAGCTCCAACTGTGCTCATTCTGCTTCTTTATGGCCTCGCTTCTCCCGGCTGGGTGGCATGGGGAGTACTTCCCGCCTCCACCTCCTCCAGTGGGCGTTCAGTGAACAAGGGAGTGAGCCCCCCAGGCAGAGGCATGGCAAACAAGCACATCCTCCCAGGTCCTTGCTGTGTCCTCAGCTGTGACAGCTCTGCTGAGTACACACGGCTCCCCAGGCTCCTGGGCGGAGAGCAGCAACCCTCTACCAGGGGATTGCTTACCATCTCGAGATGGGGAAAAAAAGGAAAAAGCTGTAAATATAGAGGATTCATCTGTGATAAGTCATGGTTAGAAACCCCAGCTATATAACTCTTTAATTCTCCACTCCAGCTTGTAAGCTCATGCAGTAAAAACAGTCACTAGTAATTTATTTTTTCTTTTAATTCTGTGATTTTTTTTTTCTTTAACCAACCCAAAAAGTCCTCCTAAACTCACCTTAAGCTTTTATTTTTTTTCTCTTAACAGTCATAAAATATTACCATGGATTACAATGTAAAAGCAATCCTTTCTCCTCCATTGCCACGTTGAAAATGTACAGACCTTGGGGAAAATTTATTTTTTCTGTTCTTTTTTTTTTCTTTTCTTTTTTTTCTTTTCTTTTCTTTTCTTTTCTTTTTTTTTTCTTTTTTTTTTTTTTTTTTTGAGACAGAGTCTCTCTCTGTCATCCATGGCAAGAGTGCAGTGGCATCAGCCTAGTTCACAGCAACCTCAAAGTCCTGGGCTCAAGCAATCCATCCACCTCAACCTCTTGAGTAGCTGGGACCACAGGCGAGCACCCATGCCCAGCTGATTTTTCTATTTTTAGTAGAGATGGGGTCTTGCTCTTGCTCAGGCAAGTCTCAAACTCCTGAGCTGAAGGGATCCTCCCACCTCTGCCTCCCAGGGTGCTAGGATTACAGGTGTGAGCCACTGCACCCAGCCAATTTCTTAAGCAGATGTTATTAAAACAGGAGTGAAGCCCAGGCTCTGTTTGGGTCACCTCTGTCCAGGTGGCAGAGGAGGCTGGCATGGAGGGAGGCAGCTCTGCATGTGATCCAAGTGTTGGGTTGGAGTCACTTCTCTTTCAACTTGGAGCTGAATGATCTCAAGCAAGTGAATTCTTCTTTGAGCTCAGTTTTCTCATTTGTAAAAGGTGGGCACATTGAGATTGAAGGAACTATTGGGCATCTGAGTTGGTAGTTGGGCATATAAACCTGGAGCTCCAGGGGAAGTCAGGGGTTGGGAGTCATGGATGGAATGTTGGGACTGAGCCACCCAGGGACTGGATGGGATCACGTAAGCTGAGTGTGTAGACAGAGAAGGGCAGCAGACAGAGCACTGGGCCCTGGATTCACCAATATTCAGGGGTCAGGAAGCAGAGGAGCTGGAGATGGGGGTGAGAGGGAACAGTCAGGGAGGTAGGAGGGACACCCAGTGGGCACTGACATAGAAAGAAGCCTGAGGGAGGGGCACCAAGGGGGCCATGGTCAGCTCTGTGATGAGGACAGGCCTCATCACTACTCAAAAATGGGAGCAGTACAGCGTAGAGCTTGTAAGCATAGGTTTTGGAACCAGGTGCACTTGAACCCAGGTCCTGATGCCACCGCATCTTGGCTTTCTGACCTTGGCCAACCTCTAACCTCTTTGATCCTTAGCTTCCTCCTCTGTGTGGCATTATTGTGCAGTTTAAATGAGATAATGTCTTTAAAGTACTTAGCTCTGGGCCTGGCACATAGTAGGTGCTCAATATATGGAAGTTGTTTGTATTTTTCCTGGAACTGTTCAAGTGGGTAGAGTCACTGTCAGTCAGACGTACTGCAGAGGGGCCCAAGTTAGGAAGGGAATATTTCAGTTGGGCAATCCAGCCTTCGCTCAGGGTTGGAAATGAGGTTATCTCGAAGGCTCAGACTGGTAACGTAAGGCTGTAGTCCCCAACCTCTGGGCCGCAGCCTGGCACTGGTCTGTGACTTGTTAGGAACCGGCCACTACATATCACCACCTGAGCTCCACGCCCATCAGTGGAAAAATTGCCTTCTGTGAAACTGGCCCCGGTGCCAAAAACGTTGGGGATCGTAGACATAAGGAGTGGCCCAGTGGAAACAAATAGGGCCAGGAAGGCCACTGGCCAGCCAGAGCACACACACCCTGCCTAGAGGCCTCCTAGTTTCAAATGTTTACACCCCCACGTGGGCCAGATGAAACCCATTCTCAGGCCCAGAACAGCTCACGTGGGTTTGAGACCCCTTTTAGGTGACGCTAGGTCAGAGAAGAATTTTAAACAGAGTGTATGAGATTGACAGGATCAGATTTGCATTTCAGAAGGACCACAGGTGGCAGCAGCGAAGGGAGAGGATTGGAGGGGGCGCAGGTCTAGTCCAAGGCAGGGAGAGAAGCCAGGAAACTGCACTCAGGTGAGAGGGGCCCGGGATGAGGAAATGGGCTCATTATAACATAATTACCTCTATAATCAGCATGCAGGCGTGTTATTTCAAAATGTAAAGATGATTATACGATTAAAGGCTCTTTTCCTTTTAATGGAAATAACTTGCCAACCTGGGGGTTTGGGTGAGTGGTTGGAGGAAAAGGTAAGGTATTAATTTTTAACCAGTTGATTTTGCAATGAATTAGTTTATTGATTCAAAAATCATTCACTGTGGACAGTAAAAGTTGTAAATGAGATTAGTGTCTGGTTAGAGTGAAAGCTAAGTGAAGGGACCCAGGAGGCTTCCCTCGTTAGACTGCAGAGAAGGTTTCGGTTTTGCAGGCACGGAGAGGAGGGAGCTCTGGCCCTGCCGGTGGAGCCTGCTGGGCCCAGGCAGCTGGCTGGAGGGAGTGGGCTCAGACCGGAAACTCCCCCTCTGATCGCTCTGAAGAATTAACAGGGGTTGAACTTTAAGCAATGATGTGGTCTAAGCTAACCAAACACAGAAAATAATTCTACCACTATTCCCAGTGTTTTTAAATACACAAACTAGAGGAAGGAGGGAGGGAAGGAAGGAAGGGAGGAAAGAGGGAGGGAAGGAAGGAAAGAAGGAAGGAAGGAAGGAAGGAAGGAAGGAAGGAAGGAAGGGAGGGAGGGAGGGAGGGAGGAAGGAAGGAAGGAAGGAAGGAAGGAAGGAAGGAAGGAAGGAAGGAAGGAAACCTTAGGTTTCAGAAACAATGAGGGGCCTTAAAACCAGGGTGGTAAGCAGATGGATGGATGGATGGATGGGTAAGTGAATAGATGGATGAGTGGATGGATGATGGATGAATGGGTGGATGGATGAGTGGATGGAAGGATGGATGAGTGAATGGATGGATGGATGGATGGATGGATGAGTGGATGGATGGATGGATAGATGGATGGGTAAGTGAATAAATGGATGAGTGGATGGATGATGGATGAATGGGTGTATGGATGAGTGGATGGATGGATGAGTAGATGGATGGATGGATGACTAGATGGATGGAAGGATGGTTGGATGGATGGATGAGTGGATGGATGGATAAGTGAATAGATGGATGAGTGGATGGACTATGGGTGAATGGGTGTATGGATGAGTGGATGGATGGATGAGTGGATGGATGGATGAGTGAATGGATGGATGGATGGATGGATGGATAGGTGAATAGATGGATGTGTGGATGGATGAAGGATGAATGGGTGGATGGATGAGTGGATGGATGGATGAGTGAATAGATGGATGGATGGATGAGTGGGTGGATGGATGAGTTGATGGATGATGGATGAATGGATGGATGGATGAGTGGATGGATGATGAATAGATGGGTGGATGGATGACAGGTGGATGGACGGTGGATATCAGTTGGGGTATGTTGGTTGTAAACAGTAGACACTGACTCTGGCTAAATCAAGCAAAAGGGATTATGTAGGAAGGATATCTGATTGCTTACAGAATCAATAGAAAGGCTGGAAAATCAGGCTGAAAAAAGGCAAGAACTGACATACAGTGGCAGTAATCACCTCTCTGTCAGGTCAGGACCATGTCCCTGGAATGAATGAACACCAGGCATTTTTCATGCCCAAGCTTAAATGTATTCAAGAGTCAAAGTCCTGGGAGAAAGAATCCAGTTAATGTGGCTTGGGTCACATGTCCCTTGATTCATTAAGACCTCTATGCATGCATCGTGAGGCACAGATAATTTCCTAAAAAGAAATTAAGATCCTGAGGCCAAAGAAGAGAAAATAGCTGGTAGATGCTCAGAACCCAGCCACCACCTCCAGCAAGGGAATGGATGGATCCTCAGTTCCCTGAGGCAGCACCAGTGACTGTGTCTCCGTTTGCCCCTTTCCACTTTCCTCATGCTCCACTCATGCTTCATCTTCCCCTCACCAGGCCTGCCTCCTCCCCCCACCCTGTCCCCGAAGCACAGTCCCTTCCTACCTCCTGCAAGAGGCCTCTGTGGCTCCCCAAGCCCACGCTAATTATTCCTTTCCCTGAACTCCGATTGCCCCTGCCATCACCACGGCGCCAGAATTATCCTTCACTGCTCACCCTCAGGGTGTAGGCTCTGCTCTAAGTTTCCTGAAAGCAGAAGGCTTGGCACACTTGACTTCTGTCCCAGCACAGTGTTGGGTTCAGAGTCAGTGACCAATGAATGCGTGGCGACTAATGATCAATGAGCGTGTGTGGCACAGGGTCATCAGCTACATCATTGGACCCTCAAAGTGATTCAGGCCTGGCATTCTTTGAGAGTTCAATCAGCCGGGACCCAAAGAGCTGGCTTATCCAAAGTTGCACAACTAGTGAAAGACAATTGTAGGCCTGGAAGCCAGCTCTTATTATTTCCAGTCCAAACCAACACTCCTTGCTGCCTTGGGAGGGTGTGTGTGTACATGTGTGTGCATATGTGTATGTGTGCATGCATGTATGTGTGCATGCATTGTATGCATGTGTGTATGTGTCCCAGCCCTCTCAGTAGCTACTGGCCAACTACCATGTTTGCCATTGTAACTCCTCGGTCAGTGGTTGTTTAATTAATTAATCAAAGCCCGGCCAGGATGGCACCCATGTGCTCTTCATCTTGTTCCTGCCCCATCCTTGCCTAAACTTCTGCCCCTCTTAGGGCCCTTTGCTCAGTGACCAGCCAAGAGATGTTGATTGATTACTCCTAAAACTTCATTTCTCTTGAGAATCAGTGAATTTCAAAAATCGGACAATTTGTTGAGTCCACAGAGAATCAACCAAATCCTTGTGTCACCGGAATCGCTCCAAGCAGGCTCCTTTGTCAGCCACCCCACCTCTCTCTGCTGTTCATGCTACTTGAAAAATTAGTTGGTGTACTGGAAATAAAGTCATAGGGAGCCAACATTTTGACAAGGTAATGGTCCCCTGCCTTCCTTGACATTTGCGAGGGAGTCGGAGTCCATTATAATGTCACGATGGCGTGCGCCATTGACATCTCATTGAATAATTAAAAGGCAGTTTAATCATAGCGATCATCCACTTAGTGTCTGGATCCGGGTGTCGGGGATGCATGTACAGGGGGCAGTGTGGTTGTGCAGATGGGGGACTAACCCTAAAGCTGGGGCTCAACCGAGACCACCGGGCAGCAGCGTCTGCCACGTGTGCTGCAACTCGGTGTGAGGGGTGGAGGGCAGGCAGCTCCAGACCCCTGCAGCTCCCCCTCACCAAAGAAGAAAAGAAAAAGAAGGAAAACAGAGGTTTTCTACTCACTTTCACTTCTTCGAACTAAATGCAGGAACAGATTTTCTTCTCGACCCAAATGAAAAACTGCCGGTCTGTTGTTTTCATTCATCACAAATAGTTTGTGCTGGAAGGGAACTTCGTTTTCATTCTTTCATAAGGCAGATATTTATTGAGCGCCTGCTCTGCATCAGGCATTGTTCTCGCTGCTATGGAGACGGCAGGGAAGGAGACAACCACAGGAGGTGCTGCTCCCAGGGGGCTTGTGTTCCGGAGGGGGAGCAGGATAAAAACACGTGTGTGCTGCGCGTGGCACTAACACGGGGGGTGTAGCAGAGGGAGACTGGGTGACTGTGTTAAGTTACATGGTCAGGGTAGGGGTCTCAGGGAGCAGCAGTGTAGACGAGGTCTGAATGGTGAGGCACAGAACGTGGGAAGTTCCCTGGGAGAACACTCCGGCAGAGGGAACAGTTAGTGAAGAGGCTCTGGGTGGGAAGGAATGGGACGTGTTCAAGGACCAGCAAGAAGACCACTGTGGAGTGGGCCAGGAGAGGGGGAGGCAGCTGGGGCAGCTCAGGTGGGCTTCCCAGGCCAGGGTCGGAAGTTCAGGCTTCACTCTCCATGTGATGGGAAACTCAAGATGGGGTTGAGCAGAGAAACAATGTGCTTTGAACCTAGAGACCTCATATTTAAGGGAATGAATCACACCCTCGTTCTCCCAACTCTGCTCCTCTTCCATGCCTGGCTTGGTGCTAGCTGCCGGGAGATACAGCAATGAATGGGACAGCTGCCCTCCAGGAGCTCCCTGCCATGTGGGGGAGACAAAGGAATGAACAGACAGTGATCGCTAGTGAAAGACATCCTGGGGTGGAGGTAAGCCCAGGACTGCAGGAACCAGAATCAAGGCACCTAATCCAGGAAGGCTTTGTGGAAAGGTGGCCCCCATGCTAAATCTCAAGGCAAATGAGACAGAAGAGAACGTTGCAGGCAGTGAAAATAGCCCAGGCAAAGGAGCCCTAAAAAAATGGTACACCTGGAAATTCCAAGGAATCTGTTAGGATTGGAGTCGTGTGACCCAGAGAGGTCAAGAAACTCAGTGAAGGTCACACAGCATACAATTCTTCACCTTTAGTTCCTTCTTTATTCCCCTCCAATGATGTCGGCCACAGTCAGGTGGTCAGAGCATTTGGCCAGGTGGGATGCCCATAACCGTTCCTAGCTGGTGCTAAGACCAGGCAGAGTTCACAGTCAGCTGGGCCAAAAATACTTGTTTCTCCACGTATGTGTGATTTTGACTTGGCTCTTGCTTCTTTCCAGTTGTTGCCCTTCCCAAGAACCGTTCGAACCCTAGACTCATAGCCTAAAGCCAGGATGGTCCAGATGTCACGCTATCCATACCCTCATCCCCACCAACAATGTTACAGCCGGGGAAACCCAGGACCAGACAAGGGAACTGAGTTAGCCCAGGCCACAGACACACCGAGACCCAAATAGTGATCTATCTCTCCACTCCTGATCTGACGTTGTTCTGGGAAACAGTTCCTCAGCAGGGGTGAGGTGGGATCAGAGAGACACAGCAGCCACCCCTACTGTACATCGTGAATGACACAGGTGGCCTGGCAGGGAGGGACAGCGGCAGAGTGGCTCCAAGCATGGGTGAGGCATCAGGCAGCTCTCGTTCCATTCGCACCTCCACTATTTACCAGCTGTGTGACTTTGGGAAAGTTACTTCACCTCTCTGTGCCTTGGTTTTCTCATCTGTGAAATGAGAGTGGTCACCCTTGCTTCATAAGGTTATTGAGGATTCAGTGAGGCAATACACGCAAAGCGCTTAGAGTCATGCCAGGCACGTAGTGAGGCCTTGCACCAGGGTGGCCTGTGCTCATCTCTGAGCCCCAGGAAGAGCTGCCATCGAAGGGCCCACGGTGTGCCAGGCTCCTTCCTGGGTGCTTTCCACATGTCTGTGTGGTGGTGACACCATAGCTTGTGAAGTGTTAGACAAATGTCATGCTGCCTGCAAGACGCCTTGTGCCCCTGTGGATTGGCTCCACTCACATGGTCTTATTTGCCCGTCACAGTAACCGTGTGGGGTGGGGTTTGTAGATGCAGAAAGCGAGGCCCAGACCTTCCCTCCGCTCTCCACCATGCATCCCCTTCCCAGGGCCTTGCATCCTGGGGACCTATTAATACCCAGCTGGTGTCACCTGAGACTTCCAGCCCCCACCCTCTGTCCGGTGAAGAGGAGGGAGGAGAGGAACTGTGCCCTGAGCCTCAGGAACTCCGCTGTGAGCAGAAGAGGAAGAGATAAGGCTTTGCAGCGGGCGGCCCCCCTTCACACCCCTAGATCTATGCAGACGCTTCCAGGCTGGGAAACGGGGTGCATTTGCTCCTGCTGCAGAGCACTGACTCCGGGTTCCAAAAGGGTTCTTCACTGACGGCCAGAGCCCAGGCAGAGCAGGAGCAAGTGCAGCTGGGGCCAGAGAGGGGAGGCCCCACCTCAGAGACAGTGTAGGTCAGGGCTTGCGAGGAGCCCCTGGAGGCAGGGGTGGCTGGCTCCAGCCTGGATGTGCACAGGGCTCCAGCCCCCTTGGCCCAGCTCAGCTCCAGCCAGAGCATCTCTGCTTTGGTCTGTCTCACACTGGGGATTGACACCCAAGGTGTTCTCGGGAGGAAAGCTTGGTGTACCAACTCAAACGCAAAAAACCTACGATCGCAGCCTACAATAGGCCCCTGGACACAGCCGGGCCCCACAGCACACGGTGACAGTGGGCAGAGTGGGCCTTCCTGGCATGCGTTATCCTCGCAGCTCAGGGCGACAGCGGTGGGATGTGTAGAATACACACACCTCACTCCACACCCGCTGTTGTAGAGGACCCAGGCTCGCCTTTGTGTAACCAGGTGGTGCGTCTGTGAATAAATAAACACCAAGCACTCAGCGATGGCCCCCAAACACCCAGATGAATAATAACAAACAGCTGCCCTTCCCTCAGGGAGCTCACAGTCCGGTTAATGAACGAAGCAGCATCCATTACATCCCTCCAAAGAGCTCATTTACGGAGCAAACATCCATGAATTTCTTTAAAGTCCTCTCGCGTCTTCTTACATTAGCCCTGGCACCCCCTGCCTGTCTGAGACCCGCGTGTTCATCCCTCATTCCGCAGCAGCCTTAAGCCCTCTGTCCAGGGCCCCTCCCATCCCCTGCACCCGCAAGGCTTCGCCTACTTCTGTTGCTCGGGGATGCCCCCCCATGCTGAGCCTGTTTCTCTCTCTCATAGTGCCTGATTCTTTCCCCTTATGGCACTCAGCACAGCGTGTGAGTAAGTGTTTATTTGTGTGCATGTTAGTTTAGTGTCTATCAGCCCCACGAGGGTAGGGACCACCTGTCATGCTCACCAAGGTTTAACCGCAGTCTAATAGAGTATCTGTCCTGTACTGGACACATGGATTATTTTTAAATGAATGAATGACCCTTTGAGAGATTTTGATAGGAAAGTTTGGAAAGTGGTGGGGGCCCAGAACATAGGGGGCCTTGAATAACAGACTGAGAGATTTGTACTGTAGGCATCTGAGCAACTTGACTTTTTATCCCATCTTTCCTTCCTTCCTTCCCTCTTTCCTTCCTTCTCTCCTTCCTTCCTTCCCTCTTTTCTTCTTTCCTCCCTCCCTTCCTTCTTTCCCTCTTTGGTTCTTTCCCTCTTTCCTTCCTTCTCCTTCCCTTCCTTACTTCCTCCCTCCTTCCCTTCCTTCCTTCCTCCCTTCCTCCTTTCCTGCATTCCTTCCCTCCTTCCTCCCTTCCTTTCCTCTTTCCTTCCTTCCTTCCTTCTCTCCTTCCTTCCTTTCTTCCTTTTTCTCTCCCTCCCTGTGTCCCTCCCTCCAATTCCCTTCCCCACTTTCTCTCCCTCCTTCTATTCAGGGTAGATTAGAGAAAGAAAGGGAAAGAGATTCTTGAGGTGGGGGGGGGGACAGTGAATTTCAAAGCAGGTAGGTGAGTTTTGGTAAACCCCTGTCCAGGGGGAGGCAGTCATGTGGGTGGTCTCTCAAAGCAGGCACTGGGAGGGCCAGCTGTTCCCATGGCTCAGCAGAGCCCGCATGGCCAGTCCAGCACAGACTGTTCCGAGGACGTGCCCTTCCGTCCCCAGCCTGACAGCCTGGCCACGCGCCAGCTCCCCTTCATTACTCTCGTCTCAGACGCTGTCTTGGAGAGGCCCCAGCACTGCAGAGGAATCTCCCAACCCCAACAGTCACACTTCAGTGATAGGGGGAGGCCACGGCACCCTGGATGGATGCAGAGAGGGACTGGGCAGGCTGGCTGGCTTCCTCTGGGATTGGGGACACTTCAGGAATGAAGGCAGACAGCACCCCCACACTCACTTCGTCATGTCTGGGATTTTCAGGTTGAAAACATGGACTCAGGAGGCAGACATCCTGAGTTCACATCTTGGCTTCACTGCTTACAAGTCACTTCTCTGTGCCTCAGTTTCCCCATCTGTAAAGTGTGGCTCATGTAATCATAGTATTTACCTCCAAGGACAGGCATGAGTACTAAATGAGCTTGCATATAGAAAGCACTTGGACACTCCCAGTGTTGTGTGCATCTTGGCTGTGAGGATTACTGCAAAGAGCTGGCTCTGTAACTGTCTCCCCGACTCACGTGTGAGCTCCTTGGGGGCAGGGACCAGGGCTTGTCACTCAGCACAAGTCCACTGACTTTCTCCAGGTCACCAGGGACACATGACAGAGCCCAGTTCCCTGTTTCCTTGCTGTTCCCTCCCTAAACTGGAAGCTCCATGAGGACAAGGACCCAGCACCCGCCACCAGGGGCACAGCCGCTCAGAGAAGGGTTGTTGAGTCAACAAATGGCAGGAGGATTGGAAGTGACGATGCTGTGACGTGGGGGCGAGGTGAAGCTGGGCGATGGTGTTCGTCTCAAGTGTCCCGTTTTGCTCCGGAGGAAGGTGGTGGCGCTGATAACCGAGCCGGGAGTAATGGGCAAAGAGCTCGTCTGGAGGGTGCGCGATGTCGGAAACCGCATTTCTGAAATTAGCGATGGAAAGCCAGATACTATTTGGGTCTCAAATGGATTTTTCGCTCAGTATAAATGGTCCTTTGATTGGGGGAGGAACCCTGGGATATTTATTTCTAAGTCGGCCGTCAAATTAGGAGCACAAGGGTCTCAGTCGGATCAGGGCAATAAGAAATGAAATCAAAATGTTTGTCGGAGAGGCTTGAAAGGGTTCTGAAGCGGCGGTTCCCACTGAAGAGCAATCTAGTGGCAATAAAGCATCTTTGCAATCATTCTAGGTGGCAGTGGGAGGCCGGCGTCTGGTCGCCAGGGCTCATTTGCACGCAGATGCACAGGGGGCCAGGACCTGCACCGTGCGGGGAGCTGGCCAGCAATGGGTGGTGGTAGGAAGATCAGCCCGGGGAGGGGGGGACAGGGGCTGTCCCCGAGAAAGCAGGCACAAGGAGCTAGCACCGGCTTGGGGACCGGGAGAGGTGGATATGCTGCCTCTCCAGTTTGCAGGGCTCAGCCAGGCATGGCATCCCTGCCTGCTACCTTTGATCCCTTAAGTCATTAAGACCTCTCATGCAAAAGTGTCCTGCCTTGCAATACAGCTCAGACCTCATATTCCCTGGCCCCCTGGTGGGAGCGATCTATTGTGTGGCTGTTGCAGGTGATGAGGTTTAGCAAGAAAAAAACCATCAGACCATCATTTTCCCTTCAAGAAGCCATTAGATGATTCTGCCTGACCTTCAGGGGAGCCCTGGGAAGCTCTGAGTGGCCTCTGCCGAGTGCTCCAACCGGCCCCCGCAGAGGTAATGTGCCTGGCGGGCCACCCTGTGGCCTCCCCTCCCTGTGGCTGTGGTTGGAGGACACTTGAGGATGAAGCCGGGAGACAGGCAGTGTGGCCCAGTGGAAGCGCTCTGGGCTCAGGGTCCAGGAAAACAGGCTCTGTCCACAGATCTGCCTCTGCCTGGCTGCAGTAACTTGGGCAGATCGCTTCTCCCTCTGCATTTTTTATGTGGATCCCCTTGAAGCCACCTGGAAGAACAGAATGACTCACAGTGGGGTCCCAGGACCAACAGCATCAGTATCACCTGCGAGCCTGTTAGAAATGCAAATTCCAGGGCTGCAGGCCCACCAATCAGAAAACTCTGGGGGTGGAGCCCAGCCTCTGTCGTCCAACAGGATGCTCAGGTGATTTGCATATGCATTACAGTTTGAGAAACATGCATCTAGAAGGAGGATGTGTCTTACCTCCATCCCTATCCCCAGCTGAGTGCACGATACCCACTAGGGACTGTGTGATCACATGGCCAAGGAGGATCATGAAATAAATGACCAAGTCTGTAGACTGCCACTCTCTCTTCTTTCCATCATATCTTGCTGTTTTAGTATCTTTGTTTTCCTCTATCACCAAGACACAGCCCGTTGCTTAATTTACTGCTCAGTAAGGCGGGGTCTGGCAGTGATATGCACACCTTGCCTTGTCTGCTGAGAATGGGTGGCGGGAGTTGCTTTGGGCCTGACTTCTGGTTACTGCGTATGGAATGCCAGGCAATGATATCTACACATGTATAATACATAGGTTTACAAGATTCTCTTATAAATTACAGGGTTTTATGACCCTGGTTTTGCAGACTGATGGTGTGAATTGTAACAGTGCAATATATCACTGTACAAGATAATGCCACCAGCGATGGAAGCCTAATATATCATTACCGAAGAGGATGTTGCATTTAGACAATATGCTATTTTTATTTTTTAAAGTGCCTTTGGAGTTTGAAAACTGTCAGTTCTTAGATGCCAAAGAACTGACAGGTTTTGGGCAGATGCCACTTTTTTATATAAACTCTGAGTCCTCGTCATTACCTAGAGTGGCCACCTGAACCTGGCAGGGTGGATGTGGGTATGCCAAGAGAAAGGGAATCCCTTCCTTTCTTCTCTGCCCCCTCCCTACACACACACACACACACACACACACACACACACACACACACACACACTCCTTCACCATCCCTTATTCTGTGTCTAATTTCCCAGCAGACAGTTTGGACCAGGACCAGCAGGGATAGTTGTGAGTGTGTGTCCACACCACTGTAAATGCTGGTTGTTCAGACCCAAGGCAATATATCCTGGTGGTTAAGAACATGTGCCTTAAAGCCAGATGGTCTTGGGTTCAAATCCCTTGTTCTACCCCCGACCAGCTGAGTCACCTCGGGGAGGTTACTTAACTTCCCTGAGCTTTAGTTTTTTCTCATACAAAAGAGAGACCATTTTATATGACTTGATCCCTGGCTCCCTCCTGCCGTGTGTCTGGCCTCTGTCCCTCTTGCTCATGGCTGTAGCCACTAAGACCTCCTTTGGGCTCCTTGAACATTACTCAACTCCCTCCCCAGCCTCATTCTCTATCCCTTACTCTGTGTTATTTTCCTCCCCAGCACAGACCACTCGTGACTCTTGATTAACTGATGGATTGATTGGCTGTGTCCCCCCACCCACTAGAATGTAAGCTTCATGAAGGAGGAAATGTCAGCTTTCTGCATTCTTGACGCTATTAATGTATCCCCAGCACCAAGGACAGCACCCACCATAAAGACACTCTGTAAAGAACGGATGAGTGAATGAATTCTTTGGATGAATGAATGGTACCTACCTGATTCCAGCTGAAAGGACTAAGATAAAGCATGCAAAACACTTAGCATAGTTCCTGTCATGTAGAAGTCACAGCCACTGATGTTTATTGAGCACTTACTATGTAATCCTTAAAACAATTCTGAGGTAGATGCTATTATTATAATCTCTACTTAGCAAGTGAGGAGACAGAGGGGCAGACAGACAAATAACTTTCCCAAGGTCATCCAGCTAGTACATACTAAAGTCAAAGCTTTGCTGTCAGCCCCGGCCCTGTCCTGCCTCTTGGGATGTGTGAGCTGCGAAGGAAGCTGTCATTGTTACTATCCCTGATTTCTCTGGATGATGAGGATTCTGGTGCCATCTCCTGCCTCACTCCGGAGATGGTGCCAGAGGAGGGAGAGCCAGGTGCTGAGCACAAAGAGCCCAGCCCCTGCCTTTCAGCTGTCACCCAGTCTGGGAGCCAGTCTATGGGAAGCAACACAGGGCAGCAGAATGTGCACTGGGGTGGGAGTTTGGCACTCTGGGCTCTTGTCCTGCCCCTGAGACTAACTTGCTGTGTGACCTTGGACGAGTCACCTCACCTCTCTGAGCCACAGCCTCTTCGCCTATCTAATGAAAGTGGGAAATAACAGCCCTCCTCCCTCTATGGAACTTCTTAGGACATGCTTGGACGGGCTCCAGGAGGAAGTATTGTTGGACTGAGACACTGAAATGGAGAGATGTTCCATTCCCCCTTCTGTCACAGGACAGGGCCTCACCCGTGAGACCTCTGAGAAGGGACTGCAAATTCCCGGGCTTCGGGAGTCAGCTGGGCTTTGCAAATGGGTGGCCCTGGCCAGGAGGCCATGCTCACCTGCCAAAGCCAACCCATACTCGGCCGCCTCCCATTGCTGTGCTCACAAATGCAGCCCTGCTTTTGCCAGTTTTCTCCAGCTAGGCCAGGAACCTGAATTTTTTATGTGAAATTGCTCCATTTTTTTCAGTGTTGACACACTTTTTAAAGCACATCTGTGGGCTAGATTAGGCCCAGGGGTGTGTTGGTCCACCGTCTCTGCATCTGCAACTGCTGCAGAGAGAGCTGCTGCTAAGGAGGTTACTCTGGGATTAAGTCTGGCGCTCACCTCTGCCCCGCAACCCCCCCCCCTGGGACTGGGAAAGGCCTCCTTCCATATTCCAAAACCAAGGGGGATGTTATGAGAGGGGCTGGTAGACTGTTTTTCTCTTACAGTAAAATTTTTTCATGTCAGTTAATTTTCTTATTATCATGAAAGTAGTGCATGCACCTAGTTTTTTAAAAAATGTGAAGAGCATGAAAGAGCATATGATAGAGAGTATAATAAAAACACCCCAACCTTCTTCCTAAAAGTAAAGCAACAGTTTCTTATATCTCTTTCTAGTGCATATTGTTTTTCTTTGCACACTGGGCTCATGTTCACATTTTGTTCTGCATTTTTTTACTTAATGTATCCCAGACATATTTTTGTATTATCTCACCTAAATCCATCTTGCTTTTTTTTATTGCTCCATAACAAGCCATTGTATGAGTTTACTATCATTTATTTTACCAGTCTCTGTGTCCAGACCCTTTGGTGGTACCCAGTTTCTTCTCTCACAGGTAAAGCTGCAAAAAAACAACGTTGTCTATGTTTTTTTGTGCACATGCAGCATATCTGCCAAATATTAATAGTAATAATGGTAATTAATAGTAAGGCTTTTTTTTACAATGACCGATGAAACCCATGGCAATTAGTCTCATGTAAACAGTGATATATAAACCTGTAATACTTTTTTTTCCTAGTATGAATTAAACATCACTGTACTGAAGAACAGATGATAAAGTCAGTAGAACAAAATATTAAGAGATGACTATGGGGAAAGGGTATGCGGGTGTTCTTCTTCATATCACTCTTTGTAGTATTCTTGTGGCTTCTTTCTAAACTTAAAATTTTAATTCCCAAATTAAAAGTGTTAATGAATTACTCTAATCATACATCCAGAAAATCAAGTTTGGGGATAACATTGTGACTTGCATGAAATCTTACATTTATATATAAACACTTTAGTCCATGCTGCTATCTTGACTTTTTTATTATTTGATTTTTTAAAAATCAAATAATATTTATTTATTTATTTTTATTTCAGCATATTATAGGGGTACAAAAATTTAGGTTACATATATTGCCCTTGCCCACCACCCTCCCCAAATCAGAGCTTCAAGCATGTCCATCCCCTAGACGGTGCACATTGCACTCATTATCTATTTGATTTTTTAAGTTACAGCGGTGATACAAGCTTATGACAGTAACGGAAATAAAACAGCACAAAGATCAATAAAGGAAAAGTAAATTATCTGCCTCCCCCAGCCCACCTGCCCCTCCTCTCCTGCCCAAGATAACCAGTGTTGTCAGCCTGATGTGAAAATATCCACAGCTTACTGCTCGCTGACACGTGCATATATAAGCATATAGTCGCCTATTTGTGTGTTTTTAACCAGAAACTACACCCATCTGTGTAAAGCTTGTTCTCTTTACCTTGTCACCTGTCATAGACACTGCTGCGTCAGCAGATAGAGATCTAACACTGTCTTTTTTTCTGATTCCTTTACATTCATACACAGTATTCAGCCAAAATATTTCTTTTCTTGATAACATTTTGTCTAAGTATCAAAATAACCCAGTGCATCATACAAAATGTAGATAATATATACACATAAAAGAAGGAAATAAAAATCACTCATAACTCCTCCGCCAGTGGTTACCACTGTTGGCACTCTAGTAATTTTCTTTGTATATGTTTGCTGTGTACCTACGCACGTCTGTGTGGTGTCTATATGAGAGTTAGTTAGCAAAAATTATGCCATTTTGCATGCTTTCTTGTGTCCTGCTCTTTTGACTTATTGTTACCATGGGAGCATTATCCCTGTGTATTAAATACCCTTTTAAAACATGACCCTCCATGGGTCATGTTTAAATTTTAAGTTGGGTTAAGTTTGGCATACCTGTAAAGTGGGAGACACAGTCAGGGAAGGCTTTTTGGAGGAGGTGATACCTGAGCAAAGCCCTGAAGGATGAATAGAAGTCAACCAGATGGAGAAGGGGAAACAGGTATGCCAGGCAGAGGGAATAGCATGGGCAAAGGCCGGGAGGTAAGAGGAAGCCTGGAGCATCCAAAGCCTGCATGAGGTTTGATGATGCCAGCACATAGGTTTGGGGTAGGGGAGGTAGATAGCTCTTGGAAAGGTGTCAGCCAGGTTAAGGGACCTAGATTTTGTCCCTGTTCAAGGATTTCATCCAGGACAGGAAGACAAGGTGATATGATCATGTTTGAGATTTGCATTTAGGATGATGGCGCTAGTGACAGTGTGGGGACAGGGATGGAAGAGGCACAATTGAAGGCAGAGAGAGGATTGTAGGTTAGACAGAAACTCCTGGGCCAGTGTCCCCCGACATTTTGAGACTGACATCCTAAAAACTCACCCGGCTCTCCCCAGCAACCCAGGGCCACCTCTGGAACAGTTGCCTGAGTCTTTTTGGCAGTTGTGATGTTCCCAGCTGGTGGAATTGGCCTCCAAGTCCCAGAGCACCTGTTGACAGAACCATTAACAATTTGATGGAAATGGTTTTGGAAAACTTGCATCTATCAATCTGTTTCTGTCTTCTACAGCTGCCCCCGTGACCTATAGTTCACAAAACAAAAACAATTCCAGGGAAACAAGGTCCTGGGACCCATGTAATAATAGGAACCAACAGGTGGTTGCATGGTATAGACCATGGTGAAGTGGAGGACGTTTCCTCACTGAATTTCCCCCAGTCTCAGCATCACAAAGCTGGGACATCCTCGGAGATCAGGCCACCTGCCACATTTTATAGTTGGGAATTCCATGGCTCTTGGAAGAAGAGACTAGACTTCTCCCTTATTTTTCTTTTTAATCAGGTCCTCACTTTCCTTTTCTTTTCATGAAAACCAGAGTCTCGGGGTGAGATGGTCATCCATACCCCCCAAACCTCCCCCAACCTGAACCTCACCTCATCCTTGAGGCCCCAGCTGCCTGGACCACACGAAGAGGATCCTGTCTGCCAGCAAACACTAATCAGCACTGCAGAGGCAGGAACCTTTGTTTCTTCTTGTAAACATCTGTAGTAATAAACAGGAAAAAGAAAAGAAATGTAAGAAAATCCATTAGCCTAATTGTTTGGAAGTGGAATGTTTTCCGTGAGGCATTCATAATACTGACCTAGCGGTAATTTTTCATTTTCAACTCTGGTCTAGTTCATGTAGCTCCCAATGATACAAATGAGAGGTGAGGGGTGTGTGTGTGTGTGTGTGTGTGTGTGTGTGTGTGTGTGTGTGCATGCTTGTGTTTGTGTACGCTCATGACTAAAATCCAGCTAGAAACCATAGTCAGTAATACCTCTGTTTGGTCTTGAGTTGCTGAGGCTAATCAGACTGGCTGGGACATAGTAATGCACATACCTAAACATGCATGGCCCTGCCTTTGAACCCCAGCTCTGTCTCTTGTGAGCTCTGTAATCTTGGGGAAGTTGTACACCTTCTCTAAGGCTGTTTCATCAACCGTGAAGTGGGAATGCTGTAATAGCCATGTTACAGGAGTGTGAGTGCCAACTGAGTTGATACCTAGCAAACAAAGGCTCTTAGAACAGTGTCCAGTATGCGATAAATGGTAACTGTCATTCCTGTTGGAGCTTAACATATGAATGCATGCTTATATTTCACCCCTGGGGATCGGGTGGATCTGGGTTCCACCCATGAGAACAAATCAGACCTAATAGAGGCAGAGGATAGAGGATAGGAGAGTCCTCCATAAATCTAAGAGACCCAGGCTGCCTGTGAGGGTGTTGTTAAAGTGGAGAGATGTGGCCATATCCCAGGGAAAAGCCAAGTTCTTGGATGAAGGTAAGAAAATATGTAATAAACCAAAGATACTAGACAAAGGCATAAGGGAAGGGTTAGCTGCAAAATTCCAGCTACAATTGCCAAGGAACAGAGTCAAGTGCAAGGGACACACCAGGTCAGGTAGTCCAGGAGCTAAGGCCGAGAAAGAGAGGGCTGCACTGCATGAACAGCACTGGAACATCTGTGCAACCATCATAAGGCTGGATAAACACTTTCCAACGGCTCAGGGAAACAGTGCTAAAGACCTTACCCAACATAGTAACCTTGGGAAGGGCAGACCTAACAACAGCACACTTCTGCCATTCTTTCCCAATGGGCCATCGCGGGAAATCTGGTCTCCAGGCTGGGTCTATGTCAACACATCCAGAGAGGTATATAGGGTCCTCTGTAGACCAATTTGTCCTAGAACAGAGCAGACTGTAACAAAGGCTGTTTGTATGAGGGCTGGCTGTATTATGTATGACATTCATTTGCTAATTTGCATTTCCTTCGCCTCTTAAAAAATGAAAAGCAGGAGCAAATGAATGATGAATGGAAGGGAAATTGAACACCTAGTAAATGAAAAGGCTGCAATGATGAAAGAACTGGGTGCAGTTTGAACATGAAATGAGTTCTGCTAAAGAGGGGGACATAAACTGTCTGGACAAGGTAGCCTTATGGTGTACGGCTCACATTCTTGACTGGTAGAAGGTTCAGAAGGGAATAGGAAGGTCCCCGTTCTTCTCATGTTTTGTGCAACTCTAGGCAAGTAGCTCCATCTCTCCAAGCGTCAGTTTTCCTCTCTGAAAAATGGACATGGTAGTACCTGGCCTGCTTACCTCACAGGATTCATGGGAGATAGCACTAGTAATGTAGATAGGAAAACTGGAGCTGACCCAAGAACTTGGAGATCAATTCAATGACTGTATCTTGAAATGAGTGGTACTTTTTGCCCTTAGACTCAATATGGGGTAGAAAGAGTACAGTCTTTACATAGAGATCTGAGTTTGAATCCTGAACCTGTAACCTCTTAGCTGTATGACCTTGAGTAGGTCACTTTAATCTCTCTGAGCCTCAGTTTCCCCATATGTAAAATGGGAAAAATGGTTCTTGCACCCTCATAGCATTGGTTAAAGAATTAACTAAAGTAAGGTATAAGGTGGTACCTGGCACATAATAGGTGCTCAACTAAAGTGGTCTTACTCTCTTTCCTGCCTTACCTATTGAGCAACAACATTTGTCCTAATTTCTTGGTGACCCAGAATCTGCTTCATGGAATTGTCGAGCTCAACTACAAGAAAAGGTTATGATTTTTGAGATTTTTGAGCTGTAAGAGAACTTAGAAATATTTAGCCGAGGATCTCTCTCTCTCTCCCCCCCTTCCCTCTCTCATAGTCAAAGCATTTTTAAAAATTTACTACAAATACTAAGTCAACCTCTTTTTCAAAATATAACCATGCAGCAAATTTGACATCAGGAAAATAACAAGTAGGTATAAAACATTAAGAATTTGGCTTGCTATCTGCAGGTTAAAAATGGAACTAAAGCATACACACAAATATATTTTTTACACATAACCGTTTGAAATACATATTCATCAGCACCCATTCATCTAACACCAATCACGTATAGCTTTAAATTCAGAGGTGCTAACAATTTTTGCCTTTAGACAGACTTTTCCTAAGTCTGTTCCATGGAGGGGTCCCGGGCTTCCTCACGGGAGATAAGGAAGGCTCAGAGCCCGGTAGGACTCCCCCCCTCACTTTAACCAGGGCATCTTTCATTGGTTCTAAACATCAAGGTTCTATGTAAGGCTTTTGTTGTTGTTTAATAAAAGTGTTCTCCTATAAAACAAAAATGTGCAATGTGCTGGAATGGGCTGTGGAGTTGAAACAGGAAGGCCAGTGGCCGCACACAAGGAACGGGCTCCTGGCCATGGCCTCAAGTCTGTGGGCTGGCCACCTGCACTCCCTGGCTCCTCTAAAAAGGGACATCTCTCTCTGAGTGAGTGTTATGTCGGGACTGATTCAAATAGTTTCAAAGCAACACAAGAGGGAAAATAGCCAAAGCCTTTGAGCACCTATGATGTGCCTTGTAGCTTAAACACAGTATCTTATTACCTTCCTTGGAAGGAGATATTTGTAGCCCCATTTTACAAATAAGGAAACTGAGGCTTGGAGACGTTGGGCAAGTTGCCTGAGATGGACACAGGTCACAAGTGTCAGAGGGAGGATTGCTTCCTAGAGATGTCTGGCCCCAAGAATCCCTGATTCCCAGTGGTCGTTTTGTTTTCCGATCTCTGTGAACTCAGACCCTCTGATTTCACGATTGGCCCCACTCACTGTTTTCTGGAACCACCTTCCCCTCTCCCAATGATCCCACCTCCCTAGCTACAGGCTAACAGGCCAGTAGGTCCCAAGCCTGTGGTTTGTTAGTCACATCCTGAGAGGCTGGGGGTGTTCAGCCACTTCCACGACCTGTTGGAGACAGAATAAAAGGTTTTGCAGCCCACCCTGCCTTTGGCAGAAGTAGGTTTATGCAACCACTCTTTGGCTTTGGGGTCTGTGGGCTGCAAGGGGCCTCCAGAGTGAGCAGACACCTGCCAGATGTTTCCATTGGAATGAGACCAGGCAGAGGGAGGGACAGGTGGAAGGCAGGGCTGCAGCCATGGCTCGTGTTTTGGTCTTACTTCGAGGTCCCATATTATACCCCACCATCCTTGATACATTTATTCACTTGGATGCCCAGACACGACCCTATCTTGCTCCTCCTTTTGTCTCAGGGCTCACTCCTTCTGCAGAGACCCCTCTGCTCCTCTTCTCTGCAAACCCCTAGCGTTGGAGGACCTCAGGGCTCAGTCCTCTCTACGCTCACCCCCTTGCTGATCTCCTCCCATCCCATGGCTGTAAGTGCTGTCCCTATGCAGATGCTCCCAAATGAAAATTTCCAGCCCAGACCTTTCTCCCAACTCCAGACCCTTCTTCCCATCCACCTGCTCAATATCTCCTCATGGGTGTCTAGACATCTCACCCACCCCTATTTCTAAAACTAAACTCCTCTAATTCCTATTCTTACCCTTGAAACCTGATCCACCCACAGTCTTCTGTGTCTCGGTGAGGACCCTTCATCCTTTCAGCTGTTCGGGTTCGGTCTTGATCCATCTCTTCCTGTCTCACTCCATCACCAATCCATCAGGAAATCCTGGTGGCTTTACCTTCAAAACATATCAAGAATGCAACCACTTCTCACCACCTGCACTGTTCCCACCCAGTCTAAAGCATCACCATGTCTTACCTGGGTGACTCCAGAAACCTCCTAGCAGGACTTTTTACCTCTGCTCTTCCCCCCTTCCAGGCTGGGTCATGGCCCCCCAAGATACCAGGTTCCAATCCCTGGGACCTGCAAGGTTGGCCTTATTTGGAAAAAGGCCAGTGTGATTGAGTTAAAGATCCTGAGATGGGGAGATTATCCTGGATTAGCTGGGTGGGCCTTAAATGGCAACACAAGTGTCCTTAAGAGGCAGAGAGAGTCATGACCCACACAGAGAGAAGACGATGTGACCACAGAGGCAGAGACTGATTGAGGGATGTGGCCACAAGCCAAGGAATGCCGGAGCCACCAGGGGCTGGGAGCAGCGGATTCTCCTTTGGCACCTCCGGAGAGAGTGTGTCCCACTGGCGCGCTGATTTCAGCTCCGTGAGACTGAGCTGGGATTTGTGGTCTCTAGACTGTGAAGGAATAAATTCCTGATGTCTTAAGCCACCTAGTTACCCAGTTTGTGGTAATTGATTACAGCAGCCACAAGAAACTAATGGACTCCCCTGCAGTCTGTTCTTCTCGCATTCTTTTAAACATCCATAATATCACATTAATCATTTGCTCAAAACCCTCCCGTGGCTCCTCTTCTCAGAGAAGAGCTGCAGCCATCACAGTGGCTAAATGTTCTTGTCCACGTATTGCCCTGACATATGTCACCGTCAGACCCTCAGCCACTCCAGCCACGCTGGCCTCCTTGCTATTCCGTGAACAGGCAGGCAGAGACCCACCCAGGGCCGTTGCACTTGCCCTTCCCTCTTCCTGGAACACCCTTCCCCGCGACGTGCTTGCTCTCTCACCACTCTGCAGCCTTGAACACTGAAGGTCAAGCCCGATCTCACCTTCTCAGTGAGGCCAACCGTGGCCACCCCGTTTCAGCTGCAAACCGCACCATCCACATTCTACTCACCTGTTCCTGCTTTTGATTTTTTCATAGCCTTTGATCACCTTAAACATATTATATCATTTTCTTATTATGTTTATTGCTTTCTGCCTGTCTCCCCAACTCCATGTACATATATTTTAGAATATAAACTCCCTGAGGCACAGGGACCTTTGTCTCTTTTGTCCACGGATATATTCCAAATGCCAAAAGAGACACCTGGCACCGAAGAGGTGCTCAGGAAATCTCTGTTGGATGAATGAATGCACGTGTGATCTATAAAACCAAAACTTACCTGCCTTTGTTCTTAGGGCTGGCTCACTCTTCCTCTCCTTAAGCACTCCCGGGGGGACCTACTCCTGGCTCAGTGGACTCACTCCTCCTACCCCAGGGAGCCCCAAGGCAAGGTCCTTCTGCTGGGTCACTTCCCTGCTGGCCTCCTGGCTGGCAGTAGACACAGGTGGCCTCTCCCCACCTTGATTTTCTGGAAGCCACCCTTTTCTCTTTGTCTCTTGTCTCTGCCTCCTAGAAACATTTCCTCCAAAAATGCTGGTGAATTCAAAACCCGAGACGATTTCAGGTGTATTTTTTAGGTTCACAGAGTTTCGTAAAAAACAAATAAACTTGGAAAAGAGATCCAAGGGAGAGCTGACAGCTGAACACCTAAGATGCCTCAGGCCCTAGGCATTTGTATTTGAAACCACACCCCCTCAGTATCAAACACACTCAGACAAACCTCTTTGTCCCACATAAAATATAACTTTTTGCTATAAGATACTTTTAAAGGATTTTTAAAATTCTGCATTTGTGGTTATTTGGGCCACTAACCACTCACCACTGGCTGTGATTTCCAAACACCCGTCCTGTATACTCTGGGATTCTCGCAGAGGGAGGAGACTCTGGCCTACACAGTATTTTCAGATGTAATGAAATTTTAACAAATGCTTTATGGCACAATTAACAAAGTTGACATGACATGAAGTTGGCATTTTGTAGACATGTAAATAAACATTTGTTCATTTCATTTCTGCCCTTTTCCTCTTGTATTTGGAGCCAATATATTTTTCAGGTCCCAATTTTTTTTGTTGTTGTGGTTTGGTTTGGTTTGTAGGCTCTTGAAAACCTTCTGGGCCCCAGAGCCTGTGCTGGTTGGTGGTGGCTGATGGATAAACTGGCTGTGAACTTGAGCAAGTCCTTAATGAGCTCTAAGCCTGAGCTTCCCTATCCCAAAAATTTGGATGATGGCTCTGCTTGCATGTGGCCATAGGAATCAAATGGGATAACATACATCAAAAGCACTTTGTAAACAGGCACCATGCGCTTGCTTTTTTGGAGCTTGTTTTTAACAGCGTTGCTGGCTGACTTCACTTGTACCCAGGTGGGGTGGGATTCCTGACTTCCTCCTGAGCAGGACTGAGCCCACCATGCCCTTACAAGGCTCTCTGGCGCAGCGCCCACTGTTTGCCGTGACCCCACTCTGCTCACTTGTCTAGCCGGGCCTGTCTGGGTTTCAGTAAAGTTGCCCCAGTGCTGTGAAGTTGGTTTTAAATTCAGGAAGGAGACAAAGGAGCTGACATTTATTGAGCACCTACTGTGTGCTAGGTGTTGTTTACACATCATGTCGTTTCATCTGCAGGAAGCCAGTGAACCCCGAAGTGTTCTGTTTCTCTCCCTGCCTTCGCCTTCCCCATCTGCCCAGTACTTTGAGCCAAGAACCTGGGAGTCGTACATTATTTCTCCCTCTCTGTCCTCCCACCCCCTCATCTTGCCCATCAGCCACGTCGGCCAAGTCCACCTTGAACACATGTCCTGAGCCCACCCACCTCTCTCCATCTTGACTGCTACCCTGACCTCGCACTTGAATGGCACACCTCTGAACTGTCATTCTCAGATTCTCAGGGTACCCCCCATTCCGTCCTCTACCAGGGATCCAGAGCACTTTTGAAACAGGTGAATCAGACCCCCCTTCCTGCCCTCCCTGGGGCTCAGTGCCCCTCCTGGACTCCTCACAGGGCCTGCACTCTCTGGCGCCCACCCTGGCTTCTGGCCTCATCCCTCACTCTCGGGGCTCCTGACACTCAGCCTGCTCCCAGTTTCTCACGGAGCCACCAGGCTCTTTGCCCCTTTGCCCATGATGCCCTCAGTGCTGCCCCCAACTCCTCGTGCACAGGCCTCTTCTCACCCTTGGTTCCCAGCTCGACAGCCCCTGCTCAGAGAGGCCTCCCCAGGTCTCCAAGGCACACCCTCCCTGTCAGTCTTGAACGTCATTCCTGGGCTTCCTTCGCCACTCTGTTCACAATTTACAGCCCACGTTTTTGTTTCTCTGTGATGCCCGCCTGCCTCTCTATAGTCAGCAATTTCAAGCGGGCGTGGACTTTGCACACTCACCCTCATAGACAGAGCAGGGCCTGGGGCTCCCGGGAAGTTCAGCAAATAGTTGTTGCACGAATGGAGATTTCCATATGGGCTCAGCATGGAGGAGCAGATGTCTAACCCGAAGATGAGCTGAAATTCCAGCCCCTTTGGGATCCTAGCAGCCTCCTCTGGACTCGCGAAGCACCTGTTCCTACTTCCGTAATAGCTCTTACTGCACTGTCATTGATCTTTTCCTCGTCTCTTCCGTTAGATTATGAGTTTCTCAGACTCAGGAGCCATGTGTCCCGGCATCTAGCCCTGTGAAAGTGTTTTTCAGGAGTAGCTGGAACTCTGGTGAGCAGTCCTAGGGATTGAGGCCTGATTGGGAGTGTTTATAATGCATATGGTTGTTGTTATATATTGTTATAGTTAGGATGTTATGATCCATATTAATATAATTATGTGATCATTATCACAGAATAGACTATGTCAATACTAAGAACACCCTGCATGACCCAGTTCAACCCTTTTGTTGTATGGACGAGCCCAAGAGCGCTGCCGGGAGGAGGGTCTTGCCCAAGACCACACAGTGGCTAAACCAAGAGCGGAGCTCAGAGTCACCCACTCCCTGCCCTGTTCTCTTTTCGCTCCTTCTTGCTACCGACATCTACCACCTCATTGCTTTCCTCTGCATTCCCACCTGAGCAGAGATGCTGAACCAGTGAGAAGGACAGGGTAGTGGTAGGACCACGTGTTGTCCTCAACAATGAATGTCCTGTGTTGACACCACAGGACCCCGTATGCAAGGACCATCTGAGAGCCATGGGTCTCACAGAGTGGCAAGATGTGGCCAGGACAAGCCACTCTTTGGGAATGAGAGCTGCTGAGTGGGTGCCATTTGAAAGCAACAATTCTCGGGGAAAAGTAGGTTATTATGCCTTTGTTTGCTCTTTTGTTACCAAAACTGATTGTGTGTGAGCTTTATATGTGTATGCTTAAACCCTTTAGTTAACATCTGCATGGAAAATAGGAATTATAAAAATTATATGTAATACATATGCCAGGCACTGTGCTAAGCATTTTATGTGTTAGCTCTTATAAACAATGATCTGATTAATTTGACTGACAAAGACCACCCACAGGATTCCATGAACTTCCCAGGGGTCTCATTTTCCAGTCTGGTTGTCTACATAGTTTTCTCAAATCAGTAGATGGTCACCTAACCTGCCTTTCCAGTGTGGACTGTAGACAAATACACAGTTGTCCCCAAATACTGCCAATGCAAAGCCAGCGTTCCCACATAGCTTTTCATTCCAGATGAGGACATAGCTTGGAGTATTTAACCTCATATGAGCATCTACCATAACGGGATCGTTTAGCACGTCCCCACACTTCCTTAGGCTATCTCCATGGGATAGGTTATGCAAAGAATAAAAGAGTAGAGAGACCTTTTCAGTTTAATTTGCTCAGTACCACGTTTAGCCTAGCACTGCACACTTATTGCTATCTTATGAACTTATAGAAGTGGGTTGGGGTGACAGAGGGTTCCTGGGAGATCATCTAGTTCATCCTTTTCATGTTACAAAAGGGGAAATAGAGGCTTAGAGAGGTTTAAGTCTGTGGTCCCCAATCCCTGGGCCATGGGCTGGTATCGGTCAGTGGCCTGTTAGGAACCGGGCTGCCAATGAGGAGGTGAGCGGTGAGCAAGCTAGCGAAGCTTCGTCTGTATTTACAGCTGCTCCCCATTGCTTGCATCACTACATAAGCTCCACCTCCTGTCAGATCAGCAGCGGCATAAGATTCTCATAGGAGCACAAACCCTACTGTAAACTGCACATTTGAGGGATCTAGGTCACATGCTCCTTGTGAGAATCTAATGCCTGAGGATCTGAGGTGGAGCTGAGGCGGTGATGCTAGCACTGGGGAGCGGCTGCAAATACAGACTATCATTAGCAGAGAGGTTTGACTGCACAATAAATGCCATGTGATTGAATCATCCCAAAACCATTTCCCCTCAAGCCCGGTCCATGGAAAAATTGTCTTCCATGAAACTGGTCCCTGGTGCCAAAAAGGTTGGGGACCATTGGGTTAAGTGACTTGTCCAAGGTCACACAGCCGATTTGCAGCAGAGCTAAACTCAGTTCTCCCAACTCCCAGTTAGACGGTCCTTTCTTCAGAGGATTAAGAATGATTAGGGAGAAGCTGGAAGTGTCTATATGGAATTCTTTATACTATTCTCTCTACTTTTGCTTGTTTCAAAATTTATATACTAAAAGGTTTTTTTTTAAGTAAAAAAAAAAAAAGCCCTAGAAGAGTGTTTGATTATAGCAGGAGAGGATCCTGTTTTTACATTCACCTCTTCAAAGAAGATGTGTTTAATTCTTCCCAGAGGGATCTTTCCAGTATGTTGAATTCCTTCAACATTGCACAGTCTATTCCACACGTAATTATTGATGGTGGAACGGGATTGGTTTTTTCTTTCTTTCTGTCTACCAGCCAGAACACAGGGCTTCCCTTCTTTGAAGCTCCAGGTGTCCCGGGGAGCTGGCCTCAGGTTGGCTCCCCACCCACGTCTCCCTCCTGTCCTCCCCATGCCGTACCCTGGCAGCCAGGGCGTCCCCCACTCCATTCACCCAGAGACCACCTCGGAGTTCTGGCCATCGCCAAGTACTGCAGTACTATTATTTACCCAATATTTTTCTTCAAGCTGACTCATTTTTTTTTAGCACAATATATTTCCAGAGGAAACTGCATGGCATTGCTATGGATGGGAAATCAGCCACCTTATCTGTGAAATCAAGATTTGATGTACTAGTTATGAAATACATGGTTATGAAGAAAACAAAGTGTCCATCAACGTACAACTTCATGCTTTAGGAAAGTCTGTTGTCAGATGCTGGTCTCCTGGAACAACCGTGCTTGGTATCTCTGCCCAGAGTGCAGGGGCGTGCGAGGATGGAAGAAGTGCACCTGCATATGTGTGCTTTCGGCAGGGGAACGCGTCCATCTGACCACTGTGGCAGACATGGCATGTGCTGGTGATTTCTGCCGTGTGCTCCAGGAGGCTGGGCTGGGGCGCAGGGGCGAGTGCATGGCTTGCAGCTAGCCAGGGAGACAGTCCAGCACGCACCGCTCCACACAGCCCTCTTGTTTCCTGCCCACCCACCGTGCACAACGACCCCCACCAAATGAGCAAACCGCTCCAGAAAGAGGCTTAACCACCACTGCTGGTGATGGGCACGGGACAAACACAAAGAAGACTGAGGAGGAATGGGTCTCAGCTAGAAAACAGATGTTTCATGGAGGTGATTATACACTAAAGAGGAATTTGTAAATTGGGAGCTCCCAGGTATCTCAGGATTACTCTCATGAATGTCAAGGGCTTAACACGCTCGTGTGTATCGAGAGGCAGTGAGATGTGCTAGGATGGACTTGCCTTTGGAACCACACAGACTGGGTTTAAATCCAATTTAAGTCATCTGGAAACATTACTCAAATCCTCTGAGCCTCATTTTCTTTATCTGCGAAATGGGGATAATAATACTCTCTTGTCCAGGGTTGCACTGAAGATTAACTAAGAAAGAACTGGGCACAGTGCCGGGCTATAACACACAGGCAATTGTGATTTCCTTAAATTTCTGAAAGATCATGAAAGACATTCTGATTCATTGAAGAAAGAATAAATTCTATTTTGTATAGGTTCAGAGTTAACGTGGAGAATATTTATTATTATATTCCAACATTTTGAGATTGGGTTTTCCATTTATGTATGGCAACTATCAACTAGATATTGATTTAGGCAGATCATTCCACGATTGCCGGATGGCGTTGTGAAAGCGTTTCACTACACTGCCTCGGAATCGCCAGATGTGTCTTGCGGCTTGGCTGGGTCTCCCCAGCTCGGTTGGCAAGCCCAGGAGGCCAGGGAACATGGCTTCTTCAGATACCTCCACTGGCACAAGTGTAATCTATGCACCTGGCAGATTCACAGAGCATGTGTCCTGGATGGAATCAAATGGAATTAGATCACCACATTGTTAGTCTTCAAGACTGTCCCATACATACAGCCTTCTTTCCTGCCCAGGTTGGGAACCACTGGAAAAAAATAAGAAAAGCAATTAAACAGGACAGAGGCCAAAATGTTACCTTTATGACCAATAAGGTCTTAATGAGGGGTGGTTCACAGCTGTGGGAAAATGACCTTTCTAACCTAATGTTGAATGCTAAAACGCTATGGCCCCACCCTGCAGTCATAGGCAGCACAGGGCTGGGACAGCCCTTCCCTGCGGTGAGAGCAGGGAAGGAAGGGGTTGAGGACAAAGGCTGACTATTGCATGAATGGCGCTCCCGCCACGTGCAGGAAGCAGCAAAGGAAAAGAAGCAGCACCCCCTTAAGTAACTAGGAGACTGTGTTTGTTTTTTCCGGGTTCTACCTCTGTCCAAGAACCAACATCCTGTAAGTCTTATTAATAAAGTGCCCAATACCTAGTTAACCCATTGGTGAAGCAGGATGACACTGAGGCCAACGGTGTGGTTTTAGTGTGAAGAAACTGGAAGAGGGGAGACTTGGATGTAACTACATCTCTGCCACCGACGAGCTGTGCGACCTTGAACCACCCCCCCGCCCGCAGCCTGGGCTTCAGCATTCTGATCTATAAAAGGAGATCTATGATTTCCATGTTACACGGTGGGTCTGGGTGAGAAATGAGATAATGTGTATGCCAATGCCTCATTCGTAGTATGGAAGAGGTGCTCCGAAAAGATAAAGTTGTCTCAAGAGCTAAAAACACCAAAAAGTGGCATGCCACAGTCCTGTTTCCAACATTTTTTCTCTTGGAAGGGCTGGCCGTGGAGAGAACAGGAACATGGCCTTAAGAGCATCTTGATTTATGGAGGAAGACACTTGCAGGGAGAGGAGCAGGAACCGGCAGGGAGACGGGAGACCCACCCCACACTCCACAACTGCAGCTCCGTCCTGCTCCTGGCTGCCAGGGTGGGGCGCTGCTGACAGCCTCTGGCTGCCTCCTATGTCCCCAGAAGCTGATCAGGTGGGGAATCTAATTAAATGACAAATGCTCATCTAGACAAAGGACTCCATGTCTGAGCTGCACGGTCCCTGGCAGGGTCCCCGGAGATGAGGCCACTATTTGCTTTCTGACCAGTTGCCTAGCACCCAGACGGCTCCCTGGCAGGCAGCTTTCTTCGAGAAGCTCTTCCCTCTCCAACCTCAACAAAGGGCAGCCTCTGGGTGGAGGATCTAGAAGGAGGAGCACCAGCAACAGCAGGCCTAAAAGAAATCCTCTGGAATGAGCTGGGATCCAAAGAAAGATCTGCAGGGCCCCAGGCCTGATGTGTGAAGCTACTCCGGGCTAAGACCTCTGCCTTGAAAGGGAGGTTGGGGAGGCAGTTTGTGATCGCATCTGCGCTCCACCAGGACAACCTGGAGCGTCCCTCACTCTGCCGACCCTGGGTCAAGGCAGGAATGGAACCAGTCCCCATAGGCCCACAGCATCCAGGTCAACTACCTGAGGGTGTGTCCATTTGGGAAGGATTCTGGATCCTGGGTTATAAACTCATCTAACAAGAATCTATTGTGTACCTACTACATGCCAGACCCAGATCTGGCTTTTATCCTACAGTCTAGTAGGGTAGACAGGCAAGTCAATAGACAGATATAGAACAGTGGTATGCTGGGGGAACACTGACAAGGGAGGCCTGACCTAGTCTTAGGAAGTCAGGGTGGGCTTCTTGGAGGAAGTAGCATTTAAAAACAGTCTGTGCAAAGGCCTGGAGTCTAGAAAGAAGAAAACCTATGGAGGGAGTAAGCACAGTGCTGACTGTAGGTAGACACCGAATACCAGCCAGTACTTGAATTTAGGGTGGTTTGCAAATGGCTCTCTGGCTCTGTTTCCAGATCTCAGTAAAGTTTCTTTTAAATTTAAAATCATTTATTTGTGTAGGGCGGGGGAAGGATATTAGCACTTACTGAGCACCTACTCTGTGTCATGCCAGACACAATTATGTTGCACCATTTTAAGGATTCTTATCTATCGTTTCATTCATTGGACAAATATTATTGAACCCTTACTCAGTGCCAGACAGTGTTCTAGATATTAGAGTGTATAGCAGGAAGCAAAACAGATTAAAAATATCGCTGTCCTGCAAAGCCGTCATACTCAAGCTATAACGGACATAAATGTGAGCAAATGCGTAAGTGAAATCTATGGACTGTCCGTGGGGTCAGTGTTGGGAAGAAAACAGGAGCAGGAAAGAGGAGCAGGGGTTTCTGAGGCTGGGGGTGGGTTGTAATTTTAATTAGGGTGCTCAGGAAAGGCCTCGTATTTGAGGAAAGACTTGAATAAAGGGAATGGATAAGGCTTGTGGATATTGGGGGGAGAATATTCCAGACAAAAGGAATAGCGAATGCAAAGGCCCTGAGGCAGGAGGGGGCCTGGTGTGTTCAGCAGCAGCAGGGAGGACAGTGTGGCCAGAGCGGGTGGGCACGAGAGGCGGCAAAGGAGGCGAGGTAAGATCTGAAAGACATGGCAGGCCACTGCAAGCACCTGACTTCACTAGGAGCGAAACGGGAGACATTGGGCGAGTTTTGAGCAAAGCGGCAGCAAGCTACATTTGATGGCTCTGATGTCAAGAATAGCCTGGAGGGAGGCAACGGAAGAAGCCAGGGGGCCAGAGC
The DNA here is from genome assembly GCF_020740605.2 of Lemur catta. NCBI lineage: Eukaryota > Metazoa > Chordata > Mammalia > Primates > Lemuridae > Lemur > Lemur catta. Next base: position 22,013,668 of record NC_059142.1, on the reverse strand, counting down.
GGCAGAAGTTCCCTGCAGACACAGCCTCAACATTGCCCTGGGCCACGCCGTCGGGCTCCCCAGAGGCCCAGAGCCTCCTCTTCCCCCCAGGCGAGTGAGTCCCAGGAGCAGCCTCAGCATCCCAACCCCGGGCAGTGCCCGGGCGCAGCTCCCATGAGGTTTCCCCAGCACAGCCTCTGCGATTTTGCCTGCAGGATTCTTCACCAGCGCAGGAATTCAGGCCAGGGTGGTCTTGAGATCGGGTGGAGGAATGGTGCTTTTAACAAAAACAAAAACAAACCCCGTAACCATGAAAACAACAGCCGCCTTTATTCTAGTGCTGAGCAGCTCCGGCTTCAGAATGACACGGGCCTACTGGGTTTGAATCCTAATTACTTACGCTTTCCGAGCCCTGGTTGCCTCATTTGTAAAATGAGATAATAATAGCTCCCAGGACAGTTGGGAGGATTTAATGAGATAATGCGTGAGAAGTTAGTGACACAGCGCGTGGCGCAGGGAACGTGCTCATTGGTAGTTGGTAGGAATAGCGATGGTTGTACAAGGAGACGGAGACTCCCAGACAGAGCGGACTCAGCCTGGGCACAGATGTTAGCGCTTGCATTAGCGGCACAGAAGGATGGGCCTGAGACCAACAGTGGGGAACCCGCCGTGCGCCCAGCACATACCCCATTCAATCCTTCCTCAACCCTGCCGGGTAGATACATTGCACTGACTGTACGGATGTGAAAACTGAAGCCCAGAGCAGTAGTCAAAGAAATTGCTCAAAGTCAAACATCTACCAAGTGGCAATGTCAGCTCTACCTAATTCCAGAGACCACCACCTTCCCCCACCCCAAACCCTGCTGGGGTGCCAGCTGCGTGCAACCTCAGGCCCAGCCCTGGGTGGTGTTCAGTTTCCCTGACATGCCTCACTAACCTCCGCTTGGGACATTTTTTAACACTCAGTCTTCTGATCTGAAGGAGGACATGCTACCATTGAGCCATGAGACCTCCCCAAACTTGGGACAATTTTGGAAGCCAAGCAATAACTTTCTCTGACTCAGATGGCACTCTGCTGCCTGCCCGGATGCTGGACTTCCCAGTGAAACTACCAAGCTACATGCTGCATGGTAGCTTCCCAGTGAAACTGCATTTGTCGTGCCTGTGAACTTTTCATGTCCCTATACCAAAATCCGTCTTAGTTCCCTAGAGCTGCTGTAATGAATTACCATAAACCATGTTGCTAGAAACAAGATAGTTCCAGAAGCCCAAAATCAAGGTGTTGGCAGGGTCCTGCTCCCTCTGAGGGCTCTAAGGAGCCCTTGCTCCTTGCCTTTTCCAGCCTGTGGTCGCTCCAGGAATTCCTTGACTTGCACGAGGTAGTATAACTCCAATTTCTGCCGCTGTCTATATGTGGCCTATTTCTGTGTCTCTCCATATCCACATCTCCCTGTTTTCTCTTTATAGACACCAGTGATTGGATTTAGAGTCTACTCTAAATCCAGGATGAATTCATCTCAAGATCCTCAACCAATTACATCTCTAAAGACCCTATTTTCAAATAAGGTCACATTGTGAGGTTCCAGGAGGATGTGAATTTTAAAGGAACACTATTGAATCCACTACAGTCCACCATCTGGCCTCCCATCCTTCCCACCTGCAAAATACATTTACCCCCATACTAACATCCTCAAAAATCTTGCCCATTCTAGCATCGCCTCTAAGTCTAAAATCTTGTCTAAATATCATCAACTCAGAAAGTCTCAAATCTCATCATCTAATAAATTGGGTACAGGTGTGACTCTGGGTCTGCTCCAACCTGGGACAACATCCCTCTCTATCTGGCACCAAGCAGCAGTTCAGGGCTGGCTACATGAACACCAAGGCCAGGCCCACCCAGGCAGTTCCTTTCTTCAGCAGAGCCATGCTGGAGTTGCATAGACAGGGCAGCACAGGAGGCTTCTCCGAACACTAGCGTAGAAGCCAAGATAACCTGTGCCCCGTGGGAGCTGAGCTGGGGCCACCCACAGGCTTTCCCAGCCCACAAGCGACTCCTCCCATAACCACTGACGCTTACAGAATTTGTACGTATGCCCTGACTCATTCCAGAAGTGATTCGAATAGAAATAGAGCAGGGACTCTCAGGGCTGGAGGAGACCAATTTCCACCCCGTGCATGAGTCATCCCGGCTCAGCTCGGCTCTGGCCTGGCCTAGAACACATCGCCCTGGAGGGAGGCAGGGAGCCGAGCACCCCACCCCCCAGGTGGTTTGCCCATGTCAGGATGGACTGCTGTACCCTAGGAAGGGAAGGAGAAGGAGCAGTGGGCCGGTTGGCTTTCCTTTCGTATGTGGTTATTCCTACAAATGAAGACAACCGTGAGTGGCCGTGGCTGTCCGCGGCCGTGGCTGTGTGTGTCTTACGTGTCATGCTCTAGGGTCCAGCAGTGCTTTCTAAGAACAGAGGACTGCAAGGCAAGTTCAGTAGAGAGGAAAATAAACGGGATCAGAGCCACATGCCCTCCAGAGAGAGGGAGTGAAGGAAGCAGAAGGCCAAAAAGGACATGGCATGGTTTTATGCCTGACCTCAGCCTGATCCCACAGGGGAACCCAGGAGCATGAACAGTACCATGGTCTGAAGGTTTGCTCCCCTCTCCTCAAAATCCATAGTTTGAAATCCTAACCTTCAGTGTCGTGGTAGGCAGTGGGCGCCTTTGGGATTTGATTAGCTAGTGAAGTGAAGCCCTCATGATTGGGATTAGTGCTCTTATAAAAAGAGACCCCAGAAAGTTCTGTTTCCCATGTCCTCCATGTGAGCACCCAGAGAGAGGGCGCCATATATGAACCAGGAAGCAGGCCCTCACCAGACACCGAATCCACTGGTGCCTTGACCTTGGACCTCCCAGACTCCAAAACTGTGGACAATGAATGTTTGTCGTTTAAGGCACCCAGTCTAAAGTACTTTTGTTATGGCTGCCCAGAGGAACTGAGACCAGTAGCATCAAAGACCCGATCCCTCCTCCCACATGGACGGTGGGTGAGCTGAGCGTCCGTGGGCAGCAGACCAGGCTGCTCTGAAGCCACTCGCCTCCCGTCACGGGGCCTGCTGCTGCAGTTCAGCGCGCCGTCCACACGCCACCGTGCCACCCCTTGGCCAAGCCACACGCTCCAGGTGCCCGGCCGGGATAGCAGCCCCATGGCTTTTCCTGGGGCGCAGAGAAACCTAGTAAGAGCTGGCGGCCTCTTGGGCCCCCACGTTTAGTGAGTGACAGGGAGGCACTCAGCCTGCCCCAAACCTCGTAAAAGATGGATGGCGTAGCTGTGTAACATCCACGGTTTTTTACGAACTTCACCTTCCCTTTAAAAAGCTGCTAACTTCAAAGAAAAAAAAATCGCTTCAGGCGTCTCGGTGGTTGTAATAAAACGCATTCCCCAGGAACGTGGGGTTCTGTCTCAACCTCAGAGAAGGAGGCAGGATGGCCACGTGGGTGTCCACGTGCCTGCTTCCTTGTGGGTGACATGTTTTATCTCCCCGAAACTGATGTATGCGGAGGACTGACAGCCGATGGCCGTGACCTACTTTCCCTTTTACGTACAGTATCCAGGGCTCAGCAGGGCGGCCCCGCTTAAAGAAGCCAAGCGTACAGAAGCCTAACTTGGTAAGCATATGCACCGAGGGTCTCTTGACAATCCGCTTCATTAAAAAATAAAATAAAAGCACATGTGTGTGTGTGTGTCCGTGGAATAAGGAGTTCTTTTTAAAGAGCTAGCTTCTCAAGTCGTTTAACATTGGGATTTGAGGTCCCAGACCTTCTTCTTCTAGTCACTGTGTAAAGCAGAGTTGGTCTACACAGCATGTGTGACCTACATCCACCCAGGGCGATGCCATTCAGGAGAAAACCAGCAACAAAGGAAAACAAGTTGAAAGGGACACGTGCAGACGGTCGCAGAGAGCGTGCCTCGGTGGCTGGGTACGTGGCTGGAGTTCCCGTGTTCTGTGTGTGTGTGTGTGTGTGTGTTCATTTTCGATTCTGTCACTTAAAGTGTCATTTCAGTTTTGGAATTCTGGGAAGAGTTCATGTGTGTGTCGATGAGGTCAGGTAGTAGCCTTCAACTCAGGAGAAAATGACATACACAGTGGTGGAGTGTGTGAGTTTTCTCTTTCTAAAGGGAGACCCTGCTAGAGGAATGGTGTGAGGTGTTTCTGGGAAACGCCGTCGGAGCAGGTTGGGAAGAGGTGATTGGGGATTTAGGGGGAGCCTCAGCACAGGCTTTGGCCCAAGACATCAAATCCCAGACTGTCTGAAGGGCCCCTTGGGAATCATCTAGTGTTGCCATCTTCCAACTGGGCTCCCCAGACCGCCGAGGGCGTGTGAGGGCTTTCCCAGGGGGCGCAGGCACAGGAAGTGGCAAAAGAATCAATTCCCAGATGGTCAGCGTGCTCGTGGTCTGCAGGGAACGGAGCTAGGGTCTACCAGGACAGGCCTTCTGGGGTCTCCCCGCAAAACCCCCGTCCCCCACTCCATGAGTGAAAGGCAGGCCTTGCTCCCTCTAGGGGACATTGCCCCAAGGGGTACAAATCTCCTAGTGCCAATCAAGGGACCATCCAAGAACCTGTAGCTCCAGAAGAAGAAAACACCTAGGACAAAGCAAAATATGTGCAATATTCAAGGGGCAACCAGGTGTCCAAGGGATTCTCACCGCCTTTGCCCATCCACCTGCTTCCATCTCTCACCTCCCTTCACATGAGGGAGTGGCCACGGGGATGCACATTCAGGGGCTTATTTGAACGGAAAAATGACAGCAAACATTTTTGGCTAAAAGTAGTCTGAATTGGCTGATTGGCCTGACAGTCAGGATGGCTTTGCCATTTAGGTCATAGGATGGACATTTTATATAAATTGAATAGCCCAAAGTTTTAGTGAAAATATTTTTAAAGGACAAATATAAAATTTAGATGCTGTTTTCAAAGGTTTGAAATGTGCCTTAGTCTGCTGGGGACTGCCATGGACTGGGTGGCTTAAACTACAGAAATTTATTTTCTGACAGCTCTGGAGGCTGAGAAGTTCAAGATCAAGGGCCCAGTTTGGCCAGTTCTGTTCCTAGTGAGGGGTCTCTTCCTGGCTTGCAGAAGGCCGCCTCCTAACTGTGTCCTCACATGGTGGGGGGGAGTGAAATCTCTCCTCCTCCTCTTAGGAAGGCATTATTCCTATCACGGAAGTCCCACCCTCGAGACTTAATCTAAATCTAATTACTCCCCAAAAGCCCCACCTCCAAATTCCATCACGTTGAGGGGTAGGGATGCAACATACAAATCTGGGGGAGGATAGGGCACAAACACTGAGTCCACCACAAGGTGGTTAACAGGTTTTCAAATGTATTTTAGGAGTATGTTAGCATAACCGTGATGAGCACTGATCGAGTACCTAGCATGATGCTGGAGATGTTACAGACAATAAATATCTGTAGGATGGAAAAAAAGTAAGGAATGAACACAGTTGAGGGAACTGAGGCCACAGAGGTCACCAAAATTTTTATAAAAATAAATGGCACCGAGTTATACACCAAAAACAAGTTAAAATGGTACATTTCAATTTATGTTTATTTTACAACAATAAAGAAACAAGTGGCAGTGTTGGGTAGCGCCCAGCGTCCTGACTCCTGCCCAGGGCTCCCTGCTCACCCCCTCCCCACTGCTCATCTCCGTGTGGGGCAAACATTATCATTGAGAGATGCCAGCAAGGCAGGAGACACCCTTGTTGAGAGACACCAGGCGAGACATGAGTCTAACCAGAGAAGCAGGCTGGGGAGGAAGGTCTTGAGCCCTGAGAAGTAATGGGACCTGGGGCAGTGCCAGGATCTGATCACAATGCTCAGGTCTGGATCCGATGGCTGTCAAAGTCAGTATCTAAGGCTCAAATTGGTGTTTGGGGTCACCAGCGGTGGCCCATCAAGTCCGGGATGGGATTTCAGCAAGTGCCTCCAGGACAGAGCTACAGGGTCCAGCCAGGAGGAGACAGAGCTGGCACGAGCTCGGGGCAACAGGACAGCCCAGGACTCAGGCCCTGTGCTTTAGATGGCCCCATTGTGGCCCCATCCAACCATGCACCGCCCCATAGAGTGAGCAGTCCTTGGGTCACACCCGGCAGGAGCTCTGCCTCCCCAGACCTCATTCCAGGTACTCACCACCTGGAATCCCCTCCCCAAGGGGTGACAAGTCTCACAAATGTTAGGGCTAGGCCTGTGCAGGCATGGGGATACATTTTCTCTGGGTGGCAGGGAAGACAAGTGCCTGGCTAGCTAATGCCGAGTCCTGACTCTCATAGCAAGAAGGTATCTGGCGACGTTCCTCTCCCCTCATGCTGAACAGCGTAGTCATTCACAGGTTGGCATTGGACCCTAAGCCGACTCCTCTGCCCAGCTCTTTCCACCTCCATGCTCAGCTCCCTAAGGACAAGAGAGCCTTGTCTCAGCTCCCAAAGCTGGCAGCTCTTTAGCTCTTCCCTTTGTTTAACAGAGAGATTGTCTGTGTCTCTCTCCAAACGCACAAGGCACCTGGTACTGAGCTCGTGGCAGGCATTTGATAAATATTTCATTGGTACTAACTATTAGAGATGCATTTTCCGTACCCACATAGGAAATGAGTGAGAGTCTCTGGGCTTACATGGTGGATTGAGATTGATGCTGCTTGGCTGTTCTCTGTTAATATCCCATTGAGTGAAATCCCCGGCATACCCTGAACGTGGCATGGCTTACTCTTTAATAAGTACTCAGTACTTTATACCACCATTGCTAATCCTCAGAACACCATAAGGTCGCCAGTGTTATTCCCCATTTTACAGGTGAGAGAGTTGTGACTTAGACGGGGGCATTGCTCAAAGTCACCTAGCAAGTAAGTGGCAGAGCTGGAAGGGGTCTCCAGGGACCTTGCCAACATACCCCTTGCTTCCGGGACTGGCTGTGGGAGGGGCACTGTTGGCGTCCCAAGGAAATAGCCTGAGCTACCCACTGGGTTGTCCCAAACCCAACTCTTCTGTTTCTGCAATTCCTCAGAGCGCAGAAGGATGGCCACCTGCACATTGAGCTACACCAGAAATGGGTGAATTAACACAGAACCTGGCTTAAGTCTCTTCTGTCGTTTAGGCAAGAGAGAGATTCCTGCAAGGTCATTCACAAATCGATAATTTTTAAAAAGAGTCATGTATCAAAGCCACCACCATCTCTTTTGAATATTTTCATTACACATCACCTAGAAGTGAGTGGGAACCTCAGCATTAACCCCAACATCCACACTGTGTGTGACAGCTGACATGATACTGCTCCCCACCTCCATTGTTTTCTTTCGTACATACAGACATGATTATCCCCATTTTACAGGGGGGGGAACAGAGGCTTATGGAGAGGACATGGCTTCTCCCAGATCACCCAGCTGAGGAAGTGGCAGAGCTGAGCTGGAAGTGGACTGATGAGCAGGGCAGGGCTCTGTGTCACCTTCCCTTTTTTCTGGATAATTTATAAGCTGTCACTGGATATCGGCTTCCACCAACAAGGGACAGTCTCACCCAGAGCAGCTTCTGAGCCCAGCAAAGCAGAGGCTGCGATACATATCAAGTTAATATAGCAGAGACTGGAACCCACAGCTGATTCCTGTCACTTTAGAGTGACCAGCTGCCAGCTCTCGGCCCTGTGGGGACTCCTGACCATTTATTAGGCAGAGTAGAGAGTAGTCCATGCCTCACCCCAGAAAATGAGTCATTCAACGGCCAGGCTGTGTGTGTACATCAGACTTCCATGAAACAGCAGGGGTCCCACCTGGAGCGCAGGGGAGGGAACAGATGTCCTGCGTGACCATCCTTGGCTGCCTGGCGCAGCCCCACAGGCCCCATCTGGGCCTCAGAATCCTACAATCAGGGCAGCAGAAGCCAGAAAGGACTTTCAAGGTCATCTGGTTCAAATGCCCATCAAAGGCTAGAGTTCCACCCAGTGGTTGTCTACTGTCTGCTTGAATATCTTGGGTGACAGGGAACTCACTCCCTGCAGGAGCAGCCAGGGCTGGAAAGTCCCCTGAGAATCATCTCATCTGATCATCTCGTTGTACAGATGGAGACATTCTCAAAACCAGAAAAACAGCTTGTTCCAAGGTCAGCCAGCTAGACCAGCGACAGGGAGACATCTATTTATTGTCTTCCACACGTCCCATGCTCCGACCGTATTTCAATTCCCGAAATGAGCCACTCTGTTTCACGTCCCCACATCTTTGCTCACCCTGTTCCCCTCCTGCAACGACCTTCACACTCTGTCTTCCCTCTCCCATCTGCAGGGAACAGCACACCTGCCTTTCAAAGTCCGACTGGGGCGTTTCCTCCTCCCTGAAGTCTTACCTGAGAGCTTCCTCCACCATTGGAAGCACTTCCCCTCCTTCCTGCCCTGGTGTAGCCCATGCCGGCATCCAGAACTTGTCCCCTGCATTCTCCCTGTCCAGCTAGAGCACTTGTCCCCTGCATTCTCCCTGTCCAGCTAGAGCACTTGTCCCCTGCATTCTCCCCATCTCCATGCTCAGACCACGTGCCTCACCTCTGTGTCCTCAGACCCCTGGCTCTTGGCACAGCAGTGTCTGTTGAATAAACACACAAATGAATGATTGAACCCGAATAAGCCGGGAAGGCTATTTGCAATTTCTGTAGGGCCTTATCAGCTGTTTCAAGTCTGTGCCCCTTTCTTGCCCTCCTGTCGAATCCCCTCCCCATCGCAACCTTCCTCTTGCTTGGTACGCCTCATCGCATCTCAGAGGAGCTAGGTGACTTGCCCAGACCACCCTGCTGTAGACAGTCTCTTGCAGTTCTCATATTTCCATCGCAGGGGAGATGTCACGGCCCCCTCCTGAGTGGCTTCTCCTCCGGATGAACCTTCCACCGCCTGCCCCACTTGCTGAGCGTATCTGGGTACTTCCCCTTCCCCAGCCCCAGACCAGGGTGAGTCTCTCCGTGTGTCTGAGATCCAGCTCCGGGAGGATAAGGAGAGCGTGGGGTGCAGGTGTGTCACCTTTGTGTCCTTGTTTACTCCCGGAAGGAAGGAGGCATGAGGGCGCGTGGAAAGAGCTGGGGGATCACAGAGAACTCGGCTGGGTAGCGGATGTAGATTGTAGCTGGCAGGAGGCGGATGTAAATATCTATCGACTCCAACGCATTCGCAGGTGACGCAGCCTAGCTGAGTTGTCACCCATGCTCTCTCCCAGGTGATGCACAGTCACTCTCACCTGTCAGAGGTTTTGAGACAGACACGACCCGTTGCTGGGACGGCGGGTGTTACACACTCACAGGAGTGGGATAAATATCACGTGGCTGTTACACATCACACACTCGTGAGAAAGCCACAAGCACCACGTGGATGTCACACACTCACATGGATGAGACACACACTCGTGCAGGTGTGCCTGCTTCCCTGGGAGCATCTGCTATGTCATCTCATGGGCTTTGCTTCCTTCCTTCTTCCTCAAAAAAGTTGCCTCTTCCCTGCCCCCCTTTTTGTTTTCAATTGTGATAACAGCCACATAGCATAAAATTCACCATTTTCACCTTTTTAAAGTGTTCGATCCTTAGGGCATTCAGAGTGTTCTGCAACCATCGCCACTATCTAGTTCCAACATGTTGTCATCACCCCAGAAGGAGACCCCCATACCCACGAAGCTCTCACTCTCCCTGGCCGTTTAAATGGTGCCCAGGTAATGGGGCAGCACAGGGGGCTTCCTGGCTCTGTCCAAGTGCTAACGACACTAGGAGGGACTCAGAAGAGAAAAGCAAGGACCCCACGTGGGGAATACTGTCCTGGTCACCTCTGTAGGTTCAAGTCCCACTGCTCCTTCAAGTCCCTGTTCAGAGTCCCCACCTGCCTGCTGCAGCCCCTCCCCGCCCACCTCCCACCCTTCCAGGGAGAAGCAGCCTCCGTCTCCTCCTGGTCCCAGAGCATCACATGTGCCCCTTTCCTGCAGCCCAGTGGGCGAGATGGCCTGGCCTCGAATCCTGGGCTGCCCCCTTTCTAGCTGCTAACACTCGGGCAAATTATTAAAGATCTGATCCCTGTCTGCTTCCGTTTCCTTATCTGTACAGTGGGGTCCGTCAGAGCATCTACCCAATGGGGTTGTTGTGTGGCTCCCACAGGCTAACACAGCAAAGCTCTCAGAACAGTGCCTGGGGTGTCGCCAGCGCTGTGGCCCAGAGTCCTCCCCAGTCCCAGAAGCGATTGCGCGCTCCCGACCACAGGGCCTGGAGGGCAGGGGTACCTTGAAAAGGATGGTTGAATGGGCCCAGGAGCATCCATGTGTCCCTGGCTTCACAGTCACAGCTTGTCCGGATATTTAAAATGGCCAAGGGAACTGGGTCTCGCTGTCACACTCTATCAATGCAAGCGCTCTGTCGTGGGCTCTCTGCTGTCAGGAAGGGAGACTGGGGCTACAGGAAAGAGGGGCCTGGGAATGCTGTCCCCATACCAGGGACAGGGGGGTGGCATGCCGGGGTGGCCACCTGGAGAGGGAGCAAAAGTATAAATTGCCTGACTTTATTCCCATTTTGTCAGACATCTCCCCAGACCCCCCTTTGGCCAAGGTGACAAGTTCAGTGCCAGGCCCAGGCTTGCTCTGCTGACGCCCTGTAGTGGGCAACAGAGTGGGGGCCTCAGGCCTCGCTGTCCAGTGTGGCAGCCACAGGCCACGTGTGGCTACTGAGCACTTGAAATGTAGCTAATCTAAAGTGAGATGTGCTCTGTGTGTAAAATAGACACTGGATTTCGAAGGCTTAGTCTGGGAGAAAAAAATGCAATAACTTTTTTATATTGGTTACATGTTGAAGTTGTACTATGTTGGATGTAATGGGTGAAATAAAATAAAATATTAATAGTTTCTTTTTACTTTTTTAAAGCATGACTACTAGAAAATTTGAAATTACATATGAGACTCTTTTTATTTTTCTGTCGGACAGCTCTGCCCCAGACCTCCCCAGGCAGGGAGGGAGCCCCTGGCTGTGGGTGCTTAGGGCCCACTCTTTCCCCCTTCCTTCTCCCACACTGATTAATTCACTCAGTGAGCACTGACTACAAGCCAGACACTGTTCTAAGAGCTGGAGAGACAGGGCCCAGACAACACACAAACAGATAAGTGGATTATACATAACTGGGACAAGGCTTACGGGGGAAATGAAGAAAATGACCAGAGTGAGGGGGGGCCACGGAGAGGAGAGATATGCATAACCTCTTCTCCCTGCTTGTTTCTGCCTTTGTTAATTTGAGAACATGCACCATACTGATTTTCTGTGGCCTCGAAATTATAATTTCAGCTATGTTATAGATGTCTTAAACTACTGTGTTAACCAAGCAAACTCCAAACCAAAACCCTGTTTATATGTCACTTTCTATCTAAGACATTCTTGCCTCCACAGCAGTTAGGTGTGCTACTTCTGCACCTGCACAGATTATGTTGTCCTATCCATTCCCTAAATATTAGTCTGTGCTTGCTACTTACTAGGCACTTTTCTGTAACTGGACACCAATGATAAACAAAGCACATGAAGTCTTTGTAGTGTTGGGCTCACAATTGCCCTGTAATTATTTTTTTCCTTGTCTGTCTCTCCTGTTAGACCACAAGCTCCTTGAAAGACAGGAGTCTTCTCTGTCTCTGTGTGCCTAGAATTCTTATGATGCTGCCTGGCCCATGGCAAGATTTCTATAAATTCTTGATAAATGAATGAAAAACTGAGAGAGGAAAGAAAAAGCCTGATGTGATGATGGTAGCAAGGTTATTAGGTAGTAACTACATCAGTGACCAGGCTAAGGAAATGTCTTTTCCCTGTCCCCCTCCAGTGCCAGGGAACACAAATCCCAATGCCTCCTCACCTTTCCTGGCTACTGTTGACTGAGACCAGAGACCGTAGCCAGCGTTACCTTAGCCCCAGGAGCCCGGGAAGGCTGGGCTGGTCACAGTCTGGCTCCCACCCAAGCCTCAGCTGGCTGCTCAGAGCTGGAACCCCCCTTTACCTTCCAAGTTGTAAGATTGAGACATAGTCCTAACCCCCAACTTCCGTGGAGTCAGCTGCATCTTGGGACCAGAACTGACTAAACGGCCACCTAAGTCTAAGTCTCAGAAGGCTTAAGGGAGAAAGGGACTCTTATTAATGACTTCATATTTATGGAGCATTGTTGATTACTAACATTTATAACTCCTGACCAGATGCCAGGCACTATTCTAAGTGCTTTCCATGTATTAATCCTTGCAATAACCCTATGAGGAAAATATTATCAGCATCCCCATTATTTTACAGATAAGAAAACCAAGGCTCAGAAAGGTTACTAACTTGTTCACATCACACAGACAGTAAGTGGCAGAGCTGGGATCAATACCCTGCCTCTCTGAACAGAGTATCGTACTTCATCTTCCCCCTCTTGATGCACTCTTGGGTTGCTTTCGATTTCTTGTTATAACAAACATTGCCACAATACACACTTGGTTTTGCACATGTGCAAATATTTCCCTGAAATTGCTGAGTCAAAGATGTCAGATGGTTTTCATTTTGATAGAGTACCAAGTTGCCCTCCATAAAAGGCTTTCCTGTTCACACTCAGGAGGTTCCTGTTCTATGCCAGGTCCCCCAAAGAGCAGCAGAGGTGGGGGCAGGCGGAGGGACTGGAAGAGTCTATCAAACCCCCATCAGACTCCAGGAGAGGCGCTGGTCTCAGTCTGGCAGGGTTCCCTGCAGAGCTACTCCTCCTCCCGGGGAAGGAAGGCTTTGGATCACTGCCCCTGTAACAGTACCTGATGCTCACAGCTTTGCTCACCTACCCCAGAAATCATGTCTGGCCAGTGGGTATGGGACAGCATGATCTGAAGTCCCCACTACTAGCTGAGCAACTGCAGGTGTCTTCTGTAACCCCAGCTTCCAACACTGCAAAGCAGTGATGCCAATGCCCATATCGTAAGGTCATGAGCATCAAATGGAACGGTTGTGTGTCCACTTCCTTCTTGCCTCATTGGATGGCAGTGAGAGTTACATAAAATGCCCCAAGGAGGCACCCAACAAAGACCAGTTTCCTCCCCTTCAGGTGTGGATGCTTTAGCAGGCATACATTCCTTTGTTCCTTCATTCATTTGATATTTATCCAGCTCTTCCTTCCAGTTGGGTCCACTCTCTTGCTCCCCATATTTTAGTCCATTTGTTGATCAACCCACTATCACCTTCTCTAGGAGTAACATCACTTTACCTTTCTCCTGTTGACCTCACTTCTCTGACCTCTCCCCTCCCTCCCTGCCACCTCCTGCTTCCTCAAAGCCCTGCAACCCGTAAGTTCCTTAGCCCAGTCTGTGTTTGCTGGAAACAGATGTGTCATCTCTGCACATTCAGGTGCCACAGTTGGAGATTACCAATCATCATCATATTTTATATCTGGCCTCATGAATAATTCAGGGCCCAGAGAGTGAGTGCATAATAATTAACACAAGACAGACGGAGAACGCCAATTCCAACACAGCCCTGTTGGTTTTACGATAGGATTTGCCAAGCTTACATGCACAACAGCTGACCCCGTGTTCTTGGCTTGCATTTGAAGTTGTTTTCCATATTGAGACAAGCTCGCATTCAAGTCCTCTATCAGACAATGTGTCTTATAGTCCACCATGGGAGCAGAAGCTGGTCTATTAGTAAAATCCTTGAGAGGAAATCACATGGAGATGCTTGCAGATCCCTGTCCTTTCTAATGGCATGTGCAAAAATCAGGTGTCTGTGACCAGAACCTTCTTCACCCTTTGACTTATCTTCTTCCCAGCAAACTCTGTCCCACCAAGGCAGAGTCTGGGTCTCTACTGTCTGTGACCCCATCCACACCTAGGTCCTAGCACAGCATCTGGAGAAGGCCCGCAGTAAAATTTGGTACACTGCACTTCACCTGCATTGTCTTCTCAGGAACACTGTCACCCTCTTCCTAAGAGAGCCCTGATGGTGGTTGCCTTGAACACTTTTGCTGTAGGTTTCTTTGTCTCAAAGTTCTCCTATCTAACACCAAATACCCTGCAAAGAAACATTTAAATGAACCACGCAGATTCCCTCTTTGAAGCCACGCTGGAAATCTTCTCATTAAGTACAGCAAGTAATTTAGTGGTTAAATGTTTGGATGTTTGTTTTACTTTCCCCTCTAAAAAAAAAATCTGCCATTAAAGGGCAAACATGAGAAGAAGGAGAAGGGGATGGTTATGTGTGTTTTGGTTCAGTTCTGGGAGATGCAGGTTGGGATCTAAAATAGGACTAATTAGGGCTTTTAGCACATCAAAGCTTTTTTGCTGATGAGAATCTGATTCCCTAGTGCAAACCTGGCTCCCCAGGGGAAAAACTGGCTCCTTGGGTAGAATCTTGTTCCCTCGTGTGTACCCAGATTTCTGATGTGAACCAGCTATGTAGTGCAGAATAGGTGGTCCGAAAAAGTTTGTGTAGGAATGAATGATTGATTGATTGATTGAATACTGCTAGACTGTGGTTTTATTGGATAATATTTTGCACACGATGCTCTCCCTTAAGAGACACATAGAAGTATTGCCTAAATTACAAATCCCCGTGCTACAAACATTCCTGTCTATTTATGTGAATAGCAGGCCAGCATTAAGCCAGGGAGTGGAGAAATCTCTCTTTGGAGCACAGGAAAGAGAGAAACAGTCCCTCATTGCCTTGCTTATTTTTATTTTTAAGAAACAGCTTTATTGAGATATAACTCACATGCCAAACAATTCACCCATTTAAAGTGTGCAATTCAATGTTTTTAATAATATACAGAGGGATGTGTAACTATAACCATAACCGAATTTTGGAACACCACCCCCCAAATAAACCCATACCCATTGCTGGCATGCCCCATTCTCCCCAGCCCTAAGCAACCACTAATCGACTGTCTGTCTCTGTAGATTTGCCTCTTCTGGACATTTCATATAAGTGAAATCAAACAATAGCTGACCTTTTGTGTCTGGCTTCTTTCACTTCATGCAGTGTTTTCAGGGTTCATCCATGTTGTGGTGTGTATCGGGACTTCATTTGTTTGTTGTTAAATAATAGTCCACTGTATGGATACATTACATTTTATTTATCTGTGCATCCGTTTCACTGCTTAATTGCTGCTGGGGTGAATGGGAAGCCATGAGTTGTGACTAAAGGCACAAGAATTCCCCCAGTCACCATGTTCCTCTTTAACTACAGAGAGCATCCCGGGTGTCTCTCAAGCCACCACACTCTCTCTTTGCTGCACGACAGGGAATCACTTACCCCAGAGAATAGTTAAGTTTTCAGGACAGCCCACCCCCCGACACACTCAATTCAAAATAGAGCTTCTCACCCTGCAAATGATGAGAGGACCACAGTGACAGTGACAATAAGAAACTATAAATCAACCAAAAGGGAAATATAAATGATTAATAACTGTGAATCAGTTACATAAGCATTTATGAGGCTAGGCTGGGAACCTGACCATCACTTATAACTTTGTTTTCATGGAGAAATGAAATCTAAATTCTAAGTAATTATCTTTAAGGTAAACTTTCAGAAAAAAAATTATCTTATGATTTTACTGTACAATGTCTGCATTTTAAAGCTCAAACAAAACATAACTTCCTTGGTACAAAAAAAAAACCAATTAGTAAACTCTTCATAATGTACATGATGGCTCTTTTACAAAGTCAAATCTAAAAAGAAGTATTTTAAAATAAGCATCTTAAACAACTTCGTTTTCTTCAGTGCCAGGTAAGAGTTGAACCTAGAAGCCTAAAGTCTTTACCCAAAGTCTTGTTACCCAGATTTCTTATTATTTTGAGATCAATTAAAGATAAACTCAAATGGTCGAGTCAGTCAGGAAGGAAAGAGAACGTCCATACTGGTTCCTGATCCTTGAAAAGTCTACCTCTTTTGTTTGGGGTAAAAATGTTTTTTTACGATTGTTCCTGGAACCCAGATCATCTTCTGGCTTTTCATATAATATGAAAGAGGATTTGAACATTTATGAACACTCGAAGACTCAGACCTCAGATGTAGGAAATGGGGACCCAGAGATCAGAAGTGACTGGGCCAGGACCACATTTGGATTCATAGCAGAACCTGGCCTAGAACCAGTTTCTAGAATGAGAGAACTAAAGCAAATTTCTACTCTAGGGGTCTGGAATTCTTTAAGCTTCACGCAGGGGGATAGTATTAACAGGCTTGAGCATGCTGCACGGACACAGGAAAGGGACTAGAAAGGTGCAAGGAGAGGAGAGGGGGAGGTGACATCAGTATGCATTGATCACCTACCCAGTGCCAGGAATTGTGCTGGGTGCTTTGCAAACATTATCTTATTTGATCCTCAAAAAATTCTACCCAGTAAATACATATATATTTTTTCATAGACAAAGACACTGAAACCAGCGAAATTAAAAACATTGCCCAAGGCCACACGAACGCTAGTTAGGAGATCCAGGACTTGGACCTAAAGCCTCGAGCCCCATGTCCTTTCCAGGTGTGTCTGCTTCTCCCAAGGGGCTGGAAACCATGTGATGGGGAAGCAGGGATGTTTAGCCTGAGGAAGAGAAGACTCTAGGGGAAGTGACAATGGCCTTCACACATTTTTAGAGCTCTCGGAAGCAAAATGGACCACTATGCAAAAACTGCTAGGAAGCATATTTCACATCTATAGAAGGACTTTCTAACAGCTGCTTTCCATGCAGAGCAGGATGATTTGTGAGGTAGCAAGCTCTCTGTCCCTGGAGGTATGTAAACAGAGAGGCTGGAAGATCATTTGGGGAAGCCAAGAATGGGGTGAAGGCTCTGGCCACTCTTCTAGGGTTAAATTAGAGGATCTCTTAGTGCCTCTTCCTCTGAAAGTGCCACAGGAGACCTTAGCAGGGCTGTTATTCATTGAGTATTCAAGACAATGGTGTTCCTTTTTTGACAGTAATTTTCTTGATTGGGTGTTTCCCCCGGAGAGCTGACCCCAGCAGGTTTCCTGGGGTAAATTTGCACTTACCTGCGGGTGCTCTGGCAGGCAATGGTGTAGCGTGTCCACAGCCCTGCTCTGCAGAGCTCAGGGGACCATGAGACGGGGACGAACATTCTGGAAATGAACAAACCAAGGAATGAACGTGACCAAGCAAGCCAGAGCCACGGCTAGGCTGAACAGAGCTAACAAACTTCTTTAACCCCAGACCACTCAGAGCCTTCAGCAAGGAGCACGCGTGCAGACTCTGGTAGGGAGATTTGGCACAAGCAAAAATTCCCAAACCGTTTCAACCACAGAACCTTTTTTTCTCCTCCCTGATAATACCCACTAGCATCTCGAGAGACCTAAGAGCTCCCCAGGACACAGTCTGGGAAATCCAGGAGGTTTAGGCTAGCGGCTTCATGGGCAGAAGGACTCAGGTTCCAGTTTTGTTTCCAATTTTTGTTTCCACTCACGGCTCTGAGAAAAGTTTTCTCATCTAGGAAGTGGGGACAGCAACGACAATGTCACAGGATTGTTGGAAGGATTCAAGGGCATAATGGATGCAACACGCCGAGAGTGGGTTGACACCTACAAAGGCAAGAGATATATGTGGGGGCTGTTATTTATTAGCTCATAGGCCTTCAGTGTATTACTTCATAAGGTCACTGTGAAGCGCAAATGAAGTAAGACATGAACTAATGTGTGCAAAGCACTTGGCATCGAGGAGGTGCCTTCTAAACGCCGGGCGCTAGTAGCTAGCTAGTAGCAGATTTCCTGTGCCGGGAAGCCATCGACTACTTAGAATATAGAGCATTTCCCATCTGCTTATGGCTGTTCTGGAGAAGGTGACATTCTAAGCTTCATCAGGCCCTTGAGTTTTTAAGTAATTGAAGCGCTAAGAATCTGAAGTGACTCACCCGGTGCTGTTTATTCTGGTCTCGTTTGCACAAAAGAAAGGAAAATCACCAGCTCTAACCACCCACTGCAAAATGTTAGAGATGAGAATAGCTGGAGAAAACACCCAAAATAATTCCTGGGGCCCGGTTTGGCTCTTCCTTGCACGGGCGGGGTTGGAAAACATGCCTGGCAGATCCTGAGTCATCAAATACAGTAGCCCCCGGTTATCACTGTGTCCCCTGAAGAGGCGAGGGGGGAGGGGAGGGGACGGGAGGGGAGTAGAGGGAAGAGGGGATAGCTACCATGAGCAACTTGATCGGATTTACGGTGCCCGCTGCAGGCAAACTGGAAAACAGGTTTTCAAATCCGCTGTGATTGACTAAACACCTACTGTGTGTGAAGCATGTAGCCACACCCAAGACAGGAGAGAGCTATGCACCCCCACAACCAGGCAACGCTCAGCTATTAATAATGATAAGAATAATAATGTAAGCTCCCACATATTAAGCATCTTCTATGCATCAGGCACAATGCTTGGCATATTCTAATCTTTTTTTTTTTTATACAGACTTTATTTTTTAGAGCAGTTTTAGGTTCACAGCAAAGTTGAGTAGAAAGTACAGAGTTTCCACACACTCCCTGTCCCCACACATGCATACCTTCCCCCATCATCCACAGCCCCCACTAGACTGGTACAGTGGTTACAATCGATGCATCTACATTGACATGTCATAATCATCCAAAGGCCATAGTACATACTAGGATTTACTGTTAGTGAATATCCTATTCTGTATTTCTATTACAATCCTTCTTTCAAGGTAGGTGTTCTTACCCACCTTTTAGGGGAGGTGAAGCAGAGACTCATTCACCCAACAGGCTTTGAGCCCACTGGAGCAGGCACGGGGCTGGACTTGAGAACGCACAGACGAGTAGAACACAGGCTCTCGGCTGATGGGGGCTTGACTTTCCCAAGGGCTTGAAGACAGCAGTGGGGTGCAGGTGTCAGCCTGGCTTTCTGAACCCCAGACCTGCGCCTGCCCCTGCAGCATCAGGAGGCCATGTTCAGCCCAGCCCCCGTCCGCCTCCCCGATTCCTGGGGATGGGACGTCAACTTCACTCCGAGGCAGCCGTGGCACAGCAGTGGGGCAGATTGAGAACACAGCCCGTGGTTCTGTGCCAGAGTCAACAGCACGGCTAATTTATTTTAAATAAAATAAAAGCATGAATTGCATTATGTAGCAAAGAAGACTTTGTCTTTACCATTACGGGAGAGTTTGCTGCAGAAATTACCATACTACTATACAGAAATATTGCAAGGCTGGTTTATCTCGGGAGGGCTTAGCGCCAGGCAGAGCAGGACCTGTCTCCTCAGGTCCCCTTTCTCAAGACATCTCAGAGGGGAAGCTGCTACTCAGCATGCCCTTGGACCAGAAGGAGAGCCTTGCCGCTCTGCAAGTCTCTGTAGGGAACGGGAAGAAGCAGGCACGTGCCGGGCACCTTACCTCCATCATCTCATTCAGTCCTCGCAACAAGCCTACAAGGTGATACTGTTATCCCTGATGTAGAGGAGAAATCCAAGGCTCAGAGAGGACGAGCCCTAAGTTACCAGGAAGAGAGGGAACTTGGACTCAGACCCAGCTCTGTCTGGAGTGAGTCTGGGCTCCTACAACACCAAGCTGTCACTTCCTCTCTTTGGCTTACCACCTACTCTGGGGCAGGGTGGACACAGAAGGTTTAAAGGCATTCAGCACAGCATATGGGACAGGGCAGACATTCAGGAGCCAAAGACTCAGGCTCTGGCCTGGCCCAGCCGTGACAAGCATCATGATGAGAAATAAACTACTCAGTCATGCTGAGCCTCAGCTGTGAAATGGGTGTGTGTGTGCACGTGTGTGTACACGTGTGTGTGTGCATTTCACAAATATACAGAAGCAACTCACAGTATCATGATGCCCTTCTGCCTTTTGAGGGAAGGTTTCCTGCAGAAAGGAGCCCAGCCTTACATATTTGAGAGCTTGCCAGAAACCACTGTACTTTTGTAACCCTCTTACTTTCCACCCTCCACATTCCATGTTGATTTGCCACAGCTATCCGTCAAGAGGACATGCCTCCAGGAAATAGTGCCTTATGCCGTCCAAAAGCCAAAGTCTTGACTGTGCTGTCTCCCGTGCAAAGCTGCTAGGTGCTCCAGAAAGGAGTTGGCCTCCCATCTTCACCACTGCTGGTGGATAAGACTTGGGCATTTGGTCTGTGGATGCATTTATTAATACATTATTTATATATAGACACACACACACACACACACACACACACACACACCTGACAGGTTGTGTCTAAATTATATTTTTTCCGATCAAATTACTTTTCCATTTATCCTGACATTTGAGCCTGCAAAAATACACAAATTAGCAATTACAAATGTTCTGACAGTCCACCCAGTTACCCAAGTGAGAAACCTGGGAGAATTCTTCCTTCTACTAACCCTCCATATCCAATTAATTTTCAAGACCTATGACTACTGATTTACCACCAAAATCTCCCTCCCATCTGTCCAGCCCTCTTCATCCCTGCTGCCACCTGCTCATTGTTTCTCACCTCAATTATTGGAGCAACCCCCGGACCAGCTCTCGCCACCCCAACCCACAATATGAGTCAAAGCACCTACTGTGTCGCCTCCACTCTGCAGCCAGAGTGGGCTTCAGGAAGGTCCAATCCATGATCCTCCCCTCTGTAAAACCCTCTTGGGGCTCCTCATCACCTTCCAAATGAAATCCAGACCCTGCAGCATGACGTCTGCAGGCCTTGGTGATCCCAACTGTTTCCAGCCTGTCTCTCCCCTCCCCCAAGCACACCACCCTCATGCCAGGCCAAACTTTGGGATGGCTCCTTGAACCCACCACGTTCTCAGCGTCTCCCCTCCCAGTCTTTGCAAACACTGCTTGGAATGCCTTCCTGTCCCTTCCTTGACTAACACCTCCTTGCTCTTTAGGACATCTCACCTCCTATGACCCCTCCAGCACACCCCATGCTGATGGGCCCTGAAGGTCTGCTCACTCCAGACCACAGGAATTGGTTAGCTTCTGTCCCCTCCAGACCATGGGCCACCTGCACACGGACCTCCGCCTCAGCAGCCACGGAGCACCACCTGCTGAATGCAGGGATGGTTCTTTTATGGACCACTCTCCTGATGACATTAGAGTTCATTAGCATTTTCATGATATTACATACACATCATTCAGTGACTACATAAAGCTTCATTCTGTGGATCTTCCATAAATTACGTCTCATTCTTCTACTGTTAGATGTTTAAATTGGTTCTACTATTTCTTTATCCTGAATAGTGCTGGGATAAAAAATTTCAGGAATTCGTTAGGACAGATTCCCGGAAGCAGAATTAATGAGTCAAAGGGTAGGGACATTTCCAAGGCTCTGATAAGTGCCATCTGTTTTCCAGTCAGTCTCCCCAATTTATTCGGTCCCCAGAATGATATGAGAACCCCCATTTGACCACACCTGTCCCCACATGCCATCATTCTTTCGAAATATCTATTCCATGTTGACTGGTGCGAAGTCATTTCACACTGTTTTGCTCTTCACTTTGGATGAAGAATGAGACCGAGCATCTTCCATGTGTCTACTTGCTAGGTGTACTTCCTCATTTGCGAATTGCAACAGAGCTTCATCTTCATTTGTAGGAATACATCCTGGTAGAGGCAGAGAGCACAGCCCAGATACACAAACTCCATCCCTGCCTCCGTTTTCCAGCTGTGTGACCCTGAGTGTGTGTCTGTAGCCCTGTGTGTCTATGAAATGAGAATCCTATTCCCTTCCTTGCAAGTTTGTTGTGAGGATTAAGAAGATAGCAACTCTCACCTGCCCAGCACAGCAGCTGGCGTGCCGCAGACATGCGATGTTAGTTCCCCTTTTCCTTCTTCTTGCACCTTGCAGTTTCTGTCATTGCCTCGGGGTGATCCCTTAGGTCCTCCATACTCAGGGACCAGCAGTGTCAGCATCACCTGGGAACTTGTTAGAAATGCAGAGTTTCAGGCCCCACCCCAGGCCTATGACATCAGAATGTGCATTTCAACAAGATCCCCAAGTAACTCAAATGCACACTGAAGTTTGAGGAGCCCTGCTTGAGGCTTTGAGATTGGAGGGTGATGTTGTGCTTTCCAGGTACAATAATCAGCAACAACCCAAGGATGAAGAGGTAGATTTATGAGCCTAGTGCTCAGGAGCCCTGACAACCCCCCCCACCCCACCCCCCACACACACAGCTTCTGCCAGCCCTGGAGGACATATAGGATGAGCTGATTCACCCAGGCCCTTAAACTCAGCCCAGCAGGACGAAGTCACTGGGAAGTCAGCCCGCAGGCCAGCAGGTCAGCACTGTACTCCGTCCTGAGAAAGAGGAGCATCACAGGGAGGAACCAGCCAGGAGTGCATGTTTGTTTGGTTTTATTTCCACCTTCAGTTCCTAGGACCAGTCTGCGCCCATCCTCTGGCCCTGGCAGCCAGAGAAATCCTCCCAAATTAATGTGCATGGAAGCTTCTCCCCGAGGGACGGCTTCCCAGCCTGCAGCTTTGACAAGCCTCTGCAAGGAGCCTCAGGATCCGCTTGCCTAAGAAACGAATGCAAATAATCTGCACAGAGTATGTTTTGGATGCTCCTTTGGTGGACTCAATATTCTACCCAAACTGTGTTTGCTTAGCACATAAATATAAAAACTGAGGGCTGGATCCGAGAAGTAGCAACACCTTTGGCAGTTCAGAGAAATAAAGTGCTTCATCCAAGATCACAGAGCAAGTGGCTGGCAGAGCAGAGATAGAACTGGAGTGCCTGAGCCTGTGCTGGCCTCTGTCACTCGGCTGTCTCCTTCCCTCCCATCACGGGGGCAAAGGGACACTTGTCCTCATTATAGATTGCATTGGTTCAAATTGAAGTCAGTATGGCTGAGAGGAGGTGGATAATGGAAAGAGGGAACAGAGCCCCCTGCTGAGACCCCCTGTGCTTAGAGAGAGCTGAGGACACCTGCAGGTCCACCCCGTTCCTGTCTTGCATGTAACACATTCTTATCACACCCCATTGCTTTCTCACATTCCCATCTTGATTCATTTCTCTTCCTCCTGCTTTAGAAAGTGTCTAAATGTCCTAGGGCTGCTGTAACACATCACCACAAACGTGGTGGCTTAAAACAACAGAAATGTATTCTCTCTTAGTTCTGGAAGTCTGAAATGAGTCCGGCAGGGCTAAAATTGAGGTGTCTGCAGGGATGTTCCCTTTTGATGGTCCCAGGGGACAATCTATTCCTCATCACTTCCAGCTTCGGGTGGCTGCCAACACCCCTTAGCTTGTGGCCGCATCACTCCCGTCTGTGCCTCCATCATCCCGTTGCCGTCTCCTTTTCTGCAGTCACGTCTCCTCCTGCCTCCCTCGTCTAAGGAGCTTTGGGATTACCCTGGGCTCACCCAGCTAATCCAGGGCAATCTCCCCATCTCAAGAACCTTAACTTCATCACCTCTGCCAAGTTCCTTTTGCCACATGAGGGAACAGTCTCAGGTTTCAGGGATTAGGATGTGAATATTTTGGGGAACTATTATCTAGCCTACTACAGACAGTGACAAGACGTAGTTAAAACAGTATGAGCCTTAGAGACAAACAGGGGTTCACGTCCTAGCTTTGTGCAATTTCTCAGCCTTCCCGAGACTCCTCTAGTTCCTCGTCTATAAAGTGGAAGTCACAACAGCTCCCTTCCTGGGCTGTGGTGAGGATCAGAGCTGATCAATGCCAAGCACCCGGCATCGCAGCTCAAACACCATAGGTACTTAATACAGGCGCTAGGAGCACCGGGGGCATCCTCGTACTCTTCTTCCCTGGGAAGGAGGGTCTGTGGGGCTTGTGTGGCCTCACTGATATTAAGGATTCAGCAAATGCTGTTAGGATACAAGAGCCAATTGTGCAAACGGATCAGGCCTCCATTATCCTGGAAATTAAGTTAGCACCAGGTCCATTTGGATTAGCTGGTAATGGGAGAGGCGAAGTGCTGATCCATGGTGAGAGAATTCTGAATAAGCAAGTCTGGGGTAATGTAATACTGGCTGGTAATATATGGAAGGAGCTGCCAGCACTGCCTGTTTCCCTGCTGGGAAACTCCAGCAGGTCACATCTTTGCTTTGTGTTTGTTTTTTTGTTTTTTTAATTTAAAGGGATGTTTACTTCTCTTTAGATATATGGCATTTTCACTTTTCTGGGAAAAAAAAAAGAAAAGGGGAGGAGGAACCCGTCATCTCTGGTTTTCTGAACTACAGATCTGAATTTCTAGCCACCAGCCTCAACTTCCCAAAGCCTTTGTCTTCACCTGCTGGTTTTGGAGACTTGGGTCCCTGGGGTCACCTTGGAGGTGATGTCCCCCAGTCCTCCATGTGTGTTGCTTAATATCCAATGACTGGCTTTCAGGGGTGGGGAGGAGCCGGAATGCCCATGTCCGTGGTGTAACTGTCCCTCCCCATGGCTGACTGCAAGCTATTGACATGATGTGGCCGAACACCAAGTGGGGAAGGATGACACAGTCAGCTCTCCTGAGCTTGTGCAAGCTGGCTTCACCTTCAGCTTCCTCCTCTACTGGGGACTGTCTCTGCAGACCCCTTGCTCCTCGAAAGAGCTCTGTACTTCTGTGCTGTTGTGCACACTATCCTTCCACCCTGGAATGGTCCCATTTCCCACCAATCCAAATCTTCATTGTTCTTGAAGCTTGGACTCCTTAAGTCCTCCATGTGAATTAATCTCCTCTTTCTCTGCTGCCCAGCAGGGCATTGCTTATACCTTTATCTGTGGCATTTCTTTCACCCTGCCTTGCAGTATACAGCTAAGTCATCAAATGTCTGTGTTCCTGCCCAAAACCAGAAAACACACTGGCTTTGGAAAGAGACTGGCCTTAGTTGAATCCCCCTAAGTAGCTGCGTGACTCAAAGCCCACCAGTTTCTCGACTGGGAAACAAGGGTACCAACCCCCACACCTTGTTTTCTTTGGAGGAATTCCCGGGAGGATATGTACAGAGCACCTAGGTGGGGTGGGTGGCCTTTGTTATCAATGGCAGGGCCTTCCCTTGGAGGGTAAGGCCGGGTCTCATTCCTCTGGGTCTGCCCTCCCATTCCCTGGTAAGTAAAAGGTGCTTACTCAGCCAGGACTTTTTGAAATGAAATGAAATGAAATCCCCCAGTATGTGTGATGCAAATAGGGATGAGGAGGGAATTGCACCCTGAAAGGTCTGCAGCTGGCCGCCGGTCTCACCCATATGGGATGAGCTCTAACAGTCTCAGGGATTTTAGCTCAGCCTGGCAGTGGGGGAGCTGGGGGTAGGAGTGCAGATGGAGGCTTTTCATGGTGGTTTAATCTTGCAGGCATCATAGATATCTCATAAATGTCAGAAGTGATGCACACAATTTAGAAGGCAGGAAGGAGTCTGGAGATGTTAAGATATTTACCAGACCACGTGAGGAAGTAGGCTCAGCTCAGCTGTGGCTTATATTTTCATTAGCAGAGGCTGAGTGAACTTGAACAGCTTAGAGTCTAATAGAAGCCTCTCATTTTCTTATGTGGGATTTGAGTACAGTTGCTTCATTATACAGCGTCTCGCTGCCTGATGGATACCGGCTCCACCGGTGTCTGTGAGGTGGAAGACTACAGGGGCTGCAGGGAAAGCGGCAGCTCAGGAACTTTCTTGGCTGCAGCGTCTTGGATTGGGTCTCAAAGAGTGTGAACCGCCCTACTGACAGGCAGGAACATTGGTCGCATACACTCCTGTGTTTTGCCTCTTTTCTCTATTTCGCTTTAGGGTTAAAGGCAGAAGTTTCTGGATTCTGGGCTCAAGACTGAGACAGACCAAGTCAGGAGTTGCCACCTATTTGGGGTAGTTTGTGGGAAGCCAGATGGAATAATTGTGCCAGGGGATGGTTCTACCAGATCAGTTAGGGCACCAGATGAGGTGATGTCGAGAAAACGCAGGAAGGAAGGAGTGATGAGGTCAGGTGACTCAGGAAGCTCCGTCCAAGGACAGTGGCTATGTTCATGCCTTGTTTATTCAGCCACGTATTCACCCATTTATTCATCCTTTCATCCAACAATTACTTATGGGGCACTTACCTCAGGCCAGGCACTGAGGATATAAACATAAGCAAAACAAACATAGAACCTGCCCTCCCATAGCTCAAGGCAGTGGTTCTTCAGTAATGTCAATCATTGTGTCCCCCAGGGGACAATCGGCAGTGCCTGGAAACATTTTTGGTTTTCGTAACTGGGGGAACTACTGGCATCTGGTGGGCGGAGACCAGGGGTGCTGCTAAACATTCTAAAATGCACAGTTCCCCCCACCACAAAGAATTACCTGGCTCCAAATGTCCATAGTGCTGAAAAACCATGGTCTAGAGGCTGTAGAGTGGGACATTCCTTTCTATGTGGCATGTTTGTTTGTTTTTTTAAGGGCAAATTATTTATATGGCCAACCTATATATTTGCCCCTAAGTTGGCAAAAGATAAAACATGAACAATTCCTAATTAAAGTTTTAAATATCACAACATGAATAATGGCCTCTATCTCTGTGATGTGGTAGAAGACTGGGTGAAACGGTCCAAAGGTCTATTTCAGGGGTGTTGAGTGAACCCCAGAGGATGCCATGTAGGATGGTGGTTACGAGCGTAGGCTTCGTGGGCTTCGAGGTTTGGGTTCTGACCCTCCCGCCTCTGAGCGAGTGATTTCGAGCCATTCTCATAACTTGCCACCAACTCATATGGTTCCTTTAAAGACACGAGCTAGTCCAAATAAATACTCACCAGAACTCTGAAAGACAGCCACAGGCACTGGCCCTCTCACTCCAGAATTCTTCCACACCTCTGCCCATTGCCATCTTCTTAGCGTATCAATCATTCTGTCATTCATTCATTCAACAAATATTTAGTGAGCCAGGCCCTGTTCTGAGTGCTGAGGCTGCATCAGTGAATGAGACCAACCATGACTCTCCTGCAGCCTGCATTTTAGATGAAGAACAAGTTATTAGTAACAGTTAATATAACAACGATTATAAGCAAATGTACTGCAGATAAAAATTTTATGATGAAAATAGAATAAGAGGATGTGAAGGGAGTGACTACATCAGTTGGTCAGCAAACCATACTCTAAGGAGGTCACTCTCACACTGAAACCCAAAGGAAGCAGAAAACTAGGAGAAAGATCATTCCTGGCAAAGTGCCAGCCTGAATAAAAGTGCTCCAAGGGACGGATGAGCTCTTTGTGCTCAGGGACCAGAGGATATAAGGCTGGAGCCCCTGAGTCTGGGGTGAGGTAGAAAAGGTGGCAAGGGCTGAGTGAGGAACTTGGATTTGGTTCCAAGAGAACTAGGCAGCCACAGGGGTCTAAGTATTGATTACCCAGCCTGTAATCACGTTCTTGACTCTAGCCTCAGCAGACCGTCCAGCACAAGATTCGTGGTATCTTCCCTCTGCTCCTTCACACCTACACCAGCAGGTAAGATACACCTTCCCAAGCCCACCTCAGTCCTCTTGAAAGAGATACATCGAGGTTCACCGTAACCTTTACCTTCCCGTGTCAGGGGGTCACGGGATGGGATACACTCTCTCATTTGTCCATTCATTCATTCACTCACCCCGTAAGCCATCCCTAAACCCGGTCCTAGTATGACTCCCCTAGAAGCAGACCCTGAAAACCGAACAAATAGTTTCTTTGGGAGACAATTCCAGGAAACACAGATAGGGAAGTAGAGAAGACAGGGGAGGAAAGTAACCAAAAACAAGTGCATTATTAATCAAGTCAGCACCATGGGCAACTGGAACTTAATCCCACTGGGAACTCCAGGAGCCAGGATGGAACACGCACCTTGGAGTTGCCCCACCTGAAGGGTGAGGGAGTGGGGATATTTAGGTACCCCTAAGACTTCGGATGAGGGCAGCTCCTGGGAGCACTTACTTTTCAGCACTTCTGGCCAAGGAGGTCTCTTGCTGTCAGAGAAAGCCCCTGGACAAAGAAATGCAGGTGCTGATAGTTGAAAATGGGGCCAGTGTGCACTAAAATGGTTAAGTCCAAGGCGATATGGGCAGGACATTGAGAGCATCTGCTACAGAGCTGCTTTTTTTGCTCGATGCCATGCTCGGTGCTAAGAATACATAGATGACGATGCTCTGGTTCCTCCTCTCCCGGAACAATCTGGCCCTGTTTCTTTCCTCATCTATAATACAGGTCTAATAGTAATAAGTCCCACTACACAGGGAGGTTTTAAAGATTTAATGACATGACACATATGAGCACCCCGTGCAAATGAATTGTGGGTACAGACTTTAGATGTTATTATCTCCGCTCAGCAAGTCCCTTTACTCTCTGCAACCTTCGTTTCTCCCATCTGTCAAACGAGAATAAGAATATTTGCTCTGCTTACTTCAGACAGCCATCATATGCTTTAAATGAAACAAAGAATGAGGATGCGCCAGAACACTGCTGAAATGCAAACCACCGCCCGCCACCTCCATCCGTCCTCTTTGCAGTAAATGAATCGCTTGAGCACAGGAACCTTGTGCGATTCTCCTTTATAAGCCCCTCTCCGCAGACCGGGCAGGGTGCCTGGCATGTTGTTAGTGCTCAGTAAATCCTAGTCACGTGTACTCGAAAGACACATCCCTCGTCACTGTGAAGTGGGCAGGGCAGGAATTATGAAACCGGGTTTACAGATGAGGAAACTGAGGCTCAGAGAGGGAAGAGGAGTCACGCTGCTAGAAGGGGGCAGGGCCAGAAAAGGCCCCCGATCACGTGCTCCCAATGCCGTGAGCTCTCCATTACCACCGTGTTTTAAGAGTGCTCAAAGTATTTAATACAAACAGCAATGTTGATGTTTCCTGGGGGCAAACCGGCCTGCTAACATTCTGGCAATACTGGTCCCCAGGAACTCATCCAGTTTGAAAGCAGCTTATCCAATGGGGAGGTATCTCGTGACCCTGGAATTTCACCCTGGATCCAGTCTGTTTGTGTCCCCCTCCGATCCTCACCTCCCGTGTCAGAAAGACCCACACCCATGAAAGGATGTTCTACCTTGGTTTGTACACGCAGCTGAGGGCTTGTCAGGGGATGGAAGAGGGAAGACAGCCCCGTCCAAGGAGAGTCACGGGACAGAACCAACCACCTCTCAGAGGTCTGTGCTCATAATGCCGGGAGAAATCCCTTCCCGGGCACGACACCGGGTGGCTGACAGACGTTGGTTCAGTCCCAGAGCCTCCATTAGTCAAAAGACTTCTGCATCTGGGTCTCCTCCCCAGAATAACATAAACACTGTTCGCCTCATTGGATTTTACGCAGATTAAAAATGTTAATGAATGCAGAGCAGCCAGTGGGGCCCTGGCACATAGTAGGTACTCAACAAGTGGTGGCTGCTCTCCCCTCTCTCCCTGCAATCTCAGAGCTAATTGTGCCTGGGCCGGCTGGCTCCCACGACCTTGTCACAGAGTGAGTCTTGAGGATTTTACGAGGCAGTACCAAATAACCATTTCTGTTTCCTGGGAAGTACGATACTGCTGTTTTGAGAGCAAAAAATATTACAATTTATCTCTCTCCCTGTCATCTCCGTCTGAGTCCCGGGAGGCCTCCTGTGGCCGTCCTGCATTTTCATGACCCTGGTGGGTTTCATTACAGGCCCTAATTCCTGGAAACTCATCTCCCATCCAGATCCTGAGTCTGCTTGATTTGAAACATCAATCACGGTTTAGCATCGAGCCCTGTTTCCATGTAACCGTGTATACTCTTGTTGCCACATCTGAACTGTGGTCTCAGAATGGGGGATCAGGGGGCCCACGTGGCCCAGAGAAGAATGAATGTTGTCAGCCCAATCTAATTGTCTGCTGCCACCATTGCTGTGGGAACGGTATGCCAAGAAGAGGACAGCCTGCAGGGGCCCGGCCCCACGGCACGCCGGGAGCTCTGATGGGAAGAAATGATGTCACATCACCAGGCCAAGATGGGGGTGTCAGGCCCCAACCAGAACTGAATGGCTGACTCCCTCCAACAAGCAGCCACTTGTACAATTTGCAAGGCCCAAGGGACTTCTGCAAATTCTAGTCTAGCATTTCCCAAAGTACATTCAGGTTGTTATAGATATTATACGCCTACAACCGAAAAGATGTTTGTTCATAGGCCAATGTGTTTGAAAATGCTGAATTATGGTATGTTGAATGCTGCTCTTTATGGAAGTGCTCACTCGGACCTTTGATAAGTAAATTTGTTTTGTGACTCTCCAAATTTGCTTGCAATACAGGACTTTGTCAATTTTTTAAAACTGCAAACTCTTTTTTTCTTCCAAAAGAGCACCCAAAGGAAACAGTGTTCCCCAGACCATATTTTGGGAATCGCTGGTCCGGGCTGGCAACTTTTCCAAGGAGCGCAAGGCAGGAGCTGCCGGGTGTGCTGTTCTCAGGATCAGGCGATGCAAGGCAGACACAGAGCTAGGTCTGAGGATGGAGGATCAGGGCCCGGCAGGGAGAACATCTGGTCTGTGGAGCCAGGCTCCCCTTCCCGCAGAGGCTGGAATTGATAATGCTAACGGAGGACGGAGAGAGAGAGCTGCAGACCCCACAGAGCAAGGATTAGAGGACAGAGGCTATTGCATGGTGATCGGCTGGCAACAGAAAGCTCTGTAGCAGTGAGGACACTTTGGGGTACAAGTGAGAAAACGCCTGTCAAACTTACTTAAATAAACCAAATAACTGGCCAGGCGCAGTAGTCCATGCCTGTAATACCAGCACTTTGGGAGGCTGAGGCGGGAGAATCACTGGAGGCCAGGAGTTTGAGACCAGCCTGAGAAACATAGCAAGACCCACACCTCTACCAAAAAATTATTTTTTAAATTATCTGGATGTGGTGGCATGTGCCTGTAGTCTTAGCTACTCAGGAGGCTGAGGCGGGAGGATCGCTTAAGACAGGGAGTCCAAAGTTGCAGTGAGCTATGGGTATGCCACTGCACTCCAGCCTGGACAACAGAGCAAGACCCTCCTCCAAGGGAAAAAAAAAAAACAAAAACAAAGACCTCATCAGGTCATATAACGGAATAGTCCATCCAAATAGACTGTTCTGCCTTCAGGTATGACTCAATCCAAGGATCAAAGCTGTCACCTAGATAAGGTTTGTCCCTCTCCACTTCCTCAGTGTTGGCTTCATTTCTGACCCTGCTATCTCTACATGATGGCTGCTGGAAGTTCCCAGTTCTACATCCTTCCAGCATCACTTTCAATGGAAATGAAAGCCCACTTCTCTAATGGTGTGCACATGCATGTACCATTCACACTTGTATGCACACCCATGTGTACACACACACACACACACACACACTACAGTTGAATTTCATTGGCTGTAATTGGCCCGGCCTGGCTCACATGCTCTTGTCTGAGCCAACTCTGCTGGAGGACAAAAGGCACCAGCTGAGTGGCTTAGTCACGGCACCACCTGTGGAGTCCGTGTGCTCAGAGGTGAGGGGACCTAAGCCTCACCCTGCCACCCCTCCAGGTCTGCCCAGTGGAAAACAGACACAAGGATCACAAGCCAAATGCCAACCAAATATCAGTTTGATTTGAGGCCAGGTGTGTGCATGATACCTCCCAAAATGCAGGGTTCTCTGGCATGAGCTAGATTAGGAAACATGGTTTACCTAGGCTGAAATAGGTGTCTAATAACCCTCACCCCTAACTTAGACCTTGGACCCTGCCTGGGGCAGTCAAACAGGCTGTGAAAACCCTCCCCAGCGGGACACTGGCCTGCCCCACACACCCAGAGAAAGAGAATGGCAAGCACCTCCCTCCCCCAGCCTGCGTGAGCAGGGAGCAGGACAGTGGGTCCCCAGGGCTGCAGTGTGTGTCCATGGTGCAGGGCAGGTCCCAGAAAAAGAATAAAGGCAGAGCCCGTCACCCACTCCTGAAGGACATTACCACTCCCCAGAGTAAAGAGAAGCCAGTGAGGGTCACCCCCCACCCCCAAATCAGAGAACGTCGGGGAGCAAGCCTCAAGTGAAAAGATTAAGCTAAATAAAATAGGAAGGAGCCTTTCAGACACCTGTGTTGTTTAGGAAGCTAACAATGAAACTGCAATTATATCTTAAAGTCACATTTTCTTTCTATAGAAACTCCTGTCTAGTAATAATTTTTTAAAAGTGCATAGGCTAATGGAGGAATGGGACTCTGTGTGCACAGTTTGCCTTATGTCTTGTACCTAGTCCTAGACCAGTGACCAAGTCCAGCTGGAGCCTTGCTGTGGCCCCTAGTTGGCCCCCCAGGTTGGCCACACCTGGCACACCTAGGTGGGGACACAGTCCTAGGGGTGAGGTCTCTGGGATCACACACGCTGCTCCTCGTCTCACACTTAAATTCTTCCTGCCCTGAAATCCTATTCAAGATATTCCCTAGAGGGAAAACCATTCCTGCTTCTAACTGCCCGTCATCTCCCTCCAAAACTCACCACACAGAACGGACCCACAGAGTCCCCGTGGGGAGTTGGCCTGTGCTCTGCTATTGCTGATGAGACCCATCCACGTCACCAGTGTTTGTGGCACCTGCTATCTCTAGGGCGCTGGAGGGCTGCTGGGAGTGGCTTCTCCCCTGAAGAAGGTACTCATTCATTCACTCATTCATTCATTCCACCAACCAACCAACCTTTAATGGACACCTACTGTAAGTCAGGCACTGCTCCAGGCACAGAGGACACAGCACTGAACAAAACAGACCAACATCCATGCCCTCACTGCTTGGAGGAGACATAAAATAAACAAGGTATAGTAAAATATGCAGTATGATGAACAATAGTGCTAAGAAGAAAAATAAATCAGGGGAAGGGAATATGTGTTGGAAGATGAAATTTTAGATAAGGTGGCCAGAGGTGGTCTCCCCAAGAAGGTGGCATTTGAGAAAGACCTGGAGGAAGTAAGGAAGCTGGCCTTGTGGCTCTGGGGGAGGAGCATTCCAGGCAGAGGGAACAGCCAGTGCAAAGGTCCTGGGGTAGGAGCTTGTCTGGGGTATCCAAAGAACAGTGGAGATGGGCTTGGCAGGTGGCAGGGACCAGACTGTGCAGGGCCTTATAATCATGGTAAGGAATTTGGCATTCCTCTGACGGTGGCGGGGAGGCATTGGAGGGTTTAGGGCAGAGGAGTGATGTCATTTTCCAGGATCACTGGGAATGAACTGAAGAGGGAAGGGTGGAAGCAAGCAGAGAGATGTCCCTGGGTAGCTGCGGCAATATCTAGGTGAGAACGGAGGGTGATGAGTCCGTTTTGAAGCTAGAGCCGGCAGAATCCCAGCCAGACCAGATAGATGGTGTGCGGGAAGGAACGGGACAACACCAGAGCTGTTGGTCTGAGCAGTGGAAAGAGGGTGCTTCCACCTGCTAAGAAGGGAAGGAGGAGCTGGTCTGGG
The DNA here is from genome assembly GCF_020740605.2 of Lemur catta. Taxonomy (NCBI): domain Eukaryota; kingdom Metazoa; phylum Chordata; class Mammalia; order Primates; family Lemuridae; genus Lemur; species Lemur catta. The sequence goes on along the minus strand of NC_059142.1, from coordinate 21,980,374 downwards.
AAGGGCCACCAGGACCTCCGTCGTGGCGATGCTTGGACATCCAAGTGAGATGTGTAAGTGGGCAGTTGGGTGTGTGCGCGTAGAGCTTAAGGGAATGGGCCAAGCCAGATTTATCTGTGAGTCCTCAGCATACAGATAGTTTGTAAATCTCTGAGACTGGACGAGTTTCCCTAGGGAACGAGAGCTGAGTCAACACACTCATACATTGTTGATTCTATGCCAGGCACTGTGATGGCTGCTTGACATGCAGACGTGAGACTCGGCTTCAGGTCCAAGAGAGAAGAAACAGCAGAAGCAGCAATGTCGATGTAACGCAGTCACTGCTAGCGCAGGGAAGCCCAGGCATCAGAGGGAAAGCTAACCCTGATGGCCTTCTAGAGAGGACTCCTCAGCTCCCCCTAAGGGTAAAAGGAGTTATTTGCGATGAGAAGGTGGGAAGGTACTTCAAGAAGAGGGAACAGCATGCGCAAAGGCAGGAAGGTGAGACAGAGCAAGAGCTGGAACAGTAAATGCCCGTGGAAGAGCAAGAGGGTGTGGTGAGGCTAGGGGGGATCAGGAGAGTGGGAGACAGGTCTCAGATGTAGTGCTGGGGAGTGTGGACCACTGAGGGCCACTGAAAGACTGTACTCATGAGGATGTCATGGTCAGGTTCACTTTATTAACAATCAGAATATTAACACAGACGTGTGACATGTATCCAGGTTGGGGATGGTGGTCAAGGTGCTTATGTGAAGCAGTCTTTACAAGAAAGCAGAGCCAACAATTTCTGAGCCCGTTACTTTGTTCACGGCACAGTAACTTCCCTGAAGCTGGAGATGTGTTTGCGCAGAGCGGGGCCATGTTCAGGCTCAAGTGAAGGGAGAAGAGAGCTTAAAATGTATTGATCCTGTTACCTTGTTTTGTGTACATCACCCCTTTAACCCCCCAGATCACAGTGCATGTGTGAATGTCTCTGTTTTACACAGCAGCCAGTAAAGGCTCAGAGCATTTATGTATCAAGTCCAAAGTCACCCAGCCCAACTGTGAGAAGCTAGGATTTGAACCCAGCTCTGTAGGTGCCTCCCCTCATGAAGTATTTCCTAGTGAACATCTCCCCGTCTGCCAAGAGCACACAGTTTGCAGGGCATCTGATGATTAAACAAGTGGGCTAAGTGCTTCTCACGCCTCAGACACAGTTGTCCTTTCCTTGACATGCTGCGGAGAGAATTTAAATATTGTCTTTCAAATCAATGCTCATTTTATTAGCAGGAAGCATTTAGAATGAGCCATTACACCATCACAGGGATTTTATTAGTGGTCCTTAATAAATGTTTGATGCCTGAAACGGTTATGAGCCCAGGGTGTGGGGATGGTCCCACCTGCTCCCGACTCTACGATCTCCGCCATAAAATTAACCGAGGTGTTCGTTAACAGACTTATCATTTATCCTACTTTTAACTGGCATGATGCCAGAAAAATAAAATAAGCATATCGAAGGAACTACAGAAGGCTGTTTAACGATGGCAAAGTTAAATTGAAAGCAATCCTTCCCACCAGCTTGTTATCATGAGCCCGGTCTCCAAGCGAGACGGTTAATGACACAGCCAAGGCCTGAGCCCTGAATTCAAACTTATTTATTTGCTCTCTAGAAGAGGCTTGTGTATTTTAGCTCTCCATGCATCTTACCCTAGCTGGGATGGTGACATTTGAAGAGGTCTTTATTTGCCCACTTCAGTTTTGCTCCAAACAGCTTGATACACATTTCTCATTTGCTGGCTTTGTCCATGCCGAGGATGGTTCCTTGCAGATGGCAGGTCCTTTTAGCCCCGGGGTGGAGAGCTCCCAGGAGAGGACAGAGGAGGCTCCACCAGGCTGGGGGGCCACACAGGCCGAAGGTGACCACAGGAGGTAACGATATGCCAGGCAGTGTTGTCAGGCTACCTGGATCAGCCACCACGTGCTGGGTGACAGGATAGGACGACGATGTGAAGCCATTACAGTAGGGGCCCAAGAAGTCTACAGGGCATGGGGGTAGAACCCAGATCTGGATGACATAAAACTAACAACAGCTAACACTTTACTGAATGCTCACTGTGCACTGGGCATAGGGCTGGTTTACACGGGTCAACTCATTGGCCTGTACAACAACTCTGTGAGGTTAGTTCTATTAATAATATTATTTCTAATTAACAGATAATGAAACCCAATACCAAAAGGTTAGGCAATGTCCCCAGAGTCCAGACTCCCCCCTAACATTTGTGGGGCCCATAGCAAGAGTACCAGTGGAGGCCCATGTGACACATGTCTAAATATTTGCAAGTTTTGAATGCAGCCAATAAATTGTTAAATAAAATATGTTCTATCATCCCCCTGGAAATATACCTTTATAATGACTGTAAAGCCCAGTGTGAATTCAGAATTCTCACACTTCTAGGAACTTCAGACCAGAACCAGTGACCCAAGGAGAGGGGTCACTGGCCCACAGCTCACCCCTATTTTCTTCCTATTCCAGCTCTGTTTTAAACTGTGAGGGCTCTTTCATGTATATACATGGACACCCCAGCCCAGGCATCTAATCTCTGGACATTCCACTGCAAACAGCCACTCCAATGCCATGGTCCACCCTAAGGAGGATGGACCCAAAGGTAAGGCCTACCTGGGCCCTGGAAGCTGGCTTGGAGTTTCAGGCAGAGGTTCCAGGAACTCAGAGGATGGTCTAGTATGAGAACATGGGTTCCAGGTGGGCACACCCACTTGTGCCCTATAGGGAAGGGCACAGATGGAAGAAGATGACCAGATAAACACCCTCTAAAGTGTGTGGCCCAGGGCAGGGCCCCCACAGTAATTGGCAGAGCTGATGTTTGAACCCAGGCTGTCTGGCTCCAGAGCCCAGCTGCCGACCCTCCAACCTATGTTGTCTCTCAACAAACAAACATAAAATCCAAGAGGTGGATATAGATCCCTGGAATCTCACAATGCCAGAGCAGGGAGACAACGAGGTAATTTAAATATCATCAAGTCTAACCCCTGCCCACTATCACTTTCACACTCTACCCATTTTGTAGATCAGGAAACTGAGGCTCAGAAAGGTTAAGTGACTTTCTCAAGAAGGTAGATGGACCCAAGACAAAAAGCCAGGCTGCTGTTCAGTACCCATCCTCTGCTCCACCTTGCCTCTCCCCGTCCCTGGCACCAGCTTTCCAGCGAGGACTTAGATGTGTGTCTCTGGAGGGGACAGCTTCCTCCACGCGGTTTACAGTATGTGTTCTAGAGCCGAGGCGGAGATCCTACTCCCATCTGTGTGTCATGCCGCCGGGAGCCCTTGGTGGTGTCAGTGCGTTCCAATTAGCCTTCTGAATCATATTTGTTGACTTAAAATATTTATATCCAACCACTTCCCACCTGCTAGAATTGAATTTTAGCCTCTTCCACAGTTCGCGGCTATCTCAAGCCCGAAGGAGCCCTCCTGCCACTTAAGTTGTTCATGACACAAGGCTCTGCCACCACCAAGCGCAATGGTGTTTCCTAATCAGAGGTAAGCAGATGAACAGTGCCATGACCCAGGGCGCCGCCCTTGGAGCCTCATGCTTCTGACAATGGCAGGTTGCTCCCACCAAGAGAGGTCATTTGCAATTCCATTTATACCCTTCAGCTGGCTCCGCATTTCTGCTGGGCTTTGCAGATGCTCCCAGCGGATAGCTGCAGGGACACCTCGCAGGCAACTCCATGTGCTTTTATCTTTCTTGGTGGCCAGAGGAGGCTGGGGCATCTTTTGCTGCCGGTTCCCTTGACATTCTCCTCTAAGTGATAAGCACCATCGTCATCATCATCATCATCATCATCATCTTATGTACTTTTAATCCACAGGCAGCACCAGGTGGTAGAAAGGACCAGGGTTTGCATCTAAGTTCTACCTTTTAGGAGCGATGTGGCCTCAATTCAGTTGTCTAAACCTCTCCTAGTTCAAGTTCCAGTTTCCCCAGCTGCGAAGCAAGGCTGATGAAGGCATTGCGTAGCCTGCTCAGACCTTTCGCCGGGTGACCACTCTGTGCTGGGCAGTGCAGTTGGCATTTGACCTTTGACTGGTGCTCCTTCCTTAATCCTTTTGGTGTATGTAAAGTGACTGGCGGGGTATTTGGCACAGTGTGCACATAATCTGTGAGGTAAGACAGATCATGTGTAAATGCCACATTTTTACAAAGGAGGAAACTGAGGCTTAGAGGGCAATTCAGTGACTTCCCAGACTCACCCAACAGGTAGGCAGGGGTGCCTGGACCATAGCCTGTCCCCGGAGGGTGAGGAGGTAAGGGCAGCCATCCTTGAAGTGCAGTGGGGGGTCTGAAAACGAGGCCAGAGCTGTGAGTCAGCTTCCTAGCTGCATACCCTTCAGCAAGTCATTTGACCTTTTAGTCCTCAGTTTACCTGTCTGTACAATGTAGATGACCGTGTGTACTCTCTGACCCAAAATAATATCTTTTAATTATCGCATTATAAGTCTGTCTGCTCTGATAGCCTGCAAACTCCCTGAGGACAGGGTTCATGTCTTAATGTAAAAGAGTTGATGACCAGTAGCCATTTACTATACTCAATTGAAAAAAAATGAAAAAAAAAAAAACCTGGTCACCATCACGATCATTCAGACTAATAGCTGTAACGTGAAGTTTTGTTCAAATGCTTTCCCATCCATAATCCACCTAAGTGCTGAGAATGACCCCCTCATAGATTGTCCTGGTTTGGCAGTGAGAACACTGAGGTTTGGAGAGGACAGAGGACTTGCCCAAGGTCATGCGGGTACTGAGTGCTGCAGCCACCACTTGCCCCCGAGCCTGTATGACTCTAAACAGATGTGATGATGTTGAGGCTGTCATCTGGGGTTGTTGGGCTGTGCAGAGGCAGCTTTGTGACGGCTGCCTGTGCTCAGGAAGGTTGGGGCTGGGGCTGACATCTCACTTTCCAAATTTCCTTTCCATTTAAATAAATAATATGTCACAATTTAGGCAAGCCAGCTGAATAATAATTTGTCGAGCCTGGAGCCTGACTTAGCTCGTTCCCACACCCGTCTTCCTACCTCCTACCTCTCCCAGTCCAGCCTTCACACATCCCGCGGAGCTCCAGATATTTCTGCCTGGGTGCTGTCATCATTCCCTGAGAAGTGGCAAACATTGAAGTTTTTGTCTTTCCCCAAAGTTTCCCACTCAGCCTACTGTGATCAGCTTTGCAACTCGGTGTGCTGGCGAGGGAAACCAGCGGCCCTGAGGGTGTCTCTGAGATACCCTAGAAGCTGGATTTCACCACATGTCTTATCCCAGGACATTGACATTGACCCACTTTGACAGTGGTCTTGGTTTTGCAGGGTGTGGTAGGACTGGGCTGTAGTATTGTAAGTCAGCAGCAAGAGATTCCTAATCTGGGAGTAACAGATTGATATCCCAACCTGAAAACCTGAAGGTTTAGGGTTGTACATAATAAGTACGTTCCCTGCATCCCAATGCTGTAAATCCAATATTTTCATGTATAGATCTGAAAAAAAGAAAAAAAATAATACCTTATTTGAGAAAAACTCTACATATGGAGCTTCACGGGTACTGTATTTTTCCTACCTAATCATCATCCTCATACCAGCTTAGTGAGCAATTTCGTATCTGTCTCTCCTTGGATCCTCACAGCTACTCTGAGACTGACAAAAGCAAGTATCATATACCCATTGTTTGGATGGGGAAACCAAGGCATAAATACACAAGAGAGGAGAGGGGCTGATTTTAATGTGGAAATCAGCAACGGTCTCTTGTCAGGGTGACATTAGAAATGAGCCTTGAAAAAGTGAGGAAGTTTTCAGTGTGTAGAAAAGGGAAAGCAAGAATTCCAGATTTCTGGAACAGCACGAGCCAAAGTCAGGAGGCCCAGGAAGCTCATGGATGATCGGACGGGGCTGGCATCTAGGGTGGCTGGAGGAGGCAGTGGCAGATCAGTGTGGATGGGAAGCCTGGTGCCCAGTCCCAGGGGGTCTGGATTAGCATCCTCCACCTGCCCAGGTGCTTAAGAACTGGTGTCTCAGGATGGGCTCCCCAGAAGACAACCCTGAGACAGGGAATCACATGAAAGTGATTTATTAGGAAGTAATCCCCCAGATAACCGGTAGTGACTTGGGACCTGGAAAGTGGCATAGCCAAGGAAAGGGACCAAGCAAAATCCCAGAGACGGAAACTTTACTCAGTGCCACGGGGGCATTCTGGAAATAGTGCAGACCCGTGGGACTCCAAGGGTGGTTCCGGAACAGTAGCACCAGCAGTCACCTGGGAGCTTGTCAGAAATGCAGAGTCTCCACTCCAGCCTAGACTCTCTGAATTAGAATCTGCATTATAATAACAAAAGCCCAGGTCTAGATCGTATGGCAGAGTTATCCCAGTACATGGCCAGGGAGCTGGAGTACGGACACACCTGCACCTGTCTGTCGTTGGTTACATGCTGTTCCCCAGGGGATATAAATTCCCGGGTACTTCCAGCTTTCCACGTGATGGGTGCAGGTTCTGCCAGGCAGAGGACAGGCCTCCAGCAGAGAGGTTGGCTGTTGGGAATGAAAGGACCAGGCTGTGAGCCACGTGCAGGAAAATGGTAAAGCCTCCAGAGCACTGTAGACTCTTGACCGCCCAGGAAGCCCACACTAAGCACAGACTCATTTCCACATTCTTTGTTTAGCCCAAGACTTGGGCACAAATCTCTCAGGAGAGAGGGTGGTGAGGCTATGGAGAAAGGGATCTACCGCAAACTAAGTCCTGAATCTCCAGACTCATCCCAGGGAAAGTTTTCTCACTTCCTAACACTTACCCTGTATTAACAAAGGGTTCTAAGTAGAGTTAAGTAGGATTCTCCCTTTTTAAATGCATGCAGAAAACATCTTTGTAATTAGAACATTAACATGTAAATGATGCCATTAAAGGACTTTCACATGCGTTAGTTCTATCAAGTAGGTTAAACATTTCCCTGAAACCCAGGGTGAAGTGTTCAGTTGCTTAGCAAGCTTTCTGCCCTCTAGCCCACTGGTGGTGAGCAATCCTTGATCAAGGGCCAATTCAGGAAAAACAAAAATGTGTTTGGGCAGAGAAAAAAATGTGTATTTTTAAAACTTAATTTATCTCCTTTATTGTCTACAATGATGTCAATTAGAAAATTTGGCACTGCTTTTTAGCCTGTAAAATATTAATATCTGGGCATTTATGAGAAATAGCATCAGACAGGCGGCTTTCCAATTTTTCCTCTTGAACTAACTCATGGAGCTGGTTAGAGTGGGAATTTGCTCCACCATAAAGAAGTCAACTCTGTCCTGATCATGGTGGCATTCAGATCAAGATCTGCACTGGTGAATGCCTAAAGTCGGGAGGCACGGCACCGAGGACAAACACACCTCTCTGCGCCCTGCCCATCCGACAGGCCCAGGCAATGCGGATATTCCTTAATGAACGTCACCACTAATAGCAGAGCAAACCCCATCTTCTTGTCCCTATTTATAGCTCCCTCCTTCATAAATATGTCCAAACACTTTTTTTGAATCCATGTGTAGCTTCTGCCCATAACATATTTTTATTAAGAAGAAAGATGGAGGAAGAGGAGAAGGAGGAGGTGACAGTGGGGAAAAGAAAAAGAACTGTCCTTTCATGATGTAGTGGAAAATAGCTTCTTCGATTGAGATCACAGTGGTGAACCCTGGGTTTCATTTCTCAACACCCAGGCTCCTCTTCTACTGAATCATGGGGTAGATTTGATTAATCGAAGGTTCAGGAAAGGTATATAGCACACTTCTGGCCAACGGGATGCGAAGGGAAGTTTGCAGGATGATTCTGGGGGAGGGCTCGCTGTCTCAAGGGGGAGCCTTGCGAAGTCTGCCTCTCCTTCCCGCAAATGTGAGCAGGAAGTCTGAGGTACTGGTTGTGAGTAGCCACCCCGGAGTCACAAAGAAATGGCCCTGAGAAATCAGCACTGGGAAGGACAGGACGGAGAGAGTCCTTGATCACGTTGCCCACCCTACCGGTGGCTCCCTCCTCCTCCTCCTTTTCCTCCTCCTCCTCCTCTTCCTCTTCTTCCTTTCCCTTCTTCTTTTAACATTTCTATGGCTTGCCTGAGGTACAATCACTATACAATAATATGCACATATTTAAAGTGGTCAATCTTGAGCCTTAACCAATATATACAGCTGTGAACCCATCAGCACAATAAAAAAAAAATTCCACCAATCCCCCCAAAGTTTCCTCATGTCCCTTTGTAATCTATTCCTCCTTCCATCTCCATACCTAGGAAAGCACTGATCTGGTTTCTGTCACTGTAGATTAGTTTGCATTTTCTAGAATGTTATACAAATGGAATCATACTGTATAGTCTCTTTCTTGTTTGACTTCTTTAAGAGAGCATAACAATTTTAGACTTTTCCATGTTGTTGCATGTATCAATAGTTTATTCCTTCTTACTGCTGAGTAATGGTTCTATTGTATAGGTATACCACGTTTTTATTGAAATCCATTTTAGGCTGTTGATGGGTTGTTCCCAGTATGGGCTACTATAAATAAAGCTGCCATGGGTATCCATTTACAAGTCTTTGCACAGACTTATGCTTTCTTTCTCTTTGGTAAACACCTATGAGTGGAATGGGTAGGTCCTTTGGTAGGTGTACATGTGCCCATTTAAAGAAATTGCCAAACTGTTTTCCAAAGTGCCTTTTCTGTTTACATCTCTACCAGCATGTGTGAGAGTTCTAGGTGTTCCCTGTCTTCACTGCCACTTGGGATGGTCGGTCTTTTTAGTTGTAGCCATTATAGAGGGTGTGTAGTGTAATGATATTGCATTGTGGTTTTAATTTGCATTTCCTTAATGATCTCTGATGTTATTTGTGCAAGTCGATTTCTAGACTTTCTGTCCCATTGACCTATATGTCTGTATTTATGCCAAGGCCACACTGCCTTGATTATTGTGGCTTTATACTAAGTTTTTATTGAGTAGTGTAAGTCCTTCAACATTGTTCTTTTTCAAAATTGTTCTGACTATGCTAGGCCCTTTATATTTTCAGATCATTTTTAGAATCAGCTTGTCAATTTCTATTTTTAAAAAATCCTGCTGGGATTTTGATTGAGTTTCATTGACTCTATGAATCAATTTGGTGAGGACTGACATCATAACAACATTGAGTCTTCCTATTGATAGCACGGGAAACTATTTATGTAGGTCTTTAATTTCTCTCAGCAATATTTTGTAGTTTTTAGCATATGACTCTTATACATATTTTTGCCAACATTTATCCCTGTTTCGTATTTTTAATACTATTGTATATGACATTGCTTTTTACATTTTCATTTTTGATCATTTGTTGCTAGTATATTGAAACACAATGGATTTTTGTATGTTGTTTGAGTATTCTACAACCTTGCTAAACACATTTATTAGTTCTGGTAGCTTTTTAATAAACTCCTTAGGATTTTCTATGTAGATGATTAACTGTGAACAAAGTCAGTTTCACCTTTTCATTTCCAATTTATTTGCCTTTTATTTATTTTTCTCATCGTACTGAACTAGGTAGGACCTTCCCTGCAATGTGGACTAGAAAGTGGTGAGAGCAGACACCTTGTCTTGCCCTTGCCTGGGCCCTGATCTTAGGGGAAAATCATTCACTCTTCCACCATTAAGTATTACTCACGTCTGCCACGTCCTTACTGATTTCCTGTCTACAGATTGTGTACATTACTGAGAGAGGAGTGATGGTGTCCCCAGCTCTAAGCGTGAATTTGTCTATTTCTCCTTTCACTCCTTTCAGTTTTTGCTTCATGTATTTTGAAAGTATGTGAGAACCTTCATGTATTTGTCAGGTCTATACACGTTTATTATTATTATGTCCTTTTGGTGAATTGACCCTTTGTCATTACGAGCTGAACCTCTTTGTTCCTAATAATAATCCTTGCTCTGAAATCTACTTTGATATTAATAAAGCCACTCCAGTCTACTTTTGATTAGCCTTAGCATGATGTGCCTTTTTATATCCTTTTACTTTTATCTTTGTCTTTGTGTGTAAAGGGCAGCATATCGTTGGGCCTTGCTTTTTTCTCATCCAGTCTAACAACCTCTGCCTTTAATTGGGATGTTAAGACCATTTTATTTCATGTGATTATCCATGTGGTTGGGTTTAAACCTATCAACTCATTTGTTTTCCTTCTGCCCCATCTGGTCTTTGCTCCTTTCCACTGACTTTCCTGCTTTCTTTTGAATTCGCTGAATATTTTTTTGTGATTCTGTTTTATCTCCTTGAGAGGCTTCTTAGTCCTATCTCTTTGCTTTCTGTTTGTAGTGGTTGCTCTAGAGCCGGGATTATCAGCACAGGCACTGTTGGCATTTGGGGCCAGATAATTCTCTGTTGTGGGGCTGTCCTGTGCCTTGGAGGGTGTCAGCGGCATCCCTGGCCTCTGCCCACCAGATGCTAATGATACCCCTGCCCACCTTGTGACAGATATCCCCAGGGAGCTCAGCTAGAACCACAGCCCTAGGGTTTGCAGCATAAATCTTTGACTTACCACACTATATTCAAACAAATATTATGTCCCTTTATGTATAGTATAAGAAACTTTTTAAAGTATTTGTGTATCTCCCACCTCCCATCTTAGTGCTATTTCGGTCATACATTTTACTTCTAGATATGCTATAAACCCCACAACACCCTATTTTTATGTTTTAAACACAAACTTTTAAGGAGATTTTAAACATAAGAAAAAATATTTTATATTTACTCACATATTCTTTATGTAAATTCAAATTTCCATCTGGTATCATTTTATTTTCTGCTTAAAGGACTTATTTTAACATTTCGTGTGGTAATTGTCTTCTGGTGATGAATTCTGTCATCATTTGTATGTTTGAAGAAATCTTTACTTCACTTTTGTTATTGAAATATATTTTCACTACATATAGAATTCTAGGTTAATGGTTATTTTCTTTCGGTACTTTAAAGGTATCATTTCTCTGTCTTCTGGCTTTCATTGTTTCCAAAACATCTACTTTCATTTTTATCTTTGTTTCTCTGTACACAGTGTCTTTCTCTCTGAGTTCATTTAAGATTTCTTTTTATCACTACTTTTCAGCAATTTGATTTCGATGTGCTTTGATGTAGTTTTCTATGTGTTTATGTTTGCAGTTCATTGATTTCTTTGTATCTATGGGTTTATGATTTTTATCAAATTTTCTAGATTCCTAGCCATTATTTTTTCACATATTTTTCTCTCCCCTCCCTTCTTCTGTGACTCCAATTACATGAATATTAGGTCATCTGGTATTGTCCCACTGCTCAGGGATACTCCATTGTTTTTATTTTGTTTTTTTACTCTGTGTTTCATTCTGGATAGTTTTTATTGCTATGACTTCAAAGTCACTGATCTTTTCATCCATGGTCTTTAATCTGCTATTAATTCCACCTAGTGTTATTCTTTTATCTGAGATACATTTTTCATCTCAAAAATTTTATTTCACTTCTTTCTTATGCATTCCTTGTCTCTCCTTATCATGCACACACTTTCTTCTACCTTCTTGAACAAATAATATATATTTAAAACAGCTGTCTTAGTGCCTATCTACTAATCTGATTACATGTTTCATTTTGAGGCCTATTTCTATTGACTGGTGTTTTTTGTTTTTTTTTTTTTCCTCATCATGGGTCATAGTTCTCTGTTTCTTTGCATGCCTGATGATTTTTGATTGGATGTCAGGCATTATGAATTTTATGTTGCTGAATGTTATCATTTTTTCAGTTCCTTTAAATATTCGGTGGTCTTGTTCTGGAATGTAGTTAAATTACTTGGAAACAATTTTGGTGCTTTCAAAGACCAGCAAACTGTACTCTGCAGGCCAAATCCAGCCCACTGTCTGTTTTCCTAAATGAAGTTTTAATGAAACACAGTGAGCAGCCCCACCCATTCGTGTGCTTCTGTCTGTGGCTACGTTTGCATTACAACAGCAGACTTAAGCAGCTGAGACAGAAACCACACGGCCCATAAATCCTAAAATATTTACTATCTGGCCCTCTATAGAAAATGTTTGCAGACCCCTGCTTCAGAGGTTTGCATTTATGCTTTATGAGGTGGGTCCAGGACGGCGTTATCCTGTGGCAAATTTGTCCCCACTACACGCAATAGCCTTCTGAAGACTCTGCCAGATGCCTGGAGTATTTATTGCAGAGCGGTTGCACTCTGGCTGATGGAGACACAGTGTTCCCAGCCCCGTGCGATCTCTGGGGATTTTTCCACCTGTGGTGGTTCTTTCCTCTGCCTTAGTAATTAGCTCACACGCACACACTGATCAGCACCCCCTGGGGACTCCAGGGAGACCTTCTGCAGATCTCTGGCGCTCCCTGTGTTCAGCCTTTTCCTCTTGGGTACTCTACCTGCCGAATTCTAGCCCTTTGGCCTTCCTGAATTTTCAAGTCCATCACGTCAACTCAAGAAGACTGCCCAGCGCTGTTAGGCTCCTTCCTGCCTCCACCGCAGCCCAGGAACTCTCTCCAGCAGTCAGACAGGGAGGTCGTAGGGTTCACTCTGCTTATTTTCTGTTTCTCTGGGAGCATTGTCTTGTACTGCCTGTTATCCAATGTCTGAAAATGTCCTAGGCTTCTTATGTGACCTAAGAATTCTTTACTGCATGAGCCAGGCAGAGTTGGTTTTTCCTGTTATGTGCGGCCAGAAACTTCCTAACTGAAATAATCACCCAAGAGAAGAGAACCGAGTGCTGTTTTTGCAGAGAATATATGATCTCTCTGAACCCTTAACAGCATGCCACGAAGGAGACCGTAGAACTAACAAACAAAGCCCAATCAAAAACTGAAAAACAACATGTTGCTCTAGAAAGGGGATGTTTTAAAATAGCAGAGTCAATTTTTACAAATGCTAGTGGGAAGCATCTCAGACAAGGTACGGTCAGTCTGATATCCATTTAGGCTTTTGTTATTATTATTGTTTTGTTTTGTTCTGTTTTAATAAGAGATTCCAGAGAAGGTGTCAGAGGACTAGAATTGAATAAGTCTTTGGGGCAGATTTCTTTCTTTCATTGATACTGTTAAACGAGTGATGGGAGTTGATTACTCCTGAGATATCTAGGTGAGGTTTTAATGTCTAATGATTTTAATGCATTTGCTAATATTAAGCAAGTGCTAAATTCCATATAAATATATACTACCTGATAGGGTAATAAGTTCTGGAAGTTTAGTGTCCACTGTTTGAAATAGGACTGTCTTTTATTGTCCTAAATTTACTGTTGAATTGGAGCAAACCCAGCAAAGCCAGAGGTCCCCAGGCCACTACTTACATGGGGCCAACAGGTCTAACGGTGGCACTGGGTGCTTACCACGGAGAGGCCAGGGGCTGATGGAATGCAGGGAGATGTGGTAAAGGGTTGGCAAAGGATGAAAACTGAGGGCTGGACATCTGGAGAAATTTGAGGCTTTAGATTAAAAGGGGTCAGAGCAGACAATATGGCACAAGGTCAAAGGTTGTGATGATCCAGAACAGGTTCAGTAGTCACATTTGGGAAGTCTATTGTGAAGGACACAGAGGACCAGGAGTTTGATATGTTTGGGAGCTGACCGCATGTCGTGGAGAAAGTTCCATGTTAAGTGCATGGTGCTGTGGGCTGGGTCCTTCCCTCCCTAAGTCTCAGACAGCAGCATTTTTAGGAAATTCAGGGCACTCGTGACTTTGTCCATTTCAGCACGTCCTCTCACAGGCAATGCCTCTCTTGACAGATATGTTCCAGGTGGAGAGTTTTTACGATGGGTGTGTAGGAGGAGATGTTCTTCAGTGTGAACATAATGGTTGATGAGGTGTTGAGCTTGGAGGCAGGACACCTTGATTCCGCTTTTATACCCTCTGGGTCACTGGATGGCCAGGTGGATTTGGGCAAGTTGCCTTAACTTCCTGAAGCATTAGTTCCTCCTCTCCATAGTGAAGGGGGTGGGTTGTATGGCTCAACTGTAATAATAGACTCTTTTATCTCAGCACTGTTTAATGCCACAGCTGCTATAATAGACATTTCACAAACAATGCTCAGGTCCTCAAAAGCCCTATGACATAGACATTATTATTGTCTTAATTTGATGAGGAAACTGAAGCCCAAAGAAGTTAAGGGATTTGCCCAGATTTGCACACCTTGGAGGTGACAGAGCCAGGACTCTGTGGCAGGTCTTGACTCCAAAGCCATAGGTTACTTTCTACCTCTAACCAATTATTATTGTGCAAAGTATGATTGGGGATATACAGTTGAAAGACTAATCTTGAAATCTCATAAAAGCCACAGGAAAATAGACCAGGGGACTGTAGGCAGTACTCCATTTCTGCTCCAACCAGTGCTTGATCAAGAACCACTGATGGAAGAGACAATAAATGCATCCTGGGTACAATAAATGCCTTTTAATTTCAGTTCTACTCATCCAGATTTTTATATAAAGGCAGATACAGTGTCTGTGGTCTTTTTGAATAAATAGTTCAAAATAATCTCTGCTACTGAGAACTTTGGGGGGGGCGGTCTCAGTAGGTAAAGTGAATCCATTTAAAATCAGTATCCTTTTTCTAAAATTAAGGGCTCTCAAATTAAGCGTTTCTGTCATGCATCAGCAACTTCTGAATCCAGCAATTAATTATTGTAATGTTAAAGGTCTTTTATGTTTATGATACACGCTTGCGTTCTGTAGGCTTATTATGAATTGTAATTTTTTCATTAACTCCCCTCATATTCATTATTTGCACTCTATTATATCTTAGTTGATCATTTATATAACATTTGAGAGTAATAAAACTGTTTTTTATTAAAGTCACTCTATGATTCCAACTCTTCACTAAGGTTCATAAAAACTGTTTTGCAAAAGGGGAAAAATAAAGGTTAGTTTCTGTAAAACCAGTTACTTTGAAACTTACTGTAGAAGATGAGGGTTAACTTTGGAGAGAGGCAGATGGTCTTCTCATCTTAGCTTTGCTTCTGAATAGCTGTGTGGCCTCGAGCACGTCAATTTCACCTCTCTGAACCTTATTTTCTTTATCTGTAAAACGGGGAAGATGAGAATAGCGACCTCCTATTAGTAAAAGTTGTGAACTGTTTGAATAAATGAACCTAAGAAATAATGAAAATCCACCAGTACACTCATGAATCAAATATGAAACATTACTCTTCTTTAAGAAAAATCAACAGGAAACTGTCACATTGATAACGATTTTGCCAGAAACCTGGGCAAATTTGGAAGGGAATGAATTTATTGCTTCTGAAACGATAGCTTCTCATTGTATACTTCACTCACATTGTGAAGAGTGGAGAGCCCGCCACTCCTCCGTTTAAATACAATGGCTCAAAAAAGAAAATGACACGGATCTCAAGGAGATAATTTCGAAATTGCCACTATTTCCTTCATTGCTGTCTATATTTATATTGTCTTGTCTATTATGATAGAAAGAGAGGCTTCCTGAATCTCAAATATGTACTCAACACAGGTGGGGGAGAGAGTGAGGTACTAAAAAAGAACAAATCAAAATTATAATCAGCTAATTATATTCTCCCATAATTGAGACACTGATTTTCTTGACAGTGGTGCAGCCCAATCTGGCAACTTCCTGGCCACCTAGAGCTGGAAAAAGTTTCAGATCACAAAACAGTAATAATAAGAACAACAACCACAAAAGGCATTTGGCAGAGCCTCGAGTTCACACAGCGCTTTCCACTCATTATCTCATTTGGTTCTTTGTAGGAACCCTGGGAGGTAAGCAGAGGAGTCAGTGGCAACTCCGGCTTTCTAGGTCAAAAATCTTGGCATCGTCCTTGATTCTTCTTTCTTACAAAGCCCGCATCCAACCTGCCAGTGAATCCTGTTGGCCATTCTTCCAAAATGTGCACTGACCAATACTCCTCCACACTGGCCTCCCTGCTCCAGGCTGTCATCATATCATGCCCAGATTATTGTAATAACCTGCAAACTGTCTTCCTGCTTATGCCTGTGACCCACAACAGTCAGCCCAGTCGTCACACCGAGGTCCTTTTTAAAACAAAGCAGATTCTGTCACTCTGTGCCTGAAACCCTCTATCCGTTTCCCATCTCACTTGGATTAAACATCAAAGTCACTAGAAGGTTCTATACGCTCTGGCCTCTATTACCTTGTAACCTCAGCCCCTGCTACAATCTCCCCACTGACCCTGCTACAAGCACACTGGCTTCCTTGCCCTTCCTCCAACAGGTTTGGGGGTCTGTTTTTTAATTTTTCCTATTCTTGTGCCTCTAGCTGTATACTGGCTCAATAAATATTTGTTTCATATAGTAATTTAAAAGAATAAGCTCTGGAGCCAGACCACCGAGGTTTACAGTCCAGATTTGCTGCTTACTAGTTGTGACCTTGCTCAGTCTCCCCACCTGTAAAATGGGGATAATGGAAGTACCTATTTCACAGGTGTAGTGAGTTCAATTGTGTCCTCCCAAAAGATATCTCCAAGTCCTTGCCCCTGGTACCTGTGAATATGACCTTATTTGGAAATAGGTGAAAATGTAATGCACAGCTGTAATTGAATTAAGGATCTCAACATGAGATCACCCTGGGTCATTTAGGGTGAGCCCTAAATCCAATGCCTGGTGTCCTTAAGAGAAGGAAAGGGAGATTTGAGATGCAAGGATGAAGGCCACAGAGGCAAAGATTAGAGTCCTGCTGCCACAGGCACAAGGCTATCAGGAGCTGCCAGAAGTTGGAAGAGGTAAAGGCAGATTCTCCCTAGGTCCTTGGAGGGAGTGTGGCCCTGCCAACACCTTGGCTTCAGAATTCTGGCCTCCAGAACTAGGAGACAATAAACTTCTATTGTTTTAGTTCACCAAGTTTGTGGTCATTTGTTACTAGGGTTGTCGAAAGGATTTAATGCTCTGATCTATATAAATAGCTTTATTTTAAGTGGCTCTATAATTTACTTGAAATAAAACAAAGCACTGAGAAGGTAAATGACTTATCCAAGAGCTCACAGCTGCTAAGTGGTGGATCAGGGATTCGAACTCTGATGTTACAGCTCCAGGTCCTGCTAGGCTGCCTGGCATCTGGACTATAGGTGACACCTGACTGCTGGTCATCTCACTTACGTCTCTTCCAGCTCCCAGCAATCTATGAATTGGCCAAATGCTTTCCACAAAGGGCTTTTCTTTTTCCTCAGTCAACCAAATTCCCCAAAGACTCTGTGAATTGCTAAGGCAGATGATCCAGATGTGACACAGAGTACACTCTGTGGCCCTTCGGTTTGCCACAGTGACCAGAAGGAAATGAGCATGGAGCCAGGCAGACTTGCCTTGAAGGCCCCCACTCCCCAGTGAACATACAAGTCTGAGCTGGCACATCACAGAACTCCAAACTCACAGGCTCCAGAACTGGGGGATGCACCCAAATGTCATCTGAAGTAGCTTCAGGAAGCACAGTTTCTAGACATCAGAGAGTCCCCAAATAGCTGACAGTTCTCCCAGTTGAGTTTTCCTGTAGAAATGTTCCCTGTAAATCAGCAAGCCCCAAATCCCTGCCAAGGACTGGTGGTGATTCCTGGCCTTGGGAGTGGGGGCTGGTGAAAAGTGGTGATGGTGGTGGTAATGGTGATGGTGGTGATCATGGTGGTGGAAGTTGGTGGTGATGGTGATGATGGTGGTGGAAGTTGGTGGTGATGGTGATGGTGATAGTGATGATGGTGATGGTGGTGGTGGTGATGATGGTGGTGATGGTTATGATAGTGATGGTGGTGGTAGAAGGTGGTGGTGATGGTGATGATGGTGATGGTGGTGGTGATGGTGGTGATGGTGGTGGTGGTGATGGTGGTGGTGATGGTGGTGATGGTGGTGGTGATGGTGATGGTGGTGGTGGTGGTGATGGTGATGATAGTGATGATGGTGATGGTGGTGGTGGTGGTGGTGATGGTGGTGGTGGTGATGGTGGTGGTGGTGATGGTGGTGGTGATGGTGATGGTGGTGGTGGTGGTGATGGTGATGATAGTGATGATGGTGATGGTGGTGGTGGTGGTGATGGTGGTGGTGGTGGTGGTGGTGGTGGTGGTGATGGTGGTGGTGGTGGTGATGGTGGTGGTGATGGTGGTGGTGATGGTGGTGGTGGTGATGGTGGTGATGGTGGTGGTGGTGGTGATGATAGTGATGATGGTGATGGTGGTGGTGGTGATGGGATGTAGAGTAAGGAAGGACTTTAATGAAGCTATTTCTGCCACCCACCTCACCTGCAAGAGATAGTGGATCCTTGTCATTGCAGCACTGGTTTCAGAGCATGCTGGAAACAGAGGAACCCAGTCGAGGAGAGGGAAGCAGCAGCAGTACAAGGCGCTCCTCCCTGCTCCCATGATGCCTCCCTGAGACACCTTCTAGTAACTCAGACCACGCTCCCTTCCCTACTTTGCGAAGCCCAGAATAGTTCTGGCACTAACAACACAGCTGACAAACTACCTCCTTTAACTGAATGCATCTGGTAAGAGATGTACACCTCATTAGGAAGACAAGCTGCGTGCCACAGAACGTTGCTTTTGTGGCAGATGGAATCTGGTCACCCTCTCCCGGAGAGGCAGGGCTGGAGTTGGGGTCTGTGGTCCAGAGATGCTGGGTGGAGGACTTGAGAACAAAAATGCAACCGCATCCTGAGAGAGAGTGTCTCAGACAAGCAGGAGAGCATTTCTAAGGCAAGTTCGGATGTTCAGGCAGTAAGAGGGACAAGAGTGAGGAGCTGGGCAAGGGGTTGGGTAGCCAAAGGTTTGGAAGGGGACAGGATGATCCTGGGATGCTCCCAGAGCCTATGTAAGGCGTGATTGCAAAGTAGTTAAACTGTGGCATTTGGAGTGAGCCTGCCCAGATTCAAATACCAGCCCCACCACTTTCTAGCTCTGTAACTAGGGCAAAGCCTCTTCACTCTGTGCCTTCGTTTCTTTATCTGCAAAATGACATTCGAAGAGAAGATAAACAAAGTAAACAGAATCATCCTTGATCAAGTTCTATTAAGAGTTAGAGCCAAGATCCTGTAGCAAATCTTTCAATAGTTTCCTGGTCACTACTTTCCAATTGTTTGTATTCCTTGGAGAATTTGAGGGGAAGCCAGGTTTCTTAAAGTGGCGGTGGTCATGCTGTTTATGCGGCAAGGCATAAGAGGCAATCAAGGAATCTAAGAAGGAATTACAGGTAGATTGAAACTGCAGATAAGACATCTCTGATGGAATCCGTAATCCATTCCCACTTTCA
Organism: Lemur catta; assembly: GCF_020740605.2. Lineage (NCBI taxonomy): Eukaryota > Metazoa > Chordata > Mammalia > Primates > Lemuridae > Lemur > Lemur catta. Next base: position 21,961,149 of record NC_059142.1, on the reverse strand, counting down.
TTCTGCAAACAATCCCTGCACCCTTGTGTCAATGAGTGCAGGAAGGGAACAACCAGTGAACAAATGATTATAAACCGGCGTGACCCGTGATGAAAAGTCAGAAGGAAAGGGCTGTCAGAGCAAAGGAACTAGTTCTGCAAACAGGGCCTGGGCTCTGCCCAGCTGCTGGCCTCATCACCTGTGAGCTGTGGAAACCTGTCAAAGTCTCTGAACTTTGTAGGCTCAGTTTCTTCATCTGTAAAATGGCACTAATACCTACCTGTGGGGGTTTAGGGAGGATGGTTTGAGATATATATAACACAGCCCAGTCTGTGGCACATGGTGGAGTTGCAACAAAAACCTGTTCCCTTCCATTAGAAGCATCCAGAAAAGGCTTTATAAAGCAGGGAACATTCAAGCAGGTTCTGAAGGATGAACAAAAGCCTGCCAGGTAGAGTGGGATGCGCTTCAGGGATCCTTTTGACAATATTGTGACTTCTGCCCAACTTTTTAGGAACCCATATGCCCACTGACTGACAGTAATTTTACAAAGCCAGACATGTCTGTATGCCTTTTCTGGATCTCTTTTTATTTATTTTTTGTATTCAATGATTATTTGGTGGAGTTACAAAACGTCCTCTGACTGCCAGCAATGACTCTGCCAAAAATATCATGGGGGGTATTCAACGTGCCAAGAAACTGGAAGGAAGGCAGGAGCTGGTTTCCTTCTATTGAAATGGAGTGAAGTCTTGCAGGTGGGACAAATAGTGCTGAGCCTAAGAACAGGTAGCTGAGTTCAAAGTTGCACGTGTACTCTCCTCTCCCCTCCCCGTTCACAGCTGTGCATGAAGGCACCGAAGCTGTGCTGGATCGTCCTGGGCCCCGGGGATTCTTCCGTATCCCAGCCACCGGTGAGCTTCCGTTTCTCATGCGCTTGGAATTCTGGCCAGTGTGGGGGAAGAAGGCTCTCCCCTGGGATGGATTCTGTGCCAGGATGCAGGAAGAAACTTCCGTGGTGCCTCAGGTGTGGAAAACCAGTCATGGCTCTGGGCATGGTTGCAGGGAGGCTGACAGAAGAGCAGGGTCCAAATTGACAACGAGCTGGCCGGCTCATCCGTGTTTGTGTATGTGCACACACAGAGGCTCCCCTCCCTGCATGCGGCCCTGCCTTTCTGGGCTGTCTTCTTCCAGAAGGAGAGTTGGAAACTGGTCGCTCCCCTACCCCATGGGTGAAGGGGATCAGTGGGAAGATGATGTCCACTGCTCACCTGGAACCCAGATGGCATTCCTCATTGCATGCTGTTCGCTCAATCTGGGAGCCCTCCCCACCTTCCTTCCTGACCTCGAAACTCAGTTCAAATGCCACCGCCCCTGTCAACTGGACTGTAAGATCCAAAGGACAGGGATTTCCAGGAATTATTTTTCATTTTGTCCCTGGTGCTTAGCACAGTGCCTGACAAATAGTAGGTGCTCAGTAAATATTTGTTGACTGAATAATAAGTCTTCTTTAACTCCATTACCTCTAAAGAGCATCACTTTACTCACAGCTCCATGTTTTGTATCATGCAGCTATTGACATATCTGTCTCCCCATCTAAACTGGGGAAATTTTTTTGCATGGCAGTCATATGTTTAAATTTTTTTTAATTGACAGATAAAAATTATATGTATTTGTCATGTACCATATGTTGTTTTGAAATATATACACATTGTACAATGGTTAAATCAAGCTAATCAACACATGCATTACCTTGCATGCTTTTTTTATGATGAGAACACCTAAAATCTACTTTCTTAGCAACTTTCAAGAATACAATACATTGCAGTTAACTATAAACTGGGAATCCTTAAGCTAGGGCCCACAGAGAAGCTTCAGGGGAGGCCAGGAACCCCTTGAATTGTACACAGAACATTAGTGTGTCTATGTGTGCGTATGTGTGTGTGTGTGTGTGTGTGTATGTGTGTGTGTGTGTGTGCGTGCACCCTAGGTACGCTTTTTTCTGAAGAGAAGGTCTCCAGTTTTGATCAGGTCTCTTAGAGGCAATGCAAGAGTAAGGCCAAGAACTGGACTGGTCTCCAGAGAACTAGAACGGCACCCTTTGAGGCCAGAGCTCTGACCAGCACAATGCCTGGTGCATGGTAGGTGCTGGAGACAAGTTTGTTGAGTGAGCAAGTGAGAGAGTATCCTAGGCCCTGGCCTGGGTCTCCACCATCACCAGATTCCCAGGCACCAATTCCTCCAATAACAGCCTCCTCTGACCCCCAGGACTGAGGAATTTGGAGACTTCAGAAATGAGCACGTGAGCAGACAGTTCCCTTGTGCTTATCTTGTGCCATGTCAGCTGATGGGGGTCAAGTGCATCTGGCCAGAAGCAGAGTGCAGGTCACATGCCCCAACTTCCTCCTGCTGAATGGAGCTGGGCCACTCCATCATTACTCTAGAGGAATTGCAGGGGGAAACAAGGTAGTCATGACTGGAAATCCCATTCCATTTATGGTCGCAAGTTGTGCCTGGCCACCCATCCTTGGATATGGAATGAAGCCATTTGGACTCAGGACTGGCTAGACCAGATGTACAGGTGCACGTCTCGCTGCAAATCCTTCTACTGCCTTCTCTCCTCCCTGCCGCTGCACCCCTGGGGAGAGCCCAGCTGGGCCACATGCTCAGGCTTTCCTTGGTGGCCATTCTGCAGTGCTCTGGGATGGGACATTCAGACCAAGGGTCCTAGGGGGGACAGAATCAGCTCATGAGAAGGTAATGTTCAGGCTGTGTGTCCCTGAGCCTCAGTTTCCCCTGTGAAATGGGGGATAATTCTTGTTCTGCCTACTTCCCTGAATTGTCATCAAGATCAAGTGAAATAATAGGTTTGTTTATTTACATTCAGAAAGTTTTTATTGAGCACCTATGAAGTGCTGGGCTGTGGAGGTATAAAGGGAAGTGAGCTATACCCCCTCACCTCAAGGAGCTCACAGTCTAGTGGGGGAGACAGAAAAATGATCAGTTTTAATGCAGTGTGGACAGCGTTGCCGTGCTGTAGGAAAGACCACAGGATGCCTTCTGCCCAGTTTTGGAGGGAGAGTGGGAGCTTCTCAGAGGAGAAGCAGGGTTGAAGGATGGATGGATGTCAGCTAGAGAAGGGGAGATAAAGGACATTGTGGGAAGTGGCCAGGGGACAAGAAGATGGCATCTTCCTGGGGATCCCGGCTTGCTGGGTATGCACTAGGAGGGGGGGAGAGGGACAGATGGAGGGAAGAGCAGAGCCTGGCTATAGAGGGATGCACCAAATTGGGTTTTTCCCAGAAAACAGTGGGGAGGGATGTTGAGCAAAGGCACAGCAAATTCAGATTTATATTTTAGACTTGGCTGCAAGGTGGAAAATACTTTGGAAAAGCAAGACTGAGAGCACCAAGACTGGTTGGGAGCCCATTGGAGCCATCCAGGGAAAAGATGGAAAGGTCTGAGCTGGAGGGGGGCGGCCACTGAGGGGGAGTGGGGAGAGGAGGAGGAGTGAGCGGGTCCCATAGACACACAGGAGGCAGCAGCCGCCCGGGCAATGAATGAATGGGAAAGCTCTTACCAACTGTAAACCACCGCTTGCTTAATGGCAGGTTCATCGCTGTAAATGTCAGAACCACATTAAGTGCATTCAGTCTGCCACAAGTCCCACAATACTACACATTCCAATCAGGAGGGGAAAAAAAAAATAACAGGCTTTTTGCCGTCTTATTTGTGAATTCTTTTTTCTCTATAGTCGTACAAAGGAAAAACAATCAAATAATAGTAAAGTGGAATGAAGGGCTTTTAAAAATAAAGCGATAGGAACTCAGAACTGTCTTTGGAAATTGGAGGACACAAACTACCCACAGGATTGGCCTTTCAGAAACAGCTACCTGTCAGAAATGCCTACGATACCCCCTACAGGGATAAGGAGGAGAAAAGCATTTGGGGCCAGATCAAATGTAGGGTTGAAAACTATGCAAAGAATCGGTGTCAGAGAAAGAGCTTTTGCAAAAGAAAATGTCTAATCAGTATTAATTTAATAGGCTACTTAAGCAGTGGAAGAAGAAATGTTGATATTTTATGTCAGCTATTTTATAATCACCAGACTACTTAGCTTCATGTAAGCCATCTCATATTCATTAGAAATAAGAGTAATTTTATTCGTTGGAAAGAACTTTTCAATTTATAGCATCCTAATTGCTCAGGGTTTTAAATTTTGATAAAGGAAGCTCCATTTTGGGCAGGAGGAGGGGGCAGGCAGCCTCCTCGGAAGCTCCAGCCATAGTGGCAGAGACAGCAGGGCTAGTGTCTGGAGGCTGTAGCAGTCAGAATGGGCGGGGTCATGCTGCGGTGAGAAACAGCCCCCAAATCTCCGTGGCTTAACACAACTCACATCCATTGCTTGCTCATGTTACGTGTCCAGTGTGGATTGACAGTGAATCACTCAGGGATCCAGGCCCCTTCTCCAATGAGCTTCCACAGTCACCGGGGCAGGAAAACAGAAGGAGGTGCCCTGGCTGTGGAAGTGTCCTCCCTGCAGGGACACATGCTGCGTCCTTTCATTGGGCAAAGCAAGTCACCTACTGTCAGGTTTAGAGTGAAAATGTCGGTTCTTGGTGCATTCATCATTGAAGAATGACCTACACACCAAAGTAAGGCAAGCAAGGAAATGAGGTTTATTGAAGAGAGAAAGATAGGATCACAGGGCAAGATATAGGTTTACAGAGCATGATACGCATGCCACGGATGACAACAGGACCCACTGTCGCAGCAGAGAGAGAGCAAATGGAAGGCTGCAAAAGGGACTTGGGTATGGTCTGTGTCTTGTTTTACAGGGCCCAGATTGGGACCTCCCTAGTGACTCAGACGTCACCATGGAACCCCTTGGATTGGACAGTTGGGAGCTGCATGACCTGAGTCTTACTGCACATAAAGATCTCCCATGAGCCTCTTTGAAAGCCCATTTGCGGGGTGGCTAATCACAGCAGCACCCGCTTTTGTCCCTAGGGGACCTAGAATTCCTCACTATGTACCTAACACTATGGCCAGAAGCCACACTGTGGGGAGTGCAGCCCCACCGTGTGCCTGGCAGGAGGGCTGCAGCTGTGGACAGCCCCAGTGACCGCACAGCGGCACCAACGCCAGTGAGTCCTTTGTACCCCCTCTGAGGTGTGAGCCCCCGGGGGGCTGGACCGAGCCTTATCAATCTTGGTGTCTCCGGCACGAATGCAGCGCCTCTCAGAGTCAATGACAGTGCATGACGATGAACGAATGAATGGATTGATGCATGGGTTTGATTTTCCCGAACATGTTGAGCTTTCTTAAATGAGTGGGTGCGGGGAAGTCTGCATTGATTCTTTCACCCGATTTTCCTTCAAGGCTTTCTGGTCCACCAGAGCTAGCACACTTGGTCTTCCGTGGCCTGCAGAGCAGACCTCCGAGGTCAGGAGGCACCTGAGAGGCCGCCCGGGGACAAGGTTAGTGCAGCAGCCCAACACGTCAAAGGCTACTGTCACCGGGACTTCTAGAACACAGGAGCTGTCCGGCAGAAGCCAAGGTTGGGGGAAGAGCGTCGCATCTCATGTTAGGCACAGTGCCTGGAGCTTCGCCCACATTTGCTAGTGTGATCCCCAGTCCTGTGAGGAAGGGGTGTTCTTTCTGCCGTTTTATTAAAGGGAAAACGGACACTTGAGAAGCTCAAGATATTTGCCCAAGATCTCATGGCTATTAAATGGCTTAGAACCTGGATCTGCCTGGTACGAAGCCCATGCTCTTAACAACCAGGCTGGCTGTCACCCTCACAGTTCAGAGCATTTCGTTTTCCTGGTGAACTTTCAGCCATTGGTGGCACTTTCTTTATCCATCCTCCAGGACGCAGGGAGGGGGCCAGGGCAAACATATCCCCCACCGTCCCTCCCAGCCCTCCTGTTCTCACAGCACCCGCGGGGCTGGCACCAGGGGCGCTCGGGGTCTGTGGTTGTTCTGTTTCCATTTTCCCCATGTCAGCCAGGCTGTGCTGTGGCCTGCACATGCAGGCTGCCACCCCTGACAGCCTGTCCCTGACTCTGTCCCTCTCAGAGGCAGCGTGAGGAAAAAGGAATGAGGACTCAGACAGACGTGCCCAGCCCTGCTGTCCCTCTCACTCTCCATATGGCCAGAGGCCCGAGTCAGCCTCATTGTTTATAGAACAGGGTGGGGAGTGGAAAGAAGGGAGGGAAATGACATTTATGGAGCACCTCTGGTATGCCCACACCTTCCATGAGAACTCTCGTAGTGTCCCCTCTGACAGATGAGATTGCTGTGCTCAGACTGATTAAGGAGGTGGCTCGCAGGCCTGCAGCCGGGCACAGGAGCAGCCAGGAGTCTAGGTCAGATCTGCTTCTCTCCACAGTCATTCTTTCCATCGCATCCATAGATCTTGAACTTCGGCGTGAAGTGAAGTGACAGCCTGGGGGGGTGGGGGTTGCTGAAGCTCAGGTTCCTGGACCCTGCCCCCAGAGCTTCCGATTCAATAGCACCAGGGTGGGGCCTGAGAATTTTCATCATTAACAAGTTCCCAGGGGAATGGCACTTGGAGAACCGCTGCACTACACCTTCCTACTGAGTTCTCTGAACCGTGAGAGCTCACAGCTGAGAAAGGCTCAGGGACTCTGAGGTTCTGTGTGTGGGAGAAGAAGTCGCTTCCTCCCCTTGCTGAGGAACTGGGCCTCTCTCTTTCTGGGTAACAGGCATCTCCACCAGGGACAAGGCAGCTGTCCAGAGAGCCTGTGCGGTGGCTGGGTCACAAGTGTGAGGACAGGCAGGTGGGGCTGGAGCCTGCACCCCATGTCTAGGACATTTGCAGAGTGAAATCCACTACCTTTCCCACCATGCTACAGGAGCTGCCCATCTGCCCTGGCAGAGCTGGGTTTTAATTTTGGCATAGCTGCCTGTGGCAGGGGCAGGGACCAGGGAGTTCAGTGGCTCCCAAGGCCATTCCATACTTGGAAAATATTGCTTCACTCACCCACTGCCCTGGCACCCTGTGTGTAAAAGGCAGGCTCTAGCTTCTCCAGCCAAACTCTAGGGCATGATCATTTGGGAGTACAGGATACATTACTCGTTCCATCCCTAGTACTTACTGGGAAAGTTCTATGCTGCAGGTACTGTACTTTCAGGGAGCAAAACCTCCACTCATGACGTTTAAAACTTGGTGGAAGAGACAGACATTAATCAAAGAATTAGACAAGTGAAAATAAGCATCGCAGCTCCAACCAGTGTGATGAGAGAGAGGGCCATGGTGCTATGAGAGTGTGTGAGGCGGGGAATTGGCCACTGAGCTGAAATTTGAAGGGTGAGAATTTAACTAGGCTATGGGGTCAGGGAAGGGCTTTCCAGGCAGAGGGAATAATGTTTGCAAGGCCTTATGGTGGGAGGATGTTGACAGACAGGGTTGAAAGGCAACACTTGTTGTGCCACAGATGCATGACAGCCCTGTTCCATGAGATTGGGTCCCCACAAGAGGACCAAGTGTGGGCGTGTTGAGTTTGGGGAGCTTCTGAGAGTACTGAAACATGATATTAAACAAACAGTGGGATCTATGGGTCTAAAATTCTCAGAAGAAGTTTGGACTAGAAGTAGAAATTTGCTAGTCCACTGGAACCAGGGGTTTTGATGAGATTTCCTAGGTAAAAGAAAATATTAACATTTACTGGCTCTTGGAGACAACCAGCAGCAAAGTAAGATTGAGAACTTGGGTTTTCTGATTCCCGGCACCATCTTGCTGCCCCTCTGGCTCACAAAAGGGATGCATCAAATCACGAGTTCACTGCAGGGGTTGATGTCTTCCTGAACATGCAGACATTGGACTCTCAGGAGTCAACTCCAGCTTTCACGAGTCCCACGAGTCACACACCTGAAGGCCTGTGGAGGGGAAGAGGGTACACCTAGGCCAAGTGGATGGAGCATCATACGTTGGGCTCGGCAAGAACAACTTCCTATTATTAGGGCTGTGCAACGTGGAATGTGTTGCTTTAGGAAGTAGAGAACTCCACATCGCCAGCAAAAATGGAGTGAACATTTGATGTGAATGTGGTAGAAAGGTGTCTGATGAGGGTTTGGGCAAGCTGGTCTCTAGCCTTTTATGATCTCTAAGATCTCTGCAGCCCGCAGTGCAGGAAATTCTCATGCTCAGTCCTGCTGGGTTTCCAGGCCTGCCTGCCCTGCCTTTTGCGTGTGAAGCATGGGGAGCCTCTTGGTGTGTGTATTAGGGGGCTGCAAAACAGTTGGACAAATGTCTCGGTGACGCCCACTTGCAGGGGAAGGGCAGTGCTGCAAAAACAGAGCCACAGTGATTAAGGTCCCCTCCCCTCCTGGCCATGCATGGAGAGCTCTCCTAAAGGACCTTCAGTTGGTAGATACTTTTCCCTCCTTGTGCCTTTAAGTTTATCTGACAACACGCTCCCTTACCTCCTAGTTAAATAGTTAATGACCTGTTTTAAAAACGACAATGGGAAGCCATTTCCCACTTGAAGGGAATTTAGAGGTGAATCTTTTTGTCACATAAGTCATCATCAATGGGTTTCTTATATCTAGACTTCCAAGCGTTGAGTCTTTCTGAATCGGGGTCCTGCCACTTCCATCACGAGTCTCCCCTAAATATGTTTAGTTTTCCCTGCCAGACATTTCTGTGAAAATAAATTTCAGGTGAGTTAAACTAAAGGAAAAAATATACCAAAAGAATGGCTTGGCTACACTTGGCTCCCTTGGAAGGACTCCCACGTTCCCGCATAATGACTGTGCGTGTTGCCGGCACTGCCAGGAGCACAGTTCTCACTGTTGGTTCCATGTCATTAGCTTCCAGAAAGCTCTCTCTCCTCTTTTGCCTCCCTAGAAAGGACATAATTGGGTCTGAAGTGGACTGACTCCTTTTGGGGGGTCCTTGGCACTTTGTTGTACAAAAGATCACCAAGAGGCCCAGCCAAGGCTGCAAAGAATATTGTTCCTGAAAATGTTATTACAGTGAAATCTGGAGGAGAATTGTAACTACCAGAGGTAGCAGTGAGGACTGGGCATGTGGACTCCAGAAGGAGGGTGAGAGGCGTCCATCATAGACGTCTTCTCCAGAAACCCTCTCTTGTGTGTGTGGAGGGAAGGACGTGAGATTCAGCAGGGGCTTTGCTGACTCTGGAGCTTTGTAGGGTCATCTCCAGTAGCTCAAGGACCACAAGAGACACCAGGGGTCTCCAGTGTACCTTGGGGTGGCATTTTGGAAAGAGGAGAGATTTGAAAGTGGACAGACTTGAGGTCAAAGCCAAGCTCCCCCGTTTACTAGCTGTGTTATTCTGGGTAGGTTACACAGCCTCTCTGAACTTCCATTTTGTCATTCATAGTCATAATCGCGAACTTCCAGTGAGGGCTTGCTAGCAGTAAGGCACTGAGCTAAGTGGTCTTCAAGCCTCCTCTAAGAGAATTTTCACTGCGGATCTCCAAGGGAGGTAAACCGTCTTTCCCATTTCATTGTTTCAATCACACTGTCTCAGCACCATGGACAGTGGGAGAGGCTTGGGAGGAAGAGACTAGGCAAAGGCTAGAGCACCCCACTGAGTGGGGCGGGGAGCTAGGGTGTGGGCAGTCCCAGGAACAATGGAAAACATCATCTTCACCCTTGGCAGAGGCTGAATGAGGTGTCCTCCTCTGTACTCCCCTCCCCCTCCTCTCTCCTTGCAGATTGTCCATTGACATAACTTTCTTGCACCCCCCAGACCAACTAAGCTGTAAGTCACTTGAGGGCAGGGACTCTACCTTTCTTATCTCTGACTCCTCAGGGACCTTCTACAGTACATGGCATGTTCCTGGCACTAAACAAAGAAAGCTGAATAGATGAATGAATAAATGAATGAATCAGTCTGTTTGGCTAGCAACATCTAAATCCCCTCTTGTCTGTAAGATTCTAGTCACAGTTCAGCCTCTGTGTGACCCTAGACAAATCATTTCCCCTCTCTGGGCCTGTTTCTTCTTCTGTAAAATGAGAGTACTAGAACAGATGCTGTCTAAGGGTTCTCTGAGCTTGGCAATTTTATACCATCTGCAGTTGCCAATAGCACAGAGCAGTCCAAGAGCCTCTGGGTTTCTAGAAGTCTCCTTCCTTGAGCAGCAGACAGCACAAGCTTAACCCAGGGTGGTTGACCTGGCCATTCAGTAGAAATGCCACAGTGCAGACCAGCTTACATTTACTTAGTGCCTATGGTGTACACATCCCTGCTTGGCACCACAGAGCATTCAAAGGCAACTGAGGCTCTTCATGGGGGTTAAGACCTGTCCACAAATGTTCAGGATAGAAGGTCTGCTATGGGGAGTGTCTTAGAAGAGGGTTAAGCCATCATGTTCCATGGATTCATAGGGAAAAAATTATAATATCTGGTGTTTTACCCCATTTTCTGCTGCTCTAATACAATACAACAGACTGAATAATTTATAAAGAACTGAAGTTTATTTGGCTTATGGTTCTAGAGGCTGGAAAGTCCAAGAGCATGGCACCAGCATCTGGTGAGGGTCATCCCATGGCGGAAGGTGGAAGGTGGAAGTGAGCATGCAAGACAGAGATAAGAAGTGGGTCAAACTCCATCGTTTTATCAGGTGCCCAATCCCACAATAACTAACCCACTCCCACAACAGTAGCATTAATTCATTCATGAGAGCAGTAGCCCTACAGAACTGTGGTCTTGCGGCCGGCCCCACTGCCAGGGCTTCACTAGGCATTGCCCTAATAGGGACTCTCTGCAGTGGCTCTTGTCCTGTGGCAGTTTTCTGCCTAGGCATTCAGGCAATCTATGGCATTTTTTGAAATCTAAGTGGAGGAAGCCATGCCCCTACAGCTCTTGCATTCTACATGCCTATAGAGTTAACACCACATGGACACTGCCAAGGCTTACTGCTTCTACCTTCCAGAGCAGCAGGTCAAACCACATCTGGGCCTACTTAAGTTACAACTGGGGAAGCCAAGAAGCACTGTACTGGGATATGGAGAACAGAGTCCAAGGCAGCTGTGGGCAGTGAACCCATGGAGGGTGCCCCTAACCTGTACCCCAAAACCTCTCCTCCTAGAGCTCTGGGTCTGTGATGGGAGGGGTATCCTCGAAGATCCCCAAAATGCCTTCAGGGTCTTTTTCCCATCTTCTTGATGAGTAGCACCTAGCTTCCTTCTATCCACATTAATCTCTTTAGCAAACTATTGCTTGGCCACACCCTTGGTTCACTTTCCCAAACATGTTTTTTATTCTTTATGTGAACAGACTGAGGGTTTTCCAAATATTTCTGCTCTGCTTTCCTTTTGATTATAAATTTTGTTTTTAAGTCATTTCTTTCTTCTTGCATCTCACTGTATGTGGTTAATAGTAACCATTCAGCTGCCTGAACGTTTTGCTGCTTAAACATTACTTCTACCAGATATCCCAGTTCATTGCTCTTAAGTTCTACATTCTATAAGTTCCTAGGACATGGACACAATTCCACCACATTCTTTGCAACTACATAACAAGGATGGCCTTTCCTCCAGTTTCCAATACCTTGCTCCTCATTTCTGCCTGAGAAACTCATCAAAATGGCCTTTGCCATCCATATTTCTGTTTACAATCTGGTCATGACCATGTAAGTAATCTCTAAGATGTTTCAAACTTTCCCTACCACTCTCCTCTTCGTCTGAGCCCTCACCAGAATCGCCCTTACTGCTGCTCTGTTCATGGCAATACAGGCTCTTTCTAGCCTGCTCCTCCAAATTCTCTCAGCCTCTACTCACTACTCAGTTCCAAAGCTGCTTCCACATTTTCAGGTATTTGTTATAGCAACAGTGCCACTCTTTGGTACCAATTTTCTATCTTAGTCTCTGCTTTCTGCTGTTATAACAGAATACCACAGACTGGGTAATTTATAAAGAACTGAAGTTCATTTGGCTCATGGTTCTGTGAGCTGGGAAGTTCAAGAACATGGCACTGGCATCTGGCAGGGGTCATCCCATGGCAGAAGGTAGAAGGCCAAACTGGGCATGTGAGACAGATAAGGAAGTGGGCCAAACTTCATCCTTCTACTAGGAGCCCACTCCCTTGATAACTTTTATCAGGAGCCTACTCCCTTGATAACTAATCTGCTCCCTCAATAATGGCATTAATCCATTCATGAGGGCAGAGCCTTCACAGTGTAATTACCACCTAAAGGACCCACCTCTTAATACTATTACAATGGCAATTAAATTTCAACATGACTTTTGAAGGGGACATTGAAGCCATAGCATCTGGTTAGAAATGGGAGAGTATCTTTCTATAGGAAATGGTATTTGAAGGGCCCTGAGAGATGAGTTAGACTTGAGCAACTAGGGACTGAGGAAGGCATGTCAGGCAGAGGGCTCGGGGGAGGCCAATGGACCACAAAGTCCTTATTAGGGAAATAGCAGATGATCTAGTTTTGCTAAGCACAGCTTATGGGGTCAGCCAAGGGCACTATTGGGTTGAGACCCTGAATGCCAAAGTGAGGAGTCTGCACTTAATACAGTAGGAAGTGGGGAGCCACTGAAGGTGTTTAAAGTAAAGAATAATGGCAGAACCACTTTTGGATAAATTAATTTGGCATCATAGGTAGAATTGTTTAGAGACACAAAAACTGGAGATAGGAACTGGGGAGAGGGTGATTTGGAGATTGTGGCAATGGTACAGGTGAGAAATGACACAGAACTCTCAACTAGGGTGGTGGTGGCAGTGCTAAGACGCTAGATCCAGAACTAGGAGCCACTGTAGGGGTAGAACCCCTGTGACTTAGCAAGTGACTGGACAGAGGTCAAGAGAGGAGTCCCCGCTGCCTCTAAGGCCTTGGTCATGGTTGGCTCACTGCTTAGCAGGGTGGTGGCACCAAGAGAAGTGGCAGGTAGAGCAGGTGCTAGGGAGAGACGAGGTGCAGATGGCAAATGTGGGCTGGAACATGGTGAGTGTCATGTGCTGCCCTGGTGCTTCATCTTTAAAACATGGGAGTTGGATCACATGATCAGTCAGTGTGCACCTACTGTGTGCCGAACCCTGTGTGAGGCACTTTATAAACATTGACTTATTTTATCATCACAACCTGTCTCTAAGACAGGCATTGCTATCCCTCCCAGCCATACGATACTGTGATTCTGTGATTCTGTGATTCCAGTCTCTTACCAAATGATGCTTTTTTCTTTGGAGCAAGTCAAAATCCTGCCTCTTTTTTGAGCTCTTCAGTGGAAACAAACAAATCACTGTCATTTCTAAAGCTTTAGCTGAATTTGACGTTCTCTGATGAGTTGTCAAGATGCATTCTGCAAAGCCAGCCTTTATGCAAAGGCGGTCTGCTCCTCGGGTGCAGGGGGAGCAGAACTCTGTATGCTCGGGCTCTAGCCTCTGCCAGCCGTCTCAGCTCTCACTGTACTTCCCTGCGGCCCATCTCCTTCCCGTCACTGCAAGGATGGGACCAGGAGGAGGTGGGCTTTATCTGAAGTCATAGGGGACCAGCTCCTGCCTTCACTCAGGGGACCTGGGGCACAAGGTATGCCAGGACCTCAGTGGCACCTGTAGTTCGGGAGATGAGGCAGGGTTTAGGGACGTCAGAAAAAAGATGGTACCAAGCATTTCTTCATTTTCCCAGCTACAGAGAACTGCTTGCTCCTCTGGACACCCCCACAGCACTTGGTCCCAACTGTCCTTTGGAAAACTTGACTTTTTACTTTGTGTTCATCACGTACATTCATAGATTATTTCCCACTCTAGACTCTAAGCTATTTCAGAATGGAAAAGAGAATGAAGGAAATAACATTCAATAAGACCTATTATGGGCCAAGTAATATACTGGTAACTTTATAACCATGACTTTGTCTATTTAATCCTCACAACAGCCTGGTGTGGATGGGACTATCATCCTCATTTTCTAGATGAAGGAATCAAAGATTAGAGCAATTGGGTCAATTCTAGGGAAGGGCTTAGACAAGTGTCTGGTGCAATACTCTATAAATTATAGCACCAATGATTATTATTGAGTATCTTGTCCACATTCTCACACCCTGGAATTTAGTCCAGGTTGGACCGAGTCCAGCATCTGTACATGTCTAATCTCTCTGGGTGGTACAGTGTCCACTACAGTAATACAGGAGGTGCTCCCCAAACTGTGGGGCAGGTCCTTTCTTCTTTCCTTTATATCCTTGGCCCTGCCACACCCCACACAATGTTTGGAATATCTCGATTGGTCTCCAGTAAATAATTATGGAGTGATTGATTGATCGAACGAATGAAAGTCAACTCTAAAACTAGTGTACAGGGAACACCTTCAGCAAGTCCTTACATGAAAAGGAAATTCTCCACTACCTTTTACTGTCCTCGTTCCTCTCCTCAAAGTGGCTGAGGATCTTATCAGAGGAACTAAATAGAGATGTCTTTGTCACTCTGGAAGTGAGCTTCTTAAGTGGTGAAAAGGAGCTTGGTCAGAGTGACATCGGGAATCCAGGAACCCAGAAAAAAAGACTCTTTGGCTGATTCATGTGCTGAGCCCATTTTGAATAATCAGATCTCCCATCCCTTCTAAACTCTCTCCCAACCAGCCTTGGAAACACTTACAGCCTATGCATTCACAAATATGTGCATGTACACACACACACACACACACACACACACACACACACACACACTCCCCTTAGAAGACAGCCCAATGCTTAGAAAACCTGAGCTATTCTGTGACTATCCATCCCAGGCCTTAGTTTTCTTTTGTGAGTGTTGACACAATTGGACTACACCAAGCCTGAGTCCTCCACCAGGTCCAATATTCTGCACATCTCAGTGTGGCACAGCAATCCTTTTAACCTCTGCCCTCTTCTTCCCAGATGCCAGAGCCTACAAGGGGGAGAGCCTGGCTCTGGGGCCAGAGGTGACCAGGGTCGATAGACAAACCTCTGTCACAGACCTTCTGGTGCGGGGAGTGCCCACTGGAAACTCTGGGTCCAGAGCAGGCTCAGGTAGGACCCCAGGGCTGAGTGGACCAGCTGCCCTGTTCTATGCCAGGTACTTACCTAGTCCCTGCTGTCCTTATGTCTCAATCAGCTGTTAATGTGCTGAAGATGACAGAAATAGCAGGAAGGATCAAATGCACATGGTAAGCCAGGGAGAAGGGGGATGCATGAATCAAGGGGAAGGTGGAGAGAGCTCACTGAGGAGAGTGGGGACCTGATTGTCACATTGGCGGCTAGCAATGCATCGGGGAGAAGGAATGGCCAAGCAGCCAGCTCCCAATGACAGTGGGACACTAGGGAAAGTCACACAAGGCGAGGGTGTCTCTGAAGTCCTTGCCTCGGAAGATCACCCAGGGCGGTGCCAGGGCAATTCCTGACTCCAAGGGATTCTTGACAGGAGGCTTGTTATTCCAAAGGGCTCGACTACAGGACACAGCTGCCAGGAAGTACCCGAACCTTGAGCAAGCCCTGCAGTAGTTGGGAGGTTTGCATGTGTGTGCGTGCATGTGTGTGTGTTTTGGGGGACAGCTGTTCCCAGAGAGCCTGGTGAGCTCTCTAGCCCTCCAATGCCACCTCCATTCCTGCCCAAGATTTTAGCCGCGAGGAACTGGGTCAGCGGCTGGAGGAGGTGCTGCCACATACAATTACCCCCCAGCAGTAACTCCTTCGGGAAAGACCTCAGGGAGCATTAATGTTTGAACCGCAGGGAAGAGCAACCCCAGCCACAGCCCAGGAAAACAGCAATTCATCAGAATCCCAGAAAGATTCACGCGTCGCCTAAATATAGAAACTGCCATCCTGCCCAAAGCGAGGTGAGCCCTGTGTCAGCTGTCAGCGCAGAGCACGGGGCAGGCCAGGAGGAGCAGAGAGGGGAGCTGGCGCCAGACATACCCACAGGGCTTGGACAGGCCCTGGGCCAGGCCACAGGCGGGGCAGAAAGGCCTGGCCAGAATTTGGAGCCCGGGATCAGGAGAGAATGAGCGGCAGCCAGCTGTGTCGGCGTGGGCTCTATGGCAGGACACACGTGCCTCGGGATCCCACTTACGGGACCTCAAGCAAAATGTTGAGCCTCTCCAAGCCCCTGCCTGTGACGTGAGGCCAGCCAGAGTGGCTCATCCCTGCGGGACTTGCAGACCCTCCCACCCCTCCTGGTGTTTTTCCCCTAACTGTTGCATGCGCTGCTCCTCTGCCACCTTCACACCTTTACTCAGATGCCCCCTTCTCAGTGAGAACTTCCTGACCACCTATTTAAAACCACAACCGACCCTGGCACTTCCCTGTCCCCAGTCCCTTCTGGGCACTTTTCCCCACAGCGCTTAACGTCCTCTGATATATTCTATATCACGCGGGACTTGTTCCTTCGTTGCTTGTCTGCCTCACTGGCGTGCAAGATCCTCGTGTTTGCATCTGTTTCACTGCTGCATCTCCCATGCCTAGAAGAGTATCCAGGATCTGACAGGTGTTCAATAAACACTCATCGAATGAATGAATGAGGGATTGAATGAATGAGTGAATGAGTTGGTGTACAGAAATCACTCGGCGCCTTATGCCTGGCATACGTGAGTGCTAAATGAAGGTTAGGTCCCATCAGGGGTGGCAGGCTGTAGGCAGATGACATCTGGTAAGGGGTTGCCATCACGAGAGTGAAGCAGAGGTGCAAGGAGCTCAGGGGGCAGGTCAGGGTCGGGGAGCAGATGCCGCATGTCAGCGTGGGCACTCCGGGACCACAGAGAGGCAGGGCGGCCAGTCGGTTTGCAGGCAGCCAGGCCCCCTCTTGGAGGGAAGTTCAGAGGCAGGACTCTGGCTCCTGGGCAACTTTGTGCATGATGCCTCTCTGCCAAGAAGGCCGTGCTGCTGCTTCTCTGCCGGGTAAACTGCTCCTTGTCTGCTCAGGGGAGCCCTCGCTGACGCTCAGACACTGGGTACCGCCTCTGTGGTCTGCAGACTCTGGGCTTCCCGCATCAGAGGCGTAGCCAGCGGCTCCCTTTGTGTTCTCGCCCCACCCACGCCCACCCCCCCACCCCGGCAGACTGAGCGTCCTGGGGGCAGGACCATGTGGGGTTTTCCTCCTTGGCCCCAGAGCTGAGCCCAAGACCAGGCTATTGTAAATCGTGTCAGAGTTCAATGCAGGAAAACCACAGTCACTTTGGGCATAAAAGGGATTCACGAAAGGAAATGGGGCGCTTACAAAATTGCTGGAAAAGATGAAGGACCAGGCTCCAGGATGGGTCTCCAGGTGACCCTCAGAATAAGCCACAGAAGGTACTGCCACCAGGGCAGCTGCTACCTGGAAGGCAGGGAAGCAGGAGGCCACCGCCCCCACGCCCACTCCCTTACCCTTTAGACACCCACAAAATAGCAATTAGTTTGTGAAACGCATTCCCAGTCACTAGCACTGGGACTCGTAGTGAGCCAAGTGCAGGTGCAAGTTGACGCAGTAACTAGAACCCAAGCGTGGAGTCCGGTCTTGCCCGGAGGGGAAGCCGCTGGAATAGGGCAGGCTCATTCTGGGGCCTCGTGGCTCAGCCTGAGAGTGGGGCTGGGGCGAGGACAGGGCTTCAGCTGGGGCTAGGCGGGGGCTGTGTGGGCACGAAGCCAGGCCAGCATTACAGCAGCTGATTTCCAGACATACCCTTTCCTGTTTAGGAATTTTCTTCTGTCTGATATCACTTGAAAAACATGGGCCACCCTTCTGGAATACGAGAGATATTTCATTTAGGATTTGTGTGATCCCTCTTGGCCCGAGGTGCTGACACAAGCGTCATCTGAGCATGCCTCGTTCACCCCGAAGACCACATGGCAGCCACCCAAGCCTTCCTGGGGTGGCCACAGGATTTGCTTCTCAGCTATGTTTGATCAGGAGCTAATTGGATCTGTACCCCCAGGAGTTACAGCTTTGAGGGAGGGGTAGGGTGGGGGACTAGTATTAACCAAGCTCTCATAAAAGACTGGACCGTAAATAGAATGCCAAGTGATTAACTTTCCATGGAAGAGACCACTGCCAGGCAACATGGAAGAGTCATGTCCCATGGTCAGCACCTCCCTCTCTCAGCAAGATGCCCTCAGCAAGCCTTGCTCGATAGGAAACAAAGGGATCTTGGTCATGCTGACAGCTAAGGTCATACGTCATGCTGACCTGAGGTCCCTGTCTCTCCCCAGGGAAGCAATGTGGTGTGTCGAAGGTACAGTTCTGAAATTTAAAATCTAGTTCAAATCCTGGCTCTATCACTTATTAGCTGGGAAAATCCCTCAAGCTCCCCGATCCTGTGTGCAGAATGAGATAGATAGATGATCACGTGGGATCCTGGCGAGGTTCATATAAAATGCAAGGGGAAAGACTCCAGCCTCCAGGTACCAAGATATTTGCTGACCACATGCTATGCACCGGGCACTGTGCCAGGCCTTGGGCACGCAGTCGTGAATAAGGCTGAAAGAACCCTCACCCTCGAGGATCTTATATTCTAGTGGAAGGAAGCAGATAAGAAGCAAGCAAAAAAATAAAATGTTTGGGTGACGATGAGTGCATTAAAGAAGATAAAATAGGGTGATATGGAAGAGTGTGACAGTGGCACAGGGTGGAGACCTGGCTTTAACTAGGATTGGAGAAGGCCTTTCAGAGTAGATGAACTTGGAGCTAAAACTTGAGTGGTGTTAAGGAGACATCCATGCAAAGGGCAGGGAGAAGAAGCAGAAAGAGCAAAGGCCCTGTGGTAGGAACAATTAGGTTTGAAAGGGAAAGAAGGTTAGTGTGGCCGGAGCATATATGGGAAGACATGATGCCTGACACACTGCCTTGCACACAGTAGTTGCTCTATAAACGTTAGTGGCCATCCACTCTCCAGCAGGAAAGACCCTGATACTCATGTCAGCAGACTCCCCAGCCCTTCCTTAGCACATGAGACAGACAGCTGAATCTCAATTCCTTCATTCTGAAGCAGGCCCTTGTCTTCCGTTACAACAACGCAAGTTACTGCTTCTCTCGAGGTGATTGCATTCCAGGGTTGTCATAAGATTGGTGGAATCCGCTCAATTCTGCAGCAGCCCAGCTCCAAGCTGTCCCTTAGACTGGGTCTCTGCTGCTGATGACTTAATCTTACCTCCTTTATGTCGAACTTACTAGCTTCAGTTTCAAAGGAAGGTGTTTCCTGTCCTTGCCCCAGATTTGTTCACTCTGAGCACACTTGCCAGATGACTCCGAGGTGGCAGGGCTGAGCTGGCAGCCAGCCAGGGCTTCAGAAGTGCCCGAGGGCCTCTCCCCACCCGTGGGTGGTGCTCACAGCTCACAGTCCACAGGTCAGGCCCTGCCCACCCAGACCCCATCCCAGCCACCTCCCATCAGCCAGTCAGGGACCTATCAGAGGGGCTTCCCCGCTCTGTGCCACCCTCCCTGGGATGTGTTTCAAAGAAATAGCAGTCTCTGCTGTCTGGTCACTTGCAAGGGAATGGGAGAGAGGCTCTGCCCATGCAGAACGCGAGGAGAATGATCTCCAAGTGGCCCAGAAATGGATAGAAAGCAGCTCTGGGCTGTCTGACTACAGGGTGGAGAATCAACGAGGAGGCAGAGAGCATCAAGGCAGGACCTGAGCACGGAGACACCGAGGTGGCCCTGCAGGTGGTGTCGGGAGTGGAAGGGCTCTGGCTGTCAAACCACAAGTCTTGAATCTCCACATGTCTGACACTATTTTCCTATCTATAAAATGGGGATAATATTCCCCATTTTGTTGCGAGGATCAAAGAAGGCACTGCAAATGAAATTACTTTGTAAACTTTAAAGCTTTGTAAATTGTTCTTTCTCCTGAGACGCTCTGGGTGGGAGTGGGACCTCAGCTCTGAACACCTAAAAATACTAGCAATAATCATCATTCACTGAGCATTTTCTACGTCCCGAGCATTGTGCACGCTACGTGACTTGTCCTGCCCAATTCTTCCAGATCTAGGAGGTGAATGCTAGCATTATCTTCATTTGACAGTCGAGGAAATCGAGGCACAGGGAGATTAAACAACTTGTCCAAGTCACACAGCTCGCAAGCAGTCTGACTCCAGAGCCCCAGCTCTTACACATTACGTATGTCTCCTTCAAACCAGCACCACACTGGGAGATCCAGGAGGAGCCCCTCACCCAAGAGTGGGCACTTTCAAGCCACTTCTGTTGGGACCCAAAGTCCTCCCGGGAGGAGGGGGAACTGGCCTAGGCAGGTCATGTGGTGAGGGGAAGAGGCCCAGGACAGGTAATTAGGAGAACTAGATTTTAGCAACTATGTATGACCTCTGACCCTTCACATCTCTGGGCCTCAGTGTCTCCATCTATAAAACAGGAGGGAGAGAAAAGACTAATCTAGAACGGTTTGTCTCATCCTTTTGGACCATAACCCAATTCAGCAGCATAAAAGCCACCTGTCCATCCGCCCCCACTTTCTAGCAGGAAAGGGACTCAGAGTATAGGAAAGTGTTACAATGCAAGCAATCTGGGGGAAAGACGAGAGGATTTGCTTTAGGAATGGGCGACAGATGATTCATAGCTGAACTGCAAGGCATACGTGCCTTAAAGCCCAGCCACTGAAAGAGCACAAGCCCAAACCACTCACAGCAAACTAAATCGGTAATAATGAAACCAAACTAATGGTAATTTATAATTAAAAAGCAAGACTGGTGGCAGTTGGAGAGCAGCACCAACTCGAGACAACACCGCCAGTGTCCTCGTCGGTAACCACACACGTCCCCACTCACCGGCTCGAACTCTCAGCCGGGCTCAGGTGTGGGGGGAGGTTGGCAGTGCTGCCCAGGTTGCCTGGCATTCAGGCTTCTGGGCTACAGCACGGACTGAGCGTTCTCAGTAAACTCCAGCCACACACTAATTTCGTGTGTGAATATTGATGTTTAGTAGCTCTTTACACCTCACTTGATTACAAGAGCTGGCCTCTATTGAACACTTGTAGCATGTGCTTACCCCTGCACTGAGCTCTCTGCAGGCATTAGCTCACGGAACCCTCACGATGCTATATAGTCAGGTGCACGGGCTGTCTGCATTGCACAAATGAAGAAAGAGGGAGCAGCTATCGGAGGTCACATGGCTAAAAAGTGGTGGAATCAGGTTTTGAATCTAGGCAGTCTGCCCCTAGAGCCCACTGTGCTATATTGCATTTCTTAAGCCACTGAGAAGTAGGCCCTGCACCAGGTAATAATTCTTTGGCAATGCCAGTCACAAAGGACAGGATTTACAGCACTGGATTTTTCCCGTGCCCTCCTGGAGGTTCTTGGCGTTGTGGCACAGCCCAGGGCCCTACCAGCAGCTGATATTCCACAGGCCCCTGGTCCATCCCTCATTCAGCCCTAGAGCAGTGGTGCTCAGCCGTGGGGTACTGTACCTGGCAGGGGACATTCGGCAACATCTAGACACAGTTTGGGTTGTCACAACTGTGGGAGGGGAAGGTTCTCCTGGTTCTTAGTGGGTAGAGGCCAAGGATGCTGCTAAACATCCTACCATCCGCAGGACAGCCCAGCCCCCAACAACAAAGAACTAAACAGGCCGTTAGTGCCAAGGCGGAGAAATTCTGCCCTAGACTCATGGCTCTGGACGAACCAAGTTGCCCTTGGAAACAGTGTACAAAAGGATGGCTTTAGGCTGAGTAGGAAACAAGGGACCATGACACACCAGCCCAGGAGTACATGAGGTTGATACACAGTAAGGAGAGGCAGGAACTGGAGTCGGGGTGCCTGGGCTGGAATGTCATCTGTTTTACTCACTAGCTGTGTGACCTTGGACAAGTGACTGAACTTTTCAAAGCCTCAGTTTCCTCATCCATAAAATAGGGATAACAGCATTACAAGTGGAACGGGAGGAGCTGAGAGAACAAATCAAGGAGTGGGGTTCAGAGCCAGCAGACATGACAAGGCAGCAAGCCTGCTGACTCCCTAACACCTAGGTGACGTGCGGGGTGGGGCACCTGCCCCTCACAGCCTCCTGAGTGTCGTCCTCCACCCAAGACCAGGGCGAAGTGCTGCGAGCTGCTGGGACACGCCTCCCCCACGGGGACCCCCAGTCTTTTCACTAGCCACAGCTCAGAGGTCATCTCGCCTCTCCCAGGAGGGGTGGCCGATTCATTCATTCATTCAGCAAGTATTTGGTGAGCACCTCCTACATGCTAGGCATCATTCAAGGCACCTGGGATGGAGCAGCGAACAAACAGATGAAGACCCAATCACGGAAGACAGACAATGAGCAAATCTGCAAGGTTATCGCAGTAGGATTCCAGATAGTGATGAGTGAGAAGAGCAAAACAGGAGAGGATGGAGTGTGCCGTGCATTCATTTCCATTTCAGACAGGTGACATTTGAGTCACCCTGAAAACCTTGAAGATGGGGAGGGAGCAAGCCATGTGGACCGTAGGGAAGAGTATTCCAGGCATGGGGAACAGCAAAGGCAGAAGCCTGAGGTGCACTTGGAGAGCTTGTGGGAAAGCAGGTGGTGTGAGCAGGGCAAAGGGGAAGGAGGTGAGCTCAGAGAGGCCCGACTGTGCAGAGCACGGCAGGCCAGGCCATGGTGACCACTGTGGCTTTGACCAGGAGTGAGATGGGAGCCAGTGGGGGGCAGCGTCGGAGAAACATTTAATCAGTCACTCCAGCTGCTCTGCTGCAGATCCACAGTACGGGGGAGAGGCAGGGAGCCCTGCCCGGTATTACAGGTGACAGATGGAGGTGCTTGGACCAACGTGGGAACAGGGAGGTAGCAACACACTTGGATTCTTGATATGCCATAAAGATAGATCCAGCCATTTACTAACATGAGGAAGGCCATATGCACAGGAGAAAGATGAAGACTTTCAGAATTAGACTGGATTTGGCTTTGGCTCTGCTGTTTAAAGGTTGCATAGTCAGTCACTCAACCCCGAAAAGCCTCAGTTTATTCAGCTGTAAAATGGGCATCATGTATCTTGTAGAGATCAAAGAGGGATGTAAGACTGGCCCAAAATAAAATTTAGGGCCATTTCTTCCATGACATCATTTTTGGCCTTCATGAACACAGCCACTGATTGCCCGAGTTTCCCTGGGGGTGCCCGGGGTTGGACAAATAGTGGAGATCAGGAATCCTCACTTTCATTGGCCAGGGAGAGGGGCACTGAGGAGGGGACTACTGGTCTTCATTGCCTTCACCAAGCCCCATCTTATGAGTTAGTTGCAGTCCCCGGGTCCCCATCCTGCCCTGTGGGGTGGGACCTCCAGCTCCTCCCAGACCCACTGTGTCAGGCTCCACGTCCCAGGGCAAAGAAAGGAGATCGTTGGAACCAGCATTTTCTTAGCACCTCGAGAGGCTCAGGCAGTGGTTCCCAGCCCTGGCTGCACAACAAAATCGCCTGGGTAGCTTTTTAAAAATATCATGTCCCAGCCTCCCTCCCCGACCACCCCCAGTCTGATTTAATCAGCTCTAGGTACAGCCCAACCCAAGCACTAGTAATTTTAAAAGCTCCCCAGGTTGATTCCAATAAGGAGCCAAGTTTGAGAAACTCGGCAGCAAGTTGTGATTTTGTTCACTTTACAGACGTAAAAAACTATGAGGATCAGAGAGATTTAAGTGACTTTGCCAGGGTCGCTCAGCTGCAAAGCGATAGAGCCAGGATTCAAACCCTGGTAGGTCTGACTCCAAGCCTAGTGTCCTTCCACCACATTAAGTCGAGGCCATAAGAGAAAATGCTTGCAATGCACTTAAGTAGTATTCTGTGGCTCATTAACTCCTTTACAGAAAGACTCGTGGAGGCAGAAATGGCCAAAGAAACAAATCATAAGCGTTAGGATGCTCGTGGCATATAACAGCTTGTATCCGAAGCGATTCAGAAGTCAGAGGGGAAATGGATTCAATACACAGACGTTCGGTTTCCGGATGGCTGCGCAGACACCCCTGAGGGGCAGATCCAAGCGTCCTTGTCAGATAAGCGAGTTGAGGATTAGTTCAGGAACGGCCACTGTGGGCCAGCATGCACGGAGCACCCTGCCAACGGCAGACGTGGGGTTGGGCGCTGGGCTCCTCGCTGTGCTCCAGCAAACCCGCACCGCCACCAGCAGCCCTGTGGCTCTCAGTGTTGCCTGGACGTCTTGGGACTCCAGCTGGAGCCCCTGCTCTCGCAGCAGGTGGTGCTTAGAGAAAGGACCCCGCTGCAGCCCCCAGCAGCTCCGCACCACGGCAGGCAGGGGTGAAAGACAGCCGGGACGCTGGAAGCTTGGCCCTCGGTGTCCTCAACGCAATTAGAAATGCAAATATGCCACACAGTAATTACACACAAGTTTCGACTTCTCTTCCAGCCTCACAAACCACCTGTTATGAAATTAGAGGGGATTTATTTTTTAATTAATGTGACAGTA
The DNA here is from genome assembly GCF_020740605.2 of Lemur catta. Classification (NCBI taxonomy): domain Eukaryota; kingdom Metazoa; phylum Chordata; class Mammalia; order Primates; family Lemuridae; genus Lemur; species Lemur catta. The sequence goes on along the minus strand of NC_059142.1, from coordinate 21,936,833 downwards.
ATTAGCAGAAAGTTCAGATGCTTAGAACGAGGCCTGCACGGGGAGGTAAGCATGGAAAAACAGTGCGATTTTATTTCTCCAAAAGCTCCAAGCATGTTTGGAATTCAGTAAGCACTCCTCGCTGCCTCCCTGGTTATCCGCATCTGTGTTTGGAACACAGGTGTGTGTCTTAAAAGTAAAGAGACCTGGTGGGTAGAGCACAGGCATCCAGCTCAGTGGGCCTGGGTTTGAATCCCGAGTGGTTACTGGGCTGTGTGGCCTGGGAAAAGCCTCTTAACTTCTCTGAGCCCTAATTTCCTGGCTAATAAAACCTGCCTCCCCAATACCAGGGAGATAATAATAACACCTGCCTCCCCAAGATTGCCATGAGATTGTTAGAGAAGAGTTAAGGGGGACATGGCACATGCCTCTCTACCAACTTTTTAAAAAATAAAAAAGTATACAAGTATACAGATGGTATACTCATATACTCAGTATACTCGTATAGAGTATACAGACAGCTACATAGGGAGGCTGAGACGGGAGGCTCGCTTGAGCCCAGGAGTTTGGGGCTGCAGTGCGCCATGATCACGCCTGTGCATAACCACTGCCCTCCAGCCTGGGCAGCATAGTGAGATCTCGTCTCTGAAATAAAAGAATATACAAAAGTATATTGTCTGAGGTTGGGTTTCCTGTAGGGTCCTGGTTTGCCTGGACTGTTGCGGTTCCACATCTCGGGCAATCTGGGATGCCTGGTCACCCTAGTTCCCAGGAAGCTGACCTCGAAATAGAATCTAATGTGCAGGGTGTTCGTGAAGGAGCACCCTTGGGATCAATACTTGTGGACCAGAGGGGCAGGAAGCAGGACAGGCAGTGGGGAGGGAGTCAACCGTGACTCGGCAGACCCAGCAGGAGCCCTGGCCAAACCCACAGAAGCTCAGAGCTCAATGGCCCCCAGCTGTCATAAGTGGGGCTGAGGTGGCCAGGCCTCTAACTGCACATGGATCCAGGGTGCACCTGGGCTGTCTCAGGAAGGGCTGAGGCCTTGGCAGGAGCTCCCTCTCCAGCCCAGGCAACCCCTAAAGGAGCTGCTGCCAGAGGCCTCTGCCCACGGTGCTCGCATCTTGAAGGGGATTGGGGTGAGGCAAAATCAACCACATTACCTGGGGAACACACATAAACTGTGAAAGTATAAACCTTGCAAAACTATCATCAAAATAGAAAATTAAAATCTACCATTATTGCACCGAAGAAATCCACACATACAACCCCTCTCCCTCACTGCCCAGCCAAAGATTGGAATATGATCACAAGTGTAGAGATCACAGCCAGCACTCAGAAAATAAAAATAAATAAATCAATTCCCCAGACTGCCCCCACTCCCTGTGTAGCCCTGAGTTAGTCTGTGATCGCGCTGCCCCTAGACCTTCCTTCCCACGTTGACTCTCACCCTGCAAGGAAAGCCACTCTGCATCCACCCCTCCTTCAAGAAGTGGGAATGGGAGCCAGGTCCCCCAGGAGAGGGGAGTCCAGGCTGCCTGTGCTGGCTCTGCCCCCACCTGGCTACGGGGTCCTGGGGGGCACTGCAGACCCCAGAGTCTCCCTCTTCATCTCTGCAATGGGGATGACCACCCCGTCCCAGGGCTGCTGTGATGACCAAGTGAGTCAAATCTGGGAAAGGACTTTTTGGGCCACAAAATGCTGGAAACTGAAAGGCAAAGGAAGGCCAGGAAGGGACCTACTGGGAGGAAGTAGCTGCACCATCCTAGCCTCAGGCACGTGATTTCTCCTCAGCATGAGAGACCCCAGGGGTGACAGAATAGACCCCAGGGGTGACACAATTGCCTTCCAGCCTGGGCAGGGAGGGTTTCTGCTGCCAGGCTGCTAGATCCAATTTAAAAGAATAAAATAAAAGAACATTTAATTGAAGGTTTCCTAGTAAAAAGTGAAGAAAATAAATACGTTCTGTCTGCATTTCTGCAGGACTGCACAGAGCCCATACCATGCCGATGCGCTGTGTGACTCACCGGGAAAGGGGTGGTGTGCAGGGAATCCTGCCTCATTCTTTCCTCTGGGGCTCTCCCCAGCATCACTTCTCTCTGGCTCCCTTTGGGAAGCCTGGGTCTCAAGCCCAGACCCCCTAAGCTGACGTTGAAAGCCCTCTGTGGTCTGTGTGCCAACATCTCTTCCCAGCACTCTCTGTCTCACTGCCCTGTGCAAACCTTCTGTTCCAGGGACTCCTCATTCAGTCTCCCTTGCTCACTTCTACCTCTCTGCCTTTCTTATCTGTTCCTTCCTCTTGCTTTGCCGTTTATCTGAATCATCTCACCTTGGAGACCAAACTCAGACCTTCCTTCCCCTTGAAGCTTTCTCCATTGCCTCCATCTGTAGGCATCTCATCCACCTCTGAAACACCAGAGCCCTTAGCATTCATGACCTTGCACCTCTATGAAGGCATCTTGACTCTCTGCACAAGTGGCTGCTCCTTGTGCTTCCTGGTACCTCCTCTCCTAGGCCAACCCCACCATGCCTAGTGTGACCTCCTAGTGCTCCACTGGGAGGGCAGTGGGAGGAGCAAAGGCACCACCAAAGCTGTGTGACCTTGAACCTCTCTGAACTGCAGCTCCCTCATCTGTAACAGAAAGATGATAATGGTGTCTACTCCGCAGGGTGGTTGTGAGTGCTAAATAAGATGATAGAGAGCAAGTCCCCAAGTGGGATGACATTAATGGCAGGCCCTTAATCAGTGCTGGTTCCCTCCCACCCTCTTGTTGAAACAAAAGGCGTTGTAGAAAGGGAGACAGTTATTAAGCAAGACTCATGTGTGAAGCACTCTACTTACATCTCAGACTTGAGAATTATGACTTGACACGTAGTCATTACTCCAGGACTGTCTTAGCCCATTTGTGCTGCTGTAACAGAATACCTGAGACTGGGTAATTTATAAAGAACAGAGATTTGTTTCTTACAGTTCTGGAGGCTGGGAAGTCCGAGTTCCAGGGGCCTGCGTCTGGCAAGGGCCTTCTTGCTGCGTCATCCCGTGGCAGAAGGCAGAAGGGCACGAAAGCACGAGAGAGAGAGAGGGAGGAAGGGACATGAACTCATCCTCCCATCAGGAGCCCACTCCCATGATAACTAACCCACTCCCACGATAATGGCATTAACTCACTCATGAGGGCAGAGCCTTCATGGCCTGCACACCTCCTAAAGTTCCCACTTCTCAACACAGCTGCATTGGGGATTAAGTTTCCAACACACGAACTTTCGGGTACACATTCAAACCATAGCAAAGACCATCAGTCTAGAAATGAGAAAACCACAACAAGAGGACTTTCTAGGGTCACATAAGAGTAAGTGGCAGAAATTAAAGCAGGAACAACTTTACTCTGTTTAAAGAAAGAACTTCTTGCTCATTAATAATAAGACCCTGGAATAAGTGATTATTGGTAGAAATGAGACTTTGGCTTCCAAAGATGTTCCCAGAAGAGCATGGACAACCTTTTTTTTCAGGAGGATTTGGACATTTATTTGCAGGCAAGGGATCAAATATCCTGGCCCCTCCAGTTCTGGAATGTTTTGTGATTCCCCGAACAGCAGGTAGGGCATCCATGCCAAAGAAATATGCACCTGTACTGGGCAGGTGGTGGGAGTGGAGGGAGGGGATTTGTTGTCATGATAGGAAATAAAATCCATTTGTCTTCAATTGTCATCACTTCTCAGTAATTAACTGGATGCTAATGCCTTAGCTGAAGGCTCCTCCAAGCCATAATTGAACTTTAATAAGGTGTGCAAGGAATTATAGGAAAACAAAATGGCAATGTGAAGCCGAAATGTCAGGAAAGCTGTGTGTCAACTGCCAAATCCTAAACTTGAGCGAGAAATTCATTAATACCTAAGAGCTGTCACAGCTTTCTCAGAATTAATGAGTATCTGAATTTATTCATGCAATTACCTTAAAATAATTAGCAAGCACCCAATTCACTGTTATGAACTTCATGGATTATCTGGAAATACGAAGGCATCCAAGGAAGTGTATCAGGACTGCTGGGCCAAGTGTCTGTCCCTTCAGAAATGGTGCTTTCAAAAGAAGGTAGGGGCTGGGTGCGGTGGCTCACGCCTGTAATCCTAGCACTCTGGGAGGCTGAGGCAGGTGGATCGCTCAAGGTCAGGAGTTTGAGACCAGCCTGAGCAAGAGCGAGACCCCGTCTCTACTAAACATAGAAAGAAAATTATATGGCCAACTAAAATATATATATAGAAAAAATTAGCCGGGCATGGTGGCACATGCTTGTAGTCCCAGCTACTCGGGAGGCTGAGGCAGTAGGATCGTTTAAGCCCAGGAGTTTGAGGTTGCTGTGAGCTAGGCTGACGCCACAGCACTCACTCTAGCCCGGGCAACAAAGCGAGACTCTGTCTCAAAAAAAAAAAAAAAATGGAAGGTAGGAAGGATGGAAAGAAGAAAGGCAGAAAGGGAAAAGAGGAGAAAATACAATGTGGATGGCTAATTAAAATGCAAATAAACTTTCAACCTCACTATTAATCAGATAAACAAAAAATTAAAACAGGGATAGCCCACATTTTACTTAACAAATTGGCAAACATTTTTTTTTAATTTTTAAATCCAATGCTGCTAAGATTTTGATGAGAAAGACACTGATGCAATGAATGCAGGAATGTAAATTGGTATGAACTCTCTGGAAGCACCCATTAACATGTGCATTTTCATTCACCTGAACATTTATTAAGCACCTACTGTGTATGAGGCACTGTGCTAATGTCTGGAGGGCTGCTGCAAACCAGACATAGTATCTTCACTCAAGAATGAGCAAATAGTCAACCGTACACAACCATTATGTAATGAGCACATAAATTATGTTTCACCTATAGAATGGCACAATTTTGTAATGGCTGGAAGTTATTTTTTTACAAACTACTTAATGGTATAGGAAAATGGCCATGTTTTAATGCCAAATAAAACAGGGTAAAAATCTATCAAAGCACACAGTTCTATATGTGCTTAGAAAAAAGATAGCTAGAAAAATATGAAAACATGATTACTGTTATGAGGGATTATAGTGACTTTTTTATTCTCTTTATGTTTCTACATTTTCCATTTTCCTACAAAAGAAAATAGAAATCTGAAACTGAAATGTCAGAAAAGATGTGCCAAATTTTTTATTTTGTTTTGTTTTACTTTATTATTATTTTTATAATAAATAAGTCTATTAGCTAATATTTGTTGAGGGCTGAGCAGGACATTCATCTGAATGCTTTCTGACTTGGTCATTTAATTTCCATCGTAATGCAACAAGGAAGGTAGGTACTACCATTCTGTCCATTTTACAGATAAGGAAGCTAAGGCACAGTGAGGTTAAGTAGCACAGTCGTGGAAGTGGCAGAACTGGGGTTTAAACCCAGGCAGTCTGACCTCAGACCCTAGGATCTTAATCGCCGTGCACTTTGGAAATGACCTGTTGATATTCAAATGTGCTTTCTCTAGCCCACCCCAATATTTATGTGGAAGGCGGCATAGTGATATTGAAAAAAACCTAAACATGAAGTCGGGTGACCTGATTTGTCCTAATTTTGCCACTTCCTGCATGACCTTGAGCACTTCATTTGTGGTTCATTGTGGTTTCTGAACCCCAATTTAATTATCCATGGAATGGATTTAATACTGGCTGCCCTGGCTTACATGGGGAGCATGTGGCATGTGTCAGCGTGTCTTTGTCAGCATGATCTCTACAAACACAAGGTCTAATCATCTCCCTGACAACCTGCGGGGCAGATGAAATGGCACAGCAGGTGCCAAAGCACCTTTTTAACTGTGCACGTACTGGACACTGACAAGTCATCGTTTTTACTACTTCACAGTTCACAGATGCTGAACGTTCTTGTTGTCTTAGATGAGAGGCCTGGTTCTACTCCCATCTCTGCCCCTCTCCAGACCTCAGTTTCCCCATCTGGTCAGTAAAGTGAAGAGGGTTCCTTGACCTCCAGTGTTGCCCCAGGTTGGACATCGCAGCTTTCACTACGTGATGAAAACCGCGCCCACGGCAGGTAACTCCAACTCAGCAAGGGCAGACCAAGTCAGAGCTGGATGTGGGTCCACAGGCTTGTTCTGAGTGTTTAAAAGTGATGATGAATGGACAGGGCTCAATAAATATTAGTCTCCTTCCTTCCCTGGATTTAAGTTGGTACCGGCCCTGGCTTTCCCCGTGGTATGGGGTCATTTTTGCTCATTAGAAAAATCATTAGCATATTCTCCCTCAATTAAAACCTATGGTGGAAACATGGAAAGATTATTTTGCTTCCTCTGTGTCGCTACATCACAGTGTCTCTAGGACAATCCTACTATGTCTCATTACATGTGAAAAAAGAAAAATGACAGTGAAATGAAACCTGTTAGAGAACACACCTCCTCTGGCCCAAGCAGAGGTGTATATTAATGTTACCAAAGTTGCAGTTGTTTCTATTCAGTAAGACAACATCAGCCCACCTGTCTTTCTAGATTTAAACACCCGCTGAACTTGTACAATATCTTATCGAATGACAAAAATCATTTCTCTTTTCAGACGTGGCTATCAGAAAATTCAGATCTGAATTCACAATTCATGTGCAGTTTCTAACTCATCTCAAATGTTTGCTTCAGCCAGTTTCTCTCTTCTCTTATTTGCTTTCTAAATCTGCTTTTTTGGGGGGGTAATTTTTGCTGTTCACTTTATATATTCTAAAATATTTAAATTTCCTCAAATTTTCTACAATGATGAAAATAATAGCATTCCTCCTGTCTACTCCATCCTTGTAATATTACCCAGTTAACCTGACCTTACCCAGACTTGAGATGTTATCAAACCCTTACTTCCAATATGGGATAAAAATAAGCAAGTGAGTTTTCAGAGTGGGGAGTGTAGTTCTTTGAGAGACATTCAAGAGTAAAACAGAAACAACTACAGTGAAAATTAGAATTACTCAGTTTGACCCCTCGATAGACATTAGCACTGGAGCGTGACCCAGGTAGGGTTTGCTGTGGGCTGGCTTCCGCCTTGAGAGGGACTGAAGTGATAAGAGCTCCCAGGCTGATCGCTCATGCCTCTGCCATTTATCTTGTAGATTTCTAGGTCCTTCCAAATGCTTCCTTCCCCTCTTCTCCTTCCAGCCTAGATCTCAGCTGCTCTCTGTAATCCAGCCAGCCAAAAGCTGAGGTCCAGCAGGTGAGGACACAGGTGTGATGCTCTCTCCCGCTGGCACGGAAGTCTTCTCCCAGCTCCAGAGGCATGGGCTGGGTGCAGCATCCTTTTTCTGCCCAATCTGGACAAAACGTTCTTATCTTAGCCCAGTTCTGGCTGTTTGGCTGGGAGCCTGCTATGAGCTCGGTGCCTGGGAAATGTGATCTGAATGTCACCGATTCAGATCCCAGAGTCTACCTGTTCCCCAGTTTTTGAAAGTGGGTAGCTGAATCCGAGCCAGGTGCTCTCGGAGCGGACCTAGAGAACAGATCTGCAGCTGGTCAGGTGGGCTTCAAACTGCAGCTCTGCCGCTTGGATTCTAGGACGTGAGCCACCTCCCTGGCTCCTCCGAGTGGCAATTTCCTCATCTGTAACGTGGACAGATGGGTCGTTGCGAGGGTTGGATGTAAGAGGTGATGCTTTCCAAGTACCAAACACAGAACCCAGTAGCCAGGGGTATGCGTTCGGTCGTTCATTCGGTCGTCACTCATTCGGCTGTCACGTGGGCGGTACAGCTTTTCCTCTTTCCTCACTCTGCTGACTTCCAGGGATTTGTCATTGACTCTGAGGAGGTGGGAAGCCGAGCTTCCTGTACTCATCTCTGTCATGAAACAGCACTTGCCCGGGGCCATTGAAGAATGTTTCTGTTTCGGAGACTAAATTAGAATCTGCTCCAGTGACTAAGAGGGGGTGCTAAGAGGAGGAAAGGTTTGGAAGACACTAAAGGTTCTGAACACTTTCGCCTCCATGTGGCCGTGGATCTCCACTGGGTTGACTGGCGGGAGGGTGAGGCTTCTTGCCACTCAGCACACAATTCCTGGAGACCAACTCTTTCAGCGAGTCACCAAGAAGAGAAAGCCCCCTGCGAAGACGGGCTATTTTGGTCAGGCACAAAGAGAGTAACCAGCGTTGATTAGCACCTACTCTGCCATTAAATTCTCTCAGCATCATCATGCATTAAGTATTATTCCCCCATTTTTATAGACGAAGAAATTGAAACTCAAAGAAAAAAGTTAAATAAGTTACATATTGTCAGGAATACAGCAATAGGCAAGAAATTTCAAACAAAGGCTATTTAATCTTGGAAATTTGTTACACGTGTGTTATAAGCTGAAGGGGCAAAAAGGGGGTAGGGAGGTAACCTGGAGATTAGCAGCAGTAGGCTGTTGCCACCCTCTGGGGCTTGGGGAGGAAAGGGGAGAGGTGGCGTTACCAGGGTCTAGTTGGGAGGTGCTGCCAGGCAGGTGCTAAAGAGATGATGGCATGTAGCCTGATGGCTGCTTAGACCAAAAACAGGGATGGCAGCCAGAGGGTGAGGGCTACGGTGGGACTGGTACTGCAGTGGTGCTGGGAGTGCCCAAAGCAGCTGGAGACTAGGGCCATTGATGTCCTCTGATGCTGGAGGGATGCAGACCGGAGCTGGAAGCTGGTAGACGGTCCCTTCTCCAGTCCCCCGCAAGGCCACCCAGGCCTGCCAGTTTCCTGGCATGAAGGATCTGGAGAATGTGGTTTTCAGAGTCCTGGCCCCAGTATCAGAGAAGAAAATAGAAGGGTGGGTTTGAAGCTGAGAGACTATGTATAAATAGCAACCCCCTACATCAAGCTAGAAGGGAGTGAGATGCAACCCCAGCCTACCTCCCAGGAGTGAGCAAGCACTCGCTTGGCACCTGCTCTGCACCAGGCCCTGCACTGGCCCCGGGAATACAGAGCTGAACAGGAGAAACCCTGGTTGTCAGGGAACTTCCAGGCTAACGAAAATGATGAAGCCATTTCATACTGTACTTGTCTGACTCCTGTGGTATCTCCAGGATGGTGAATTTTCTGGGAGGCTAGAAGTCTAGGTACACGTCCTAAAGCCGCCACGCTATGCCCACATAGACACCCACATTGTGAGTGGCCCAGCTCCCCATGCCTCATGCTCTGGGTCAGTGCACACCTTCTGCAGTGATCATGTCTAGTTCTCCCCCTAGGCTGCTTTTTTGCAGGTCCAGAGGTTTGCTGCCTTGGAACTCCACATGGTTCACCTATGCAGACCTACATTTTGTTCCTAGTGATATAGATTATTATTATAAACCCGTGCTGTTTAAATGTGGGCTCTCTTGTTTATACACAGCAGAAGGCCAATTCTAACTAACATTGGCAAAGGGAGGAGTTTATTGGAAAAATTCTAGAGTATCTCACAGGGTTCAAGTGCATGTGAGCTCTTAGAAGAGCTGGAACCAGAATGGAGTGCCGTATGGACTCCACCCTTCTTTCACTGCTCTCAAACGCCCTATTTCTCCTCCTCCTCACCCTTCCTCCTCTTTCCTCCCCCCTTTCACTGTGGACCCCCTCTTCTGCCCTCACTCCACAGGGGCAAGACAGGGCCAACGATATTCCTGATGTTACAGACCTTCCATGTTCACAAAAAGATTTTTTTTTTTTAATTCCAGCAAAGGAACTGATTGGCCCAGCTGGGGCCAGGTGCCCACCCTGAACAAATCACCTGGCTCAAGGAAGCAGGTTCACATGAAATGACTGTCCCTGGGGGTACTCAGTTCCCAGAAAATTGGAGCAGTTCCTAGAAACCGAGAAGGGCTAGTCGTCAAGTAGGATCGTATTACACCAGACCGTGTTTATTACACCGAACGACAGCACCACATTGCATTGAATCATTCCCCTAGTGCTGGACATTTCTGTTGCTGCTTTTTTAAGATTATAAATGATGCTTCAGTACATTTCTTTATAAATAAACCTTTTCCATAGTTAGGGTTGTTTCCTTCAATTACATTCCCAGATGTGAAATACTAGCTTAGAGTCTGAGTAGTTTTCTTTAAATCAGATTATCCAAATACCAATACTTATTTTACTATTGTTGCTATGGAAACTTTTTCTCTGTTGCTAGGCAATTGGTAAAATATTGGGTAGTGTAGACTAGTAAAAACACACAGACCGTCTGTAGAGACCAAGTCTGGAGTTCACTCAACTTCCGACTGGCTTTATGACCTTGAGCTGCTTGTTTGGCCATTTTGATTATTCTCTGCTCTTCCAAAAATGAGAATAATAAATAGCTTTTCTAACTTGGTTATTTGGAGGATTAGGGAAATATATGAAAAACAAAAGCAACTCTCTCAGTACCTGGCACATAGTAGGTGTTTGATAAATTGCACTTTTTTTCTCCCCAATAAATTGCACTTTTAAAATTATATTTTAAATGGTTTAAAGGAGGTAATAATTACTTTTCATCATGAGATTAATACTATTCAAAATGAGAAATTCATAGCTTCCTAGAATGCAGAAGACCTTAGCACAGCCCAAGTCCAACCTGTAGCTGTCCACCTGAGACAGCTACGTGTCAGAATATCTACATTTCACATGTTTAGTCAGCATCCATGAACTAAGAAAAGCTCAGAGGTTTAAGCAACCTCTCCTACACTCCTATCTCAATTACTGACTGCCACCAAGTAGCATGCTAGCAGGCTTTAGAGTTACAGGGAACAGAACTAATCACTTCCTCCTTTGGGTCTCCCTGGGCACTATGTGTTCTTCTCTCATCCCGTCACCAAGACCTTATTGAATTTTTTGGTTTATGTGTGGAAAAGGGTAGGGAAGCACCCATGTTCCAGGGTCCAGGAAAACACCTGACCCCAGCTTTCAGGACCATGGAGAGGGACATGCATGCCCCATGCTGTACACTCCGATCTGGCCACACCAACAGCTCAAGGAATTTACTACCTGCAGGATACACATAGAGGGTGGCCATCAAATCTGGAAACATTGATGAATTCATAATAAATAGTTTAGATGCATGATAAAATAATTCCAATGCATGATAAAATAATATCTATTTTTCCAGTGAGGCCCAAAGGAGAAAGTGGTCAGTTCTACCAGAATAGAGGGTGTGGTCATTTAACTGAGTCTTGGAAGATGGAGCCAAGTCGACTAGGGAGGGGCTGGGCATTCCAGGTAGGAGGAAAACTTGTGCAAAGGCCCCAGAAGGGGCCCAGGGACCTCACATAAGCCCTTCTTGCTCTCTCTGCTCTCTTTGTCCTCCCCAGAGAGAGAGAAAGCTTCTCTGCACTGCTGAGGACTCCCGGCTGGGCATTCATTGACCTACCATGAGTCCAAATTCTCAGGGCAAGTGTCTAATGCTTTATGAAAGATACAGCTATCCTTTGAAGACAGAGAATGGATCTATAAATGCTCAGAAGCTTCTGAGTGACAAGAGTAGATTCATCTCTGCATGCTGGACCTTAACTCTCTATCTTTGTCTGTTTTATCACAACCGAACCCCCAGGTGGAAATCCTCCTCTCAATGCCATGAAGGGACCAGCTAATGAGCTGGGTGTCCCAAACATCTGAGCATGTTCTCTCAAAGCCCACTTTTTGAGTCCTCACTTTATTTTGTGACCCTACCACTCCCAAGATAAGCCTCGCCATTCACTTCACTCATTGACTCATTTAGTTAATATGTGCAGAGCTCTCAGTACATGCCACGCACGGTATGGAGTGCTGAAGACACAACAGAGAACAAACTCCCGGTCTTTGCCCTCAATGGGTTTATGGTCCAATGGAGAAGACAGATATTTATCGAATCATCTTACACACATAGATGTGCCAATAAGGTCTGTAAACATGAATATTATTTTATTTTGTAACAAATTGAAGATGTCCTTATTAATATTATATATAATCACCTAGGTTCTCAGACTTCGTGTATACCCTATATAATTAGAAACTGTGTTAAGAGAAAGCACAAGCCGTTAAAGATTGAGGTTTAGAGAGGGTGAGTGATTCACCCATGGGAACGTGTTATAGTTAAAAGCAGAGCTGGGAGACACCCATGTCGTTACCCCCTGCTCCAGCTCCTGCCCTAGAGCTCAGAACATAGATTAATGAACAAGACTTGAAGCCCATGTAATGGGAATTGTGTTTGCCGTGGTTTGTTTCAGGCAGGTGTCATTTCACATGTTGTGTTTGGACTGAGACTCACTGGAGACCTGGTTTGGAGCCACCACCATCTCTACAAGACCCTCTTCTCCCCCAGGAGCCAGCTCTCCACTGTCTGTCCCTCATCTTCTGGGAAGCCCAACTTCGACCCCAAAGTGTTGGGTCAAACCTGCAGTCACAGCTCTAGTGCTAACTCGCCCCTTGAGCATAGCTTAAATCACGGGCGTTTGCTCTGCACTCGAAGGAATGGAGGCCTCGGAGGAAGCATTTAGCAGGACATTTTATGCCGCTTTTCCTCGCCGGAGAAAACCTACCCCTCCCTCCTCTCCTCAGTTTTCCCTCTGAGCAGGGTATAAATTATTTTAACGATCTTTACTTAAAACCCAACAACCTATAAAAGAAAGCTGGTTGCCTTCTGGGTTTTAACTGCCTACAAAGCAAAGGGCAGAGCCCTCAGGGGAATGGGAGCCTTGGGGCTGGGAGAAAAGGGTGGAAGAGACAGCCTCTGTGACAACAGCCACCAGCAGCCTTCACCCTTGGGGAGGAATCCTTCAGCCTTACGGTAGCGACATGTCCCTGCTCCGGAAAACTTGTCTGATGGGGAGAGCATAGTTCTGCCCTAGTGGGAGTCCCAGTGTGATGGGAGAGGCACAACCCTGCTCTAGGGAGTCCTAGTCTGCTGGGAGAGGAACAGGCTTGTCATAAGAGGAGTCACAATCTGATGAGACAGACAAAGCTCTGTACTGCAGGAGCCCCTTCTCCAATGGGGCAGATGGGTGATTGTCGTTCTTCACAAATTAACAGCTGCAAGTGAAAAACCCAGAACCCCGAGAGCTGTGCAGGAGGCCACTGTGCTGCCCTGCTCAAGCTTTGCAGCCCCCATCCAGGGCAAAGGCTACCGCCCTCCCGTCATGGTGTCTCGTGGCCCTTCCGAGGCCTGCGTGGCATTCACTGGGGCAGCCCCGGCTCAGTGTCACAGCCAGTCCAGCATGCCTTTATTAATGCGTGTCTCACAGAGGAGCTAATTAAACTTTAATAGTCCCGCACAGGGAGCAGTGAGTCTCACTCAGGACAGGGCCTGGGCGCTGGGGAATTCAGCACGAGTCACACAGCTGCTGCTTGGCTCTCCAAACCAGGTCTCCAGTGAGTCTCAGTCCAAACACATCATGTGAAATGACACCTGCCTGAAACAAACCACAGCAGGTCTCTGGCCCCTTGGGTATAGGGCACAGCTTTTTATGAGCTTGTACAATGTGGCAGCTACTTTACACATGTTTGCTTAATTCCTGTAATCCTAACCACAGCCTTGAGATAATTGCTATAATTGCCATTAAAGAATGGAGAACAATGGAGATTCACAGAGTTAGGCAATTTACCCAGAGCCACATAGATTCAGTAGTGGAGCTGGGCTTCAGATGCTGGTGTGATTCCAAAGCTCCTGCTTTTTCCGCTATACCACGATGCCTCTCCAATGCACTCAAAAACTGTCCTGGAGTTGGGGAGTGGGCAGAAACTTGCTCGGACATTAGGCACAGAGCAACTCTTCAGAGCATGTTCAGTGGGCCCAGTAGCTAAAGGGAAAGGTGGGTGTACAACCTGGGAGTGCCAGGTATAGTAAAAATAAGCCAGTGATCCTAAAACTCAAGACAGGTGAGAATCACCTGAGAAGCTTATTTAAAGGCCAGATTCTGGGCCTTCCCACCAGAGAGTCTGGTTCAGTAGCTCTGGGCCCGGCCCAGGAATCTGCATTTTATTACCACCCCCAAGCAGTCCCGATGCAGCTACCCCCAGAAGACATTTGGAGAAACACCCTCGTAATCTTCCCCTCTATGCAGTGCATTATCTTCTGCAAAAACATGCACAACCCTGGCAGGTAGATGGGGCAAGACCTATTAGTCTAATTTTAAGGAAGATTGAGTTTCCGTACAGTGAAGGGACTCGCATAAGAACACAACAGGGAGTGGCAGGGCTGGGGGCTGACTGTCACGGCTTCCTGCCTCCAAGTGCTGCGCTTACTCGAGCGTGCAGTCTTTCTCTCTGGGGCGAGATGAGAATGGAAGTATACAGGTACTCTTCAAGACGTGGCCCAAAGGTGGGGGTGTTAGGGAGTGGGTCCTTGAGACCAGGGGCCAGTCTTGGGGGCCTGCAGGAGGGGACAGGCTGCTGCAGGGAATAAAGGGGACATTGGCAGCATCAGTGACAGGCTGGTAGGGAGCAAGGCTGAGAGCCAAGGAGACTGCAGTAGCCCACGTGAGAGATGACGGAGGCCTGGCCAAGGTGGCCACTGAAATGATGGAAGACAACATCAGGAAAGGGTGGTAGGCAGCCATGCCCAAAACAGTGTTGCACACAGTAGTCACCGGTTAGTTATTAGATGAGCAAAAAGAGGATCATGCATAGCAACCTACTGGCCAGAGTCAAGGACAGAATGTACTCAAGGAATTTTCCAAGAAACCTTACTTGAGGCATCAGAGAAAGAGTGGGTCTGGGAAGAGACTTGAAATAGCTCCATCCTTACCCTGTTTCACTCCAGTCAGGGGAGGGGTTGGACTCAGGTGGAGAAGTCTGGGAGGTGAGTCCAAAGTAGGTAACAGGTAGGCAGGAAAGAGTCTGCCCCCAGGATATAAATGAATAGTCCCAAAGTTGGGGAGAGATGACATTGCTGGCAGCCTTGGAATTCAAGGCAAAGTTGATGGAAAGAAGGCAGGTGCTTTGGAGGGACTATAGCAGTCGGAAGTCATGGAAGGTTAGTGCTGGAAGGAACCTTAGGGATCATCCAGCCCTACCCCCTCACTTTACAGGTGAGGAAACTGAGGCCCAGACGTGAGAAGTGCCACACCCAAGGTAACATACCAGGGACATAAACCCCAGGACTTCTGACTCCCAGGACTTCCGACTCCAAGGCTGGCACTCCTTCCAACCCAGCCACCATCACTAAATACAATATGGGCCTAGAGACTATAAGATTTGGAGACACAAAAGGCAGCCAATTAAAATATGCAATTTTTAAATGTCAGTTGAGCCTAGAATATTAACATAGGCCCCAGATGGCGGCATTAGCATTTGTGCTCCCTCCCGTTGCCTGGCAAAACTTGCTGACATGTCTGAAAATGGAAAATGTTATTACTACCTGAGGTGCCAGGGAGCCCTCCCAGGAATACGGGGAGGTGAGTGAGAGCTTCGGTGTCACAGGCTGAAGACGGGAGGGGTCAGGGGAAGGGGTTGAGCAGAGGAAAGTCGAGGGTTATTTCCTGACCAGGGCACCCACGGGCAATGGTCAGATGTTTGGCAAGAATGCTGTCTGTTAGTTGAGGAATCCAGAAGATCTCACTAATGACCAAGAAACATGCCTTCTGATTCTGGCTGTGCTCTTAAATTGCTGAGTGACATCGGGGAAGTCCTGTCACCTCTCTAGTCCTCAATTCTCCTTATATTTACGAGATTCAGGTTGGATAATCCCCAGGGCTCCTGGGCCTCCAGCTATAACATTCTCTCTGTGCAGCCCAGCGTGGCTCTCTTGAGACACCAGGGCACCCCTGAGGCAGTGGCTCATAAAGGGACATTGTGGCACATGCTGGCCCACCTTGACCCATCCGTGGTCCCTCATTTTGCTCCTAAATCTTGCCTCTGACATACCAGCCTCAATCTTGGCTTCTCCAGCAAGAATTCTGGCTTTCCTGGTGCCAGACGCCTTGGAGAACCACCTTCTAGGACCCTCTGTCCCCCGCAGTGCTTGGCCCCTCGCCCCACAGTGAGTCCCAGACCCTGTTCCACGAGGCGAGTCAAGCATGCATGTGTGCACGGGAGTCTAAAGGCCCCAGGACAGTCCGGGTTGGAAGAGATGCTTTGTGTTCGCCGAGCTCGACTCTCCTCCCACTATAGTGATCCAGACAGCCTGTCTTTTAGGCTAAAAGGGAGTAGAAATGGCTCAGGTTGGAAAAATAGATGAGGGCCAATCTGTGCGGGGATGTCGTGCTTTGGAAGACCAAGTCAGGTGAGGAACTTGCAGCAGATGCTCTCGGTGCTCTGTCCACATCACCTCCATGCACTCTTTTCCTGCTCTCAGGAACTTCCTGAAAATAGACACTGTCTGCCTGAGAGCATCCGCTGGCCATGGGGACATTCTAGATGTGAGCACTGGGCAGGCTGGAAGGTCTGGGATGTCAATACTCCAGGAGCAGCTCTCAAGCAAAAATAAGTGGAAGCGAGCAGATGAATGCCCAGCTTCCCCCCTGCTCCTGCATGTGATTTTCACCATCTCTCAGAGCTAAGCCTCAGTTGTCCACAGCGGGAACTGACTCAAAATACACCCTATGTTGGTTACCTTCCCTTCCCTGCCTCATTTCTGCACTCCCCTACTAGGACTTCCTGAAGCCACCTCCCAAACATACAACTGTCCTTAAATCCTAGTCCCTGGAGGGATCCAATCTAACACAGAAATGGTGCATCCTCTGCCATCTTCTTGGAGATTCACAATGCACATTGGCACCTGAAAGGCTCTGAGAAGTCCTGCAAGAAATAAATATGTTTAACTCTGTTTAGCATAGCATCTTTTAACCTATTTGACCACAGAGTCTTTTTTCCCCTTAGGTGTCTCATAGAAATAGTGTTTCCTGGACAATACTTTGGAAAATGCTGGGCAAGTAATCAGGCACAAGTGGAGGCATAGCTTGCTTTAGAAAGGCCCAGCAAGCGGTGGCTCTTTCAGAGTAGGAACAATAACTGGTAGCAATGTTAGCTACATCCCACTTTGGTATGGATGCTTTAGGACAGGGCTGTCATAGCAGTCCTGTGATGGTAGACAGAGACAGTGTTATTGCTCTCACTTTGCAAGTGAGGAAACGGAGACTCAGAGAGACTAAGAAACTTGCCCAAGGTTGCACAGCCAGTATCGTAGCAGATTCAGGACTTCTAACTCCGCATCCCCCTTTGCAATGGGTTTCCTAGTTAGCAACAGGACTGGGAATAGAATCCATGGCCCCGTCATCCCAGTTCAAGGTTTCTCCAGCCCCAGCAATGAGGGCTAATCCCAGCCTCCCAAGGGTTCCTGTGGGTGACAGTGGTTGTGTAAGCTGAAGGGGAGGTGAGAGGAAAGTGGAGAGGCCATGGCTTATGCACACTTGTTAGGTATTTTGTCCCTTTTTCTGACTCAGATGCCCCTGACAACTTTAATTCTTTCTTCTCGTCTTTGCTCCACTCACACGCACACAAATCACATCACATTAGCTATCACTGGTTTGCAGTTGCTTTCAGAGCAAGTTTTCCAACCTGGGTCAGCTAGAGACTTAGCTTACACACAACAACAAAACACACATACACACACACAGACACACACAGACACACACAGACACACACACACACACACTACTTGATTCATGCACACAGATACATAGATATCCAGGCATGCACCCACTCAGATATTCAAACATGCATGTGCATACCTGCAATCACATAACATTCTGTATGCTTTACTGGTATTACTTGTTTTGTTGTCTGTCTTCTGTCCAAGACCTCTGGACTGTATAACCTCTGAGGGGAGGAGCTGAAATGTCCTGTCTCATCCCAAGAACACCAGAGGCAAGTGCAGTGTCCAGCACATAGTCGGTGCTCTATAAACAGGTGTGGAATAAATGGATGAGTCAACACACATGTGCAATTTGCAGACAACAGCACACACACAGTGTACACACCCCCAGTACATGTATGCAAAAGCTCACGCACACCCACGCGGATGCCCAATGCCCCGTCGGAGCCCAAGGTCAGGACGCGGACAGCACATTCACTGACATGAGAGCCCCCAGCAGCCATTCGTTTGCTATCCGTCTATCTGCCCCGTTTATAGTTGAAATAAAATGTGTCACGGCTGCTTCACTGGAGACCAATGTAGACATAGAGGGAAATGGAGAAATAGCGGCCCAGCCTGCATTCTGGCTCACTGGCTTGGGGGAACTTAAGGCATAAACGAGTTTGGACTTAATTGACTTTTTTATTGGGCTCTAATTCACTGGTACTTTTCCAGAGACTGACTCCAACAGGCAGACGCAGGGTTGAGCAGTCTCTGGGGTTGCCGGCCCCCCTCGCCTCTCTCCATTTGCCCTTAGGCCTGTTCCAAACCCCTCCTCTACACAGGCCCTCGCTCGGCCTCACGGTGACATGAGGAAGTCAGCAATGGTGCCTGTCCCCCCCCCCCACCGCCCATCCCCATTTTTTACCCTTCCCAGTTGGCCTCTGTTGTCTTAACTCCCTTCCCCACCAAGGGCATTTCTAATCGTACAGTAACAGTGATTGAGAGCTCACTGTATGCCCACGCAGGACGCTGGGATACAGACATGAACAAGAGCGGATCTTTGCCCTCTGGGAGCCTGAAATCAAATGGAGAGACAGACACATAAATTCCACAGCGTAATAAATACCAAAAATCAACCCGGGAACAAGGCCCAGAGAGGCACAGTAAGGCAGTGATTCGGGGAAGGCTGCCCAGATGGGATGCCTCCTCTTCCTGTTGAAGTGGGGAAAGAGTTCTCCGGGCAGGGTACTCCTGGGAAGGGTATTCCAGGCAGGTGGAACAGCAGCGGCAAAGGCACAGAGGGAGAAGAGGATGGGGCATGTTCCCGGCGCTTGCTGGAGGTCCCATGCGGCTGGGGTGGAGGAGGGAAGAGAGGATGCTCATGAGGGCAGCCGGGCCAAGCGGAATGAACGTGAGCCTAGAAGTCAGAAAACCTGGGTTCCAGTCCCCACTTTACCACTCGTTAGCATGTGACTCTGGGCAAGGCACCTTCCTTCTCTGAGTCACGGCGTCTTCATCTATAGCAGGGGGAGTCTGAACTCACTGAGCTCAAAGATCCCCCTCACTCCCAGGGCCTTCTCGTCTTTCTGGCACTGATATTAATCTGCTATCCTCAGTCCCTCACTTAGTTGGTGCTGATTTGAGCCTCTACAGAGGATGCCAGCTGCAGAAAGCCCAGTGCAGGATTTACTGGAGCGTGAGAATTTCAGAGTCTTAAACAGAGCTACTGTTGGTGTCTGCCCCGCTGCGTGGCCAGGAACGCACTGGCGTCCCCCCTCTCAGACTCTGCCCCTGAGGTTTGCAGGCCACAAGAGTCCTCCCCAGCCAACTGGGAGAGCGAGACCAGCCCGGGGACAGCTCGGGTGGAGTGCTCCTTACTCAGACAGGACAACCTGTGCTGCGTTCCACAGTTTACCGTCCAGAACCATCCGGATTCTGAAAGTAAGTGTTTAAAAGGATGAGCCTCAGTGATCTGGGAAACTTTCTCGTTTTGGCGTATAAATGAGGCCTGCCTAAAGGTGGGAACGTGCTTTGTGCAAAGAGAAACAATGTGTCTATAGCACGGGGGACCCTGCATCACAGCTTGCCCGGGACAATGCCAGGTTGTGTCTCCTATCTGGCATAATTACTGAGAGGGCTCCCAGCTTTCGATCTCCAAAGTGTCCTCCTTGGGGCAATAAATGTTGTCATCGCCCTGCTCGTTAAGTTTTCTGAGGGCAGAAATGACAGCAGGGAAGCAGCGAGCGCTAGTGGCTTTAGTAGTGCACCGGCCTGGGTGTTCATCCCAGCTCTACCTTGCACGACTGACAACTTTTCTGAGCTTGACTTTCTTATATGTAAAATAGGACTTGTAACACCTTCCACACTGAGTCACATGGAGAAATAAGCAAGGTTTTGGATGTAGTTGCCTAATGTTATGTGCTCGATGTACGTTCCCGTGCCTTCTGTGTCTTTGGCAACTCTACAATCCTCAGCGCTGGGCAGGGAGGAGATTGGATATTGAATATATGAATGAATGAGTCCATCAGTCAATCAAGCACAGAAGCAGAAGTTGGGGCTCCCTTCTCTGCACCCAAGTTCTCTGTCCTATCCAATGAGCTGAGATATTCTGATAGTTCCAAGTTTGTCTATCGAGGATGGAGAACTTGGCCCCTTATCCTGCACTCCCACCCCCGAGCCCTCTCATGGTCCTTGCACCGATACCTCTCTGCCCTTGTCTTCTGCTTGTAACCTCCATTCAACTTCTCTATCCTTTTTTTTTCCTTTTGATGTTAAAGACGGGCTTGGGGAGTCCAGAGGGGGTCTTCATCTTCACTCCAGTGCCTCCCCTGGGAGATCCTTACAGATCTGCCTTGCCTCTGAACTCCCCGAAGTCCATGATGTTTCCTGAACTGCCTCGTGGCAGCAGTGCCACATGTTTGGGTTCACAGATCTGAGTTTGAATCCTGGCCCCTAGTTATGTGCTTGAAGGACTGACTTTGGGATAATAATTTGCTCATGGCAGAATGTCTTATAACCTCCCAGAATCTAAGTTTCTCATCCCTAAAATGGGAATAATGACACGTAGGGCCACATGAGGATTAAATGCATAACTACGTAAGCTGTTTCACGTGACACTTGGCCTTAACCCGGCCTTGAGGTCCTCACAAAGTGGCCCAGCCCACCTTTCCCATCCCATCCGGTATTTGCTACCTCTGCAGGCTCTCTGCAACCCTGCCAGTGTGCTCACTGCTCCCAGAGCACACCATGCACGCACGCACACCTCTGTGCCTCCAGTCATGTTGTTCCCTCTGCTCTTCCCCACTTTTGGTGTCCTGAAATCCTCCTTCTCCGTCCAGCCACAGTGAAATCTCACCTTCTCCGAGAGCCTCTTCTAATCCCCCAGTTCAGAGCTGGTCACTCAGCCCAACACAGGCTCTCCCCATGTATATATCACTGATTCCTCCTTTTACCACATATTTCTTTCTACTGTTGTTTATTGTAGCTATTTGCTTACATGCTTGTCCCCCCAAGAGAAACTATACATCCCTGAGGGTAGGCACCATTTCTTGTTCATCTCTGTGTTACCGAGATTCAGGCTGTGGTTCCTAGTTCCATGTTCATGATGGGCTGAGCCAGCACAAACCTGTCTCCCACGACACGCACGTAGAAATGCAGGGCAAAATACAATTTTTAAAAAATGTGAATGCAGAGCCAAGCGCTAAAGAAAGGGGGACTCTAGAAGCCAGAAATGAGAGAGTTCTGGAACCAAGACACCTGCATAAAGCCAGGATCCAGGAATAGCCACCTTTCCATTAAATGGGACGGGAAAACTCCGCCTACCTAACAAGCAACTGGGTCTCTACCAGAGGCTCCAGGTGGCAAGTGTGTGGGAGCATGAGAGCACGTGTCTGTATGTATGTGTGTTCACGTATGTGTGTGTGCATGTGTGTATGCATGAGTCTGTGTGTGTGTGTGTGAGGGCGTGTTCTCAGTTCAGATAAAGTCCCCTGAACACCTGTGTGCAGTCCTTGAGCTGGACACAGGGGAGCCGGCAAGAACAGTGCCCTCCCACCATGTGCATGTTAGAATGTGTGCCCCAGGAGGAAAGAGACCCTTGGGGACGTACCCGCTGCCATTCCAAACACTTTACCCGTGTTATCTCTTCACCCCATGACAGCCTTGTAAGGTGGAGGGTATTACGAGGATGAACTGAGGCTAAGGCAAGTTAACTACCTACCCGTGGGCAGAGCCCGCATTGGAAGCCAGGCCATTTGTCTGTGAACCTGGGAGAGTAAATGCTATGGCACGTAACCTTGAGCCACATGCTAGGTGCGCCAAAATAGCTGTTGAATGAAAACCCGAATAGGCGTCTGGGAGGAGGTCACAGGGCATTTTGCAATGCTGTGGTCAGGGCCAGGCCCGGCTGTGCCCAGCGTCTAGCCCAGCTCTCTGCAAAGGGTACCCGTGTTAAACAAAACGGGCTCCCCTGGCCTCTCGGTGCTTGGCAGATGGTTTTCTCCTGTCTCAGAATGGTCTATCTGTCCCCATTTCCCCTGGAGGCTATTCTTGATTTGTTTTTTTCCCCTCCTCACTGTGCGTCTGGCTCTAATTCCCTTCTCGGGTCCGATTTGGTGGTTACCACTTATGTTCTAAAATGCGCCATTAGGCATCTGATGTATGGTGTGTTCAGCGGGGCGGCCACACTGGTCACTGGGGAAAGGAAGAGGCTGCCACCGTCTGCCGGAGCGTTGCCCACCCACAGTGACTGCCCATCAGCCTCTTGGGGATGGCGAGCTGTCCCAGACAGAGTGACCTCCTCCCATCCTCACAGGACCCCCAGGAGCACAAAGCGCCTGTCCCCATGCATAGCTCATGCATCTGTTTACCCAGCACAGTTATTAGACACCCATGGTGTGCCAGGCACTGGAGACAGAGAGACAGAGAAGATGCCTTTCCTGGCCTAGTGGGATTCACCGTGTGTGACTCGGGGCCTGCTCAGGACTGGCTCAGGGTCAGGGATGGGGTCACAAGCCAAGGCCTCAAAGGCTGCAGCTTTGGGTCTGGGGCCATGCGGGTGTCACTGGGAGACTGTGTCCTCGCAGCGTGGCCAAACAGCTCTCTGGCACCATGCACCTCCACGAAAGATGGGAATACTCTAGGGCCTGAAAATGCCCAGCAATTACTCCTGAAAATTGCTTGGGATTCCTCTAGAGTCCTAGATTTTTATCAATGCAAGGGTTCTCGTAGATTTTTTTCCCACTATTTAAGCCAGGCTGGCCCATTCAGTTACCCCTTAGCCACCAGGGAAATACGAGCCTGCAGTGGCAGCTGCTATTTGAAGCAGCCTTCAAGCCCCATCCGATTCTGCCACTGGATCCCGGCTTTGCTTGGGCTCATCTCCCCCTTGGAAATAATAACAACTGTGATAAGCTTGGCTGGCTGTATGCCAGGTACCCAAGCTCATTTCATCCTCTCAACAGCCCTGTGAAGTGGTCCTGTCTCCTATTTTACAGATGAGAAAACTGAGGCTCACAGAGGTTGGGTCCCTTGCTCAGGTTCACGCACACAGCTGGTCAGCAGTGTCATCTGGATCTGAACCCCAAAACTCACGCTGCCACGGGCTCAGACTGCTTTCCAAACCTGTGCTTCCTCACTCTGATTTGCATTCTCACCTCTCCCCGCTCCCCTGTCCCCAGGTTTAGGGCCCCTGGGTATCTGCCCTGCCTCTACCCCAGCACCTCCCACAGTCTGGAGTGGGGAGCTCTGGCTCCAGTTCACGGCTCTGGAGGAACCAGCTCTCTCACAGACCCTCAGCCAGCACTGGACAGGGCTGACAAGCGCCCCCTCCAGGAGGAAAGAGTGAGGACCCTGACCAAGGTTGTCTGTCCGTCTCCTGCTCTCGGCAACAGCCTCCAACATCTGGAGTTCTTAACGGATGGGGAGGTTAAGGAACACGCACGTAGCATTTGCATAAATACTTCTAGTGACAGGGAGCTCACTACCTCCCAGTGCAGTCCATTCAGTTGGCGGACAATCAAAATTGGTTTTGGTTGCTTCATCTCTGTTTAATAATTAACATATATCTATTTCATTACGAAAAATTTCAAACATCTACAAAGTAAACACAATAGTATAATGAACCCCATGCACCTGTCACTCAGTCCTACAATATTATCATCCAGATATACTTGTTTCCACTGTACCTCTGCCCACTCTCATCCCCCACCTGAGATGAGGAGGAGGAGGATGATGATGATGATGATTTAACATTTCCTTTTTGCTGTAAAATTTATGTCCATCGACATGAGAAGTCTTAACCTGTATTGTTTTGGCAAATGGGTGTAAATTTGTAACCTATACCCTTATCACAATATAAAATATGTCCATCTCCCCAGAAAGATCATTTTTGGACACTTTAATCATTAAGTTATTTGTCCAACCCAAATTCTAGAACTCTCCTTCACAACAGAACAGAATACGTTTATTCTTTCTTCCAAGTGATATCTCTTCAGATATTTGCAGACAGCAGTTGTGATTCTCTCTAAATCTGCTCTTTTCCATTCAAAATACCCCCAGCTCCTCCAGCCATTTCCTTCTTTGTTTTGGGAAGACAGGGTCTTGACTGGTGAGGTTGATAAAAGTGAGCCTGACTTCCTCCTTACTCACCCCCTTTCCAGCTACGTCCCACCTGGATCCATGAGGACAGAAAGGGGTTTGCTGTGGCAGGTGTTGCCCACCTGCCACGGTGTCTACTTTGAAGGATGCTAGCTCGGCAGGGCAAGGCCACACAGGTGTACTCGCTTTGTGCAGTCTTTAAACAGCTGACCTATGCATGAGTTTCTCTTTCTTTATAAAACAAATTTCAGGTTAATGCTTTCATTCAGATTTTTTAAATTTAGTCATTCACTCAACAAATTTCTATTGAGTGCCTATGCTAAACTAGGACCTATACAGAGTACTTGGGTGAATAATTAAGACATAGTCCCAGAGTTTGGGGTAGAACAAAGAGAGACAAATAAGTGGATATATTAATTTATGCAGCCTTTGTTGGTTACCTGCTAAATCCCTGGAATTAGCAGACAATTGGGATCACCCTTGCACCACTGAGGCACTCGTCCCTCCAGCAGCTGGGAGTGTTGGCAGCTGACACTCTGCACTCTGGGAATTCCCTGACTGGGAATTGCCCTCTAGTGACGAGAGATACTTTGCCCAGGGTATGTCCTCTCCCTCCCCAGGGGTGGCCCCAATCCAGTGTGCATATAAAAGCTGGCCCCTAGCCTCAATCCAGGACAACTCTGCAGGGCCTCCCCCAGCTCCAGAGATACCCCTGGGTCAGCTGAGGCCCCTGTTGCAACTGCATGGGAGTTCACCTGCTCCTGCCAACTTCATGCCCACGTGAGTGTGATCCATAGGGGTTGGGCCCAAGAACCCTGCCTGATAAACCTCCTGCGTGCAAGTTCCTGTCTCCAGGCTGCTGCCCAGTGAGCCTGGGAAGTGTGTGAAAGCCAGGCGACGTAGAGCCTGCCACCTGGTGTGGAGAGATGGGCGTCAGTCATGACCACACGGATGCGCAGCATAGGGCTTCAGGGAAAAGTACACGGCACCATGAAAGACCCTCCCTTCATCAGACCCGACCCTGGTTCGCAGGAGCCAGCCGAGATCTGAAGTTCAAGTAGGAGTTAGCAGACCACCCAGTGTGACAGGGTGGAGGTGAGCACAGGGTGCTGCCAAAGCCCCAAGGAGGGCACCTAACCCATTCTGAGGAAGAGGAAGGGTAGTCAGGGAAGGCTTCCTGGAGGAAGTGTGCCCAGGCTGGAGTATGAAGTATGAGTAAGAGTTAACGCAACAAAAGCGGGGTGAGTTCTGAGCAGAGGAGTCAGCATGTCTGGAAGCGCAGAGTTAGGAAGTACCTGGCATGTTTGGAGAAAGGCGGAGCTGGGCAGAGCTGACCCGTGGGGTGCAGGAGGGAAGAATTTAGGAGGTACCCTGTGGGGCCTCGGTCATGGGCATTCCCATGTCCTGGCCCAGCCAAGGAGTTTGCAGCCATGCAAGGGTGTAAGCAGGGGAGTTTGCTTTCTAGAAAGATCCCCTGACTGCTTTGTGGAAAATGAATGGAGAGGAAGGGGGTGGGGGCAGGGAGACCCTGCAGGAGGCTGTGGCAGGTGACCAGGGAGGAGAGGAGCAGCTCCGCCCTGCTGCACAGCTGAAGCCGGGCAGGCTTGGGAGGAGGAAATTAACCGCAGCGATATTTTTGAAGCAGAACCAAGCCCTAAACCTGCAGAAAGCTGCTAACCTGTCTCCCCCAATTCTCTCGCTTTGGGGAACAGGCTGTGAAACTTCAGCTGAATTTTGAGGATAGAGCAGAGACTCATTTTGTTAATCAGCAACACCACCAGCCTGCTCTGAAGAGTTTCAAGCCACCCCTCTGCCACGCCTAGGAAGTAACTGGCACTCAAGAGTCTCAATACACTTGTAGTTGGTCTAATTTATATTCCGGCACATTGGAACATGCTCAAGTGCAAATCTTGGGTTTTATCCCATTGCTGAGAGATAGGAGCAGTATTTTTGTGTGTGTGTTTGTTTCCACATAGTGGGATGCACAGAGCCCGGGCTGCTTAATCAGACACACCAGGGTTGAGATCCTAGGTCTGCCCCTGACACGCTGCACCATGTTAGGTGAGTTGTTCAGCCTCTCGTGGATTCCCTTTCTTCTTCTCTAACGACGGGAGTAATGATCAGGTTGCGGGGAGGTTTAAATGGGATCCCACATGTGCGGCACCTGACATGCTGCATAAGTCTCAATTATCCCTCTGGAAAAGATCTGCAGCAATTACCAAGAACTTCCAAAAGCATTCACCAGGCAAACAAATGTTTACCCGCCTCACTCCCCAGAAGAACAGACAATAGACAGGGCTGGGGCCACCGCAAAGCATATTAAGGAACTGACATTCGATCCACCAAACAACCCCTCGGAACTCACGGTGGGTTAGCACATCCATCATCTCGCTTGGTCCCCACGGCAACCTGTGAGGCAGGTGTGGCCAGACCATTTGACACACGACAAAGCAGAGTCATGGAGACAGAAACGGAAGAGCCTGGACTTCGTTCCCAGGTGACCCTGAGAAGTATTTATTATCCCTATTCTACAGAGGAAGAAACAGAAAGTCAGAGAAAATAAGTAACCAGCCCAAGGTCGCATGGCTCAGGACTGGTAGAAACTGGGTTTCACCCTTGGATCCATCCCAGTAAAAAAGCCTGTGTTCTTTCACTACTCCTGCACGTACCACGTTACTCCATGACGCCTCTGCAAATAATTCACCTTCTCTGAGCCTCAGTTTCCTCATCTGTAAATGGGACAACAGTGCCTATTTTGTGAGTTTGTTGTGAGAGCAAGTTGTCACTCACTTGCACCACATCTGTCCAAACTTCTGTCTTCATCTGACTTTATCCTGAGTAGGGCCTGGATAGGGTGCAAAATTTAAGGGGACCCCCCACCCTCAGCTTAGTGCAAGTGCAGCCCTGGGAAGTGAGTGCCTTTTTATGTCTCGTGTCTAGGTCTTCATCTGCTTCGTTCTAGTCCTGGTCCTGACTGGAGATGCAAAGAGGAAGTGGGGTGTGGAGAGGATGGGAAAGACAGGCTGTGGGATGCACCGACTTAAAAGCAATAGCAGAAAACGGGCCCTGCTGCAGGTGCCCACAGCTCAGCAGGAAGGATGGGCTGGGCCCGAATATGCCACAGGTGCACCTTGCTTTCCGTAATCGTTCCTGGAGAGGTGCACTGTGTAAACTGATGTGCATGAGTCCATGATGATCTTTCAGCTGCTTTGTCTCCCTGATGGTCTTAAGCTGTTTCATCTTCATTTCTTACAGCTCATGAGCTGCTTGAGGGTAGTGGCCACGTCTTATTTGTCTTTGTGTTCCCAGGACCTAGCACGGGATTTGACATGTAATAGTTGCTCATTAGATGTTGAATGAACTAAAGAATGTTTTGTCTTTTCATTTGCGAAGCCTCTAATCACCGTAGGTCCTTTGATACTCAGATCCTAAGTCAAGTGGCACAATGAAACTGTACTCACCTGGGACTCTAGTCTGCCAGCATCAGAGAGTAAGGCCTGAGGATGCTCGATAAATATTTGCTCAACTTAAAAAGTGAGCAAATGGCAGAGTCATGATGTGGCTCCAAAGCCTGTGCTCTCTCTACTACAGTGCAGGAGCCAAGTCTAAGCAATATATATAAAATATGCAAAGTCCTACCTCTGTCACCAAGTCCCTTGTACCCAAAGCCCCAAATTGTGCCCCTCATATTGCCCTGTGCCACCTGCCCAAACCTCCCCCCATTTTCAGGCATTGCCCCTTATTACAGAAATACTGGCACCCCCAGCAGAGCTTACGTTCTTCTGGCACAAGGCAAATAGGGTTTATCTCACTTGCCAACCCCAATAGACTCATAGTGGCATCCAGAATTATCTGGCTGAAAGCAACTGTGAGCCCCAGAGGGAAGGAGTGTTGTGATCAGCTGTGTCTTCTGGGGACCTGGGAAGGATGCATGCTGTGTGTCTGCCACCCAGGCCCTGATTTCACATGTCATGAAAGCAATCTGATTAAACTACAGAAAGCCCTCTGCATTTGTGAATCCGTGATGGCTTTGAAATTCGTACTGTAAGCTTTGCTACTAAAATCACGTGCAACTGAATCTCTAAGACCAGCTGTGGGGAAGAACTTGAAGACAATGACATTCTCTGAGCAGTTCTTAGAAAAACTGAAATATGATTTTAATAAGAAAACATGAAATCAGTAAGAATGTGGTTTGAGGATTTTAGTGCCTTATGGGTAGTTACCTATTTGACCTTTTCTTGATCAGCATTTAGAATCAGCCTGCCTTGGGATTGTTTTCCACCCTGGCATTAATTGGAACATCTGCTTTTCCTCTGTAAACATCATAAACCATCATTTGATTTCCACTGATGCATCACTTTCAATGTAGCCCTGTAGAATAATGCAAAATTAACCAGAAACACAACAGAACACACTTCTGAGTCCCACCTCCCCCCCCATCCCCATTCCACACCTGTACAAAACAAGGGAGATTGCCAGCAGGTGTGTGACGAGCCAGGTGCAAGGAGTGACATGTGTCTCATCTCAGGATTGGTCATCCCAGTGTAAAGCACACTCGCAGTGAGAGGACTGAGCCCACCCAAGCTTCTAGGATAGGAGCTGGGAATGGGGAGGGAAAGTAAAGTTCAGCTGAGCAGAAACAGCCAACCAGGATGATGTAAACTTCTGCAGGAATAGCCAAGGAATGTTCCAGAAGGAGTCTGTACACAGCCACAGGAAAACCAAGCAGGCATGTATTCCTGTAAATCCAGCAGGCGGCAATTAGAAGCAGGAATAGAGCTGGAATCAAAGGATTAGGCAAGCAACTGTAAAAGGAACCAGTAGATGGTAACCACCATTCTACTCTCTATGAATTTGACTTTGTTAGATTGCACAAATAGGTGACATTGTATGGTATTTGTCTTTCTGTGCCTGGCTTATTTCACTTAGCACAATGTCTTATTTATCTGGATTCATCCAGGTTGTCACAAACGATAGAATTTCCTTCCTTTTTTAAGGCTGAATAGTATTCCACTGTGTACATACCACATTTTTTTTTATCATTTCATCCACTGATGGGCACTCCAGCTAATTTTGTATCTTGGGTATTGTGAATAGTGCTGCAGTGAGCATGAGAGTGCAGACACCTCTTCAACATACTGATTTCAATTCCTTTGGATACACACCCAGGGGTAGGATTGCTGGGTCATATTGTACTTCTATTTTTAATTTTTTGAGGAACTTTCGTACTGTTTTCCAAAATGGCTGTACTAATTTGCATTCCCGCCAACAGTGTAGGAGAGTTCCCTTTCCTCCACATCCTCACCAATGCTTGTTATCTACCATCTTGTTGATAATAGCCAATCTAACAGGTGTGAGCTGTTATCTCCTCTTGGTTTTAATTTGCATTTCCCTGATGATTACCAATGATGAGCGTTTTTTAATGTATCTGTTGGCCATTTGTAATGCTGGTTACCAGAGACAGGGACAGTGTTGGGGGAGAGGACAGGGAACGGGAGGTGTTGGTGAAAGGGTAGAAAGTTTCCATTAGACAGGAGGAATAAGTCCTGGTGTTCTCTTGCTCAGCATGGTGACTATAGTTAATAACAATGTATTATATATTTCAAAATTGCTAAAAGAGTGGATCTGAAATGTTCTTACCACAAAGAAATCATAAGTATGTGAGATGATAGAAACGTTAATTAGCCTGATTTGATCACTCCACAATGTATACACGTATCGAAACATCACATTATACCCCATAAATTTTCAGTTAAAAAAACAAAATCAAATATTTAAAAAAAAAAACTTGTAATGAGAACTGTGGACCCAGAAATCACATCGTATAGGGGCCCAGATATCAGAGCTCAGGTGCAGACTCTCTATTAATAATAATAATAATAATATCATCTAATTTTATCAAGTGAATCCCCTCTGCCAGGCACTTCCAATCCATTATGTGATGGGTAATCAGAATGTAGACCAAGATGTGCCCTGCTAAGTGTGGCAGACCCAGGGCCACAACCCCAGTGTCGGCTGCCATATTGTGAACACACGCCGGCTCCCATCTGCTTCACCTGGGGATTGGAACAGGGCTGGGGCCGCAGGAAGCGTGGCAGTAGGGTTGGAAGAAGGCAGTGGGGGCAGCAGGGACATGGGAATGGACTGCAGATGGTTTGTGGCCTCGTGCTCTCCTTCACTCTCTTCCGGGCGCCTGCCCTCCTAAAGGCAGAGTACCCTTCCCACATCTGGCTGTAGCTGAGCGGGTGCTCTTTGTAGTCAGCCTTTGGTCACTAGAGATGTGCTCTTTCCTGTGTAATTTACTAGCCTTATCCTGCATTCCTAGGTTTGGTTTGGTGACCTGTTGGCAATGGGCAGATCAGGCTTGGGGGGTGGGGGGCCCTCTAAGGCTGACAGGTTCTCTTGGAGAGAATCAGGTGCCGACCCCTCTCAGTCACTGCCTCTCTGTCTTAATGCTTATCTACTCTCTGACAGCCAAGCAGCACGATTCCCTGTGCACAGTCCCTGGCACATAGTAGGTATTCAGCCAGGATGATCTGACTCCAAGTCTGTGTTCTTCCACCCATCCTGCCCACCTCTTAGTGGATCCCATCTACCTGAGGGTGTCGGATTCCAGAGTGCAAGAGAGCTAGCCTGATGAGCAGACAGGCAGGGCTCAGTGGGCAGCCAGAAGCATGGTCTGGCACCAATGGCCTTCCTGAGAGCATTAGCATTTCTAAGACCAGCAGCCAGTCTGGGGGATCTGTCACAACCTGCTAAATACCACTGCTGTCACCACCACTGTCCCTAGGGAAAATCCCATGGCATTCCCCCACGTCCCCACCTCACCACCATCACTGTGCACTCTTACAGTGCTAGCACCAGCCAAGAGCAATCCACAGGGCCACCCTCCCCACCGGGCAGTTCCTACAGGGTAGACTTGTGTCTGTATCCCCAAGGCCTGGTGTGGTGCCTGGAATACCAGAGCTATTCTACAGATGCTCGCAGAGTGAATGAATGAGAGAGCTACAAATGTGGTCCCAAATAGAACACCATCTCAGATTCACTCTCCACAGCCCAATAGCACCTCTTTCTCTCCCCAGCTCCTTCCAGGCTTCTGCACAATCCAAACCACAAACAGGAAAGCCCCCTGCCTGGGCTAAGGAGTTTTGGATTTTTACAAGGCACTTTCAGACCCACTGTAGCCCTTTAGATCCTTACAACAACCCTGTTGGAAGGTATTCTTACCAGCATTTCCAAGATGAGACATCAAGATCCCAAAAGATGAAACAACTTCCCCAAATCAGTGGCAGAGCCAGCATTGGAAGCTGGGGTTTCCTGGTCCCCAATTCCATGCTTGATTTTTTTTGTCTTTCACCCAAACCTCCCATTAAATGCCTAGTATGTGCCAGGTGCTGGGCCAGGCACTGGGAATGCAGAGAAGAAAATGACACAACCCCTCTACAGGTGACAGTAGAGTCCTCAGAAGGGAGAGCCACCAACCTGTCATTGCACCCCTTTGGAAGTTTCCATCAAGCCCGGTTGCCTGCCAAGCCCCTCCCCCAAACAGCCAAGCTGCAGTCCAACCCTAAAGGCTTCTGGTTCCCCACCCCCCACTTCATAATCTCAAACTGGACCGAGTTTGGGATTCTCAGATGCCTTGTCAGGAGGGACGCATCGTCAGGAGCCTGGTATGTTGAACGCTTTTCCTTTGTCCCTCTGTCTCTGTGCGACGTCCCCCAAGAGAACAGTAACTCACAAAATCGAAGAACACTCAGAGCCTCCTGTTGCTCCCCTTCGTGTTGTTTTCCCAACTGACAGACAGATTTGCAGTCGCTCGATGCTCTTTTCTCTCTGTAGCATTCACACATCTCTCCCTGCATGGTCTGAAGCTCTCTGGACAGTTGCCCAGCAGAAAAGGCCCTGGCTGTGCTTCAGGCTCAGAGGCAGGAGACAAGAGAGCCTCTGCCTCTTCATCAAAACAGGCACAGGAAATGTCACATCCCAGCAGATGGGCTGGGGAGCGTGGAGGAGGGGGGTCACCTTACCATATCCTGCATTCAGATAATGCTGAGCCTTCTTCTAACAACATCTACACGTAAAGGGAAAAGTCAAGCAAACCACTCTCTAGCTGTAGGACCTCAGGCAAGGTATGTCACCTCTCAGAGCCTCAGTTTCCTCATCTGCGAGTTGGGGAGAACAGCACCTACATCAAAGGGCTTTGTGAGCCTCAGCAGACGAAGGGTGTTCAAAGCAATCAGCACAGTGCCCACTCATGGTAAACGCCCCATAATTGTTCATCGTCTCTTTCCCCCCAAGAAAAGCAACCTCTAGGACAAGGATATTAATGATATCCCAACAAACATGGCGGCTTCCTGCTTGGGAAGGGCGGAGGGGCAGAGGGACTGCGTGCTGGGTTGCGTTCTCCTCACCTCCTTCATTCCCAGGAGGTGCTTCCATGGACATTTGTTGAAATCGCCTTTTTAATCTCATTGTGGGAAAGAGCACAGTCACGCAGCACTTCTTGGAGCAAAACAGACATTCCTGTTGCAGGAACAGACAAATGAGCAAGCAGATTTTTTAAGGGTCCTCGCCTTGGAAGAGCTTAACCGTCTAGGCAGCCTCTTTGCTAACACATACCTCTGGCTGTGATTACTTTTCGGGCACCTTCACACTGCGGCTCCAGAAAACAAAAGGCAGATTCACTTTGTTTACTGGAAGCCCAGTAACCCCTTTTGACAGACTTACTTTCTCACTTCCCAATTGTGCGAAATGTGTTTGAGGGGTTTGAAAGAGAAAAACAAAACAAAACAAAGCGACTGGCTTTAACAAGCACATTATTTTGAAAACAGCCTAATGAGAAATGCCAGTAAACTGGTTGAGAGGAAAACAGAATCAACTCAGGAAAAAGAAAAAGAAAAGAAAAAAAAAAAAGCTGGGTTTTCGAGGCGTTTTGGAACAGTGCAGTTTCATTTCCTTCAAGTGTAACGAGCAAGAAGACAGGAGACACCCACCGCCTAGGAGAAACCCTAAAGGTCAGGATTAATGAACAAGCTAGAAGGTTCGGTGCTCCCCGTCCCAGCTGTGTGCTGGTAAGTGGATGTTTCAACAGTCCTGAAGGGGTCTTATCCATAATTTATTTTCTTAAGTAGGTACATGGTGTAGAAATGCTGTTTGCGCTATTAATTGGAGCAGAAAACGATGTCTTCGTGGGTATCAGCCATCCCTAACCTCTCCCAGCAAGGGCTCCACTTTGTATTTCCCGAGCTCTGGAAAGCAAAGTGCCCCAACAGGTCACGCCAAGCCTGGATGCTGGCACCTAGGCTGGCAGCAGTTGCCAATCTTACCCTTATTCCTGGATGCAGTGCCGCAGGAATGGGACACTAGCTAGTCATTCTCTCCTACCTCTGCCATGTGCAAACAGGAGGCTTGGAGGAAAAGCGCAGGCCCAAGCCATCAAGCCCAGGTCAGACTTCAAATCTGCCCCCCAAACTAGCTGTGTGACCTGGGAAAAGTCACTGCACCTCTCTGAGCTTTAGATGCCCCCATGTACAAAATGAGAAGTTTGGAGGAGACCTTTGGTGTCTTGCATTTTTCTAGGATTCCTCTGACTCTGAGATGCACCTCCCCCACCAGCAGGTAGAAAAGCCCTGATGTCAGCGAAGCACCAGCCTCCCCAGTCTGCCAGGAGCAGAGCAGGTTGGGGAAGGGGTGACAGTGTGAGCTGTAGCTAGGAGGGATGGGGTGGGAGAGCACAGGCTTTGGAATTAGGCAAGGAGAGATTTCACCCTGACTTCTCCACTTACCAGCTCTGTGACCTGGCTCAGCTTCTCTAGGCCTCAGTTTCCTTATCTGTAAAATGGAGATGATAATACCAACCTCGCAGGGCTGTTGCAATAATCAATGATGGCAAGTATAAAGTGACTGGCACTGAAGGCTCTCCAGGGAGGGCAGCAAGGCCAGCGTGTGGTTTCAGAGCTCCTCTAAGAGTTACCAGAACGCCATGGAGACCTTCCCCCCATCCCCCCTTCTGTGTTTCTTTGATTTAGAATGTGCCAACTCCAGACTGGTGGTGTCTACTGCACCAATAAGTCATTACAATTCAGTTGTTGAAATTCATATATGGATTTTCAAAGTGTGTTGTATGCACTGAAGCATCTCCGTCTCCAAGAACTCCTTGGCCCCCAGTAATCTCATTGGCTGCCCCAGGCTCCCAGCAGCAGGCTTAATATCATTAGGGAATAAGCAGTCAGTGGCACACGGCTGTTTTCGTCCCCTCTAACTACTTTAAGATGAACTTGGTATTGTGCGGGCATACGCAGAGAGGACAGGAACCCCCAGCTCCCCCATTCTTCATCTCTCGGCCCCTCTCCATAACCTAAACAACTCATCTCTCTTCTGCTGAAAAGGAGAAACATGGTACTTCCCCCTTGGTGTGGATGCACAACCAGTTAAGATGTCTATTAGGTAATCTTCCAGACAAATCCACTTGCATTCTCTCATTTAGGCGCTCACAACCACATGGCACGATTATCTTGCCCAATTTGCAGAAGAGGAAACCGGAATCGGGAATGGAAAATGACATGTTCAGGGCCACAGGCATGACACGCTATCAGCGAGCTGCCCTGCTTTCATCCTCTTAACTTCCTTGATGGAAAATTCTCACCCCTGAGTCCCAGCTCTACCACCTCTTGGCACTGTGATCTTCTGGAGCCTCAGTTTCCTCACCTGTAAAATGGGGGTGTGGCTATAAGATGCCTCTGCATCACGGCGGTTGAGGCCATAATTAAGAATGAGACCTACATAATGAGTTCAATGTGCACTGTCTGGAGGATGCACACGCTTGAAGCTCTGACTTGGGAGGATAGGGGGAGAAGGGCAATATACGTAACCTAAACTTTTGTACGCCTATAATATGCTGAAATAAAAAAAAAAGAAGAATGAGATAACACCTATGAGAGTGCCACGCAGGGGCCAGCACGGAGCAGAAGCTCAGGAGTTGTTAGTTCCCTCCCTCCAACGTGGCCGGCCACTGAGAAAGCCGAGGTCGTATATAGACGCGGTCTCTAAACAGAAACACACCATGCAAACGTTAGTAATGCAGATGACAGTTGTGGGCCTGTTTTTATCTCAGAAGCCCCCCTCACTCCTGGAGATCTAGGTTTGAAGCATGCATCTTCCTTAATTCTTACAAACCTGTCCAATTTAGTGCAATTCTAGATTCTTTGCAACCCGGCAAATCCAGCCCTGCCATCCACCACGGGGGCTGACAGCACTTACCGGGAAAGCAGAGAAACGCCCGGCAGAATGGCAGGTCTGCAGCAGCAGCGAGCTCGGCCTGACAGTCTGAACTTAAATAAATAGTATTTTCTGGCTGGGGGCGACAAGGCGTAAATTTGAAGCATGCGTTCTTCCACGTCACCATGCCCCGAAATGCAGAAGGAGAGGTGCGTCTCATCCCAAGTTTGCAGCAAAATCGCACTGTGTGTAAATGGTTTTCTGGCCTTTGATGTTGAGCAGAGAGGAAAATAATCCTCTGCAAAAAGGCAGGCAGGAGCAGCGGGCTCAGCAGCCCGGGCAGGGAGGCTGGCAGCGGCGTGCAGCCGGCAGGCGCTTTGCTTTCTTTAGCCCCTTCTCGGGCGCCCACGAAGGTAAACTGTCCCCAGTCATCTTAGTTCCTAAAAGGATTATTTCCACCAGCCCCTTCACGGAGGAGCAAGCAGAAATGCTTGGGTACAATCGAGTGGGAAGCTGAGAAGGCCGCAGCAGAGAAAGGGAGGGAAGGGGAGGTGGACAATATGTTGGTATGGGCTCCGCCAGAACCGGGTGAGTCACCAGCAGGGAAGGGCACTTCCAGATGCGGGCAGGGGGCGTGGGGCAGCAGCACCTTGGCACTCATTCATTCATTCACTCACTCACTCATTCATTCAACAAAACACATGCAGTCCCTGCCCTCTTGAAGCTTATAGTCTGGAGGAAAACACATTCAACAAATAATTCCACAAATAACCATCTACTGACACACTTTCATAGACACTAGAAAGGAAACATATGGGGGGTGTGAGGTTGTAAAACAATAAGCCCCAGGCCAGGCATGATGGCTCATGCCTGTAGTCCCAGCACTTTGGGCGGCTGAGGCAGGAGGATCACTCGAGCCCAAGAGTTTAAGACCAGCCTGGGCAACAAAATGAGACCTTGTTTCTACAAAAAAAAAAATTTATTTTTAATTAGCTGGGCACAGTCATGTGCACATCTGTAGTCCCAGCTACTCTGGAGGCTGAGGAGGGAGGATCACTTGGGCCCGGAGTTGGAGGTTACAGTGAGCTATGATGATGCCACAGCACTCCAACCTGAGCGACATAGTGAGACCTTGTCTCAAAACATACCCACACAAAACAAAAACAAAAACAATTTTTAAAAAACCCAATAAGCCCCAATTTAAATGGAGGCTGAGAGCCGTGGGGTGGGGTGGCCGAGCAGGACTTCTCTTGCCTGATCAGGAGTCTGCCAGGCAAGGCGTGTTGGGAGAACATTCCAAGCAGAGAAAATGGCATGTGGCAAGGCCGGGGGTGGGGGGGAAGAGCTGGCTGGACATCTGGGAACTGGGTAGGCCAAGACGTTTGAAGCATGTGAGAGAGGGGAGAACAGGGGACAGGGGCTGAGCCATCTAGGGCCCCAGAGAGGATTTGGGGCTTTATCCTAAACGCAACAGGAAGTCACAGGGGATTTTAGGCCTCCTCCTGAGGACCCTGACTTGATAAAGAATTTGGCCATTGTAGATTTTCACTTGGCCACCTCTCAGACTTGGCCACTGTCACCCTCTGGCCCCCCCCCCACCATTCTGGTGACAGCACCCCTGACCAAGCTCTGTGAACTTACCCCAGCGCCCCACCCCCAGGAGGAGGAGCAGGAGAGATCAGACTGACACTGAGGGCACCAGTGGGAGCTGCCACCTGAGCTAGGGAGTGCCAGCCCTGGCCAGGGGCAGCCCAGGAGGGGAGCAAGTCTCTGCCCAGCCCACTGTAAGGACCCTCTGCTGCCTCTTTTACAGGGAAAGGCTTCAGTTCATGACGCTTCCCTTCTGCTCATTGTCTGCACAAAGCAGACACTCAGTTAATGATCAGTGGCAGTTCAGAGATGGGAGGACCTCAGCACCCCCCCAGACCCTCCATCTCTTCTTGCAAGTGGGGAAACTGAGGGAGGCCGTGACCTTTGGCAAGTCATTTCCTCTCTCCCAGGTCTCTCTCTCCTTATCTGTAAACTAGGGTGGGTAAACAAGTTGATCTTTAAGATCCTTTGTCATCATCCTCGGGCACTCAGGGAGGGTCAATACCTTTACAAACAACGCTCGGCCTGTTTGGGCAGGGCTGGGATCATGGCTGAATTCAGGAATAGATGCCACACTAACCCCAGCCTGAAGTTCCAGGCCCAGATAGTGGGGGAGGGCTGAGTGAGGGAGCTGGAATTTGCAAAACTCTGACACTAAGCTGAAATATACTTTTGCTTACAAATATCGTCATATACATAGGCAAGTTAATACAAGTAATTTAGGAGACAGGATATTTAGGGTGTCTACCAAAAAAAGCTCTATTGGAGCACCGTAGAAGTCACTCCAGATGCACTGAACCCCATGCAATGGATGTGTTAATTATAAAATGCTCATATCTGTTCATTACAGTGGTCCCCAAGAGCATCTCTCCAAGGGACAAGTTCATTAGCCAAGTTCAATTCCTATATGCAGTAGTGATGATAAAACTCAGCCCTTTGAAAAACCACATTTGATGTGGACTTCGCGTTAATCCAGCTGTTCCCCCCACTATGAAGCCGAGAGAGTAAGGCTTGGCTGTACTGAAATAGTGCAGCTGGCCAGGGACTCAGAAGTGTTTTGTATTATGGAGGAATATGTAGAATCTGGTGTTTTGTTAGCCCTTCCTATAAGTCCTGAAGGCAGGAAGTAGGGCTTGTACTTTTTTGCAATCCCTATAATACTTGCACCTAGTAGGAGCACATGCATATGAATTAGCTGTTGGAAAAACCAAAGCAGAGAGAAGCAGTATGTGACTGGGAAGCATCCCAGTGACAAAAACCCTCATGTCCCCCCCAGGACAGCACCACCAGAAAGAGTATGTGTGTTAGCATTAGACAGACATGGACTTGAATCCTAGCTTTTTTACTTACTAGCTGTGTGAACTTAGGCAAGTCCCTTAACCTCTCTGGGCCTTGGTCTCCTCTTTGCACAATGAGCAAAACAATACCCAGCAAAGGTCACAGTTGCAAGGGTTAAATGAGACAATATCAGTAAGCATGTAGCAATGTTGGGCACATGTCAGGGGCCCCTCTTCCTTCCTTTCATCTAGCCATTGAGATCGCATGAGAAAAGCAGCATCCAGTGCTCACCCCTGCTATTCACCGGTCCCTACCAGATGGGAAGCCAAAGAGGCTCCCTGTGACCTGCAGCCTGCAGGATGGGACAGTGCAGTGAAGCATGATCAGAGAGGTGGCCTGGGCCCAAATTTCAGTAGGTGCAAGAATCCAATACAGTCAGCCTGGCTCCTTTCCAGCCAATTTTGCCAGACATAATTTGGCTTCAGCTTGAGGTTCCAAAGCAGTTATATAATCATAACCCATCACATTTGTAGAAAGCTTTTATGGTTTTCAAAGCACTTTTGCATGCATTACCTCATTTGATCCTCTCAATAACCTTGAGAGGTGGCAAAGGCAAGGACTCAAACCCCCATTGTATAGATGGAGAAATTGAGGCTTGAAGGGTTTATTTGGTTCACCCAAAGTCATGTGACTACTAAGTGGCAATGTCAAAACTTGGACAAAGATCTCTGCATTCCTTGCCCTGGGCTTTTCCCACGCCACCGTAATTGCCTGTTTGCAATTACGCTTTCATCAGGCGAAAGTGGCCAGAGTTCCCGCTGTGCGCCAGTGGTGTGCTAAGGGCCAGGCGTCAGAAATGACAGGCAGAGCGGAGTTCAGAAGAGATGCAGGAGCCACTAGTCAGTGCCATCTGGTGGGTGCTACGGTGAAGGAGGGAAGGGAACAGCAAGGAGGGGCAGTAACCCAGCTTGGTCCGGGGTCTCAGGAAGGCTTCCTGGAGGAGGAGATGTATCAATCTGGTCTTGGAGAACAGCTAGAGGTCGTCTAGGCAGAGCGAGGATTGAGAGGAGTTACAGGTGGCAGAAGTAAGAAGTAGAAAGCCACAGTGCGTGAAGCAGCAGGGCATGTCCGGGGTGCAGCAAGTTGATTGATCGGGCTCCACCCCCCCCCACTCACTCATTCATTCACTCAACATACACTTCCAGAGCACTCCCGTGTGCCAGGCACTGTGCTAGCCACCAGGGATAGGCACCTCAGTGAGCAAGCAGATGTGGTCCCCGAGCCCATGGGGTCTACCTGCCAGCGGATGCCTGTGGAGTCAGGCAGGAAGCAGCAGGAGGGGAGGCAGGAGGAACAGGTGGAGGGCATCATAGGAGACTGGGCGTGGTGGGTCCGGATTTCAGCTTCAGGGGACAGTGCCCTGCTGGATTTTCAGCATAGGTT
Organism: Lemur catta; assembly: GCF_020740605.2. Taxonomy (NCBI): domain Eukaryota; kingdom Metazoa; phylum Chordata; class Mammalia; order Primates; family Lemuridae; genus Lemur; species Lemur catta. The sequence goes on along the minus strand of NC_059142.1, from coordinate 21,897,284 downwards.
CAATGTGATCAGGTTTGCATTCCCGCAAGAGTGAGCCATGGTTAGCTTAGAGGATGAGCTGGAGAAGGTTGTCTGAAGTCTAGGAGTTGAGCTCTATAGATAACCGGAGATTCCCAGGCAAGAAATGCTTGTGTCCTGATTATGGTAGCATAAAAGAGAAAAAGTTAAATTCAAGACAGATACGGAGAGAGTACTGGCAGGCTGGTCGATTGGACGCAGGGGCAAGGGAAAGGAAGAGCAGACAGCGACTCCAAGGGTCAGGCTTGTGCCTCTCAGCAGGTGGTGATGCTGTTCCCTGGGACAGGGGTGCAGAAGAATTGTCCGATGGGGTGGGGAAGCTGAGGAAGGTTATCGGTTCCCTCTGGGCTCTGTGGGTCACTGGAAGGTGTGCCTGTCAGACAGTGAGTTGCATCAGTGTGTCTGGAGCCAGGCACAGAGCCCGGGACTGCAGGTGTGATTGGAGGGTCAGGACTTTACAGATGATATTTAATGCCTGGATGTGAACAGGACCTCCAGGGGGCAGTGTTCAGAGGGAGAAGAGACAAGATCCCATTGCAACAAACCCCAAAGTGTGTCCAGATTGGTTCTTAGATGCCAGAATTCCACTTGGCAAAAGTCATGCCATCAGCCGGGGTGGGGAATCACTGGCCCCAGGAGGGGTGACTGTGATGGGCTGTGGGGACTCTGACCTGCGGTCAGAGGTCTGGGGTCTTGCCAGTCTCTGGACCCCAGTCTGAAGTCACCCATGTGCTTCTCTCTCTCTCTTCTCTCCTTCAGGTGTTTACAAAATATGGGAAGTGTTACATGTTTAACTCAGGCGAGGATGGCAAACCTCTGCTCACCACGGTCAAGGGGGGGACAGGCAACGGGCTGGAGATCATGCTGGACATTCAGCAAGATGAGTACCTGCCCATCTGGGGAGAGACAGGTGAGCTGGGCACAGGGACTGGGCACTGGGCGATGGCGGAGGGGTGTAGGGCTGACTCTGAAAGACTGGTTTGGCTCAGATGGGAGGGCTTGGCCCACCCTGTGAAGGACTGCTCTGCAGCAAGGGTCCAGTGACATGTGGCAAATTGGAAAGATGTCCCAGGTATGGGCTAGGATGCCCTGGGTTTGCTCAGCTCACTGAGTGGGAGAGGGCAGGTGATGGGAATACAGGAGAGGGAAGGTAGGTAGGGGGAGGGGAGGTATTGGGAGGACGCATGGGGGAAGGTTTGCAGCCGCAGGTGTGGTTGGGCAGGTGAGTGGCTTGACTTCAGGAGAAGAGGAAAGGATGGACCAGCCTCTTCCTCTTTTGGCCATCCTGAATATCTCAACTCTTGTAGGAGTCCAGCCAAAAGGAAGGCAGGCTCCTGCCCAATGGCGAAGGTGGAGGGGGCTGTGAGGTGTTGGAAAACCAAAGGACATGGACTCGGGGACCTGACACCCTGCCTGTGTGGGCTGCTGGGGGTCCCGTGTGTAGGGGCCCTGACACTGATTTCATGCATTCATTTATTCATTTATTTATTCAGCAAACTATTCATTAGCTGTGTATACCACCCTCAGGCTTTGCACCAAAGTAAGGACATTAAGTTGAAAAAGACCAAGTCCTTGATGTGAGCCTGGAGGAAGAGACACAGTCACACAGGGGCTCAGGGAAAGCACCACAGTGCACGGGGTATTTGAGTGGGGTCTTGAGATGAATGAATGAACCAAAGAAATAAAACCCATTGACAAGAGCTCTCTGTCCACTGTGAACAGTGGAAGGATGATCATGCCCACCTGTAGGTGGGGGATAGGCGGAAAATCCCAGGGACAGAGGATGTTGCAATATCTCACGTCTTGGGAGTCTGAAGTACCTCAACATCTGGAAGCCCCATTCTGCTCAAAGCAGAGCCTCTGGTACACTCTTGCCCGCCTCGTGGGCAGCTTTACTTCTCAGATATTTAGGGAAACAGTGAGGAAACAACTCCTCTGGACATAATTCTGACTCACAGGAAGGACCTTTAGGGGAGGGGGCAATGGTTTACAAGACCACCATCAGCACATAATATACCAAGGAGTGAGTTAGAAAACGCCACCCACTTTGGTTAGACCCAGACCTCTGGGCTCATGCTCAGTGGGTAGAGGGTGACTCTATGAAAACTATCAAAAATGTCCCTTCCTCCAGGCTGATGGTGCCCTTGGTCAAACATCTCTGTGTGGGGCACCCTGGTAATATACCATTTTAAAGAAGGTGGGCTCAGTCTCTTGGGGACCTAGAGAGTGTGCCCCCAAACGGGCCCTGTGGAATGTCAGGAGTTTGGGATATTACATGTTACATGAAAACAAAAAGGATCTGGGGTCCAAAAAGAATCTAGGGAACCCCGGTTAGACAACATTAAACACATTTATTCATTGCGGAAATTCTTTAATATGCTACATCATGAATTTCCAAGATAGAAATATTGTATGTGGCATTTATTTCCCAAATGCCTCTGACCATGGAAACCTTTTTTTTTTCACAGAAGAGCTCACAAAATATACTTTCTGAAAAGCTGTCCTAGACTATAGAAGTGCAGACTTCATGGCCAGAGGTTTCTAACGGAAATTAAATTGAAGACAGGGAGGAGGTTGTTAAAAACGAAATTCTGTGTAGATACCTCTGAGGAACTTCAAAGATAAAAGAAACAGGCAGTGGGTTATCTAGGTTGCACATGAGAGAAACCTGAATCAAACAAGCTTAGGCATAAAAGGAATTGTTTTGCCCTCGGAACCCAAGGCGAGCTTCAACAGCCAGCCTGCAGGAGGGACAAGGATATGGCAGCATCAGAGACAACTGGAACCAAGGGCTCCTCCGCCCTGGGATCTCTCAGTCCTCCACTCCCTGAATCCCTTTCATTCTCTCTCACTGGAGACAGGCTTTTTCCACACACATTTTTCTTTCACACAGGGCTCCCAACAGATCCTGAGTTTTATATTTTACAGATTCCACCACCAGCAAGAGACTGTTTTGACTGTCTCACTGATGTCCTGTTTGGGGAAGTAAAAAAAACAGGGAAGGGAATCATTGGCCCAGGTCCAGTCAGGTGCCCAGCCCTGAACCAATCAATAGTGAGCAGGGGTGTGAGTTCATGGGATGACCCCGTAACAGACCCAGAGGAGGCTGGGGAAGGGGCGGTTGGGGAAGGGACTCCCAAGAGAACTGTGCTGGGCACACAGTCCTGTGAATGGCCACACACTGGGGGAGGTGGAGGTGAGGGCAGGGGTGGGTTACATCAGAGGAAACCAGAATCGGTGCACAGGGAGCTCCCCAAGGAACTCAAAGTCTCAATGGATTGGTTTAAATGTTGGAAAGATTATAAATGGCCCCTTCTTCCTCATCTCCTTCTATCCTTCCTTTACTCTGATGAAATACACTTATTTTATCAAATATAATCTGCCTTGATTTCCCCAAATCCTAGTGTTAAATTAGCATAAATGTGATAATATATTGGACATAATTTTGAGCAAAGGAATTATTTTTGAAGGCTGTGCTATACTAGGAGCAAAGATCTGGCACCCATCACCCCTCCTATCGCATCACCTCCTACCAGCCGTGTTAACTTGGCTCTGGTCACGTGGGCTTCCCGGCTGCTTCTGGGACGCTCTTACTTTAGTGCAGCTGCAGCTGCTATGAACCTCTCCTAGAATCTTCTTTGCTCAGATATCCAAGTGGCTAACTGCCTTCCTGCACCAAGCCTTCGCTCAGACATCCACATCACCTTCGCAATGAGGCCGACCCTGACGACCCTGCTTAAAATTGCAACCCCCACCCCCACTCCCATCCCTCTTTATCTGCTCAACTTTTTCTTGTTTCCGTGGCATGTGTCACCTTCGCGCATGCCATGTGAAATTTATTTATTTTTTTATTGTCTTCCCCTTCCATTGAAACACAAGCCCCCGGAAGTCAGGGATCTTGGGCGATCTGGCACACTGATGTATGTATACCGGTGATAAATCTTTGTTGAGAGAAAAAAACAATACTGGAATTGTGCACACTGCTAAGGCCAGGGTGAGGGAGAAGCTAACATTAATGAGCAGCTACTATGTACCACGAACATTCCCACCTGCCCTCCTGACAAGGTACTATAGTCCCCACTGAGGGTGGGGACACTGAAGCCCGGAGAGGTTGTTGGCTTCCCAATGGCACACACCTAGTTAAGTAGTGAACCAAGCTTAAAACCCACATCCAAACCCAAAAGTGATGACTAAATTCCCTGAATGTTCAAAATGGGATTGTAAAAGCACCGCCATGAAAATAGCTCAGGAAAAAATGTTCTGCCGATGTCTCTGGAGAGAGAATGGTGTATAATGATAGGTCTGCTGTGGTCCTCCTTATCTATTTTTTCCTCTTTTCTTTTTCAAGAACAGAATCATTATATTGAATGAAAGCTTTAGCACAGTCCCCACATATAAAACAGACAAGAGCAGAACTTCTCTGGCTCCATGGGAGATGGGGGCCCGGTTTGCTTTCCCCCTTGTTCCCTATGTCCAACCCTAAGGAACCCTAGGGCTCCATGGAGCCCAGTTTGAAAACCACTGGAGGGTAGGTGGATTTTATTGGCATGAAAAGTGTTGGTTGGTTCTGTGGCTGTGTCCATCCCAGAAACCAACTGTAAGCATCTCTCTCCCCTTTCCTGGGATAGTGGAAGCTCAAGACATTTCTGCCCAGCGCCAGAGTCTCAGGGTAGCTGACAGCCTAGACTTCTGATTAAACATGTTGGGTTGAACATATGTGTTTACGGGAGGCCCCTTTCCCAAACCCCACCTAAATGGCAATCAAGGATTTTTCTTTTAAATGTAAACCCACAGGACAAAGAAGATGGAAGAAAAACAACAGTAAGTAGACGTCAGCACATTTTTGGAAGCTGTAGGCCAAATGGATGAGCGGCAACTGAGGTGGCAGAATAGACAAGGCTGAAAACTAAGGGCCCGCACTGGGGAAGCCAACAAAAGTCAACAGTTCTCACCCTGGAATCCCCAGAAAAGGTCAAGAATTTAAGGCACCAGTTATGGCTGAAGGCAGGGATAAGAGGAAGAGCTAAACCTGGAAGGATTGGTTAAAAAGTCCCTAAAAGGAGCTGTTAGGTCCCCAGATGTCCTCCCATGGCCCAAAGCAGCCAAATACCTGTCCTCACCCCAGCAGAAGGTAATATTGAAACAGGCTCTGGACTCAGGGAGATCAGGCACAGCTGAGGCCGTGAGTGAGGTGCTCTACGGAAAACGGGGAGATGAGCTGAAATTCTGCTTATTGAGTAGTGAGAACCTCAGTCAGACTAATCTACCCCACCCATCCTGAGCAGAAGTTTGCATGATCCATTCCTAGGGAAACTGACAAGCTCAAGAGGAAAGACCCACAGACAATGACAGTCAGGAGTCCTCAAACTGCCTAGGTAGGTCACCTTAGAGTGACACATCCTTGATAAGTCCGCAAACACACAAGGAAAGGCAGCGCAGCCTTTAACAACCTCTTAAGCATGATTGGGCAGCAAGGAGCCAGGCATTTGAGGGAAGCCACTGATAGGAAAGGAACCAAATCCAAACAAGAAGGAAACATTGAGGAAACAGAGACAATGGCTAACAGCACAAGCTGTAGAGCCAGACTGCTTGTGTTCAAATCCCAGCTAGACCACTAACCAGCTGTGTAACCTTGGGCAACTTACTTAACCTCTCTGAGCCTCAAGTTACTTAATCTCTCTTTACCTCAAAAATGCCAATGATAATATTATCCACCGCATAGGGTTGTTAGGAGGATTGAAATGATTTAATATTTATGATGTGCTTATAAAAGTGCCTGGATAATACTAGACACTATGTAAGTGTTTGATAAATAAAAAATAAATGCAGGAAGCAGAAGAAAACATCAAAACACTTTAATTAAAATTCTCAAGAGAGATAAGAAATGATACTGCATCTATAAACTGCATCCAAAATAGCACAGAATGCTATTAAAAAGGAACATTCAGAGAAGAAGAAATTAAATTAAAAATATGATTGCAAACTTTTTTTTTAAATCCATAGAAGGATTGGAATTGAGGACATCTCCCAAAAAAGTGAAACAAAAAGATAAACAGGTGGAAAATGAGATAGAAAAAAGTATGAAAATTAGAGGATCAATCTAGGAAGTCCAACATCCTCATACTAGGCGTTCTAAAATAATAAAACCAAGAGAATGGAGAAGAGGACATTGTCAAAGAATTAATATAACAAAAATTTTTTACTGAAGTACCTGTCTTCCAGATGAAGCGTTCACCCAGTCCTGCCTGCATTTGTAGCAAAACAACCAGACCAAGACACATCCTGGCAAAATTCGGGCTCACAGAAATAAAAAGCAAATTTTTTAAGTTTCTGGAGAGAGAAAACAAGTCACACACCTGGGATCTAGAGTCGGAATGGCCCAGGACTTCTCAACAGAAGCAGTAGAAGCCAGAAGACAATGGCACAATGCCTTCAGATTGGTGGGGGCGAAAGATTTCTTTTCTAGGAAAGAATTCTCTACCCAGCAACTCCAGACGAAGTGTGAGGGTAGAATTTGGTTTCAAAAAAGTGTGTCTCCCACAAAGACTTTTTCAGGAAGTCACTGGAGGATATGAATGAAAACCAAGAAAGAGGATCACATAAGATTCCAAAATCAAATTGGCACTAACTGATCAACACTATGGTGCTCACACGGTAGTAATATTCTCCAGGGATTAAGGGGTTGGGGGTGGGGGTAAACTCACAACTAATGGACACGGTGAACATTGCAGAGGGGAAGGGCATGCCTCTAATCCTCCCTTAGGTAAGACAAAGTCATAAAATGTAACCGAAATCTTTGTACCCTCATAATATCCTGAAATTAAAAAAAAAAAAAAAATGATTCCAGAAACGGAGGATCCGGGCTCAGGAGAGTCCCAGGCATGGATGAAGAGAAGAACCTGGGTGACAGCTGAGCAGGAGCCTAGGGAGCGATCATTCCGAACTGCAGCAGGAAGATGCCAGCTCCAGCAGGGACGACCCTCGTGAATCCAGCTGGCTGTACTGAGACGTGTTTTACAGCTCAGCCATCACGCCTGGGAGTTCTAGAGATAGGAACCCAGCAAGCAAAACAAACCCACAAGGAACAAGCAAGGCCAAACAGAGCAGAACAAAGAAAAAAAAAAAAAACAGGGAAAACAAAATAGTTTCAGAAGAAAGAGATCAAAAACATTATGTGCTACAAGGCTGGGCTGTGCACAATATTTACAGAGTCACAGTTACGTAAAAGCTGGATACTGACTTAGCCAAAATACCATAGACCTATATTTGGAAGGTGACAGGAAAGGAACCATGGGGAAATACTTCATCTGAAAAGCCTAAATTCTCATCTTCTGTGATTAGGTAGGAATCATGAAGACAGGATCATATGATGAGAGATGATTCCTACCTGGTAGGAATTTGGTAGATAGTAGCTACAATTTTTTAAAACCAAGAAATCACTGTCAAACAGTTAACATCCATGGAAATAAACAGCTAACACAGTTAGTTGAGAGTTGTTACTTCTGAGAAGTGGGACTCAGGGAGTAGGACGAGGTGGAGTAGGGAGCTGCTGTTTTTCATTAGGAGCCTTGCAGTACCATTTGGCTTTTTAAATTATGTACATATATTGCTTTGATAAAAATAAAAATTAAATTAAAAATAATCATAAATTTTCAGCGTAGCTGGAAGGCCTGAGCAGCTATCAAGGGTAGCACGTTTCCTATCTCCCGTTACAAATGGGACATAGCGAGAGCGGATGCTGGTGGTTGCTATGGTTTCTCTGACATCTCTGCTCCCGGGAAAAACACTTGTTGTGGCGCCTGGTCCTAAGGACCTCCCCAGAGTGAGAGGAGCAGGCTCTGGCCTGGATTCTGAGAGTGCAGGGTACAGGGACAGCAGCAGCCAGCTGAGACACTGTGCTCACTCTCGGACTGGGGTTTTGTGCTGGATGGGGGTCTCCACAGGTGCCCAAGGACTCTGGAGAAAAGATGCCATAAATCAGAAGCACTGTTGGAGGGAGGTATCCATTAAGCAGCCAGAAGCAGCCTGACTTTTATCATTCTGGGAAGATCTGTTTAGTGCACATGCTAAGTGCTCTGCAGAAAATATATGTGATCTAGTTAAAACTCCCAGCCAGCCAGGCAGTGGTCCAAGGAGAACATCTAGGAGCAGATGAAAGAGACCCACCCTCAGAGCTCCTGTCTCCTATTTCGTAACTCTCCATTGAGCACCTACTATGTGCCAGGCACTCCAGTGATACAGATGAAGGGACCAGTCCAGGTTTTCAAAGATTTTACAACCTAGCGACTACCTTGAGGACTCTTTTTACATAGTAGTTGGAAATGTGTCCATCCAACACCTTTCATATAAAGTGCCTAAGGAGTGCCAGGCATTTGCAATCCGTTCAGGGAACGTGTGAACAATTAAGTGTCATCAGGTGCTATGACAAGTAGAAGATAGATGGAGAATAAACGCGATGATAGTCAGTTCTAGAAGGGAGGGAAAGAGTATCTCAAGGGAGGCTTCAGAGAGGAGATGACCTTTGGTTTTAGTCTCAGGCCTGTTTGCCAGGATGCTGGGCAGTGTGTAGGGGTTAGAGGGAGATGTGGGGTCCTGGAGAGATGAGGTCCCAGGCAGAGGGAGGACAATGAGGAACAAAGACCAAGAATGGCCCAGGGTGTGCTGACATCTGGCTCTAAGGATGAGACCTGGGGCTGGAGAGGTAGGTAGAGGCCAGATCCCCAGGGGCCTAATGTGTTCTGCTAAAGCAGAGATGTTCTCCTGGAGTCCTGATACTCAAAGTGTGGTCCTCTGACCAGCAGCATTGGCATCACCTGGGAGCTTGTCAGACACACAGCATCTCAGGCCCCACCCCGACTGCATTGTGACAGGTCCCCGAGTGACTTGTGTGCACATTCCAGTGTGAGAGGCTCTGATCTGGACCACTGTTTCCCACCCTTTGGAAGGATGAGGATGTCTTCTTAACATCAAAATTATTTCTCAGCCATCACCCCACATGAAAGCTATCATGCTTTTTGTATTCATTGATTGAGAAAATATTCAATAACAAAAAGTTGCTACAGATGCAGTAATGCTTTGGATGTTTTGAATTCTGTAATCACATCACAATCTATACACATGATCCGTTCGGCAAATCTGGTTGTACCTAACTTCCACCGTCAGTGTGCGTCAACAGAATTTTTATAAATAGAATCTTATAATTTCAGAGACTTCCTGGTGGCTTTTCAAGGGTGTTATCTCCCGAACACCACTTGCCACCCAGAATCATCAGCCTTCTTATCGAGTCATTTGTAATCTCTGAGCCTGAATGCACTAGGGAAACTCATTACTTAGAGAATCCTTGGGGTAAATCTTTTTGTAATGAGCCCAACCCCAACTCCACACACAGTGCCTTCACTAATGTATGTTTTGAAAATATTCTGTTTAGTGGGAATGTAAGTGTAGCCACACTTCTCAGTCACGTAACCAAGTCCTAACATTATCCCCTTCCCCAACATGGGCACGTCACCCTACAGTGTATAAGGTGCTCTGCCAGCGTTCTAGCCTCAGATCCCCCCCACTCCTATGAAATAGACAGGGAAGTTCTAATCATTTAACAGATTTAACATTTGCAGTAAGCAGAGGTCTCTGATACATTCAGTGACTGTCCCACGATCTCATGGCTAAAAAGTACTGGAACTATTATTTGAATCCACATCTTCTGATGTGATCCTCCTGGGTTCTTTCCACCAAGAGCTAGTGTTTCTTAAAAATAATAAAAAAAAAAAAGGTTGCTTTAGGTAACACTCAGTTCAACAGCGTGTAACATGTTTTTGCCCTCAAAGGTCATAGGGTCTGTAGGATACTAGCGTGCTCCAACTCTGCAGGAGGGGCTGAAGTTTGCAGCTTTCACCAAACTCTTGTGGCCATGTGATAACATCTCCTGGATACCCAGCCATTCAGGAGAACACTGCTGCATCATGCTGCTGCCCTGAACAGATGTAATCGCAGCCCATCCAGCGTGGGGACAAAATGTTGATTTTTCTTCCTCCGAACGCTCGCCTAGCATCAAAATGTCACCTGTGAGCGACCAAACGTGAGCTTGCCCGTCTCCGTGCTGGTCTGCTGCCTTACTGGGCCTACCTGACAGGGGTAGGCTGGAGAGGGAGAACAAGATACATATTGTCCAATTTTAGAGAGGCAGCAATTTGTGAATTCTTTGTGCTGTCTTTAGAAAACTCAACCTCTTCTGACTTGATGTGAGTTCTGAACAGCCGCATCAATTTTTTTTAAATCTATTTTGCAGAAGATTAAAATGAGATGCAGTGAGGTAAAGAGATTTGCACATGGTGTTCAGCACAAAGAATTTTAGAGCTAAAAGTAACATGAGCGATCAGCCCCACTTCATTTTAACAAAGAGGAAACTAAGGCTCAGAGAGGCACCGTAACTTGCCCAGATCTCTGTGATGTCGGAGCCCATGTGTTTCTTGATGCACTTAGGGATGCTGCTCTTCCCAGGCCTTGGGTCTCTTCGGATTTCCCCAGTGCAAGCAAGGGAGCAGGGACCAAGTTGGCACCTCTAGTGGAGCACAGACAGCATTTGGTAGGCCCTTCCCACTAGGGCGCTCCAGGACTAGGGCTGGGACTCTGGTCCCCATGACTGTCACTGTCCCACTTTCCCCTGAACTCTGAGATGGCAGAACAAAGGCTGCTGGGCCCATTGTAAATTAAACTGTTCTTTCCTCTCCATCCCTGCCCAGCTTGGAATTAACAACCTGTCATCTGGAACCAATGCTGCCTCTAGTTGACTAACAGAGGGTGGAGGAGGGTGAGGAGTCAGGAGACCCAGATCCTGGGCTCTGCCCTGCTGCCACCTGCCGTGGGACCCTTGGCCACTCCTCTGGAGGCCTCAGTTTTCTCACGTCAAAGACGAAAAGTTAGTTGAATTAAAGAAGTATCAAGGGCTCTCCTAGCTCTAAAATTCTGTGCAGCCACGAGTCGTAGACTCTGAGCCTGTCCTTTACTTTCTTTGAGCTTTGGTTTCTTCCTCTATCAAATGAACATGATATAAAAATAAATAAATAAAATTTAATAAAGTAGAAATATTGACACCTGCCTCACGACAGCCGGGGGGATCCAGGAAACCCCAAAGCTTATCATGCATGTGCCAATATTGTTGTTCGCCACATCCCAGGGGGATTCAAAGCTCAGCAGCTCGGGGCCCAGACTGAAAAGTCCCAAAGGATCCAAACCAATGCAGAATGTGACCAATGACACTAGAAAATAGCAGAGTATTTGAGCAAGGCCACAAGGTGGAGGACAAAAGGCACGGGCCTTGCAGCCCGACAGCCAAGGGTTTGATGCTGGGTTTGCCGTGTGCGGCTAGGGCAAGCCACGCTCTCGGAGCCTTTGTTTCCTTGTCCACACAATGGGAGAGCTCCCTCTCGGGGTAACTGTGATGGGTGAACCGTCAGCTGACCTCTGACCATGTCCCTGCCACTCGGGCCTCCTGGCTGTTCTTGCAAGGGGCCAAGGGCATCCCTGTTTGAGAGCCTTTGTGCTTTCTGCCCCCTTGGCCACCCCACGGCTCACATGCTAACAACTCACGTTGCTACACAGGCACCATCACCTTGAACATGGACTGAGCTCTGTAAGCCACTGTCTAGGGGCTTTAAGGGATATGACAATAAGGAAGATATTCCCTCTCCCCAGCTCCCGTTCAGGACCCCAGACCTATGAGCCAAAGCACCTGCCTACAGTGAATAAGCCACACTCCTATAGGGTAGAAAGAGGGCCGAATTAGAACCCAGGAGACCTGGCTCCTCACCCCTGCTCTGCTCCTGACCTGCCATGTGGCCCTGGGCAAGTTGCTTCCCTCCCTGCTCGATTGCCCAAACGTGGCTGGCCTCAGATCACCCAGAGGAGAATCCTCAGAAATGCAGATTCCTGGGCTCCACCCCGGAGGGACTGAATGAGAATTTCTGGGCGTGGATCCCAGGAAGCGGCACCCGAGCTCTCCAGGTGATTTAACGTGTGCCCTGGCTTGAGCACCTCTGAGGTAGGTGGCCTGAGGTCGCCTTTGGCTCTGACAGCCTGTGTTTAGTAGCCTCAGCTCTCAAGGTGGGTCTTCACAGTCAGTCAGCTGCCCCGCCCAGGCAAGGGGCAGAGCGAGGGCAGGTGTGAGGGCAGAGACGGGGGCTGCGGCTGCTGCCAACCTGGAGGATCTGGGACTGCAGTTGTGGTCTGCCCGTGGATCCGCACCACTCTGCTGCCCAGAACCCTGCCCGAATCACCCAGGACCTCCGCACGAGGGACCCTGCGGAGCACCTGGCCAGGGAGGAAGGACGGCAGTGTCCTCGTCACCCCACAGCTCTGGGAGGGCAGGGGTCTGCTCGTAGATGAATGTTCTAAATCTGCACTGTTCAGTCAGGTGGCCACTGGCCACATGTGACTATTTAAGCTTAAGTTTTCATTAATTGAAATTCAATAAAATGAAAAATGCCATCCCTCAGTCACACGAGCCACCTTTCATGGCTAGCACCTACCATATCGGGCAGCACAGGTTACAGAACATCCTCATCTTTGCAGAAAGTTCCGCTGGGCAGTACTGTTCTAAAAAGAGCCGAAACCGTATCCATCACCCTCTCCCGCTCATGTCCATCCAGTTGCTGGGTGTTTGTTAAAAAAAAAAATGAGGTTACTTGAGGATTTTTTTATTCTCTGCCAAAACTGCTGTAGGTTCTGGAATAAGCTAGCGCCTCTTCCAAACCCTCACCCCGTCCGGTTAGCCCTGGGCGGTTCTCGCTGAGAGTGGCACGCCGGGCCTGTCGGTTTCACCCCCTACTCGCAGCATTTCTGACAGGAAGGTTTCATTTCTCGCTTCCCCCTGCAAGCCGCAGGCTCCCTCCTTCGAGCCTGTCTTACTGGCTGTAAGGTTTCTTAAGCCCGGTTGTGTAGCACGCACAGTGCTTCCACGAGCTCTGGAAAACCAGTTTTGGCATCTCTCCTGCTCCCTCCCACGGCTCACTGAAGGCGCTTTCAGATCCTCCCAGCAGGAGCGTCCCTGCAATCCCAGTGTCACTCCAGGCTCCCTCCTTGTCCCTGTTCCTCGGGCTCCTCGCCCTCTCCTCAGCCCCTCTCTCGGGCAGACTTCAGAAAACATAGCCGCTGACAGCTGACTGCTCACCCCTCATGCCATGCAGTCCTCCCTCTCCTGAAGTCCTCCTCCCTGATCTGAAAACCTCCCCCGAGGCTCCACCCGTGGGCCGGGGCAGGGGGGGGGGGCCTGGAATGAAAAAGACACCATCTCCACTCTCGAGGAATTCACCGTCCATGGGAGACATTGACACAAAACCACCAGCGTACAGGGACAAATGGCTTGGAGTTTGCACAGGGTGACCTGGGTAAAGAAATTGCAGAACACTTGACTCTGCTGGAGAGAAGGGGGTGTGTTCACGGATTGCCTGGGACTCTCTCCTGCTCCAGGAACCGTATCTGAAAGGACTCCTGGCCGGGGGTCTCTTTTCCTGAAACCCACGTCAGCCACTGGACTCCTCTAGGCTATGAAAGCCCTGCCTGTCCTTCCCCCCGGACCCTGTCTGTCTACTGGACCTTTCTTTCCACATACACCCCACCCTGGAATTCTCACCCAGCTCTGGACCCCGGTACCTGCCTCGGTCTGAAGTCCCCAGGGTTTCCATGGGTCATGCCGTTCCCATGGCTGGCCCCAGCCCTCCCCTCTCAGGCTTTCTCTTCTGTACCAGCTTTAGTGTGTCCCCAAACCCTCCACAAGCCACAGCCCCAGTGCTGACATGTCCTGCTTCCCTCCCTAACCCCAACCCCGATTTTCCCCCTGCTCCATCTTTGATTTCTGCACTTATCCATCCTCTCCCCATTCTTTGAGAACGTTCCTTGATGTGGACTGCAGATTGGCCTTGCCCATTAATAAGTGAGGGGCGTTTGCCATCCACTCATTCAACAGGCCTCCCCTGAGTGCCTGCTGTATGCCCGGCCCTGTGCAGACCTCTAAGATCCAGAGAGAAAGCCTAGAACTTGGCCTCAGGATGCTCCAGCCTGGTGGAAGGACAGTCAGATAAAGGACCGTCACGCGTGCTGTGGCAGAGGCTTCAGCAGGCAGATGTGGAAGATACAATAGAGCAAGAGAAGGAGTTGCTTTAGGTGATGCTGGAGGGCTCATCTTCAGTGACGAGTGGGGAGATTGTCAGGAGGACAGTGTGGAAGGGCATTCCAGGCAGAAGGAGATGCATGTGCGTCCGTGCAGAGCAGGGGGCAGTAACCCCCAATCCAGGCAGCCTTGGAGGGCTCGACCACATAGTACCTCGAGGCAGAGAGCTGCCCGGAGCAAGGCTGGCACCAGGCGGATTAAGGAGCCTGAGCTCCTTGTAAGCAGGGGAGAGAGTTATGCAGGTTGGCGCTTTGGAAAGCTCATTCTGAAGGCTGTCTGGAGAGGGCACCACAGAGTCGGAGAGCCAGTAAGGGCTGATACAATCCCATAAGTGCGTTCTTCACGGATTGCAAGCCAGGCTGTGCCACCTCTGCCACCTGCCACTGCCAAGGGCCATTTCTCCTGCCAAAGGACAAAAAGGGCAAGCTTCCCTTCTAGTTGTCCATTTCCTGCAGCTCCAAGGGGCGAGCACCTTGGCAAACAAGCCCTGCACTTCCACTTCCACTACTGCATCATCGTGTTTTCCTCCTCCTGATGTCCTGTCTTCAGCTCACGGCCCAGCAGAAAAAGTAGCCAATAAAATAAAGGAGCTTGACTCATTTCATAATCCCATTCTATGGATTTGGCAACTGAGGCAAGGAGTTGGCCTGACTGACCTGAATTAGTTTCTCACAGCTGCTGCGATCATGACCGCAAATGTAGTGGCTGAAAACAACACAAATTCATTATCTTAAAATTCCGGCGGTCAGGAATCCAAAATGGGTTTCACTAGCTCAATAAAATCAAGGTTGTTGGCAGGGCTGTGTTTCTTTTGGAAGCCCTAAGGAAAAATCCGTTCCCCTGCCTTTTCCAGCTTCTAGAAGTTGCCTGTATCCCTGGGCTCATGGCTCCTTCCTGCACCTTCCAAGCCAGCAACAGAGCATTTTTCCTTCTCTCTCTGACTCTAATGCCCCTGCGTCCCTCTTACAAGGACTCCTGTGATGACACTGGGCCCACGTGTGTAACCCAGGGCAGTCTCTCCATCTCACGACCTTTATCTCCATGACATCTGCAATGCTCCTCTTGCC
This sequence comes from Lemur catta, assembly GCF_020740605.2. Lineage (NCBI taxonomy): Eukaryota > Metazoa > Chordata > Mammalia > Primates > Lemuridae > Lemur > Lemur catta. The sequence goes on along the minus strand of NC_059142.1, from coordinate 21,882,035 downwards.
ATGTAAGATAACCTCTTCACAGTTTCCAGAGATGAGGACATGGACATCTTTGAGGGCCATTATTCTGCCTACAGCATGGCCTTTTTAGAGTCCCTTTGAGCTTTGCAACCCCAGGACTCCATGATCATCTGTTGTCACTGACCCATGGCTCTGTCCATATTTGTTCTTTCAGAGGAAACAACGTTTGAAGCAGGAGTGAAAGTTCAAATCCACAGTCAGTCTGAGCCGCCTTTCATCCAAGAGCTGGGTTTTGGGGTGGCTCCGGGGTTCCAGACCTTCGTGGCCACACAGGAGCAGAGGGTAAGTTCCCCGGGCTCGCCGGATCGGTGGTCCTCAGCCTACCCTGGCCACCTGCAAAGGCAGGAGGAGGAGAAATGGGATTCCCACCGCTGGCAGGAGGCTGGAGCAGGGCTGAGCTTGGCCGAGGGCTTCACGCTGAAATTGGAGAAAGATGTTGGCTACCCCCCTTCCCCACGTCTCCTGTACCACCTGTTGTTCCTGAAATCGAGGATGAGGGAAACCCAGCTTATTTTCCTTTTCACTGAATTGGTTGGGGTTGTTTTTTTTTTTTCTTTTCTAGAACATTCTGTCACAGTAGAATTTGTGCGAGTTGATTTTTTTTTTTAAATGGGGATTTTTTTTTTTTTTTTTTTTGGCCAGGGCATGCTAAGGGAAACTGCTAACCAGAGTTTGATACGTTTCATCATTGTGTTAATACAATTCAAAGCAGCCTACAAAGAGAAAAGGGACGGAGGCATCCCTCTCCCGTCACGGGGTTTAAGTGGTGTGAACTCTCGTGCATGAATTCCTGCCTGCTCTCTCTGATGTAGCCCTGGGGAGGGGACACACCCAGCCGGGACTGCTGCATCCACTCTGTCAGCCGGTGGAGGGAGGACGGGCGCAGCTTTGCGTCTGAAGTCGGTCTCACATCTCAGAAGGGAGACCTTCGCAAACTCTCAGTGGGGAGGAAGTCTCAAAGCAGGACTATGGAGAGACACACTGTTTCTCTCTCTCATCTCCTGGATACTTGGCGTCTGGTTTGCCTGGAATAGAAGCGCGAGAGGCTGTGACTGGGAGGGCATCCTAAACCAGACCATCCTAGACAATTTGCTGGAGGAGGCTTCGGGAAGAGTTGAGTCAGTGGGTGGTGGAGACACCAGCTCTAGGGTGTGAGAAGGGGAGAACTGGGGAGAACGGTGGTGCAGAGTAAGGAAAGGTGTGTGCACGTAACTTAGGAGCTCAGTTTGTTTTTAAAATCTAGTTCAAACGTCATCTTTCATCTAGTAATGATTGCAGCTGTTTAGCCATTTTGTAAAGCGGTATCTGCATTAAAAAACTGGTTATAAATCTATAAATGAGCTTTACTTTTGACCCTCTGGGGAAGCGTCGATGGTACAGGCCTCACAAACCGTCCCCTGTACACGATGCCTGGGCAGTTGGTGAAGGCCAAGGTCAACCTTCACTGCAGCACATAGAAGGTGGGATGGCAGCTTTGAGGCAGGGGCGGGGGTGCTGGGAGGTTAGCCTGGCCTCTACGGGCCCCCCAAGACTGAGGCAGGTGGTATGAGCAGAAATGGGGGTGTCCAAGGATATGCAGGGTGGGAACCAAAAGGTACAACCAGAAAAATGCATCCTTGAGGACAAAGAAGGGTGTGAGACAGACGGCAGGGGGACAAGTTTAGGGCTAAGGTTTGAGAGTCAGGAAGAGTGAGAACATGGATTACCCTGTAAAGGCGTGCAGACGGACAGGCAGCCCCCAGCTACTAGCTTAGGTGGGCTCCTGAGTACTGTCGAAGGTAAGCAAAGCCAGACACTAGGTGACATGGTAAGGGCAGATTTTGATATACTATTGCAAGGTCCAGCATGATCTGAACTCAACTCTGATTTGCACAGAGGGGACTGGGTATGTTAAAGGGAGGCTGAGGGAGGGGAGGGAGGGATGTCAAGGGCTTGAGCAGAGTCAGGGAAGTGGAAAATTACAACAACCAGAAGGGGAGTGGGGGTTGGTCCCTGTGAAACCATCTGGGTTTGCTTACTTGTGCTAACTGGTGCTTAGTGAAGTTAGGCTCCTGCCCTCCCACAGAGCCTGGGAGACAGGGGCCTTGGATTCAGGTGTTGTCCAGAACAAACAGTAAATTCTTTTGGCAGCCTTGAGTTTCCTCATTCAGGCCCCTTAAGCGGGGCTAGTGTCATCCTGTGGATGTGGCCTTGAGCTGTTAGAAACTATGTTAGTGTTCGTTCAAGCCTCCGTGGGCCAAGGTTGAGACCTGGTCAAGGAGAGGGCTCAGGGGAGCCTGGCTGGAGTTTGGTCAAAGAGAGAACATTTTCAGCACTCCCTTCTGTTGTGTGAGTAAACCCACGTCCCTTGAAAGACCCAGGCTCAGATTGGACTAACAAATGTGTATATGAATTCTTTCACTATCTAAAAGTAAATTTTTGACTAGTTGTCCAAGGCAAATCTGACTTTGTGGTTTGTCAAATGTACCTGCCACCACTGCCATGAATTATTTACTCGTGTTGACATCTGTCTGGTGTCGACATTGCTATTGCCGTGCAGAGTGAGCCAACAGCATTCCTTGAAACGGGAAGCGTAACTTCTTCCCGCGCTAGCCAAGGCTGGAGAGGAGAAAGTTCTTGGTAAGCTGCTCTTTTTCATCAGCCTGAGAAACGTGCTTATTCCCACCCCCACCCCACCCCACGCCCCTGATCCCAGCTCACCCTCCATGAGTGAGATGGAAGAAAGTTCTGGGCTGGGTGGGAAGTTGGAGCTGATGACTTCTAAGAAGCCTTAAGTCTGTCTTTCTCTTCCCACTATGAAACAGAAGGACTCCCCGTGGTGAGTAGGATGAGGAAATAGAACGTCTTCCCAGCTTCAGAGGGCAGATTTGTGGTTTGCTTTGAAGTATAGTCTCAGAAAATCAGCCTCATTCATATCAGTACTTTCATGATTATTATAACTAATAAGATATTTGTTAAACATTTTACAGTCTTCGAGGCATTTCCGCATCATCTCGTTTCATGGTTTCATTTATATTAATAGAAAAATACAAAAACACATCCCAGAGCTAAATCTAATAATATATTATGTTTACATGTATATAAAAGAGCATATTCATAGAAAATAAGACTTGAAGGAAATAAGCCAAAATACCCACAGTGGGGGAATTATGAATGATTTATTTTCTTTTCTGGGCTTCCCATGTCTTCTATCATGTGCATTTGTTCTATTTAATCATTCAGCAATATCTGTTGAACACCTACTGTGAGTGAAGTGACGGAGCTACAGACCCAGTCTCTGCCCTCATGTAGCCTGTAGATTCGTGGTGCCTTTAACAAAGGGGAAAATAATGTTAAGCCAGGTATTAATATAATTTGGGAATTGTGCCCCATTTGTATGTTCTCATTCTGCCAGTATGCTAACCTACCCTGTTGACCATGGCCCTCAAACACAGAAGTTCATTGATTTTAAGAGGCATTTTTTTTTTCACATTTTAACATTTCTGAAATCAGGATATTTTTTTACAATCAAACAGATCTTAACAATTACAATGGACAGTATTTCTCTTTCTTGGCGGTTCATAAAATCATGGTGCATCTCACAGTCTATGGCCCATCAATGAAATATGGCGGCCACATTGCTGTCAATCAGGGTTCTGCTGCTTCCACTCAAAGTTCAAGGGAGCCTTGCAAGAAGGCCCTTTCCTGGAAGGTTGGTGTGAATCTTACTTAGGAACATTGACCCCAGAGTAAGAGCCCTAAGAGGACCTGGTGACTTAAAGGAATCCTCCTGTGAATCTTTCTGTAAGTGGGAAAGTCCTCTGCATGGTAGCAATTATCCCCACCCCAATGCATAATTACATACACACACACACACACACACACACACACACACACACACACACACATACCCCTTTCAATTTTTTTTTAATTTTATTTTGTAATCCAAAAGAATACAATCTTGAACTGCAACACAGACAAAAGATTGCTATTTTTTAATCTGCATTTGCCCTAAACACAATTAAGCCGAGGTTGTCCCTGCCTTCCTGGACAACTTGAGAAATGCCTCCCTGGCTAGCTCAGTGGGTGTGGATGCCCTGCACACTCCCAGAACCACCACCGCCAGAGACAGGCAGCGGGAAAACTAGAGGCAGAAATAGAACCCTGGGGCATGGGGAAGAATAGCAACAGTTACTACTGATGGAGCGCACACTGTCTGCCAGGCATTATGGTACACAGACACTTGAGATGCACTATCTCATTTAATCCCTCACAACAGCCCTGCAAGGGAGGTATTGTTATCTCCGCTTTCCATGTGACAGAACTGCACGGTTAAGTGCCTTGCTCGGGCTGCATGGCTAGGAGAGCAGCAGGGCTGGGCTTCAAGCCCAAATCTATCAGGTTCCCCAGCCCGTGTTCTTTCTGCTCCACCACACTGCACGGTTGGGTTGTAACTCAGGGAAACTGTCTAGGGAGAGCCCACTGGGAGGTAATCCAGGGAGGGATTGGCTGGTGGGCATTTTCTTTTCCTACTGTGAGCCCAAAGAAACAAGGATGCCTGGTACCATGCAGAGCAAACCAGCCTAGGAGCCCAGAGGCCTGGATTCTAGTCCTGGTGTGTCGTGGGACGTTGGGCAGGTTGCTCCCCTCCCTGGGCCTCAGTTTTCCCATCTGTGGAATGAGAGGATTCAATTAGATGACCTCAAAAGGCCACCAGCTTTCCCAGCCTGGGAGTCCTTGCCTGTGCTCACTCAAAGGCACAAGGATCACCTGGAAGTTTGGCCAATGGTAGTTCCACACCCACTTCCTGCTCTGCCAGCTGTGACCCCCTCCTTCATGCCAGTTCTCAAGGTAAATCATGACAAGGATGTGAGATGAATGGCCTTCCTAAGCCCTGCTCAGCCCATCCACTGCCCTCCCTCTCTCCAGCCTCACGGTCTGCCGGCCAGCATGTGCCCCACGTCCCGGTGGCAGGGAGCCATCCACCACACACTGCACGCTCTTGACATCTGCCTCTGTGCATCCGCACCCTCTGTTCCCTTTGCCCAGAAGCCCTTCCTTGTCCCATCTACCTGGCAAAGGCCGCTTCATGCTTCCAGATACTGCTCAGAGATCATGGCCTTCCCTGTCCCATCCCGCTACCCTCCAAGGAACAGTCGGCGGCTCCCTACCACACTTTGCACATCATTTATTCCTTCAGCAGCTATTCATTGCATACCAAATGTGCTGGGAAGGTGAAGGTAAGCAAGGCCTGGCCCCTGCCTTGGAGCACTCAGAGAATGAAGTAGGGATTTGGCATTTTTTTTGGTCACACTCCTAAGAGATAAAACATTCTTGCAGGCTCACCTCCCCTTGTGGATCACTGCTCCTGACAGACACCCGCCTCTCCAGTGCTGCCTTCTTCAGCCTCCATCAGCCCCTGCCTCACTGTAGACTGGGAGCTCCCTGAGGGCAAGGATGGTGTCTTTCGGGTCCTGTGTTCCCAGTGCCCTCCTTACAGATGAGCTCCATAGATAGCGTTGTCGAAAGAATGAATGGACCATCCAATGCTACCATCTAGTGTCCCTGCCCCCCCCCACTCACCTCTGCCAAAATGCCCATTAAAATCTGCCCTGAGGTCCCTCCTTCTCCCTGAGGCTGTCAAGCTAGGCAGTGACAGGTGATGATATCCGTATCATTTCTGGCTGCAAACTTAGACACTCTGATCAAAGCAAAAGCTCATGAAAGGGGTCTGTGTAGATGAGAGTGGATGAACAGAAGAGAGAGCCAGGCCAGAACTCTGGAATTTGGGGAGAATTAAAAGAGCAAGTGAATTCATGTATGTGAATGTGCAAAGCTGGGACATCCATGCGGTAAGAGGACAGCACCACACTGTGCTGATACGGTAAAGGCAAACACAAATGTTCAGGCCCTACCAGTCCCGGTCAGGTCTTTGGCAGGTTGTCTGGGCCCAGTTGGCTCCTGCAGAAACCTAAGCCTTTGCCTTTGGCATAAGTGGGCCACATTTCCAACATTTGGAGGGAATCGTTGCCAGGGCTCACAACAAGAAACAGCATCCCTCACTCCACCCCCAAGTAAAAAGGCCCAGGCATTGGGTGCGACACCCGCCGCCTGCTTCTGACACCTCCACTGAAGCTTCCAAATACAACTTCCTAAGTGCCTTTCAAAAGAGAAGACTCATTTGTCAATCTGACAGCCAGATCCATGGTCCTTAATATCTGTGTTTCACAGGCCCCATTAGAAATGGAGCCCTGCCCAGCTGTTTTTTTTCAAGGCAGAGGAGAGAATTTATTACACATGCCTTTAGTGACTTCCAAATGGCCAAAGCCGGAGCTGCATAAATATGGCAGCATCTCGTTCTGCCCCATCGAAGCACTGCTGTGTGGCCGTTCCCTCCACCATCAACGGGGCACACTGCTTCCCATAAATAGCCTGAAAATAAGAATCGATTAAACATCTACTAGCTTAGCTACTTAATCACGTGTTGCCACTCAGCCTCCAAAGTAGAAATATCATCAGATCCCCAGATGGTTGTACCAAGAGTCGGGTTTTCACCCTTTTTCCTGCACATTGTGAGCTTGGTTTTCTCAAGGTGGAGTTGATGGCAGGAGGGTAGGGGAGGGATGAGAAGGGGTCTTAACAGAATTGCCGATTGGCTGGGATGAGCTAGGAATAGTGCCCAGCTCTGTCGGGGGAATCCAAAAACTAATCACATAAAAGTATGTTCAAGTCTTAGGAGGAGACAAAACCATTCTTCATCCTGCCTCCCCCTCTACCTTGCAGTCTCTCCCTCTCCTTGACTTTGTGCCAAAGAGTCACCAGAGAGTTCTCTATACAGTCGTCCCCCATCCGCCATTTCACTTTCCACAGTTTCAGTTACCCACAGTCAACCATGACCTGAAAATATTAAATAGAAAATGCCAGAAATAATCGATTCCTAAGTTTTCAACTGCATGCTGTTCTGAGTAGTGTGATGAAATCTCACACCATCCCACCGGGATGTGAATCGTGCCTTTGTCCAGCCTGTCCACACTGTATCCACCACTCACCCATTAGTCACTTAGCAGCTGGCTCGGGGGTCAGAAGGACTATCTCGGCATCACAGTGCCTGTGTTCCAGTATCCCATATTTTACTTCACAATGGCCCCAGAGAGCAAGAGCCCTTATTCTATTTTAGTATTAGCATTAATAATTGTTGTTAATCTCTTACTGTGCCTAGTTTATAAATTAAACTTTATCATAGGTATGTATGCATAGTGAAAAACATAGCGTATGTAGGGTTCGGTACTATCCCCAGTTTCAGGGGTCCACTGGGGGTCTCGGAACGCAGGCCAGCCCACATCTCTTTGCTGAGCTCCAGACCTAACAGTCAAGGTGCTGCAGTCCCGTGGGCATCTCGAATCAACAGCCCAAACTAAATTCAAACTCTTCCTGTTGCCACAACTGCACCCCAAAATTGTTGCTCCCCCTAGATTCCCCGACTCTGTGAATGGTCTGAGTGCAAATCCGCATTTGCTAGATGTGGGACCTGGTGGCCTCCCTCTCCCCATCTGTAAAATGGGGATAATGGTGGTTCCTAACTCAGAGGGTAACTGGAGTACTGAGTTACTACGTGAAACACCCATAGAAGACTTTTTGGCATACAGTGAGTGCCCAGTAAATGCTAGCTATTATTATCCCCCACACTACTTTAATTCAGGTCTTTATGATTCCTCACCTGGATAAGAACAGCTCCCTGGGCTCCCTGCTGCCCACTTTGTCCCTCCCCGATCCATTCCCTGCACCAACAGCATCGTTCTAAAATGCACCTCTGAGCATCTCCCTTCCTGGTCTGGCCCCGCCTCCCTTTTCAGCAGCATCTCACTCTACCCCCAGCCTCCCACGCCACGCACCAGCAATGTCAGACAGCAGCGCTACTCCTGAGCATCACACTCTCTCCTGCCTCTCCCTCTGCCAGCGACACCCTTCCCACCCTTTCCTCACCTAGCTCGCATGTGTCCTTCCTTCAAGATTCAGCTCCAACGTACCTCCTCCAGAATACCGTCCTAGAGTATTCTGTGGGAATCTCTAGCGTCAAATGTATACGTTATGACCATCTGTTTACTTAGCTAGCTCCCCTACCAGACTGGGAACTCTTTGAGGATGTGACTCTATTTCATTTCTGTGCTTTATATCTTGGTATTTCATGTAGTGCCTTACATATAGAAGATGCTCGATAAATTGTATCAAATGGAATGAATGAATAAATTAATGCATGGCAGGGGGCTTTATCGTGTCACACTCTGCCTGATACCTATTAATGTCTTTCCCGACCCATAGCATAGGGTCCAACTTCCACCACCCGGCTCCAGCTGTCACCTTTCCCAGTGATTAAATCCCGCTGTACTCCAGCGCACAAGCCCCTTATCTACACACTGCCCCACACACAGGCCTTGAGCTCCCTTCCCACCCAACTCCATGACCATTTCATCCTGACTCACTCATTTATTTATTGAATATCTACTATGTGCCAGGCCCTGTGTTAAGCATGGGGGACACAACAGTGACCTAGCCTGGCCCGATTCTTCTCACAGGTTGCAGGCAAGCAGGAGAGGCGGCCAATCAATCAATCAATTGATCATGGGTTAAGAGTTTTATCTGTCTGTGTAATATACCTCCAATGTATTGCAAACTTCTTAAGGGAAAAGATTAGGGCATATAATTCTTAGATGCAATATTGTTCAACGATCTCTGAGGGCTAACTTCAATAATTTACAGTCCATTTAAGTTCTGCTTAGGCTTCAGATACAGTAGAACTGAATTTAAGCAGTCTCTAACACTAGGAATATTTTTAAAAGCCCTTTTATTGAGTACATGGGAAAAAGGATAAGCCAGAAATGGAAGTAACTGCCATGGCAGCCCCAGCCCAGTGCAAAGTCCAGACCTTCAGTGGTGCCCACCCTCCGTAGCTTCCCTCAGGGGACACTAGGCTCTCCTGCACCCTCTCTGCACTGGCTCTGCCACCAGAAGGAGGTTGCTTATCTCTCAACGGCTTATTTCCTCCTTAGACCCAGGCAGAGGGAAGGAGGCCTGATGTCTATTGACTTACCTACTTTATCTTACTCAGGAGACAAGTTAATAAATCAGAACATTCTTTGGTCGGGTCCTGCTGCCCAGTCCCACATTATCTTTTGATCCATGAGCAGCTCGCTGTCTGAACTCTGACCGGTGTGGCCCTGGTGTCTGACTTTTTTCATAAGGGAGGAAAAAGTCCGTAGAGGACACTTCCATACATAGGCTAAAGGCCAACTGGGAAGGTGAAATAATCACACACAAAAAAAAATCTTTTAGAAATATCAACCATAATGGATGAATGAATAGGAACAATCCTACTGACTGTCACCCTCCCCTAGCAAGGGCAAGGGAAGGGGGTGCCCGAAAAAGACATCTCTTTCCTGCTCTCCCCTCCTCCTTCATGCTTGAAAACAACTGTTGCCCAGCCATCGGAGCAGGAGAAGTCCCTGAATTTGTTTATGTTGTGACAGCCCCAGTGATCATTCTCTGTAGGCTCATAAATCTTAGCACTTACCTATTAGACCGCTCTATCCCCAAAACACCTCTGGTCTCTCACCTACTGAAATATCTCTCTCTCCCTCTCTCTCTCTCTCTCTCTCTCTCTCTCTCTCTCTCTCTCTCTCTCTCTCTCTCTCTCTCTCTCTCCCTCTCTCCCTCTCCCTCTCCCTCTCCCTCTCCCTCTCCCTCTCAGCATTTAAAATGTTTTAACAGCAGCCAACTGGCCATTAATATAAATTTACCTAATAACACAAGTGATTTGCATGTCTGGCTCCATCCAATGAGAGAAGGCCCTTTGAAGGCAAGGATTCTGCAGCAACTAGCACGAGCCTAGCATTGTAAATCAATGAATGAATAAATGGCAGGCGTAATCAATATCGGTTCATTGATTGCTACAAATCCTGCAGCAGAACCTCTTGTGGAAGGAAAAATCATTCTGACATGAATCGTCACTCCCTGATTTATCTGCTATATGTTTTGACATAGTACTCAGAGTCCGTAAAATGGGACCTTTGACGCATTTGGGTGACAAAAGACAGAAAGATGGTGTTGGGCCAAGGTCTGTAGGAAAGCCCAGGGGACTGCAGATCAGATAAGTGGAAGGGGAGCTGGACCCCAGCAAAGAAGCCACCTGCCTCTTGGAGGGGGCAGAGGAGACCGCTGTTGAGGGGAGTGGAAACCTGTAAACTGGTAGAGCCTCTGGGCTGGGATGATGGGTGGGGATTTGGTAGGATCCATTAAAATGAAAAAGCATGCATTCCCTTCATCCCAGCACTTCCACTTCTTGGACTCTGCCCTAAAGAAATACATAAACATGTACACCAAGGAGAATGGATGAAGATCTTTTCTGCAGCCCTGTTTGTATGAGCAGAAATTTAGAAACAACTTCAAAGTCCATCAATAGAAGAATGATTAAATTAAGGAGGGCGAATGCAAATGCATTTTCCCCACCCCCCTGCAAAAATTAAACTGAGTAAGGAAGATTTAGAAGTCCATTGGGGAAGTTTTCCAAGACTTATTGGTAGGTGAAAAAAGCAAGTTGCAGAACAATACATACAATGTGGTCCCATTTGCATTAAAAATACCCACACACTAAACTATGTATTTATAAATGCACATATATATATATATATATATATGCATATAGCATCCAGAAAAATTCTAGACAGGTGCATACCATACCGAGAGCTGCCCAGAGGAAGGGAACAGAACTGAGTGTGCAGGAAAATTTTTCACTTATTCTGGGTCCCTGGAATATTTATACAAGAATGAATTTGTGTTTTCATGTATTAATTGTGCAGTTTTTAAAGGATGTACATAATGCAGCTATTTATAGAAGAGTTTTATGTTTGGACCTGACATCTAGCAGACAGACTGGCTCACATAAAGGAGGAGGGGCTGGGCCTGCTCCCTGGGCTTGTCCTGCAATCCCTTCCCCAGAGGACGCCTCCTCCAGACGCCTTCTCCTCCCAGCGCGTGCAAGGGCCCCAGGGAGAGGCCTGTGGCTCTGAAGTTTCCTTTTCTGGAAAGGCAACTTCTTAAAGATTTTTGTCTGATTTTGAAGTTAGTTTAAAAAAAGTTCCCCAAAATTGTGGAAGGGTACACAGGTTCTAGCAGTGCCAGTCACCACGCCCGCAGCCCACCATCCACGCAGAATGGAGTTAATTAGTTCAATGGGCTGGATGAGACCCAGCTGGGTTGGATCGAGTTGAGTAGGTTGGATCAGACTGACAGCTGTCCTTCACCATTCCTTAGCTCCTAAAGTCGCACCCTCCCCTTCCCTACTCGAAGCCATCGGTTTCTGGGCTGCATCACCGGGATGTCCCGCCCTCTGTTTTAGGAAGTCACATCTCCTTGTCCCACTGTAAAGATGACGGGTCCCGCACGTCCAGGCCTTTCACTTGCTCCGTGTCTGTCCCCGGGACTGAGACTCGCTTCCATCCATGCCAAGCCCCTGTCCCAGTGCTCAGGTCCCAGCAGGGGCTCAGACAGCGTGTGTTGAATTGAACTGAGCTGAGCCCCCAAAGCCCACCCACAGGCCTGATGGGAGCCCGCAGCAGGAGCAGACCGGCCGGGGAGGGTGCACTCAGGGGTGGTCAGGCTGCCCTTGAGGTCAAGCACGGAGACCAGCCCCAGCCCTGGGCAGCTGCTTCTGTGACCTGAGGGGTGATGGGGAGACTGGCCCACCCACCCCCCCGGAGGCGTTTCTGGTGCCTACTGAGTGCAGAGGGCAGAGAGGAGCCTGGCTGAGGCACGCTCAGAACCTCGGCCAGGAGAAGGACCAGGAGGGCCTCCCCACCTCTCAGAGGGTCACAGCAGTGGAGGGGACATCACCCTGAGGAAGACTTTCAAGGCATTGTAACTGGTACAGTGACTTGAAAGTCTTCCACAGAGTACAGAACCTGTCTGAATGCAGCACAGCCCTCCTCTCAGGTGTGCCTCTCCCATCTCGTCAGGTAGAAATGACTGGAAACCATTTCTCAGAAAAGAAAACTGGAGCGTGGAGAGTTTTACGAAACTTGCGCAAGGACACACAACTAGAAAGTGGCACCGCCTGGGAATTAGGATCAGCGTGACCCCAAGGCCCAGGCTCTAACCATTGGGCAACACTGCCTTCAGGTGCGCCGGCGTGTTCTGCTCTGAGGAACCCAGACATGGAACCCAGAGGCCTCCCCCGGGCAGGTGCTGTGAGGAAGCCCCGGTGCTAGGGAAGGATGGTCAGCTCAGCAAACGGAAGTAGAAATTACCAGAAGGCCTGGGGAAAGGGGAGGGGCGCTATGCAAACCTGCAACCCGCAGAGGCAGAGGGCAGGGAGCCTGTTGTAGAAATGCCCAGGGCGGGGTAGGGGGAGTGGGACGGAAAAATAGGAAAAATAACCATAGCACCCCTACTTAGAAAAAGCGATGGTTATGACTTTGGTACGTTACCTTGCAAGTTTGTCTGTATACGGCATTGTTTGTTCCTGCCTAGTGAGGGCTCTCGGGAGTGCGAGGGGCAGAGAGCCTCGGGCGCTAGCTGGAGCCAGGGGTCATGAGGGCTGTGAAGGGCTTGCTGGGACACAAGCAGCGCACCTGCGGGCACCGAGGCTGCGCACCAAGGAGCTGCTCCTCCTTCTTCTCGCTCCATGGACGCAGGTCCCTCTCCCCTCTCCCCTCCCCGCCGCTGCCAGGCCTCCTCCCCCTGCTCACGCACGGTTTTCACCTCCTCATAAGCCCCCAACCCAAAGCCCACAGAGGCCAGACCCTCTCAGTAGGGCTCTGGGTGGGCAGGTTGCGACGATCGTCTCTAGTCCGATTTGTTCATTGGATTGGATGTTGTTTCCCCCTTTTGTCCCTCAACATGGCTTCCCACAAACCCCTTCTGCTGTCACGCGGAGGTCTCGGTAACATCACCCGCAGCGTTCGGTCACAGTTCAGTGAGTGGGGCTACCATCCTTGACTCCATCATTCCTAGTGTGTCGGGACCACCGGTGTGACAGTGGCGATGACTGGGCGCCACGCACCTGCTTCTTTACCCAGGCTGCCCCGTCGCAGCCTCCTTCAAGGCTTCTGTGCCCAGCTCGCAGGTGGCGGTGCAGAGATGCAATTCACACCCAGACCCTTCGGCTCCCAAAGCCTGTGCTCTTGGCACCACCCCACGCTGCTTCCGAGCTCACAGGCCACCAGAGGCCACTCCTTGTGGACAGAACTCTTGGTCTTGTGGACCAAGAGGAAATGAGACCCTTGAGTGAAGAGAATTCGTTTCAGAGCCACACAGCTCTTTCTCATGCCAGCTTCTCTTCCACTGTGATCGCCGTTGTGTTATTTCACAAGCTTCCAGGAAACTACTTTGTGACAGCAACCCACTTCCCGGTGGGCAGCAGGCACTGCCGTTACGAGTGCCCTGACTCGACTCCTGGCTGTTCCCCCAGCCCAGGCTTTCTCATTCCTCAATCGATCCTACTAGAAATGAGGGTGAGTCGCTGTTGAAATTTTCCGAGGAAACGCGCACATTTTGTCCGCACACCATGGCAACGGTCAAAACACGCAGGACGGTCTGCTGGGCGCCATGCATCCAGGCAGCACAGAGGCCCGCCCGGCCTGGCATTCATTTTTACATCTCTTTCCCGTGTGTTTTCTGGCAGGGAACTGGATTGTTTATTCATCCTCTTCCCAGTGGGGAAATAAATGTGTCATTACAGATCAGAAATGAAAGCTAAGCCCCCTGCCTGCTGCCTTGCTACGCAGGAGAGAGGAAGCAGCAAACCCAGCCCTGGAGTAGAGGACAGAGGCCCTGGTGACAGTCCTAACTCCCATCCGCTGTCGAGGTAGCCATGAGCAGGTCAGCTCTACCTCTTTAGGCCTCAAACTCTTTCCCTGTCGAATGGGCTAAAAAGGCCTCGCTTGCCTCGCTTGGCTGTTGAGAGCAGCAGATCGGTAGTAGCTATGCACGTACTGCAGTTGTGAAGTAGCTACATCACCCTTTTCTGGGTGGAGAGGCGGTGGCACGTGGTAGCGTCAGGCACACCTGACCCAAATCTACTTCGGAAATGGCACTTATCCCCTGTAGTAAAGGTGGCCTGGTGTTGAGATGGCTTGGACCAGTGGTGGCAGTGAATCCTCTGACTTCCTCTTCTAGCCAAGAGGTAGGCACAGATTGTGTATTTACCCTCTCACTTCAAACAACAAAAACAAAATCTGTGAAAAACGATTTTCAAGACACTGAACATTAGACAACAAAGGACGGTGGCCCCAGAGAGATGGGAAACGAGAAAAGGTGAGCCTTGCGATTGCCCCAGCTCATGTCCTTGAGAGACTCCAGGCCCCGGTGCAGCCCTAGGCAGAGGCTGGTGACTCCCTGAGCTGAGGACACAGAGCTGAGAGTCCGAGAAGACCAAGGCAGCTGGAGTTCGTAGGACAGAGTCCCAGAGAGGAGAGGACGTCACAGAGAGAGAGCCCCAGAGATCTGTAGAGGGTCCTCCTTGGGAATTCGGCAGATTCCCGATTGGGGTGTGCATGTGAGAAAACTACCCCAAACCAGGGAAAGAACAAGCTGGGAGGATTAGAGGAGGCAGTGCCCGGCACGCACACAGAGCTGGGAACAGTGCCTGTTGCTCCCAGTCCAACTGGAAACCCTCACAATGCAGGGGCAGGGGACACCAGGTAAAGTATCCGTAAGGATCTTGCATCAGGACTGGGGAATAATTAGCCCTAGACTAAACGCTGTTCTGCTTTTGCCTAACAAATCTTAAAGCAAAACCCAAAAGGGTCAACCTATCTCCAAGTAACTTAAATGTGTCCCAGAACAAAGCTCAAGAATATTTATAGGAATATAAAGATATCCGACACACAACATGATAAAATTCACAATATCTGGCATCCAATCAAATATTACCAGGCATGCAAAGAAGCAGAAAAATATGATCTGCAATGAGGAGAATGATCAATCAATCAAAAACATCCCAGAACTGATATATGTTAGAAATAACCAACAAGGACATTAAAATAGTTACAGCTAAATCTCATAAATTCAAAGTATGGACATGGAATGTATTTTTTAAAAGACTCGAATTGAACTTCTAAAGATTAAAATATCTTAGGTGAAAAATACATGGGGGATTAGCAGCAAATTAGACATTGCAGAGGAAAAGATTAGTTAACTTAAGGAAATAGAAATAAAACACAAAGAAAAAAGAATTTTTACAATGAAGAGTATCAGGGACTCATGGGACAACTTTATATGTCCTAACGTATGTGCATTTGGAGTCCAAAGAAGTGGGAAGAGGCGGATTGGAGGGCAGATAAAAATTTTTGAGAAAACAATGGCCAACTTCTTTCCAAATTTGATGAAAACCATAAACCCACAGATCTGAAAAGCTCAAATAACCCCAAGCTCCACAAAACATGAAGAAAACTATACCAACATTGCTCAAAATCCATGATAAGAGAAAATCTTAACAGCATCTGGAGAAAAATAACTCGTTACATGCAGAGGAATAAAGAGAAGGATGGCGATAGATTTCTCACCAGAGACAATGCAAGTGAGCAGACAGCAGCATAACATCTGTAAAGCAGTGGAAGAAAAATACTCGAGAAATCTATACCTCATGAAAATATCTTCCAAAAACTAAGCAAAAGAAGGCTTTTTCAGACTAATAAAAGCTGAGATCCAGCAGTTCCTTACTCCGGCAGGTCTGTGCTCCAAGAGATTGACCTTCAAATAAAAGGAAAATGGCACCAGATGGAAATATGGATTCATACAAAAGACAGAGAGAGCACTGGAAATTGTAATTACAGTGGTCAACATATATTTTCTTATTATCTAAATTTACTCAAAAGATAATTGACTGCTTAATTAATAACAATGTATTATAAAGTTTATAACCTATGTATAAGTCAAATGAATTCAGCAATAACATAAAGGCCAAGATCCCCAAGAAGGGAAAAATGAAAGAAGACCACTGGGAAGTTCTTACACCCTACATGAAGTATTAATACTATAATGTCACTTGAAGATAGACTATTATGAATTAAGATTTATACTATAAACTCTACAAGAACCACTAAAATAGCAAAACAAAAATTTTTAGCTTATCCAACAAAAAAAGTCCAATTTTAGCTCAAAAATACTTTGCCTTCATTTACTCCAATAGAAAGCAGACAATGAGGGAAAAGGGAGCAGAGAATAAATGGGACCAGGAAAACATGTATAACAAGATAATGGACTTAAATCTACCACATCAATAATCATGTTTAATACAAATGGTTTGGGTGTAGGGAACCCACGGCCTTCTGATTTCAAGATTGTTCTTTTTTAAGCACCAAAGGAGGCAAGAAAATCTTCATCTTTCTCTCCTGCATCCCTTGTAATAAAAGTTGTTCAGTAAAATTTGGATTCAGCCAAAAGGCCCCACTCAAGGATCCAGAAAGCCACATGTGGCCCCAAGGCCGCAGGTTCCCTACCCCTGCAAGCAAGTCCAAACTGTATACTGGTCACCCCAAAAAATATTTTTTAAATATTAAGATATAAATAGTTAAAAGGATGGAAACATGTGTATCATACTTACGTTAGTCAAAAGAAAGTCGAAATGGCTGTACTAATATCAGACAAAGGAGACTTCAGAGCAAATAATACCACCAGGAATAAACAAGGTCATTTCATAAGGATGAAAAGGTCACTTCATCAAGAGGACATAATAATCCCAAACATTTATGCACCTAATAGCAGAGTTTCAAAATACGTAAAGCAAAAACTGATAGAACTGCAAAGAAAAACAGACAAATTCACAAGTATGGCTGGAGACTTCAAAACCCCTCTTTCAATAATTGGTAGAACAAGTAGACAGAAAACCAGCAAAGATATAGAAGATTTGAGCAATACTATGAACTAATTTGGCCTAATGGACATTTATACGGTACCCCGTGCAACAATGGCAAAAACACACATTCTTTTCAAGGGCGGCACAGCACATTTATCTAGATAGACCATATTCTGAGCTATAAAACAAGCTTCAATAAATCTAAAAGGATTCAAGTCATACAAAGTGTGTTCTGTGATCATAATGAAATTAAATTAGAAATCAGTAACAGAAAGACACCTGGAAAATCCCCAAATATTTAGAAGCAAAATAACACACTCCCAGATAATCCATGGGTGAAAGAAGAAATCAAAAGGGAAATTAAAAAGTATTTTGAAGTGGATAAAAATGAAAACCAATCATATCAAAGTTTGTGTGATGCTACTAATGCAGCACCAAGAGAGAAATTTATAGAATTAAACACCTATATTAGAAAAGGAAGAAAAGTCTCAAGTCAATGACCTCAGCTTCCACATTAAGAAACTAAAAAATACAAGAGCAAATTAAATCAAAAGTAAGCACAAGAAGGGAAATGATGATTGTAGTAGGAATCAATAAAATAGAAAAACTATAGAGAAAAACAATGAGGCCAAAAGATTTTTTTTATATTAATAACATTGATAAACCTTTAACCAGAATGATCAGAAAAGAGAAAAAACACATTATCAATATTACAAATGAGAGAGGTGATACAGCACAGATTCCATAGATATAAAAGGGTGATTTAAGAAAATTATTAATAACTTTATGCCAATAAAGTCCTAATCACTTTCAATCCTAAAGCTAAAGTGCTTTTTCCACCCATGCACTCCCCGAGGCCCGCAACCCTCTTGCAATTCCACTCTCCGCTCTGAGTCCCATCACCCAGAAGCCCACATAGGGACCTCACTTGCCAGGTTTGACCCTGCCCTTGCACTCTCTGGGTCTTTGACCACCCCTCAGCTCTGGCCCCTGCAGGTCAGAGACAGGGCCTTGCACTGGGGGCAAGTAGCAGATGCACCTGATTAATCACCCCTTTGTTTGGGGCCCAGGCTGCTGGACAAGGGTTGCAAAGTCTTCAGAAATGGCTGCTTGATGAGGCATTAAAATCATTCCCAACAGCCAAGGCAGGAAGTGACTTTGAAGGTACAGTTGGCCTCGTCTTGGCCCACCTCCATCCCCTAATTAACCATGAAGCATGAGGGTTCACATCTCTTTAACTTTGTAATGTGTCTGCCTCTCCCTGCCCCCATCAGAGAGTTCCAGCTGTATGTGGGGCAACTGAGACGTTCTGGAAAGTCAGACATCACAGGCATGCCCCACGCTCACTCAGGCACCCTCAGTGGCTCCTTGTTGTCTAAAGAATAGACTATGGCTTCACGACACCAAAGTTTAAGGCCTCCTGTCATCCAGGTTCATACCTGATGCAACACCATGTCAAATAGAGCCACCCACTGTTTGCTGCAGGTTCCTGGCTCTGAACCTTGCCTGCTCTTTTCTGTTTCTCAGAATTCCATCTCTTCTAGCTCCTCATGTACAAATCCAACACTTCTTTCCATGCTCAGCTCAAATGCCACCTCCTCCAGGAAGCCTTCTCAGATACCCAAAAGGTCTTTTTCTCTGCATCAACTTTGGCCGTGGCTCTTGGCACCTCTGCCATACTTGAGTCATTCATACACAGATATTCTCTTGACTCCTGGACTCTCATCGTCCTTCTTTGATACCAGGATCCCCACCTTCCAACCCTTGCCCAGGCCTGGCCCTGCCATGAGGTGGCCCCATCTTTTACACCCAAGAAATCTGTATTTCAGCCATTATAAATGTCTTGTCTGTCCCCTAGAGAGCCATGCTCACTTATGATTCTGGGCTTGTGCCCATGCTGTTCCCACTGCCTTTAATGCTCTTCCTCCGAGCCTGCTTGGTAACTCATACCTTACATGAAGTATTAATACTATAGTATTTAATACTATAATGTTACTATCATTTCAAAGCCCCAGATTTACCTCCCAGATGCCCCAGGCTCCCCCCATTGCCAAGGGATCACTTACCACCCTGTACTCTCTCATCTCTTTCCATCTCTGTCCCCACACTACTCGGGGGCACCTGGAAGGCACCTTCTATACCCTCATCTTCACATCCCTGGTGCCCAACAGAGGACCTGGCCCCAGAAAGCACCTAGAACATGTTTGTGAATAAATGATTGTGCTTCAAAACTCTAAGCCATGGTTCCAGATACAGCAGGTGGCTCACCACCTCCACAAGCCTGTCCCGATTTATTAATACTTTATCCTGGACTAATAGCTGATTCCCTTTGCTGTGTGGCCTGGGGAGAGTCACTTTTCCTCTCTAGGTCTGTTCCTCTGTAAAGTGAAGGGAATGGATTTGATAGAAAAAGAGGGCCCTGCAAAATGTCCCTTTTCTGAACCTGGTTCCATGGCGCTGAGTTTTTAGCCAAAATTCTTCAATATTTATGTGTCTGGTCTCTTCAAATGGCCCATGAGGACATCCTTCAGCCTCCAGCCCAAGCCTAGCACCAGGCCGGGTGCCCCCAAAGCCCTGCTACACACCTGCTGAATACTTATTAGATGGGCCGGGGGTCCAGGACCTCGCCACCTGTTGTCAGGGTGACGGTCCACACACCATGCGTGCCACAGTTGCTACATTGTCAGAGACGGTCATTCTTCCCCCAGGTGCCACGGGTTTTAAAAGCCTTCACTTGGATGTGTTCCAGGTTGTTCTCTCTAATCCTCATGGCTCGCTAGGAAGTCCCCAATTTTGGAAGTTCTGTACTGCCCCTGAGCAATGAAGTCATGGCCTCCTCCCAGAAAGAAAGACATCAGCTCCTTCGGGGAAAAGACTGGCAGGAGGGCCCTTCACAGCGCCCCCGAGGGAATCCTGATGGGAAAGGTGGCCTGGGTGTCCTGCCGTGGTGGGGAAGCACAGTAGGTTGGGAGGTGGCTTTACCTCCCACTGGCCTGAGGCGGGAGCCCAGCTACACCCTTACCCACTGCCGGGTCTGGAACAAGGGCCTTAACTTCTCCGTCCTCATCTGTCAAAGTGAAATGAAAATCATTCCACTTTCAAAGGGCTGCGGTGAGGGTCAAATGGAAGAAAAACTAAAAATATGCTATATAGATTTTTTTCATTTAACTCCATTTTCTGTCTTTCAATTGCATATCCCTATTTTTATCCAATTTCCTGTTTTTCTCCCCTCAGCTTGTTATGTCTCATGAGGCTGAGGTTAATGACACAGAAACCATTCCCTTGCTGCTACGTCTTGCACGTGATAAACACTTAATAAATCCCCACTGGATGAACGAATAAATATAAATATCTGCAGGAGGATGGGGGAGGCATCCTCCTCCACATATTATTTGACTAATAATAATTCATGCAATCATTTTCAATAGATATACAGCCACTACTATGGGCCATTAACTTTAGAAAATTAATTTAATACAGTCTCCCCCCAAAAAAACCCTGTCCATTAAATATGATGTGTCCCCATTTTCCAGCAAGGAAACTGACCTGCCCCAGGCCACAAACCTGCTAAGTGACTTGGCTCTTATTCAAGTCCAAGTCTGTCTCTAACCCCATGTCCTTAATCACTCCCCGCAGTACTATGCAAAAGAATTACATCTTTTCCTTTCTTAAGTTATAAAAGTACATGATTGTAACCTCAAAAAAGACAGAAAAATAGAAAGAATAAAATTTCAACCACCAAAAGGCATCTTGAGTTTAAAACTTTGAAATATTCTATCAGATATCTTTTTCTGCATATAGTCTTGTGGGCTTAGTTTTTTATTTTGGGGGGGCTTTTTGGAGCCATAATCATACAGTATAAGCAGGTACATATCTTCAGTTAACATTATACTGAAAGTGTTTTTTTCTTTGTTCTTACATACTCTCCAGATCCATAATTTTAATGATTGCATAATATTTCCATCAAATGGACATATAATTTACTTATCATCCCTCTATTGTCGAGCACCCGAATTGCTTTATCTGGTTTTGCCATTGTACATGGTACTCGGCTGAACATCTTTGTGCATAGACTTTTGCGATTATTTTCTTAGGCTAATTTTGATTCTTTCCTTAGGTTTGTTTCTAAAAGGATGAGATTACTGGGTCAAGAGAAATGAGCATTTGTAAGGCTCTTGAAAAATATAGCGCCAACTGTATTTTCCCAAAGACTTTCATATTAAAAAAAAAAAAAGGAAAGAGGGACAGAGGACCAAAGGAAGCTAGGTGGCCACTGGGCATTGAGAGCCAGGCCCTGCCCTCAGGACAGCTGTTCGTGCACTGGGCTCTGTCAAAGCAGTGTGATAGCAAGAAGCAAATGATTTTGACCATGATTTGCTGGTCAAAACTAATTTCCTGTTAATTACCATTTATAGTACAGGCACTTTTGCGGCTATACAGAGGGCATCCCAGCATAGCTTTTTGAAATGTTTTAAAATGTAGTTCCTTAAAAATAGTCTTACACCAATTTATAGAAAATAGATGTAGTCTTAACTTTTACTGGGCAACTTGGATTTGTAAAGCAAGGCACAACCCAACTTCTCCACTCTGAGTCCGTGCAGGAACAGCCTCCACCCTCTGCCCTTCCAAGTGCCCCCAGCCCTAAGCCCAGCTAAGCGTGCTGACTCCGCTGGCCCTGGAGTTGGGCTGGCCTATGACGATAGGACTGGGCTATGTGGCTGGGCTGGCTTAGCCACCACGGACCTCAGCTGTAGCCCCCTCCGGAACCTCCAACCCTGAGTCAGCCCCGGAGGCAAGACACAAACCAGGGCCGCTCTGTGCAGTTCATCCCAGAACCACCAGGCCTCTGCTGGAAAATGATCTTTCCTTCACTCTCCGGAGGGCTGTTGCAGAAAGGTGATCAGTTCCTCTGCCCAGAAAAGCTTGGAAGACTCCGGGGTTTGGCAGTCAGTCAGCATAACAAATCCAGCCCTGCTGAGAACACATGTTATCCAGCATTTGAAACTTTCACGCCTCTTCCATTGGCTTCCAGCCACCTTCTTCATGTCCACCTCCCTGGACAGGTAGAGAAATGACAGGTACACAGAGATGGAAGAGACCTAAAGGTCATCGAACACTTCCCTTTGATTTGCAGTTCAGGTGTCGACGTCCAGAGGGCTGATGTCACACTGCCCTGCATCACACTAATATTTAGCATGAAGTTTTCCTGAGCTAGTTGTGCTCCAACCTCAATGTGTCGGAGGCAGCTGGGAAGCAGGTTAAATGCATATTCCTGGGACCCACCCCACAGCTCCTGCCTTACACTCTCTGAAGGCGAGCCCTGGAATCTGCCATCCCAACAAGCCTCCCAGTAATGCAGACGTATCCCAAAGTCGGAAAACTACTGAATGGTAGGTAGGACTGCAAGACCCATTTACCACTCAGTGCCCCAAGCCCTAGTTGTGCAGCTGACACTCCTAAATTGGTCCCTCTCCGTTGCTTTCACTCCCTTCCCACCTCCTTAAACATACGCACACTCACACACACACACACACTCTCTCTGGGCCTGTTGTCATTGTAGAGGTAAATAAGCAAGTTCAAATCCGGAGGGACTTCAGTACAATGTGGCCTAGGGCTCTCAACAGATGGTCAGTAGCCTTGGGAGATGACACGAATGACAGCACATGTGGGCCCGTCCTTGGCTTAAGGAGGGAACCCTGGGCACCTGGAGAAGGGCTGAAAACACACTGAGATCCTTCAGATGACAGCCCCTCACCTGCTTGAAGACACCAGCTCAATGGGGTGTTTCATTCCTATGCAGTTTCATAGCCTATTCTGCCCATTAATTTCTTCCTGAGAGCAATCCCAGATGGGAACTATATTGATTCCTGATGAATCATTCATTGGCCAGTAAACTTTATAGAGCACCCCAGGTCACCAGCCCTGAACACCCAGCGCATGACTGTGGGGACATCAGGCGCTCTGACAGCAGGGCGTGGGGAACTTGGACAGGGTCCACAGAGAGCCCCAGCTTGGCCTGAGGGCTGGGAAACGGCCTGTGAGCTGTGGTGATGTGCCCGTTCCCTAAAGGAGACTGAATCCCATGGGAGGGCTCTAGAAAGGGGTTACCTCCCCCCAACCCTCCGCCACAAACTGTCAGGAATGATGATTAGGAAAACAGCACCAAGCATGCCCATTTTTAACATTATGTCCTGCCTGGATTTTCCAACACACAGTGACTCAATCTCTCTCTCTCTCTCTCTCTCTCTCTCTCTCTCATGCACACACGCATGCCCACAGGCATGCACACATGCACACAGACACAGCTATATGTCTTGAGTGTGTTTGTGTAGCCACCTGTGCTACAGCAAAGGCTCGGCAGGGTGGGCTGGTTGGATCTTTGAATGAAGCATCCAGAGAAAACCCAGAGAACTGAAGTCCACCCCACCTCTGCAGCCAACTGTGTGACCAGAGGCAAATCGCTGGGACCTCAGTTTTCCCATCTGTCAAATAGGTTGGACTAGATTAATGCCTCTCAACCTCACTCTAGGATTAGAACCCCATAGGGAGCTTTTGAGAGCTACGAATACTTAGCCCCTATGGCAGAATAACTGAATCCCTAATCTCAGGGGTGAGCCCAGGGCTACTGTGGTTCATAAAATCGCTCCGAGGCGGTCCTGATGCACAGTGCGGTTGAGATCCTCTACCCTGAGTGACCCAGCTCTGCTATTCAGTTAACTCCACCATTTATCGTGGAGGAGACAGGACCAAGAGAACACGGAATAGTTGCTTTTCTTCTGATTCCTGAGCAGAGAGGCCAAGGGCAGAAAGGCTCAAACCATGCCATCTGGGATTCAATTTCACTTCCAAATCTCTAGAATAGAAAGAAGAGGATGTCTTGAATATAAAAATCAGACAAATAAAGAACCCAGAGCCCTGGGTTTGAGGTTTCTCAGTAGAAATATGCTGTCAAGGGATGGAAAGGATTTCCTCTTTATGGGGTTCAGCCTGGAGTGCGGGGCTGAGCTGGGAATCAATCTGGAAGGGTCCTCAGGAGCCTGGTGGTTGCAGAGAACCCTCCCCCCTTCCCCCTAGGCCTGATAATGCTCTCCAGCACCTTCCCAGGCCTCTCAAGAAAGGAAACTGCAGCAGGTGTCACCTCTGCATCTTGCCAGCCAAGCTGTCCCAGAGAAGGGGGTTGTTTATATCAAATATCTTATTCCATCCATTCTAAGTCAAATATTTCAACATCTCTGAAATAGGGATGTGTCTTACAATGGATGGCCTCTTACCATTAATCATGAGCATATTTTTTTCTTAGTGGTAGATGCAGAATAATGATACATCTTACAGAGGTTAGCATCTTAGATTTGATGATATATGATAATCTCTCTGGTCCCATCCAACATAAACTTTCTAAAAATTCCATGACTGCATGACTCTGTGGCCTTTGGTCCAGACCCTTTATCTTCAAAGAGTACATTCAAGGGGCCCCAGGGAGAGGCGCCGATTCTCCCTGGTTCTTTGCCATCCAGCGTCGTGCACAGACCAGCAGCTCAGCCACACCAGCTTGTCAGAAATGCAGGGTCTCCGGCCTTGCCCCAGACCCCGCCAACCAGAACCTGCACTTGGATAGGATCTCCTCGTGATTCCGGCACGTTCAAGTTTGAGAATTGCTACGGTCGTTCACACTCCCCCTCCAGCAAACACACACAGACACACACACAAGGACACTGAGCCATGGCCTCACTCTCTATCAGTAAGAATTTCCACGGGCCCCATTTCCCTCTGTGCTTGCATACACTGTGAGGACAGCCTGTTTCGAGTGGAAATAAGAAGGAAGGTGGTGAGGACAGAGGCACACACCGTTCCTTTGCGAGCTGGAGGTGGGGCAGGTGGATAAAGGCAGGATTGGGGCTGGGCCCACACAAGCACCTCCAGCACCCCCCACCCTTACAGACCACTGACACCCCCCTCGCTCTGCCCCTCCCCTTCCTGGGCCTCCCCTTGGAACCCATGGTCCTCCTTGACCCGCACGCAGACAGCCCACCACCTCACTGGATCCCTGACACCTAGTCTGGGCCTGGCTGCTCACGTCTGCCCCTGGACCCGAACCTGACGTCTCCTTGTGTCATCTTATTTCCAGCCCCAGCAGGACTCCCCAGGACCCACCACCCATCCATCCATCCATCCATCCATTAATTCAACAAATATTTCCTAAGCATCTGCACGGCCTGGGAGCTCACAGATGCTTGACATGGGGCCCCACCCTCAGGAGCCCACAGCCTGGGGGAGGAGGCTGCCCAGCCTGTGACCTGGGTATGATGCCTGGTGCTGAGTGCTAGAACAGGGGAAGTGCAGGGGTGCTGTGAGAGTCTAGAGGAGGAGTCCTCACTCAAACGGAGATCAGGGAAGGCTGCCTGGAGGAAGTGCTGTCTAAACTGGTCTTCATGGATTAGTAAACATTTGCTGGGTGAAAAGTGGGAGGAAAGGCATTGCAGGCATCGTGAACAGACTAAGTAAAGGCACAGAGGCAAGAAGCAGCTCGTAAGCAATTCCCATTACAGAGCATGAAGCCTGGATCAGGAAGTGGAGGAAGTAGAAATTGAGAGGCAGGTGGGGCTGGATCAAGCAGAGCCTGCAGGCCAAGTTAAGGATTCGGACTTTAACCTCAGGAATCATTTCTTCCCCAACTTCTGTTCTGTTGCACTGCAATAAATGCTAATGAGAGCCTCCAGGGTGTCCTGCAGCTGGTGAAGTTGGGGTTATGAAGAACCCCCAGACAGGCTCTGTTCCCAAAGACCCTGTGGCCTCTGGGACAGATGGAAAGATACCATCTCCTAGACAGATAAGTGGCAGCACAGGGCTGCGTCCACTAAGCAATCAGATGGGGAGTGAGGCAGGAATCCAGAAGAGGGAGAGTGGAAGGACAAGCCCCGAAAGCTTCCTGGAAGAGGCAGGGCTTAAGATGCATATCAGAAAACGCAGCCATAACATAGGAATATGGAGTGGACGGGGGAATGGGAATTCTCAGAAGACTGGCTGACCCCAGAGTCCCTTGGAAACCAAAAGTGACCGTTGGGGAAGGTGTAGAACCAGGGCAGGTGAGGAAAAGATGGCAGCTGAGCCAAGACGTGAGGGGCTTCACTGGAGTCCGATGAGTCGAGTGGCCTGCACTGAGTAGGTGGTGCACATCCAGCCACCAGGGGCAAATCCCACCTGCCCAAGGCCAGGCATCTGGCAGGGAGGAGTTGCCAACGTCATAGCACAACCAGCACATTCTCACTGGAGCTTGTTAAACCTAGGAATGTAAGTCCCTTAGATACACCTGACTCTCTTGCAGGGTCTTCTTGGAGCACTGGGAGAGGGATGAACCACTCCAGCATCACCCCTGGGGACTGCATGTAGGACAGCCCTGACCCAGGGGCTAACACGGGGTGGGGAGAGGGGAGGGGACTTGCCCAAGGCCACATGGCCAACGGTGATGGAACTCCCTGAGCCCGCTTTAGGCAGGGCGTGAAGTGTGTTGAGAACGCCTCCGGCTCACTCTGGATCACAGCCTGAAATAACGGCACCCGTGTAACAAGTTGCAGGCCTGCAAACGGCCCTTCTCCCCAAGCCGAGGCATAATTGATCATGCCCATTTCTCATCAGGGTCAATAAAAGAGGACATCTTACCCCAGTTTTTATATCTGAATGATAGTTTATGAGCCAAGTGACTGAAGTCTAAATAACGAAGCTGTGTTTACTTGATAAATGAAACGCCGGAACGCCCGAGACGCCACATTTGCTAAACCTGCACCATAAGCTTTTCTGTAATGATAAATTCTCTCTGGTGTCAGGCGAAGCTGCGAGCCACATGCACCCCCAAGGACAGTCTCCTGAAGAATTGTGGCTTGCACACAGGAAAAGCTCTGCGCATTCATCTCCCTCACGTGGCTGCGCTGTGCCAGTGGTCACGTCATAAAATCCTGGAATGCTGAAAGTGGAGAGTCCCTTTGAGACCATTAGGGACCATCTCTTGCAAAGCAACCTCCCAATTTTACTTATGGGGAAACTGAGGCCCAAGGAGGGAAAGTTGCCTTGGTAACTGGCTTGGCAGCAACAGAGCCCAGGAATTTAGTCATTTGAGCCCCAGCTTTCAGTTAGCCCTGGGGAGGAGAAATCAGTCCCCTACATCCTTCCCGCAAAAGCTCGAAGGCTAGTAGGAGGTGGGCGGGTCAGGCAGTAAATACAATGAGGTGTGGCAGGTGCTGGGGTGAAACCCAAACCTGGACACCAGAAGGAATGGAGGGAGAAGTCTTGTTGGCAGAGGGACACAAACAGAGCCTTGCAGGCTGGGTAGGTGGTTGCAGGCTGACAAGCAGGAAGAACATTCCAGGCAGAAAGGCAGAAGGGCAAAGGCAGCGAGGCTGAGAGAGCCTGATGGTTGGGGGGAAGATGAGAATAGAGATACAAAGGCCAATCGCGGAGCGTCTTCTGGAGAAAAGGAGCTGGGTTTTATCCAGTGGGACGGTGGTATGATTCGGTCCGCATTTTAGGAAGATCAGATGGGGGTGAGATTGGAGCAGGGTACATGGGAGGCAGAGGGCCAGTTAGAAAGCTGTTGCCGTAGTCCGGGAGAGAGATGACAGTCTCAGTGCATGGAGAAGAGGGGACACTTGCATTGACTTGGGGGGATGGAATCTTGCTAAGCAAGAGGAGAGAGGGATCAAGGTCCTTTTATAGAAAGACCATGTTCTTCCTTCCAGCCCCCAGCAAAAATAATGTATGTGGTCTCATCATTAAGAATCCATATAGCCAATGTTCTTCAAGTTGTAAGCTAAGTTTCCATACACAGCTATCAGAGATGCATTACAATCTACTATCTAGTTAATAAAAGTCACCCTGCTGACTCAGAATAGACTGCCACCTGGGATTTCCTTAAGTTGGAGAATTTGAATTCTGTTAAATAAAGTATTGCCTGTATCAGACAGGTGACGCTAACTGCCGTAACAATCACCCTTCAAATCAGAGTGGTTTAACATAATAAAAATGTATTCCTCACTCATGTTGCAGTCCAATGCGATTGGCAGTGGGGCTCTGTTCCACGCAGTCACTCAGGGATCCAGGCTTCTTCCAGCTTGTGTCTCCATCTTCCTCTAGGTTTTCAGGCTCATCTGTCTTTAGCTGTGAGCTGGGGAAAGAGAGGGGACATCTACTCTTAACTGCCTCAGCCAGTGGGACCCACATCATTTCTACCACATCGCATAGGTGAGAACTAGTCACATGCCTCACCTACATTCAAGGGGGGCTGGGAAAGACAGCCAGCCCGGAGAGATGAGACCTCCACTACTGGAGCCTTCATGGTCTCTGCTACACTGCCCTGGTTTATCTGTGCCGTGAGTGCACAGTTGAGCACATGGCATTTTCTTAATGAAGATACTCTGGACACCCACTGGAGCTTGGTGGGCAGCATTTGCCCAGCCACCCCTGATCCAAAGACCCTCAACAAGCAGGGGTGCCTCATACCCTGGAGGTCACTGGGCACAGACTGTGTCCCCCATCCTGTGCTCTGGCCTCTCTGTCCTGAGGACAGGGCTTCGCCCTCCACCTGCCAACCCTCTCAATGCCAGGGGCTTTTTGTTCTCTGCATGTTCCTCCTAATAGATGGCTCTTCCCCTCCACGTCCACAGGAGACAGAGGCTCCAAGGCAGTTGTCAAGAATTACTGCAGCCCAGAGAAAGGACTGGGAGAATGAGAGTGATTCATCAAGAAGACTTATAAGCCAATTGGGCAACTCGTGATCAAAGCTGTTTAGTTACCCAAGGGGATAGCAGGATAAATTACGGCCAGAAGAATTAACAATTACAACCTTGGCATCTTACATTGTGAAGGCTCATTCCAATCACCTGTCACTGAGCTTTTAAAGTTCTGGGGGAAATGTTTGGGAGTGCCTGACTCTGTGCATTTCTAACTGGCTTTGAACAACAGAAGGATGGGTTCCTAGGAAAGAGGGAGAAATAGGTGTTTGTAAATGAAATCTTTTCCTTGGGTACTCTTTGAGATCTATTTTTTTCTGCAATACCATTTGATTTCTAGCAGTCCTCGCACTGGCTTTCCATAATGTGGGCTCTGCTCTTTCTCTCTTCCCACTAACGTCACTGTCAAGTAACTAATGACTCGTAAACAGGCATGGCAGTGTGCACATGTAGCTGCTATTTAAAGGACCCTGGATAGCCCCTTTGCCAAAATCATGGATCCTTGAATAATTGAAATAATGCCTGTCTTGACCCAAGGTTGTGAATTTCACAGACAGGATTTTCTTAAGGCAAACAAAATTTTTTTCTGACTTCGTTTGCCAACGATAAAGGACAGGATCTCTGCTTATTGAACACCAGCTGTATGTCATATGGGCAATGTGCTATATTCTGTTCATATATTAGCTCATAAAAAGGCTCCAAGACGGAGAATAGTATCCCTATCTCACACAGAGGTAACGGATACTCAAAGAGGTTCACTAACTTGCCCAAAGGCACTAAGCTAGTGCGTGGTAGGACTGGGAGTTGAAAGACTTGGATTCGCATTCAACCCTGCCTCTGACTTGCTAAATGATCTCAAGAAAATCTCTTTGCCTCTGTGAGCCTCAGTCTTCTCATCTGGAGGATGGCGATGACATGTCTGTCCCTCACTGAGAAGGAAAGAGGAGAACTTCAACAGAGCACCCTGAGACATACAGGAATCTCTCAATGGGGCTCTGATAAAACGTGGGCAGTGGCCACCTCGTGTTAGACAAGGAGGGCTGCCTTGGTGTGGGGACCACAGGACAGTGGTGCTGGGCTTCAGCATCAGACTGTCCAAGTCTGAATCCTGACCCGGCCACTTACCAGCAGTGAGACCAAAGTTCTTCATGTCTCTGACTCAGTTTCTTCATCTGCACAGCAGGGACAACAGTGCCTACCTCATACCTGATCTATGCAAAGTCCCTGAACCAGAGGGTGTCACTCCAGGGTCCCCCCCTCCCACCGTCCCACCCTCTGTCATGGTGTTTCCATCTGCAGTCTCCCCACCACCAGGTGGGAGAGCCCAGGGCTGTGGAACAATCTCAAGGAGTCGGGCGAAGGGCTTAAATGGGGGCTATGTGCTCCTCTCTGAAAGCTGAGCACCCAGCACTCCCTCATGGTCTAATCATTTGCATCTGCTCATCTGTGATGTTACAGACTCACGGGGGAAGGTTCACTTCAAAGACCACTTATCAGAGCAGCAGGAAAGACATCTGAGCATTTTGTAGTTGAAGTCAATATTGCTTCTGATTTTTTATGCTCTTTCCAAAGCACCTGAGTTGGGGAAGAAGGAAGCAGCGTAGGCAACCTAACATTTTTAAGCACTGACGACTATACAGCAGACCCTGCCAATGCATTAACCTAGAGTGGACATCATGTGGCCACGGTCATCCACAACCGGGATGTGACACTAGTTCTGGTGGGGCCCGATCCAGACTGTGGTGTCTTGGGCACACAAGAGAAGGGATGCTGCCAATCGGTTTTGCCGACCAAAGTCAGCCCTCTCTTCCCACATGTCCCCAGCACAGCGGTGTGTCCTCCTGAGAGGTGGGTGGGGGTGGAGGAGTGGCCTCTGCATTTGGATCTATGATCCGAGGAATTTTCCCAGCAGCCACATGGAGGTATAAAGAGAACCTCCGCAGAAGACTCGGCAGGTTCCATCTTCTCGGTTGCAGTCCCCAAGGTTGGGCTCCAGGTCTTCTGTCAAGCAGATTAATCTCCCCAGCCTGGTTCAAAAACCCTTGTCTGATCCTTGGGACCACTAGGGGGCAACTGTGAGCAGGAGCCAGATTGCCCAGCAGGGCCAAAGAGCTCAGGCATGAGGATTCCCTCCCCTACCCAACCCTACCAGGGCCAAAAATCCGAAAATGGGGAATTTTCCCTGGGTGCAGCCCTGGGGAGGAGGAGGACATTTGGGAGCTCCTGTTATAGGCCAAAAGCATGGTAGCTGCCTCGGTCTATATGTTCATCTCATTTGATACTCTCTCTAACCCTATAAAGTAGAGATAATTAATCCAGTTGTGCAGACGAGGAAACTGAGACTCAAAGATATTTTAAAACCTGCCCATGGTCCTACGGGCAACAATGACAACAGCTGCTATTGACTGAGCTGCTCTGCACCGGGCGCCCTGCTGAGCCGTTTGCAATCACGAGTTCACTGACGATATGTCATCAGACCTAAGGTAGCAACAACAACTGGAAAGTCAACATTATTTTATGTGACAGCACGAAAGAAAAACACTACCAGCTCAACTATAACACAATGCCAAGAGGCCACCGATGGTAAGGTGTTACAGACGTGTTAGGATGCAGAAAAATAAGTGTCTTATAACTGATGAAATATAAAAATTCACAAGCAGGGAGATGCGTGCTGTTGGTCCCAATGTACAGATGGGGAAACTGGCCAATACATGAGAGAGCTGGACCCAAACCCAGGTCTGCCTGAGGCCACAGCCCAGTCTTTCAACCACATCATGCTACCTCCCAAGTACCGGGTAAGAACCCGCTGTGTGCCATTGTACTCACGCTCTCCTAGGCCATTCTGTTCAGTCTCCACGACAAATCCGCGGGGGGTATTGGTGGCCCCCTTCTGCAGATGGAGGCACAGCTGAAGATCAGAATCCAGGCCTGCCCAATTCCGAAGCCCATGCTCTTTGCACAGCATCACACGGTACCTCGCCTGCCCACACCATCTCTTCCAGAAGCCCATGTGTTGTCCCATGTGGACACTGATATCGCCCTGTTGGACCCCCCACTGGGAAGGTGACGGTGCATATCCTTCTTAGGACCGAGCCAGGAGGGCAAGGAAGCATGGGAGAAAATAATACCTGGGACTAAACTGTCCCCTCCGTGTGAAATTGACAGGCAGATCTCTCTCTGCAGCCACACCCCACAGTCCAGGCTGACAGGCAGAATCCTATACCTACGACAGAGACCCAAACCCAACCTGGGACTCCAGGCCCTGGGAAGGGACCACAGAACTCAGGCAGAACCCCTGTCCGGTGGGCCTAGGGGCACTATTCAAGTGTTTAAGACCCAGGGCACCAGACATGGAGCAGATTTGGGGGACTGGATTCCACCACTTGTGTAACCTGCAGCAGGTGACATGACCTCTCTTGACTCAATTTCCTTTTCTGTAGAGTGCGGGCAAGAACCATAACTGATCAGACATAGGCATTAGGGTGTATGTGGACCAGCAGGAGATTGAGCCCTTTACTTGGAAATTAGGGCTTCAACATAGGAATTTTCGGGGCAGGAGGACACACTTCAGTCTATGACAGGTACAAATGGCTTGGAGCTCCTGAAGCAGGTGGTATATTTATCTTTCCATTGCAGTCCTTCCTAATGACCAGAGCATTCGTGATTATGTCTGTAAAGGGCAGTGTCTGCCCAATTCTCCTTCAAAGTGTTTCAGGATGCAGCCCATAGACTTTAAAACCAGTGCTGGCAGCCACACAAGACCACCAGATCAGCCATACAAAATTGAAATCATTTAGTGGAAAAGAAGATTTTTTAGGATTGTAAAGCAGCTCTGACTCATGTAAGGCATGTGGCTCAGTGTGCCAAGGATTGCAGCATTTCTGGGGTGGGGTGGAGGGAACCCACCGTTTGAAGGACTAACATATAATGGTAGATGGGTTTTCAAAATTTGAATGAGCACCCCATGAAAATTAATTATTTGGGGAATTGTGGAACACAGTGTGGTAGTATAAACTCCAAAACCAGGCAACCAGCCTAGGTTGGAAGCAGGCACCCCAGTTGGTGCAGAGCTGAGCTGCAAAGATGGGACCCAAGAACTCACCCTCCCCTCTGCGAGCCAAGTGGCTCAAGAGCATAAACTTTGGATTCCACATCCCACCCTTGCCGAATGACACAAAAGCCACATGTGTGTTAAGCCTGTAAACATCCACCCTTCCCCCACTGGAAAGATTCAGGAAGGGGACAATAAAAGGTGAGGGTTACGGCAACTGCTTGGTGCACACAGACCTTCCTGCTAGGCTGCCTCGGTTCCAGAGGGACCAAGCAGAGCCTTAATCACGCAGTGTCACAGGCACAGGGAAGAAACTCCCCCAGCTCCTCAGCACGGGCTCTGGGGTTGGTTCCGCCCTGTGGAACCCCCACCCCTGCAGAGGAGTCCCAGAGGGAGAAGGTGGCTGGGGCTCATTGTGATACCTGTGCCAGGCCTCCAGATGCCTCCCTGGTGCACGGAGTGCCAGGCGTGGAGTTGTCAACGTGCTGCAGCTGAAGCTCGACCCCCAACTGGAGAATGATCGTGAGGATTAGCTGAGGCTGTGCATGCAGAGATCCTCACACCTGCTGCCCACACAGGCGTCCCCTTCCCTCTGCATTCAGGACTAAGACCTGGAGCTTGGTGCTGGGTGGGCTGAAAACGTTCCTGCCTAGTTTAGAATCTGTCCTGGGGCTTGTGGAGGGCTCATAGGGGGCAGGGAGTGGGCAAGTGGCCAGAGGAGAGGACAGGAGGGCTGCAGAGCCCAGAGTGGGCAGGTGTCCCTTCCCTGCATTCAACTCCGCCACCACACACACCCAGCACCCACTCACTCACACTCCCAGCCTGGACAGAACCCACCGCCCAGGGTCAATGGACACCCCTTCATTCCCCGCCCAGATGTACAAAAAGTGGATTTTGAATGGAACTGAAGCCAAAATTGTAGCAAATGCATTAAGGTGTGCTTCACTTTTAAAAATATCCGTTAAGTGAACATTCTAAGCTGGACCCAACTTCCATTTCAAATATAGACATTGAAAAAAAGCAAAGTAATAAGAGGCCCCCATTCCAAAAGAGATAGTGAGAGGAAGCCAATTCATGCCCCACAAACAGATTCCTGACTCCACCCCCAATCCCCACTCATACAGGAATGTCTCCGTTGCAATGTAAATGTAATATGTGTTAAGGGGAAGAGTGGGAGGACAGGGATCAAAGATAGATGATTAGCCAAGGAGCAGAGGGAAGCCCCAGATGGAACTGCAGTTCCGGGAAACAGACTGCTCAGGACTGCCCCTGTGCACCCTCTGGAGGCATCATTCGCACCTTAGTCCACGTGAGTAGAGTCTCTTGCAGTTGTGCAGTACACGCCCTGCACAGCTGTACCCAGCAGCTCTGAGATAGTCCAATTTAGCATAGAGAAAGGTCACTCCTGCTGGCCTCTACCGGACTCTTCAGTTGAGGGTAGAAGTTGGACTGAGAGGTTTTGTTAGAAAGATGGAAATGCAACCAGAGAAAGAAAGGGAGGAAGAGAAAGAGGAGGAGGAGGAGGAGGAAGGAAAATGCATTGCAGAGATGCAATCTAGAATGCAATTGCCACTTTCCAGCTTACAGAGCTGAGAGCGCCGGTCAGAGAGAGGGGCTGGAGGAATCAGGACCCCCCAGTACTAAGTCCTGAGGACCCCGGCAGCACCAGCAAGTGGGGTGGTGGACCTGCCTGGGCCCTAGAGCGCAGAAGACAAAGGCGCACTTCAGGCGCTAGCCAGGCCTGGGGCTGGAGGGGCTGAAGCAGACCTGAGCTCTGAGAGAGGGAAGTGGCCACATCAGCCTGCAAGCGGCCAAGCCAGGCCTGATGACCCCAAAGCCCCAGCTCCTTCCTGTGTGCGAGGCCGCCTCCCCACCTGCATCCCTGGACCACTTCTCCTCTCCCGGTTTCAATCAACACATCACACACCGAGGCAATTTGCCGAGAACACGCTTCCAGCGGCGCCAACAGCACTTGCCCAAGAAATTGTGTCCCGAAGAAGATGCGATTATAATGGTGCGTCGGCATGCAAAGACACACTAAAAACGCTCTTCTGCAAGGCAGCCCTTACACTGCGGAGTGGTGGGGAGGGCGTGAAGTTAGCAGGGGCTATGCCTGCTAGTGATGTATATTCACTGTGTGTGTGGGATTCACAGTAACAATTATGGAGAATTGTTCAGTCGCTCGGCTGGTACGGCATCCGGGCCATTCACTAGGCACTGCACACAGCACCCGGCCTGACAGTCACCCATATGCCAGGCTTGCTGCATTGCCAGAGGTTCCCCCTCTGGTCCAGGCCTCTTTATACCTCTGTGCCTTTGCCCATGCTGTTCCCTCTACCTGGAACACCCTTCCCGCTCCTGATCTACCTAATGAACCACACAGTTTTTCTAGACTCAGCTCAGAGTGATCACCCCCTCCATAAGGTCTTTTCTGAATCACCCCCCTGCCCCGTGACCCCACTACTCCATCTATGCTTTATTAGCCACTGTAGCATTTGTTGGTTACGTCTGTTTCTGTTCTTTCTAGCCGGTAAGCCCCATGGGTATAGGGACCCCATCTTTTTCATCTTCATAGCTTCAATTCCTAGCAGTGTTCCTGGAACAGATTAGGTGCTTAATAAATGCTTATTAGACATGTGGAAGGTGGGTGGGTGGTGGATGGATGAAAACAAGACCTCAGAGGCTGTGTCTGCCCCATGACATCAAAGCTGCAAGGATTCTCGTAGAGCGTCAGAGGCAAGTCTAGAGGCAGCAAGGCTCAAGGTGAATGTCATGTTAAAATAAGGCAAGCTATAGTCTTTCAAAAAAAAACTTCTTGCTTTTTTGCATAACTAATTCACATTTTCTGCTCTTGTCACATTCTCTCCCACTCATAGACATTTTTGCAATGGATATGAGCTTATTATTTTATTAGTCACAAACCATGGGTAGTTCACTTTTTAAATTAATTTTTGTTGCCTGTAGAAGTGCTACATCAGCTACTACTGCTACTTAGTTTCCAGCCAGCACAACAAATAATTGTGTGTGATCCTAGCACAGGAGCGGGGTGCGCCT
The DNA here is from genome assembly GCF_020740605.2 of Lemur catta. Lineage (NCBI taxonomy): Eukaryota > Metazoa > Chordata > Mammalia > Primates > Lemuridae > Lemur > Lemur catta. Next base: position 21,846,364 of record NC_059142.1, on the reverse strand, counting down.
GAATACTGATGGGGTGATTCCCGGTGCGGTCTGATGGTCCAAGTGCCAGTCGGGGTCCTCCCTCACAAGAAAGCAGGGTGTGGTTACTGTCCTGCGGGGAAGTCATATTGAGCACCTTCTGTATTGTATATAATACATAATAACTTTTGTCTGTTCTGGGTGAATATTTAGCAATGTGTGGTTTGATGGTTTCTACATATGAAGGCTCCCAAAATGGAACATTTCCTCCCATTTCCAATTTCAATCAAATGACAGCGTGCAGATAAGTTCTAAGGCCATATCTGTGATTGCTTGGTGATGTCTGCCATATGGCGAGGACAGGGGAGGGGGAGAAGTCATGTGGTTTGCCTTATAGAGCACCGACCACCTAGAGTATACTACCCCTCGAGATTATCCATTCTGAACTCAGAGGCTGCAGATGAGAACGCTAAGTCTCCCGGAGAGGGCAGCAGGTCAACAGCAGAGCCGAGACTGGGATGTCCCCTGGCTCCCAATCTGTGGCCCTGCGGTCAGACAGACCCGAGATTGAATCCTGCTCTGCCACTTCTTAGCGGTGTGCCATTAGGCAAGATATTGAGGTTTGCTCATCTGTAAAATGGGGATAATATTCAACTGCAAGGTTGCTGTAAGAACTAAACTGTTCAATGAATCGAATCACTATTTCCCAGACTGGGGTCTGAAGAACACATGTTCCCATCTCTCAGATCTCTGTGACGGCCTTGACCCGCCCACCCAATAATTACCTCCGCTTCCTGTGGCCCCACCCTGCCGTGGTCTAGTCCTTCCTTGGGCAAGGCAGCACAAGGTGGTTGTGAAGAGCACAGATTGCTTGGTTCCAACCCCAGCTCTGCCACCCACTACCCATGTGACCGGGGTCACTTAACCTCTCTGGGCTCCAGTCTCACCAGATCTTATCAATGGAGATAATAAAAGTACCGATCCCACACGGCTGTTACGAGGTTGCAATGAGTCAGTCATAGTAAAATGCTTAGAACTGGCACATAGTAAGTGGTCAATAAATATCAGCTGAGTTTATACCATCTGTTAGTGTAAAGTCAGTCTTTTGGGCAGTCTGTAGTCACCCCAATCTCCCAGGGTCATTGTGAGGACAAAAAGAGATGACATTTTTAAATTACCTACCCCAAGCACCAACTGGCAGGTGTTACTATTGCTCAGTCTCTTAGCAGTGACTCCTGCTTAGTCCTGATCTCTTCCTTTCCGCTTTGACCTTGTGGGTTGAACCTTCACTGAAGCCAGGCAGGGGCGGGGGGCGGGAGGGTGCCGCGCTGCTTCTGTGCTGCCTGCAAGGACAAGTCTCCCCTGAGACCCCCTTGCTGCCTCTGTTACCGGCTGATTGGTGGGTTTGATTTTAGTATTTTATTTGATTTTCAAATTGTTTTAAAGGGGCACAATATGATTATTTGTGAACACACTTAAATCATTCAGCAGGATGCAGTAAAAACATCAAATCGAAAATTATGGCTCAAAAAGCAGGCTCTGATTTCTCCTCCATCTGGGTGGGCAAGACTGCATTTTGCACTTGTAGTGGAAGGTGGGAAAAAGAGGGGAGCTCACAGGCATGAGGCTAGAAACAGGGGGACCTCAGAGGGCCACCTGATCCCACAACCTGGGGCCTCTCAGAGCACAGTGCCCCTTACAGATGGGACTCAGAGGCCCAGAGAGGTTGAGTGTCATGCCCAAGGTCACACAGGAAAACCTGGCCATTGGCTAGTCCAGGACTCAGATGCGATCCAGTGCTGAGCCTACCTTAATACAGAGCCTGTGGGGACCAGCACAGACCCTCTACTTCTGCCTGGTTTAGAGGGGACAGTTCCTTGTGCTCATCCTCTGCACTTGGACTGGGAGAAAGCAGGGTGAGGAAATTCACGTATTCATTCATTTATTCAACAAAGCATCAAGCACCTACTATGTGCCAGCCCCCGAGGCCCAGTGAGCAGGTAGAGATATGGGTCTGTCCTGAGAGCAGGATGCCAGTTAGGGCAGACAAGTGGGAACCAGCCACCAGACTGGCACTTTGAATGAAGGGCTTTCATCAGCGCTTCCCTAACCTAAAGACTTGGACTCCAAAAACGCGTGTGAACACTGTGCAAGGTGCTTCCGTATCCCTTGTCTCATTTAACCCTCAGGAAGTCCTAGGAGTTGCACATCATTATCTCTGTTTTGCACTTAAGGAAACTGAGGCCCAGAGTAGTTAGGTAACTTGACCAAGACCACACAGCCTGTCGTGTGGTGCCATGTTCTTCCCACTCCCCCTCAGCTGTGCATGCTGGGGGAGGAAGAAGAGAAGAGGCCCCAGGGATCAGGGGATGTACCCCAAGATGGTAGCTGAGGGACTCAGGCAAACAGGAGCCCCTCAAGCTCTGGTACCCTGTTTTACTCATCTCTCTAGCCCCCGTGCCTGGCCCTGTGCCTGACACATCCTAGGAGTTAATGAAGTGCTTGGTTCAACTGAGCAAGACCACTGGGCCAGCTGGGCTAACAAAAGCCCTTCTGAGGCCCCCAACAAAGTAACAGCCCAGAGTGCACCCCTACTCCTGCTCCCCGCACCCCCAGATGCCACCTCCCTCAGGCTGAGCATTATCTTGTCAAGGAGAGCTTTGCTGAGCAAACTGATGCTTTCTGAAAGACAGTTTGCAAAGGGGATTTGCTGCCTCCACTCTCAAGGCAGTTTTTCCTGGAGTGAAGGCTTTCTGCTGGCTCGGAGCCAGGGTCACACTGGCCTTGTCTTGATCAGTTTCTTCAGACAGAGAAAGGGAAGGAAACATGTTCTGAGCCAAATATTTAGACCAGACAAATCATCTGAGAGCAGCCCACCCACTTACCACCCTCTGTCCTGGGTAAGTGAGATGCATAGACTCAAAGACCTTGAAAACTCTGGAGTTTAGCAACTCTCTGGTCCAGACCCCTGGTTCTTTGGAGCAGATAGGTAAGGCTCAGCGAGGTGGCAGTTCCCGCCCCACCAGTGCTCCTAATACCACCTGCATTGCATTGCTGGCACCATCACGAAGAAGTGGTCAAAAACCCTGGATACTGTCTTTCCTGCCAATAACACCCAGATGGAGATCTCAGAGAAGACTTCAAAAGTCACCCAAAACAAGCGGGTGCCACAGATCATCAGAGTGTGTTTCTGCGTTACTGATGCAAAGGTGTCGCCAGGTGAGCTCCAGCCACTGGCCACTGGACCCCAGGAACTGAGTCCTCAGGCGGGGAGATAGGACAGCAACACCAACTCAGAGTGCAACCATGGCTTCAGTGTACTCAGCATCTCTCATGCATCATGGAGATGTCCTGTCTTGTTACACAACAATGAAGAAAAAATATCTTAACATCCAGCTTTAGAATTTCTCTTAAGGAGGAAACTGCCTTTCCTTGGGAAAATACTATGATAAGATGAGACTCTGTGGGAAAGGATGTTGCCAAGTGCCAAGACGTTAGAATATGATGAAACTGCTTAGGAGTATGTTTGTTTTGGGGAGTTTTTTTGGTTTGTTTTCTGTTTTGAGACAGGGTCTCACTCTGTCACCTGGGCTAAAGTGCAGTGGCATCATCATAGCTCACTGCAACCTCAAACTCCTGGGCTCAAGTGATCCTCCTGCCTTGGCCTCCCGAAGTGCTAGGATTACAGGCGTGAGCTACCGCTCCCGGCCAGGAGCATGTTGACTGTGCTCCTGGAAAGGTAGGAGAGCACATGAGGACAGAGAAAGGAGGAAAGGATGGGGACGGGCCAGCAGCAGGTGAGGTGAAGGAGCAGGAGAACCCATTGGAGGGTTTGGTTTGCTCTGATGTAGCCCCTCCTGCAGCTCCCTCTGACATCTTCCGTAGGTTCTACTGCCTCGGCCAAGTGGGCTTTCTGGAGTTTTATGTCGGGTGCAGATATCAGCTGAGGGTGATAGCTGGGTTACACGTACCCTGCCATGTCCCAAACTCACAGCACCCCTCTGAAGTAGCGACTACCTCCGGGTGATTCTCATCAGAAGGGAAGGGCAGAGAGGCTCGGCGCTGTGCCCAAGGTCCCCAGCTAAGTGAGCGGGGGAGCCAGGATTCAAAGCCAGCTTAGCCTTGAGCACAGAGCACGTGCTCTTCACGTGGGCGTGCCCAGCAGAGGACGGGCCAGGATCTCAGCCACGCGGGTTAGTGAGACAGGGGAGGGACTTGGTACAGGCGAGCGCTGCTGACACAGGCAGAGCCGGGTGGGCGCCAGGTGGGCGTCAGGTGAGCCAGGTGAGCCAGGTGAGCAGCCGGTGGCTATGAGACAAGCTCCGTGGGTGTCCCTCCTTGTCTCCTCTTCCCTCCTCACGTGCCTTCCTACCCTTTCCAGGAGCAGAAACAACATATTCTCGTACAGTTTCGTCCTCCTCCCAGCACTCACTCATAGCACCCTCCAAGTCCAGCCTCGGGGTGCGGGCGGCGGCCAGGCGTGGCCGGACTCCCCGGGGCAGCGGTGCTGGCTGCAGCGCCCCCTGCTGGGCGGCTGGGAAAGCCAGCGGTGGCGGAACAACAGGAGGACGGATGTCCCCCGAGAGGTTAGGAGCAAACAGCAGCTTCTCTCTATAAAATGAAGGCGACTGTTGAGAGAAGCTTCAGTACGGTGGCGTGATGAAAGGCAAGCACCAGGGGAGTCGATCGCAAAAGTTCTGAGTTCCCTACCCAGTTGGTAAATTTGAGCAATTATCAAAGCCCCCGGTTCCAAGGCGCCACGGGGAAAGAGCAGGGGAGGAAGAGTGGTCAGGTGCACGCAGGAAGGCCCCAGGCTCAGCCCTGGGTGTGTCCTCCCCCCCCCCCCGGGCTGGCTCGCCCCGTTTCTCACGCGCTGATGACTCCCACGCTCCCGGCTCTAACCCAGATCGCGCTCCCGACTCCGCACCCACAGATCCTGCTGCCTGGTGACATTTTGACTTAGATGTCCAAATTGGGCAGGGGCCTTTGACACAGGAAACCCAACTCAAAATAATTTAAGCCAAAAAGGGCAACCATTTGATGGCCTATAGAGCCAACTTGTAAAGAGAACAGAGGTGGAGCTGGGCTATTTGTTGAATAAAGGAAAGGACAGAACAACATGAAGGAGTTTATTAGGGAAGGGGGATGAGAACTGAGTCTTGGTGAGCACCTACTCTGCTGGGCTCTGAACTCACCTTATTTGATCAGATGAAGAATCTAAAATCCGGGGCTGGGAAACAGGGGCTGTGTAGCTTACCCACAGTCACACAGCTAGCAAGGAAAGAGCAGAGTTCAAGGTTCTGTCTGGGTCATTCCCCTGTCTCTAATTCTCAAATCAGAATAATAGATTTAGAGTCTATGATTAGACATAGGAGCTTAAGGAACCCTAGAAGTCATCTCATCCAACTGTACACCCAATCCCTGAATCTCTCTCTTCCCATCCCAGCCAAGTAGTTGAACAGCTTCTGCTTGAACAGCCCTGCTGATGGGGAACTCACTCCCAAGACAGAGATTTTATTATTGAATTATACGAGTGGATTAGAAAGTTCTTCCTTATGTTGAGCCAGAATTTATCCAATGCATATAATGTGCCTGACACAGTGCCTGCAACATCAATAAATGTTATTATCATCCCACATCCCTTATTACAACTATTCTTGTCTCTGCCGTTCCCTTGGGATGCCAGAAAACAAATTCAATTCTTCTTCCCTGAGACAGTCCTTCAGATATCTGAAGACAGTGCTTCAGTGTCCCCCTGAGGCTTTGCTTGCCCAGGATAAACAAATACTCCAACCCACTTTCAGACACTCGTTGGTAAGCAAGACTCAGTGCTGAGCACACTGTAATTTTCCAGCTGCTGTTGCATGTGAGGCTTCGGAGAAGCTGACGGAACAAATGACGAACCTGCCACAGCAGGGTTGGCACGGTTTCTGAATCATGACCCCTGCAACAAAAAAGGGGGAAGTGGCTGACCCTGAACAAACCCTGGGCCCTCACCAGAGCTTCACCAGCTACATTCATTGTCCACCCATCGCAAGAACCTGTTTTAGTAGAAGAAAAAAGAATGCCCACCCAAAGTTAATTTTCATCATTTTAGACCCCAGCCCCTGCCAAAAGGCATAATTTGTCCTCCCACATCCATACTGTGTGTTTATACATCCAAAATTGAACAATATAGGGGACCAAATGTATTCTAAATCATAGAATATCAATCCTCTAATGGGCCTTGGAGGCAACCTACCCCCAAATCCTTCCTATTTATAGACAGGAAAACTAAGGTCCAGAGAGGAGCAGTGACTTCTTCAAGGTCACACGGGAAACCTCTGTGAAAGCCTGGTCAGCTCATGAACTGAAAAGAACAAAGATGAGAGAGTAAAGCAAACCCTTATGGCAAAGGAATAACAGAGCAGTTAAACCAAAAAAGAACAAGAAGAAGAAGCAGGGGAAAGAAGTCTGAAAAGTCCTCCTTGGAGTGTCTCTCCATCCCTCCCCTCGGTTTCCATGCTATGTGGGGGCAACGTGGTACCATGTGACAAGCCCAAGTTTGGAGTCAGGAATCTGCTGGCTCTGTCACTCACCAGGTGTATGATCTTGCACAAGCTACTTCACCTTTCTGAAACTCAGTTTTCTCGTCAATAAAATGAGAATAGGAGCACCTCAAAAAAGTCCTGTGAATATTAAATTAAACCAATAGAGAGGCTTTCAGTTTCTAGTAATGGTGGAGTAGCTAATAACAGACTAACCCTCCTGGAAATAGCAATCAAACTCTGGACAAAATACGTTAAAACCACTGCTGACAGCACTGGAAACAGACTAAAAGCAGGCACAAACTAGAGGGTACACACTTATTTACCTGACTTCTCCCTCCAAGGCATTTCAAAGTTCTAAGGGAATTCCAGGGACAGAGCTCACCCAGAAATCAGCAAGCATTAAGTTAAAGAGCCAGAAATTAGAGTTCAGGTTCCCAGAAAGGCTGAAAATTGGGAGGGAAAATCTTAGAAAGGAGGGGAAGCCCCTAAATTTTTACATACACATCCCTAAAATCCTAGGCTGAACCTTGAACTGCATATGGATGGAAAGAGGCTTCAAGAAGCCCAGGAGGAAAACAACAGTTGAAAGAGCTGAGCCATAATTTCAGCAGCTACCACTGCAGGGGAGAAAGACTTTGTAGTTTTTGTTCCACCACATTAGAAAGACTTGACAAACAACTCAGGCTTTCCATTGAAACCCCAGAAGTGTCGTTCCTTCAGAGTTGAGATAATGTCCCAAGACCAAGGGCTACACCCAGGACTTAAGGGCAAAACTAAAATATATCCACCTTTAAACAAAGCCTTAAAAAGTGCCTCCACAAAATCAATGTAATTCATCATTAATTTAACTACCTGCTAGAACAAAATTCTACATTATTCGGAAGAAGATAGCCTATACAGAGTCACTATAAAGAGTTATCCACAATGTCCAGTATACAATAAAAAATGACTCTGTCTTTCAGCACACAATCAAAAACTACCAGACACATGAAGAAAGAGTGGAAACATGAAAAGAAAAAGAAACAATCTGTAGAAATATATCGACAGATAACCCCAGTGTTGGAATTGGAAAACAGTAACTTTACAATAACAATGATAGACATGTTAAATTATCACAGAAAAAAATATAAATAATGAGAAACATTTAGGCAAGATGTGGAAACATTTCTTAAAAACCAAATGGAAGTGCTAGAACTGAAAAATGTAATATCTGAAATTTACAACTTGTAGTATGGGATCAGCAGAAGATTGGATACAAAACAATAAATGGATGTCAAACTTGAAGACTGTTTAATAGAAATTATCCAAATGAGACACAAAGAAAAAACAGACTAATGAAAGTGAACAGAGCCCCAGTGACTTGTGGAACAGTATCAAGTAGTCCAACATGGGTGTAATTGGTATCCCAATGAGGAGAGACAGAATAGGACAGAAAAATAATTGAAGAAATATTGGCTAGTGTTTTTCCAAATTTGTTCAAAAGCATAATTCCACAGATCCAGGATTCTCAGCAATCCCCAAGCAGGGTAACTACAAAGAAAACCACACACCTAGGCATGATATGCTTTAAATCCTGAAAGCCAAAAATGGAGAGAAAATCTCAAAAACAGCCAGAGGAAGAAAAAAAAGACATAATATATACAAGGGAGCAATAAAAAGAATTATGACTGAGTCTCATCACAAACAATGGAGCCAGAAGATAGAGGAATAAAGTCTTGGAAATGCTGGAAGAAAACACTTAACAACCTATCTACAGCCAAAATATATTTCAAAAATAAAGACAGGACTAAGACATTGTACATATAAATGAAAACTAAGAAAATTTGCCACAAGTAAACCTACTCTATAAGAAATGCTCCAGGAAGTTCTTCAGCCTGAAGGGAAATAACATCAAATGGAAAATTCAGATCTACAAGAACAACAATGAAAAATTAAAATGGTATATATGTAGGTAAATTAAAAATACAAGTTTTGTTTCTTTTTTAGGTTCCTTAAAAGTCAGTGGGTTGCTTAACACAAAAAGTAATAGCAATGTATTATAGTGTTTATAACAGATGTAAAAATAAAATACATGACAACAATACCATAAAGGACAGAAGAAATATAAATAGAATTGTATGTGAACTGTTATAATATTAATTCAAGGTATATTGTGATAAGTTAAGGATTAATATCATAAAACCTAGAGCAACAACTAAAAATAATAATAATACAAAGAGGTATAAATCAAAATCAGTAGAGGAGATAAAATGAGCTACTAAAATAATACTCAACCCAAAAGGTGTCAGGAAAGGACAGGTACAGTGGCTCACACCTATAATCCTAGCACTGTGTGAGGCCAAGGCAAGAGGATAACTTGAGCTCAGGAGTTCAAGACCAGCCTGAGCAAGAGGAAGACTCTGTCTCTACTAAAAATAGAAAAAATTAGCCAGGCATGTTGGTGCATGCCTGTAGTCCCAGCTACTTAGAGGCTGAGGCAGGAGGATCACTTGAGCCCAGGAGTTTGCGGTTGTTGTGAGCTAGGCTGATGCCACAGTACTCTAGCCCACGTGACAGGGCACCACTCTGTTTAAAAAAAAGGGGGGGAGGGGGTGTCAGGAAAGCGAGAACAAAAGAAGAAATAGCAATGGAGACAAATAGGAAACAAAGAACAACATGGTAACTTCAGCCCAACCATATCAAGAATTACATTAAGTATAAATAGATCAAGCCCTCCAATTAAAAGGCAGAGATTGTCAGAGAGGATAAAACAGCAATAGTCAAATAGATGTACCTTAAAAACACACTCAAAAAGAGATGAACCTTAGATATATAAAGATTCTGAAACATGAAAACTAAAAGAGTGGGCTAAAAACAAAGTAACGGACAGAAAAAGATAAACAATAAACATAATAAAGCTGTTATATCTATGTAATTCAAAGTAAACTTCAAGATAAGAATATTGCATGAGATAAAAAGGGTTATTTCACAATGATAACAGGATTGATTCATCAAGAAGATGTAACAATTCTAAATATGTATGTGCCTAATGATACGTTTCAAAAATAGACAAAGCAAAAATTGGCAAAACTAAAGGGAGAAATAGACAAATCCATAGTCATAGTTAGAGTTTTCAACACTCCTCACTCAGTAATTGATGAATAAGTAGAAAAAACATCAGTAAAGACAATAGAAGATTTGAGCAACATGATCAAACAATTTAACCTAATTGCCTTTTATAAAACACTACACCAGCAGTTATAGAATACTTTTCAAGTGCACATAGAATATTCACCAAGATAGAACATATGCTGGACCACAAAATAAATCTCAATAAATTTTAAAGGGATGAAACTATGGGAAGCATATTTTCTGAATAAAGCATAATTAAATTAGGAATCATTAACAATAAGAAAAAATAGAGAGAACACAAGTTACCAATATCAGGAATGAAAAAACATTACTATAGATTCTACAGACATTAAAAAAGATAAGAAAATATTATACACAACTTTATATATTCAAAAATTTAGATGAAATTAACACATTTTTGGGAAAAAAAACACAAGTTACCAAAACTAGCACAAGAATAAAATAAAAAATTCAAATGTCTCTGTGTCTATTAGAGAAACTGAATTCATAATTAAAAATCTTCACAGGCGCACACACAATCACCAGGCTTAGATGGCTTCTCTGGTAAATTCTATCAAATATTTTTTTTTCTTTTTTTTTTCTGAGACAGAGTCTCACTTTGTTGCCCAGGCTAGAGTGAGTGCCGTGGCGTCAGCCTAGCTCACAGCAACCTCAAACTCCTGGGCTCAATTGATCCTCCTGCCTCAGCCTCCCGAATACCTGGGACTACAGGCATGTGCCACCATGCCCAGCTAATATTTTCTATGTATTTTTAGTTGTCCAGCTAATTTTTTTCTATTTTTAGTAGAGATAGGGTCTCGCTCTTGCTCAGGCTGGTCTTGAACTCCTGACCTCGAGTGATCCTCCCACCTCAGCCTCCCAGAGTGCTAGGATTACAGGCATGAGCCACCACGCCCAGCCTCTATAAAATATTTAAGTTAGAAATGATACCAACTCCACACAAACTCAGAAGATAGAAAAAAAGGAAACACTTCATAACTCTTTTTATGAGATCAGCATAGTCTCAATACCAATACTGGACAAGGATATTACAAGAAAAGTAAATATAATATGTGTCATGAACATAGGTGTAAAATATCCTCCACAAAATATTAGCAAATCAAATAGAGCAATATATAAAGAGAAAAAATAAATCAAATCACGACTAAGTGGGATTTGTCCCAGAAATGCAAGGTGGGTTTAATATCTGGAGATCAATGAATATCACTCACCATATTAACAGAATAGAGACAAAAAACTGTGATCATCTCAATAGAAGCAAAAAACTTCTATTGATTGTCTCAACAGAAGCAGAAAGCACATTTGCCAAAACATAGTACCCACTGATGATTAAAAACTCTTAGCAAATTAGCAGAAATAGGGTAGAACTTCCTCAATCTGACAAAGGGCACCTAGGGAAAATATATACCTAACATATTTAATGGCGAAGTAATGAACACTTTCTTCCTAAGATCAGGAAAAAGGTATAAAGATATTCTCCTTCTCCACTTTTTTCTGACATTATAGTAGAGTTTCTAGCCAATCCAGCAAAGGAAGAAAAAGAAATTTAAAGAATAAAAACTAGAAAGGAAGAAATAAAACTCAGCAATAAAAAAAGAATGAACTACTGATATATGCAAGAACATGAATGCATCTCAAAAACATTATGCTGGGAGAAAGAAGCCAGACACAAAGGAATACATACTGCATGATTCTATTTAGAGAAAATACTAGAACAGGGAAAACTAGCCTATAATGACAGAAAGCAGATCACCGGTTGCCTGGGGGTTGTGAGGGAGGGAGTAACTGCAAATAGGGGACTTTTAAGGGGTTCATGAAAATGTTCTGTGTCTTGATTAGGGTGGTCATTACAAGGGTGTATACATTTATAAAACTGATTAAATTAATACATTAGAATTCATGTATTTTATTGTATATCAATTGTATCTTAATGAAGGTGATTTTAAAAGAAGGAAAAATAAATACGTCTCTATGCTATAGGAAGCACAGAGAAAATATTTGCAATACACATATCTGACAAAGGACTTGAATCCAGAATATATGGAGAAATCTTATAACTCAATGATAAAAATTAAAAATAATCAAGTTTTTTAATGGGCAAAAGACATGAACAGACACTTCACAAAAGACAATATATGAATGGCCAATAAACACACAAAATTGTGCTCAAAATCATCGACCATCAGAGAACTACATATAGAAATGAGATACAAGTATACACCTAAGCAAATGGCTAAAATTAAAAGGATGGACAAAGTCATGATTTGGCATAGATGTGGAGTAACTAGCACTCTCATATACTACTAGTGGGAATACAAAATAGTAGAACTACTTTACAGAACTGTTGGGGAATTTCTTATAAAGGTGTACCTACACTTATCTTATGAGCCAGCTCTTCCACTCCTAACCATTTATTCAAGGGAAATTAAAATATGTGTCCACAAAATGACTTATAAATAAATATTTTAGGGGCTTTTTCATAATTACTAAAAACTGGAAACCATCCAAATGCCATCATCAAGTGGATGGATAAACAAACTGTAGTGTATTCACACAGTGGAAAACCATTCAGCAATAGAAAGGAACTCAATGCATACACCGTGTGGGTAACCTTCAAAAACGTTACATTGAGTGAGAGAAGGCAGACACAGAAGAGTACATAGTGTAAGGTTTCATTTATATGAAGTTTGAGAATAGGCAAAGCTAACTTATGGTAATAGAATTCATAACTGTAATTACCTGGGCAGGTTGGAGACTGACTGGAAAGGACAGGAAGGAACTCTCTGGGGTGATAAAATGTCATATCTTGGTTGGTGTGGTAGCTACCTAGATGTATACATTTGCCAGATCTCACTGTGCTGTGCTCTTAAATATTGTATATTTTATTGTATTGTTTATTCTTCGATCTTTAAAAATGGTTTAAAGAACTTAACTTGGTGCTTAACACACAGTAAATGCTCAACAACCATTAGTTGCCTCATCCTTCACCCTCCCATTCCCACCAGGCAAGAACCATAGAAGAAAATTTATGATCATTGGACCTCCCAGAATAGGAGTGTCATTTTCTCCAAAGGGGTACATCCACAACAGAACACTGGAGAGTCGCTCTGGTCCAGGACAAGGATTGTGAATAACAGTGGTAGTGCCTAAAGCCATTTCATCCCAAATCCTCCTCTGGGTTTTGTCCCAGGTCTAGGTCTGGGGTTCCAATGTGTCAAGCCAAGAGGGTAGAATTGAGTTGGGTCATTTCAAGAGATGCAAGATGACAAAATGTGCAATGGGAGGACACATGGCATGGTAAGAGGTTCTGAGGAGAACAGCATTCACGGGAAGGTTATAAAAGATAAGGTAGAAAAACTAGTCTTGGAGCCAGATGTTGAAGGCCTACAAGGTTAATGGAGTTTAGATAGTCATGCAGTTGATGCTCAATGATTGTTTGTGGATTGAGTGAGTGAATGAATGAATGAATGAACCACTGAGTCTGTTGAGGCTGAACAAGCAGCAAGGTTGACCACCGCCCCCTTCTTCCTGTCTTGCAGCTCACATACCTGCCTCCACCGTGGGGTGAGTGCCGATCTTCAGAGATGGGACTCGACTTCTTTCCTGTTTACAGTATCACCGCCTGTAGGATTGACTGTGAGACCCGCTACATCGTGGAAAACTGCAACTGCCGCATGGTCCACATGCCAGGTCAGTGCCAGGGCAGGGGTGACTGCAGGGCCCTGCCTGGGACCACCTGGGACCTTCTTTGCTTGCCTCACCCTGGTGGGAAACACTTCACGCATTCCACTACATTCCACTAGGACCCAAAGGGATGCTATTCTGGGAAGACTCTGTTATGTGGTGCCTAAACATTTAAAGAACAGACAAAAACATCCAGTCCATCAACAAAGGCAGCGTCCTGGTGTTCAGAAATGTCCAGTGTTTGGAGAACATTCATCCCAATGTTCAGTGTTTGCCAATGTTTGCTGCTCTTACCTTCTAGAGTTTAGTGTCCAGATATCCGGATGCTTGCAATTCTTGCATCCCAGTGTGGTATATATTTGAACATCCAGATGTTTGTTGCTTTCATCCAGATGTTTCTTTCTTGCATCCAAATATCTAGCACTCTTTCAAATGAGGCAAAAGTCTAGTAGCCAGCAAATAAATGTGTGTGTGTGTACTGGCACTTCTGTGGTCAGACTAATAATGCATGTAGCCATCTTATTAGAGGCTGTCGGCATGTCAGAGGCGGAAGTGCAGGGTGGGGAGCTGGTTTGGGCAGGAAGAGCTTGGTGTTGCAGCGTGGAAGGAGACTGGCTGAAGGCAGAGGCCTTGCCTTCTAATTTAGGCTCCTCTACTCACTTACTGTGTGACCTGGCACAAGTTAGTAAACTTCTCTGTTCTCACCTTCTTATCTCTAAAACATAATCATTCATTGTTATGAGAATAAAATTAGGCTAGAATATAAAAATGCTTTGTAAACTGCAAAAAAGCAGTGGTTGTTAGATTAGCACATGGGAAGAGGGAACCGAAAGTCCTGTTGACTAAAGACCTACTATGTGCCAGGAACTTTGTTATAATATTTCATGACTATCTATATTTTGTGGTTATATCATAGTTATTTAAGTTTAAATCCTTATACTGGACATTTAGCTCATTACCAATTGTTTTCTGTTATAACCCAGGCTGAAATGAATACCCTTATAGCTAAATTCTGAATTATTTCATTATTAATCAGTAATTTCTTAGTAATCAAAGATTAGAATTATTGATCTTTAAAATTGCCTGTATCAAAAAGCCTTTCCCAATATAATGAAGCTTACCAACCTTAACATGGGGATATTATTCCAGTAGGCTCTATCTAATCACATGGGTCCTTAAAATTAACATCCTTCTTCCAGCTAGGGTCAGAGAGATGTGACTTTGTTCACTTTGAAGAGGGAGGGTAATCAATGCATGTACGTGGCCAGTGAATATGGAAACAGCCTCTAGAAGCCAGAAAGGGCAAGGAGATGGATGCTCCCCCAGAGCCTCCAGAAAAGAACACAGACCTCCCAAAACCTTGATTCTGGCCCAGGGAGACCTGTGTGTGACTTCTGACCTGAAAAATCATATGATAAAAAATTTGCATTATTTTTAATAATAGTAATAATAAAATTACCTGAGCTTCCTAGTACAGCAGTCCCCAACCTTTTTGGCACCAGAGACCGGTTTCATGGAAGACAATTTTCCCACAGATGGGGGGAGGGGGAGGCAGAGCTAAGGCGGTGATGCGTGCAATGGGGAGTGGCTGTAAATACAGATGAAGCTTCGCTGGCTTGCCTGCCGCTCACCTCCTGCTGTGCAGCCTGCTTCCTAAGTTTCATGGAAGACAATTTTTCCACGGAAGGGCCAGTCCATGGCGGAGCTTGGGTGGTGATGCATGGCCCAGTTCCTAACAAGGGGGTTGGGGACCACAGTTAGAAGACAGAGCAATAAGGCAAACATATCACTTAATCTGTTATTATTGAAAAGGAGGGGAAAATGTACGGAAAAGACATTATGGTCGACTTTAACTTTAGCACTTGGTTAAAAAAAAACAAATCCTGGGTTTCTACAGAGAGAGCCCAGAGAGGAGAATCCAGCCCTGGTCAATATTACTTGCCTGAAGCTTGCACTGAGCCACCAGCCAGTGCAGTTTCCCCCACGGAAACCTGAGCCAAAGGCAAACAGTAGAGGTTTCCATCATTCCGCCCATGACGCTATTCTTGACATCTCAATAAGTAATGTGGAATTAAGAGCAAAGATGAGGAAACACACAGCAGCCCCTGCTCATATGCAGCATGTTCAAAGCCTGCCTCCGTCACTGCCAGCTTTGGTGTCCTGGGAAGGCGGGACGCATAAGCCTCAGATCTCTCATGGGTAAAACAGATAATGTATTTCCTACATCAAAGGGTACCTGTGTGGGTTAAAGGAGATGATGATTGCCCAGGCTTATAAAGTGCTTACTGCCACCCCCCCAATCTCAATCCTCAAGGCAAGCTCCCCTGTCACCCACAGGAGCTGGTTGCACCCACAGAGCAACCTGGGAGGAGTTAGCCGGGCAGCTCCTACTGTCCCCTGCTCAGGGAGGTGACCGGCCCGCCCAAGCTCACAGAGCAGATCAGAAGCCAACCTCCTGGCTCCGGGTACACTCTGACCCATGGCTCCTGTCTGACTGTCCACTGGCAGGCTGCTGAGTACCAGGGGGCACTCACTTCCCCAAGCCCAGGCGCGGGAGGTGTTGGTGACACCAACGTCTCTGCCTGAGTAACTCTCCCTCGTGTTTCTTCTTTGCAGGGGATGCCCCTTTCTGTACCCCTGAGCAGCACAAGGAGTGTGCAGAGCCCGCCCTAGGTCAGTACAGGGGGGACGGAGGGAATGGTGGGGCCGGGGGCCTGAGACTGAGAGCGTGGAGGTCATCTGGGAGGGAGGAGGAGGGTGGGTGGAAGAAGGAACGGAGGGGAAGAGAGGAAAGAGGCTGGGCGGAATGGAGGAACAGGAGAGGGAGATGGAGAGGAGGAGGAAGAGGAGGGTGGTGCAAGGGACGAGGGCTGGGAAAGGGACGGGGGAGGGAAAGGAGGTATAGAGGTGGAGATGGAGGAGTGGATTTCAGCAGGAACAGAGGGTGCTAAGGAACGCAGGGGAGAGGATAAAGATGGAGACAGGTGGACAGTGGAGCTTGGCGACACTGCCCTCACACACTCTGGTGGGGTCCACAGGGGGAGGCCGAGGTTATTCCAAAGCAGCCCCCTCTCTCCCACGCTCTGTTGAGCCCGGGGAGGTGAGGGAAGGCGGGGCAGGTGAGGCCAGGGTTTCATGCCATGTGTGCGAATGGAAGGCACAGAGCCTGCCCGTCCTCCTCTCCAAGAGGCCTGCTGGGTGTTTGCTGGTTAGAGTAACTCTGTGGCTCCCCGGCTGGGAAACCGCCAGGGACGGAGCTCGCACAGACAAGCCGCAGCCCCAAAGCGAGACCCATCCTACATGCCTGCCTCTCTCCGGACCTGGGAAATGGTTTATAATCAAGAGAAGCAGAGAGAATTTTTAAACAACGTGCACGCGTGTTTGTTCAGCAGCTGCACGCGCTGGAGCTAAGTGGGGCAGCGCTGGCCTCAGGCCCAGATGTCCCCAGGAGGACTAGAGAGGGGAGGCCAGGCCGAGAGGAGATGGGGTGACTTCCGGTGTGTGCAAAGACTCAGCAAAACCCAAAGGACACCAGAAACACTGAGGTGGCTGGAGGGGAGAGGGAGGGATGTGTTAAAGAAAAAACTGACACTTGTTAAAACGCTTAGGCAGATTTTATTCGGGGCTCCTGCAACAGGTGTGGAGACTATCACAATGTGGGAGAGAGACGGGGCTCTACTCAGATGACAGTAGAGACAGGTGGGGATTCACAGCCATCGGGCAGGAGGAGGGGTCAGTAGATGGGAAATTACCTAGAGGAGTAATGTGGCATCCATGGAGGGGATTCCTGCCAGCCTGACTTAGGATTGTTGCTGAGGGCAGGCCAGGTGACCAGATATCTAGCGTGGGGGTTCTCTCTACACTGACTTCAGCAGGATTCTTGCTAAAACCAGGCTAGGCAGGCAAGGATGGAGGCCAAGGTGGAGGCCTAGTCGAGAAGAGGGCTGAGACCAGCCTCGCTGAAGTTTGGTGGAGGAGGGCTCTGCCCTCTGTCTCTGTCGGAGGGAAATGATAAATTAAACCACCTCATCTAACCGGAAGAAGAGAGGAGAGGGAGAGAGTTCCAGGTGCTGCAGGTTGCCTGCAGGGAAAGGAATCGAGGACCTCTGCCTACATCCCAGCCCATCAGGCAGAGGGGGGGGCACTGGGACTCCCAGAGGGAAAACCACAGAACCCTGGGTTTCAGGTAAAAGGGTCTCCCATGTCTGCTTTGACGGTGGCCCATTCTGTGGATGAGAACGCTGAGGCTGGGAAGAGAGAAGAGAGTCCTGGGAAGTTGAGGGGGCCAGGACTCCCTTGGAGCCTGTTCCCCAAAAGTGGTGACATTTCAACAATTTTTAAAAAGTGTCATGGCAGTAACAGGAAGGAGAAGGAAAACAAGACCAACCTACAGCAAAAGCCCAGTTCCCGGGTCCCCATCATCCCCTTGCCCCCATTTCCCAGGACCAGCACCTCCCCCCAGGTCCCTTCTCCGCTGCTAGAATCCAGCTCCCCTGGGCCCAGAGTCCCAGTGCCAACACCTGCCTGAGCCCCTCCGCCTCTCCCCCGCAGGTCTGCTGGCGGAAAAGGACAGCAATTACTGTCTCTGCAGGACGCCCTGCAACCTGACCCGCTACAACAAAGAGCTCTCCATGGTGAAGATCCCCAGCAAGACGTCAGCCAAGTATCTGGAGAAGAAATTCAACAAATCAGAAAAATATATCTCGTAAGTTTCGTGGGCATGGGGGGCCGGGGTCAGGGAAATGGCGCAGGAGGAAACTGGGGGCAGTGGAGGAGGAGGCCAAGGGTAAGCAGTTCATTCAACTCAGAAGACAAAGACGAGTAAGATGCAACCCTGCCCTTGACCTTGCCGTCTGTGGGGAGACAAGTACACAAGGGAATGCCATATGGGGTGACGTTGGCTATAAGAGAGATGCACACAGTGTGAGGGAGTGACAGGTTAACTCCAGCTTCCATGGGGGTGAGCCCAGGACAAGCTTCGGAGATTGCTTAAAGGATGTAGAGGAGTTTCCCAGGCAGACCTTGCACATTCTGTTCCCTCTGCCTGGAATGCTTTTCCCTCCACTCTCTACCCAACTTTTTCTTCAGTAAGCAGATCTCCATTTAAACGTCATTTCCTCAGACAGCTAGATTAGGTCCCCTCCTGTTACTTTACTTTCAAAGTACTCTGGTGTTTTCCTTTATAACACCACAGTGTGTGATTCGACATTCCTGTTGTGTTTCCTTGTTTATGACCTGCCTGCCCTGGTAGATTGAAAAAAGAAACCTCTCTTTTTTTGTCCCCTGCTCTGTCTACCAAGTACTAGTGGAGCACCTGTCACAGAGTTGGTACTCAAAAAATCCATTTTAACAGAATAAACGAAGGAAAGGCCTGGGAGAAGAGGGTGGCCCAGGCCGAGGCTCAGCAGAGAGAATCAGCCCAGGACAGATGAGAGAACATTACAAGGGAAGGTGGACATGTCAGAGCAAGAGGGTCTCGTAGGCTGAGCTGGGTGGGGCGTGCAGGCCGCAGGGGGTGGGCTTTATCCTAAGAGAATAGGGAGCCTCCCAAGAGCTTCCAGAGGAGAGCGACTGTCTCCAATTTGTATTTCAGACCCCTGCTCTCCAGCAGGGTGGACGTTCCGCGATGATGGAAATGTTCTATAGCTGTGATGTGTCCAACATGGTAGCCGCTAGGCACGTGTGGCTGTTGAGCATTTGAAATGCAGCCCGGTGACTGTGGAACTGAACTGTAATTGTATTTAATTTGAATCAACTTAGCAGTCTCAGAAAGCTCCTTCAGGCGGCAGTATAGAAGATGGGGGGGATGCCAGATGGGGAGAAGGGAGGCTGTTAGGAGGCAGTTGCCGCAAACCAGGCAAGAGACGGTGATTCTTTGAAAGGCTCCACTCCTCTCCAGCCGCTCCCTCCTGCCAACACAGTCCCCAGACCCCATCCTGGGACAGCTTTTGCTCAGTGGCATGAGAACAAGGGGCCGTGAGGGCATTGTGAGCAACGTTGAAGGCAATGGGACTTGTAGGAGATGCCAGCCCCGATGCTTGGCAGACAGTGTGCAGGCAGGAACGACTTTCACTGCCAAGACGTGTCTCAGTAACACACCTGCCCAAAGGATCAAAGGGAGCCGCTGCGCTTCTGCCAGAAACACTCCCCCACCCCACCCCAGCCAGACACAGGTTTGCTCCCTGCAAACCTTCCCTGACTTTGGCAACTGACTCAGCAATGCCAGGGCAGGGCCTCCCACCAGTATCGACCCCGGTAAGAATTGGGGGGTGGTCTCAGGAGTGGGCAGGGGCACCACAGGCAAGGTCAAGCCTTGTCGGGAGACTACCGAATTCTTCATGCTAAGGACCTGGGCAAGCCCTCGGGGGGCTCAGAGACCCAGAAACCAGGCAGGACTCCTGGAAAGGTGCAAAGAGAGAGGGGAGGTAGAAATTAGGGACACAAGGGGGCAGCAGATGTAGGTCCCCAGCCCTGGGCGGGGGCTCAGGACTCTTGGTTTCAAGCTCCAGCTCTGCCGCTAACCAGCCCTGACTTTGGGCGAGTCGCCTCACTTCCCGGGCCTCCGTCCCTCCACCTTGCCGTGGGAAAGCTGCCTCAGATGTCCCCTGTGAATGCCGGTGGTTCCAACCGTGTTTGGTACTGGCTATTCCCTCTGCAGAGAGAACATCCTTGTTCTGGATATATTTTTTGAAGCTCTCAATTACGAGACAATTGAACAGAAGAAGGCGTATGAAGTTGCTGCCTTACTTGGTAAGTTGGGGTGTCATTGCATGAGTTTCTGCATCTCATACAGGGTGGGAGGGAGGGAGGAGGGACGGTGGGTGGGGAGGCATCAGACAGGTAGATACATGGCTTCCTGAGGAGTCTAGCCTTTTCATTTCTCAGTTACTCCCTCTCTCCTTGCTTCTGTCCCAGAATGGGAAGAAAGGAGCCCAATGTGGCGGAGATTTCAGGGCCCATCCATTCCCCAATGTGGGCCTCCATGTCCCTGTCTGTGCAATGAGGAGAGTGAGCGTAAAGGTCTCTCAGGGTCTTTCCAGCCCTGCCCTCTTGGATTCCATGGTCGTCTGCCCCGGTTGGAGTCAGAATCCACAGCCATGGAGGGAGGAAAGAGCTGTCACAGGGAGGGAACGAGGGAAGGTGGTCCCCAAGCTGGGCACGGTCAGGTCCCCGATGGAGTTCACCTGGAAAGTGATTTTGCTGCATTGAGAAGGCCAGTTGTTGTCCCCTGGACTGAGAGTCCCTTGTCAAATGCAAACGAAGAGCCACTTCCCCAGACACCCACAAACTTGACTGCCACCCCACACAAGTCCCCATGAGTTCCCTGACCCCATCGGCACATAATGGATACAAGGAGCTCACTTCAACCCAGCCCCAGCCCAGCCCCACACTCTCAAGAGCGCTGAGAGTGGACAGTTAGAGGACCTGCCCCTCCAGCCCTTCTCCCAACTCCCACTAACTCTCAGGAAAGGGTCTGATGCCTGGGCCCTGCAGGGAGAAACAGCTGTTGTCTCCGTGAACCAGCTGAACCAAGAGCATCCTGGGAGGGGCAGGTGCCTTCTACCTGGATGTATAAAGGGAAGAACTGGCTTTCAATCCAAGGGCCGCTGCAGACCAGCTGTGAGAATATGGGCAAGTGGCTTCACCTTGCTGAAGCTCAGGTCCCTCATCTGCAAAATGGGTTTAATAAAACCCATTTGTATGAGTCTGTTGTGATGGTTAAGTGTGATAAAGCCCCTAGCCCAGAGAGGGTCCATACATAGCAGCTTCTAGCACCCGGGCAGTTTCCATGCTGGGGACCCATGGCCCAGCTGGTGTGTCCAGGGGCTGTTTGAGCATTTCTACACCTCCTCCACAAGGCCAGGGAATGGCCCATAGCTCCGTGCCAGCTGAGTTAAGGTGACTGGCACTCAGCTTCAGAGGTCATGGTGGCCAAAGCCACTGATCCGTGCCCTGGGCCCCACGGTAGAGGTCATATACTGGAGATATGGGCCCTTCACCCACCCTGCCACCTGCCCTGTGCTGGCTCTGACCTTTGCTTCCCAAAGAGGACTCAGGATGCGTCTCCCCCTCGCCCCTTCCCTCCCCCGGCGCAGACTCACAGTCAGTCTCTCTCTGAGACACATGCACGCAGCGCAAGGAGGGCCTGGGCTCAGGATCTGTCATATCTGCATCAGATGTGAGGACGAGCTCGTTCCCAGCATCTCGCTCCCACCCAGAATAGCCCGCTGAGGAGACGGTGCTGCCATCTGGACTTCCGTGCCGAGAGCGTGCGCGCCACACTCCCGCAGCCAGCCGGCCGCTCTCTCAGTGCCACGCGGCCCGTTCTCACCTCCCGCTGTCAACACTCGCGCACACTTCGTGGGCACTCACGCCACCCGCGGTGCACCCCATCCCAGCCTGCACACTCCAGCCCCACACCTGCGGGCCCGTAGGCCACGCACACAGAGGCACACCTACGCCGCCCCACGTGCCAATCACGCAGCTGCAGAGACACACCCGTGCACGCAACAAGCCTAGGCAGACAGGCTGCGTGTCTACACACTCACACACCCACCCAAACACACGCCCACATCACACACTGTACACCAGCACCTACACATGCTCAGCACCCTCAGACACTCCCTGCCCACCTGCACAAACCCACACTCGCACACACTCGCACACTCAGCGTGCCTAACCTAGACAGAGATAACCGCCTGTATAAAACCGTCGACAGCCAGGTGTCTGCCTGCTGCTGGACAAACACAGGTATGCACAGCCCAGACCCTGGCATGTATTCCTCCCACTACAGACCCACACTGCACACACGTACAAACACACACCTCACACCCAACTTGCACGTCTGTAAGAACACACTCCCCTACGAGTCTTCATTAAACACAATAATGAGGGTGGTGAAGGAGAGGAAGAAGAGGAGCCAGTCTGAGCCCAGCACCAGGGCTCATGGGAAGAGCCAGCCTCCTCCCCACCATCTCTGCTGTTCACCTGGGGATGTGGCACTGGGCCCCACTCAGCCATAGCAGGGGACAGGTGGCACAGATCTACCCACCAGAGAGTTCTCAGACCAAGAGGTCAACCTGGCATCTCCACAGAGCTGTACCGCTCCCCCCGAACCACCCAGCCCTCTCTCCAGAGGCTGACACTCTTGGACATCAGAGCGGGAAAGGGCTCCACCATCTATCTCCTCCAACCCCCTCCCAACTGCCACCGCCACCAAATGTCTTTGGAGGCAAAGCTACAGAGAAGGTCAGGGCTCATCCAAGCCACACGCCAATTGTGGTCACTCGGAGCCCTGCTCTACCACACTGCCTCTGGGGCACAGCATCTCGGCTTCCGGGGATCAGAACCCCTTTGAGAATCTGGTAATGGTTATGGGCTCACCTGCTGCAAGTGCCAGGTGCACACCATTTCGCATTCAATTTCAGGAGGGTCTCCAGCTGTCTGAAGCCCTACCAGGAAAGTGGTTCTCGAACTCTGGTGGGCCCCAAAATTCTGATGTCCAGCCCCCAACCCCAGAGATCCTGATCCTACAGGCCTAAGGTATTTCCAGGCATCAGCACTGATTACAAGTCTCCCGGGAGAGTTTGATGCAGGGGGATCTGAAGATAAATCCAGAAGAACTTCTACCAAGGGGCCCATACACCCCAAGATAAGAACCTCAGCTCTGGAGAGAGTCCAAATTGAACATCTACCTTCGGGTAGGGGAGTTAGGGGACACCTGTGACCTTACCCCAAGGGCAGAGGTGGCCCTGAAGGCCATACCATAAATGGGTAGGTGAGGGGCCTCTGTGGTGCCATTGATCCCAAGACGCCCCCACCCAGGGCACCTGTCACAAGCGTCTCGGGCTAGATGGTGCCCTTGCCAGGACTACACACATCCTGACTCTGTATTCCCAGCACGGAGCCGAAGCAGGACACAGTCAGTGTGGCTCTGAGTGTAACCGAACAAGCCCGGCCCCCTGTGGGTGGTGAGATGGGTTCTGCGCCCCTCCGGTGAGCAGTCAGCTTAGTCCTCACCTGTGCCCGGTGCTGAGAAACAGCAGCTCTCAGAGCTGTGCCATGACAGAGAGAGCTGCCGAAGGCCTGAGCTCTGTGCGACCAGGCCCCGGCTCCCCTCGGAGGGGACCCTTCCGAAGGTCTGGTGTCCCTCTCGCTCTCTTCACCCCTTCCCGGAAGCTGTGTGAGTGAAACAACCTGTTTGGTCTTTTTCCTCTCTCTCCAGGTGATATTGGTGGTCAGATGGGCTTGTTTATTGGTGCTAGTATCCTCACAATACTAGAGCTCTTCGATTATATCTACGAGGTAAGATTTGGGGTTGCTCATGGCAAACAGCTGTAGGCTGGTGCCCTTGTCCTGCCCCGTGTTGGGAACTGTGGCACGGGGGAGATGGTGGCCTCTCGCCACCCAGCGGCTGCTTTCTCCTGTCCGCCAGTATCGTTGATCACCAAATCCTAGGCATAGGGGTGGGGGGAGTCTTAAGGGGGGTGGATGTAAGAGAAACGGAAGCCATGGGCCGATCCTCAGGGAGCCGGAAGAGCGGTGGGCTGTCTACACTGGCAGGGAAGGGAGGGGAGGGGTGAGAAGAAAGGGATGAGACCGTGAGAGATCAGCTCTGAGCCCCTCCCACAGCTAGGCCGGAGGTGGTGGCTTCGTACACGGGTGTGTCCACACCTGCACACACTCACACCATGCACACACCTGCCCCTAGGTGGCCCATCACCTATCACCTGAGTAGTGTCTTCCGTGGCCCAGCCAGGCTTCCGGAAGGGGCATTTCCCAGCAACCCTCATCAACCCCGAGCACGGAGACAGCAGGGCGCGCCCGCCGCTTCTGGCTGCTAATGGTCTGGGGAGATGTCTCCCTCCAAAGGCAGCTGGAACTTAACCCCTGAAAGCTTCTCAGATGACAGACAGCAGCTCCTGGCACTGACAGTTCCCGGGGCTTTGTCCATCTTCCCGCCTGCGTCTCCCCCTGAGAACCAGCCTGTGGGTGGGCCTGCCCCAGGTCTGTCCCCACCCATGTTCACTTGGAGGCCTCATCGCCCTGGCCGTGAGCTGGGCAATGCCCCTCATCCCCAGCGTGCCCCCCTGAACAAGGCAGTGGCTCCAGAATTGCCAAGGTGTGCCCAGACCTGTGACGAGCACCCCACCCCCCCGGACCTCCAGAGTCCAAGCACAGCAGACGGCAGCCTGCAGGCCAGTGTCCTGCCCCCCCGGAGAGGGCTGTTTTGTGACCAGAGGCCGCTGGGAATCATGAATGGGTGGTACCTTGTGACCAGGGTCCTCGGGAGGATCTCATCCCTCTCAGCGCGGTGACCCCAAACCCGAATCAGGTCCCACGGTCAGATTTTATTCTGCTTTGTTTATTAATTTTTGGGAAAAGCTATACAAAGTTATGGCAACTGAATCACACCAGGAAACATATTTAAGAACTCCCCTTTATTGCTGGGAATAAAATGTTATGAATTCAGGCATGTCCTGAGCTTGTGAACTGTGCAGTTGTCTGGTCTAAAAACTGAGTAATAATCTTGTCCGCTAGGCCTAGCCTCAGAAGGGGGTTGCAGGCTGCTGCTGGGGACAGACAGGCAGCCGGCCACACCAGCACATGCCACTTAGCTCTGCTCTCCAGCCACAAAGACAGCAGTGCACGCTGCAAGACAGGGCCCTTTGTTACCTCTTCCAAGATCTATCTCCTGTGACCAAATCCCACTTCTGCCACAAGGCTGGGCTGAGACAGATGGGCACCTGGAGCTGGCGGCTGGCTGAGTTGGTGCCACGGCTCATCCAGCCGCAGCCCGGGCAGTCGCTGCCTGATTCAGAGGTTCCCGGCCACGCCGAGTACAGGGAGGTCCCTCTGGCCTTGCATTATCCTCCCGCCTGACCAACCCCTTCCTGTTTCTCTTGCAGCTGATCAAAGAGAAGCTACTAGACCTGCTTGGCAAAGAGGAGGATGAGGGGAGCCCTGACGAGAACGTGGTAAGAGAGATCATTGATTGAAAGCTGTTCTGCTGCTCTGGCTTGCACAGGCAATATGGAACCAGATATCGGGGCCGGGCAGGAAGGATGTGACTCGCTGTACACCTTTCCATGGTTTGGGACACCTTGTTAGTTCCCAAATCCAAGGACACTCCAACTGAGCCTCAAGGCTCTCTCTGAGACTCATCCCAAAGGCAAGTGGGCAAGCCATGGATGCAACTGGGACCATGAGATGCTTCCAAGGGTAGGTCCCGCCCGGCCCAGTCCAGCTTCTCCTAGGCCAGGGGCTGCTCCCCTCATCTCACGGCATGGAAGGAACAAGAGATGCTCCATGTAGGTCTACTCCCTTATTCCCCAGGAGTGGCAAAAATGCAAGCAGGGGTGTCTCTGGCACTCGATCCCATTTGAAGGGGACATAGAGTATGGGGCCCCGTGAAGTTGGTGGTAGCAACAATATCCACTATAGCTACTGACTACCGTATGCCTAGTACATGTCAGGCACTGTCAGGCATTTTGTACTTGAGACAGTGGAAGTTCGGAGACCAAAGTCACACAGCTGGTGAGAGTCAGAGCCGGAGTCCCAGCAGCCTAACCACTGCCCTGCTCTGCCTCTCCTTCCTGTAGCCAGGGAGGAAGAACCCTGATGGCCGTCTACCACTCTCCTTCCCAAACTCAGTCCACTCCTGGGCTCAGGTCTTGGATGACTGATGCAGGTATCCCTGGCTCCCCTCACCCCCAGGAGTGGGCCCCAAATCAGCACTTCAGCCCTGGGAGAACCCACTGAGTGGCCGCTGCCTGCTTAAAGTCACCAAATCCAAAATGGACCCCAGCCACTTCCCCACTACAGGTTCCCATTTCTGTCTCAGACACTGTCTTTCTACCCAGCTACAAATCTTGCTGTGACCTCTGGACCGCTGCAGCCTCTGTTGAAGACAAGACAGATTCCGTTCAGGGGGAGGGCAGTGTGGAAGGGGCCCGAGCTCTGGTCTCAGCTGGCCTGGCTGGATCTCGGGGCCCTGCTGCCCGGCTGTGTGCCTGGGCGCAGGCTGCCTGACATCCCTGAGCACCTGCACCAGGTCAGCCCTTGGAGGGTAGATGTGGGTGAAGTGTCATCATGCCTGTAGGGCAGTCAGCCCAGTGGCTGGACTGTAGTAAGTGCTAAGTGGTCCCCTGCCCACCCCCATGGTCCCTCCTTCCCTCAGAGGGTCTCAGAGTCATAGCCCCCCCTGCATCCTGTTCCCCTCCTCCAGCTCTGCCCCACCCGGTCTCCCCGGTGTTCCTGGCACAGCCTCCGGGCTGGTCTCCCACTCCCATCCCACCGCAGCCTGGAAACCACCCTGAAGATTCAGCCCTGCTCAGGGGCCCCAACTACGGTTCCCAGGGGCCAGCTTAACCCTAAAGGTCCTTTGGGCAGCTCTGACCAGCTCTGCTTCTGACCTTTTGGGGCTTCTACCCTTCCTGCTTGGCCCTAGTGATTGGTGCCCCCTGCCCCAGGCCTAGCTACAGGCTGCACCTGCCCCACCGAAGCCCCATGGGAGGCCCCCAAGGGAGAGCGCAGGACTCTGGCCACCCAGCCCCAAGGCTACAGACCACTCAGCTATAGGTCCAGGGAGCCCACTCTCTGCCCCAGGGGGCACCTAGGTGGGCAACAGTAAGGATTCCGTTCGGCCTCATGCCTCAAGATCTGCCTCAAACCAGCACATCGCATGTCTGGGACAGGAGCAGCCTGGAAGGGGAGCACAGGCCCCAGGGTCGAGGCTGGGCTGCCGGTGGCATCGTGATGAACTTTCGCCAAATGAATAGTAACCCCCCACCTTCCCTTTCCCTCCAGAGCACTTGTGACACGATGCCAAACCACTCTGAAACCATCAGCCACACTGTGAATGTGCCCCTGCAGACGGCCCTGGGGACCTTGGAGGAGATCGCCTGCTGACACCCCTCGGGCTGCCCAGCACCCCCAAACAGACCTTGAGGCCCAAGACCCAGGACAGGGGACAGCAAGCGCAGGTGGGATGGCCCCTGACGCTGGAAAGAAGCAAGAGCCCCCTATGCACACATTGCAAACTAGCTGCCAAAACCTCGCTCCGGCCACACCTGACGCGGTGCGTCCTCGGGCCCCGCCGTGCGTCCCTCTTAGGAGAGATGAGTCACACTCTGGAACTGTCCAAGAACCGACCTGCCATCACATCTCACTGCCAGATGTATAAAGCACCTGCATGCTCAGACTTCTTACAGCGCCACCTCCGTGTCTGTCTTGTACATGACGTTCCTCCACGCGGTTTCCAGCGTCCACTCTGCTGCCCGTGCAGTGGGACCAGATTCCAGCTCCAAAGTCACCATGAGGCCATCCTGGAATCAGAACTGCACAGTCAAGAGGGAAACCGCAGAACTCTCCGCTACATTCAGTCCTTGTGTAGTTTGTGAAGGTTCTTAACCTGCCCACAAACCCCTCTCCCCCCAAGCTGGCCCGTGGGGCATCGGCGCCAAAGGTGACCCGCGCCAGCCTCCCTCCCGCCCCAGCGCCTGTGACGGCGGCACGGCAGCCAGGGTGACTCCAGTGTTATCCATGGTGCCCATGTCGTCCTTCTCTCCCTGTGACACAGCTTGTACAGTCTGATTCTTTTCATCTGGGGGGCTTTTATGTTTGTCCGTCGGAGATTTGTTCTGTTTTGCTTTGTTTTACGCTTTTTGGTTTTGATGTTCTGAGGTTCGATTTGGTTTTCCCATTTTCTCTGGCGTTTATTTATTCGTGCTTCAAATCACAGTCATATTAAAAGCTGGTCTTGTGGAAATGGCTGAGTCATTTCTGCCTTTCCTGCACATCCACGTCTCTCTCCCAAGGACTTAGGGAAGGGCTGGACCCGCCAGGCCAAAACATGACAGATGATGTCTATATAAACTTTTGTGCAACAACAGTTACCTTTACAAAGTGTGTACACTCCATATTTGTATTCTATTCTAAATGTGTGAAAATGATCGATCACAACCATGTAAATGCTACAAGACCCGCTGACACGTCCCAGCCCCCATTCTGAAGGATGCTGCCCGAGACCACAGGCACGCGGCCTGGGGAACACCACCCGGATCTGGACACTGTAAAGGGGGCCTCTGCACCCCTCTGCACCTCTGTCTGCTGCCCTGACTCCTCCTGACCCTGTCAGCGAATCAGGGCTGGATACAGGCCCCAGCATGGCCACCTCCCACACACCAGCCTTTCCGACCTTCTCCCAACCCCACTTCCCCACCCCCAGCGAACCAGCTGGCTCTGTTCCTCCCGAGGTCACATTTGCACTCTGCCCTGCCCCCACCATGGCTCCTGAGAGGACGTCTGGGTGGGACCGCAGGTTGGGAGGTGCCTGTGGAGCACATGAGGCAGGGTGTGCCCTTTGAAGCCACCAAGGGGCAAAAGAGAGCTTCTCACTCAGCCAGAGTCCTTACCCTGTGGCATCGTTGTGCTAGCTCCAGGACACTTCCTCCAGCCCAACCTGTCACCTCCTCTCCCGCTCCCTGCTCAAAGTCTCCCCCAGGGCAGTGAAGAAAGGCCTGATGTGGCTGTGCCCTCCCCCATGCACAGGTGCATGAAAGCACTGGCTGGACCAGGGATTCAGGGTCTGGGCCCTGCTCTGCCATCCAACCCCTTCTGTCTATCTCTCTCGCTCTCTGTCTCTCTCCATGACCCACTAACAAAGTTATTTCTCCAATGTGACAAATCTAAGACAGTCTTGCACCAGGGGTTGGGAGCCCTGGCCCCTCGACCTTCTCCTCTCAGTAGCTGGATGACAGTGGCTGAGGCCCTGCCCCTCTCTGGGCTCAGCTCCCTCAGTTTTAAGATGAAGCTGCTACCTTCCTGTGCACAGGGAAGACCAGGGCCAGATGGTCTCCTGAGGCCCCTCCATCCTCGAAGTGCTGTGACAGCACTACCTCCCCAGCCGGTGGGACTAGTTCGCCGGAACTCACACACAAGCGTGGCCAGGAACTGGCAGTGCAGGGACTCCACAGCTGGGACAGTGCTCCCCTGTGATGCCTCCTCCCAAGCATTCCCTGAGCTGGGGCTGCCCAAGCTGTTGGCACAGTTAACAGGGTTTTAATTCCTAGAAACAGAGGCTGAAGTTGCTGCAAATGGCCCTGTTTTATTTTCTATCACTATCGCAGCAAATTGCCATTACCTTAGTGGCTTAAAACAACACAAATGTATGCTCTTACAGTTCTGTAGGTCGAAAGTCTGACATGGGTCTCATTGAGCTAAAATCTGGGTGTCAGCAAGGCTGCGTTTCTTCCGGGGGGCTTCTGGGGATAGTCCATGTCCTTGCTTCTTCCAGCGTCTAGAGGCTTCCCACACCGCTTGGTTTGTGGCTGCATCCTCTATCTCCAAAGCCAGCCGTGATGGGTAGAGTCCTTCACATCACAAAACTGCCCTTCTTCCATAGTCACGTCTCCCACTAGCCCTGAGTTCTCTCCCACTTCCCTCTTCCATTTTTAAAGGACCCTTGTGACGACATTGGGCCCACCACATAATCCAGGATAATCTCCCCCTCTCAAGGTTGTTATCATTAATAACTCAATCACATCTTCAAAGTCTCTTTTACACTGCAAGGTCACATCCCCAGGGATGAGGATGGGGACATCTTTGGGGGCCGTTATTCTGCCTCCACGAGCCGTTGGACCAGACAGCCTGATGCTGTCATTTTCCAGGTGAACAGAGCCACAAGAGGAGAGGAGAGACTGGCCGAGGCTCACACGGTGAGTTAGCGGCAGTGCCAAGGCTCTACCTGTAAGCTCCCAGGATCACAATTCCATTGTCGACCTACCAAGATGGCTCCCTTCAAGCAAGAAGGACTGAAAGTGATCGTTTTTCCAGACTTTGCCAGGGTATGGAAGCCCCTCTCCTGAGACAAACTCACTCCTGACTGTATCAGGCTGGAAAATGTCTTGCTGGGACTTAGACTGTCAGGTACAGGCCGGGCGCGGTGGCTCACGCCTATAATCCTAGCCCTCTGGAAGGCCGAGGTGGGCGGATTGTTTGAGCTCAGGAGTTCGAGACCAGCCTGAGCAAGAGCGAGACCCCGTCTCTACTAAAAATAGAAAGAAATTATATGGACAGCTAAAAATATATATAGAAAAATTAGCCGGGCATGGTGGCACATGCCTGTAGTCCCAGCTACTCGGGAGGCTGAGGCAGAAGGATCACTTGAGCCCAGGAGTTTGAGGTTGCTGTAAGCTAGTTACCACGGGCATCAGAGTGAGACTCTGTCTCAAAAAAAAAAAAGACTGTCAGGTACAGGACAGCAGGGATCCGAGGGTGGCCTCGAACTGCTCCTATCAAGGACAGGAACCAAATTAAATATCTACTTGGTTAGTTGGGAGTCTCTTTGAGACTTCCACCTTGTTCCAATTTAACAATTTCATACATTTTTTAAAAAATCTATAGCATAAGTCGCAATTTGAACTGCTTCATTGGATTTCTGGCTTCCTTTTCAGGAAAAAAAAAATTTAGATCAATTTGTGACGGCGCAAAGAATATTTGAATATGTTTGGATTGTTTCAGGGCTCACACAGGCATGTGCCCCCACTGATTTGGGGATTCGGGTTTTGTTCAGCTTGGTCCAGGTCTATATTCGTCACCCATTTAAAGAAAAAAAAAATAGAAAATCCAAGAGAGAAAATCCATAATCAGTTACTGATTATGAATTGGGTGTTAACAAAAGACACAGTCTAAATTCCAGGGAGTGGTGGGGCGTTTTTATTATTGTCACCTCAAACGAGTAGCTGCGTGTGCAATCATTTCCTTAGCGAAGACGTGGCGAGGTTGGGTGGACAGAGGAGGCTCAGGGATGTGCCACGTTATCAGGATTGACCCAAACAACGACACGAAGGCCACGAAGTTTGGAACAGGCACACGTCCAAACCACAAGGTTGAATTCTCGGTGACCTCAGAGCGTCAGGTTAATTAATTCATTATTCATAATGAATTGATGGCACAGGACCTCAGAAACAGACGTGGTGAGGAGTGCCGCAGTCGGGGACAGCGACGGGATGGAGCCTTGCCGTGAGTGTCCGCGCCAGGGCACTGAGCCAGCTGCTCGCACACTGTTGCTTTGTTGTTTTTGGCAGAGAGAGGCCAGAGTTATTTTATTTTCCTCCTTCCAGTTTGAAGCTATTTTTATGGAAGTTTTAACCATGAACACGCCATGTCAGGAGTTTGCAGGGCCGTAAGCACTGATTAGGGGGAGACCAGAGTCCATGGAGGGTCTCTGGAGAAAGGCTCTTGGCCAGCTGGGAAGGAGGACATTGGAGGCAGGTCCTGCCCACAGGGCTGATCCTGGAGGGTCACGTGTTCCCACAGGTAAAGCTCAGCTCAACCCACCTGAGACCAGAGGCCCAAGGAAAACCTCTTCCTCCACAAGCTCAGAGCTCGGTTCACCTTTAGGAACCGAATTCTGCACAGGGCTGAGGGCCTGCCTCCATGAGGTCCCAACAAATCTCATGACCCCAACAAAGAAAGGGGGGCTCAGAGAGGGCAAGGAATTTGAGGCTGTGCTGAGAGGCTGGGAGTTGCAAATGAGTGGGGAGAAAAGCATTAGCTTAGGCTAATCTCCCTTGGCTTGGGATGTCTCCATAAACTCCTGGGGACCAAGGAAGAGCTTGAAGGACATTAGCCGTGACACCCTTCTCAGCATGGGGACCAGGACCTTCGTCCTTTGGCACCTGCCTACTTCTCGGTGGTCATTTAGGACATTTTCCCCTTCACTGCTTTGCTTGCATCCCCTGATCCTATATACAGTCCCTTGCACTGTCCTTCTCCCAGCCCCCGGGCTTGGCACACGCTGCTCTCTCACTCCCCTCAACTGGAAAGCTCGACACATCTTTCGTAGTCATCTGTTTACTTGTCGGTATTCCCTACTAAGATTATAAATCCCTTGAGGGCAAGTAACAGACAGTCGAGCCACACTAGTCCGATGACTGGTGGCCCTGTGATCTGCACACATCCAGCGATCCGCCCCTCCTTCCTTCTCCCGCTCCCTCCCCAGCTGTGCCAGAGACCCTGCTCCACGTGGCCCTGTGCCCAAGGGTCGGGGGTGTCAGGGCTGGCTTCCTGTAAAACATTAATTTATAATCTCGTTTAGATCACTGCGTCTCTTAAAAATAAGGTGAAAGCTACGAACTCCGTCCTCAGAAAAAATGCACATGGTCACATAGATATACACAAAATTTTACATACAATCTTAGGAGGGTTATGGACTCCTGGGGCCCATTTGTGAGCCTCTGGGGACCCACCAATGTTAGGCAGAGTCACCCTATCTAGAAAGTGCTAAACAATCCTGCAAAAGAACATGACAGGATCACAAAAAGCTACCAACATTTCTTCTCCTAAAATGACACAATGACTGTCATTTTTCAATTTACATCAAGGGAAAAAAAAATAAAGACAGATAGGATTTGATCAATTTCAAGTTTTTTTCCTCCCATCGTTGTTTGAAACCTTTGGTACCTGCCGCACGCAGCCTGGGTACTAGCACATTCTCAGAGATGGCAACATGAACAGGCAGAAATGAATATGAACAGGAAAACTTGGAAATGTGATTGCATAAGATTGTTCTATGCATGTGAAGATTTTGAGGGCTGAGGAGACCCGTGTACACAAAAAGCAACTGGAGCATCTACTTCGCAGACATCCCCACGGCCTGGTTCTCCAAGAACGTGACCACTGGGTCCACTGCATCTGGGAAATATATGCATGATGTTCTCTGGCTGCCACTAAGCCTCCAAACACGTCCCACTGGTGATACCTCGTTTGTTTCTGAGCAGCGCTACAGTGGGGGGGGGGTTGTTAAAACCACCCTCCCCCTACTGTGAGTGATGCTTTGGGACAGGGATTTGGATGTCTTGTCTCCCTGAAGCTCACTCTGCACCATGTCTCTGAAGGAAGGGGCTCATTTGGCTAAATTATCACCATTATGGGCCATTTGTCTTTAGTGTAATTCGGACTTTTGTGGCTTCTTTGTAAATGGAGTTATAGCCAAGTTAGAACAGGCCCAATACAAAGTGATTGGTGGACACCAAAGCACACCCAGCTCAACCAGCCTTAGCAGGCGGAGGGTCAAGAAACAGCCGGAGGAAGACATCCCACCAGCAGGCTGGGGTCTCTGCCGCAAATCCATCACTCCACGAGCATCTTCCACTGTGCTAGGCACTGGGAATTCATCTATCAAGAAGACACAGAGTCTAGTGGGCAACACACATGTACATAAACACCTGAGCAGAAAGAGCTACAGAGGTGCCCAAGGCACAGTGCACTCACTGGGGGAGATGCACCTGGGCCTGTCTGACTGGCTGAGCTGGAGCAGGTATTGCCTGAAGCCTTGAGAGCCAGGTAGAAGTTGCCAGGCAGGCAATTTTGCAGAGTAGATACCTGAGACAAGGCCTGACTGAAGAGAAAGGAATAGCCACTCAAAGATCTGAGGAAATGACATCAAAGAAGGCTGAATAGCATGTGCAAAGGCCCTGTGGTACAAACTATTTGTTGCACCCAAAGGACAGAGTTTATTAACTAGAGTGTGATGAGTGAGAGGAAGAACAGCAGGTGATTGTGAACGGTCTGAAGCAGCATGATACTCTTGGGAACTGACTGCCAGGAACAGAAACCAGCTCAGCCAAAGTTTCCAAATAGTTGAGAGATGAATCTGTAATGGTCAGCTGAGCCTTGGTCATGAAAGAACCTGTATACCAAGCCCAGGAACTTGAACTCAAAGGTGAGAAAAGCCATTGGAACCAAGATGCAGGGCAGAAATGAGACAGAAAGCTCACCCTCAGGGAGGAGGTGGCATGGTGGCATGGCAAGGACCAAGGTTAGAGGCAAG
The DNA here is from genome assembly GCF_020740605.2 of Lemur catta. Lineage (NCBI taxonomy): Eukaryota > Metazoa > Chordata > Mammalia > Primates > Lemuridae > Lemur > Lemur catta. Next base: position 21,812,224 of record NC_059142.1, on the reverse strand, counting down.
GACACCCTTAGGAAACCACTGCAGTTGTCCCGGGGAAGAAGTGATGAGGGCTAGATTCGAAGCAGCTATATAGAATAGAAAAGGAGGGACAGTTTCCCCGAGATAGAAGGCGAAACAGGCAGGGTTCACGGCAAACGGGAAGTGGGGTGAGAGTGAGAGGGAAGCAGGGAGACGTGGCCTGGTTACTCTAACCACACTGAGCACTGCACTCAGGGGCCGAGCCTGCAGCCCCTCCGGCTGCACTTTCAGGTGGGCCTGCGCACGCTTTAGCCCTTCCCACTGGAGGCCTCCCTGGCTGCGGTCAGGGCACTCTCCCCTGATACTCCTCCATCTCCCCCTGCCTTGGGGCACCCACCCAGCCCAGGCCCCCGGGATCTCTTGTCCAGGCCTGACCCCTGCCCAGCCCCACTGTGGGTGGCCCTGCAACCATCATGCCAGCCCAGAGCTCCCAAATCCTTTCAACAACTCTCCCTTGGTTCCAAGAGCCTCACTCTGCCTCCTCTGGGCTCCTTTTCCAGAAGAGCTGAATGGAACTCAGGGGGCAGTCGGGTGACAGGGGCAGCAGAAGTCTGAAGTGAAGTTGAACTAGAGGCAGGACTCATCCAAGAACGGATGGGACGTGGGTCTCTGGCAGTGACCATAGCAACAGCCCCTCAGCAAAGCGCAGCCAGAGCACACTCGCAGTCATGCCGACCTGGGCCTGCCTCCCTGTCTGTAGAATGGTGACCATCAAGGTCCCTGCAACATACTGTTGTTTCACAGTCAAATGTGATGATGCCCGGCACAGGGTAGGCTCGCTGCGTTTGCTTTCATATTTAAGAGAGAGCAGCTTCTCCCCACCTCTGATTTAATGGCCCCCTTAGTTGTGGAAGCCCCCACCCCCAACAGCGTCCTTCTCCACCAGCCATTCGTATGAGCAGCTCTCGAGTCTTGTCGTCACCTTGACCAGACCGGCAGTGGAAGGAGACTGGCCTGCGTCACCAGTGGTGGACGTCCAGTGCCCCTCTGGCGTCTGCTGACCCAGTGGCATTCAGAGATGACAGTTAGTGGGAGGGGCAGGGGGCCCCGACATTGTTGTCCCCTCCCCTCCCTAGGAGTCACCATCCATGTCTCCACCAACGGTTCAGTACTTGCAACATTCTTTGAATCTACAATCGGAACTCAGAGCTCAGCCCTCTCACACATCAATCACCCTGTCACCTGGATGGCTGCTCTTGGCACCACATCCACCGTGGTCCTGACAATCCGCCCACCTTCCTCCTTCAGACACCCACCTTGCAGGCTAGTGAGGGACAGCGCTGCCTTCTGCGGAGCTTCCCGCGTGCTGAGGAAGGCAGGGAACTGCACTAGCCATGCCGATTGCTACCTGAAAGCCACCGGTGTCCCCATCTCAGCCTCTACCCTCCAGCCTCGGAGCAGTAGTGGGCAGCGTGTGGTGACTTCCTAACCCAGGAAGTGGCCGCGCCGTCTCCATCAGCCGCACTTGAATTTCCTGCCACGAGAGGGCGCTGGAGAGCAGGGAGAGGTGAAGCGGAAGCCCCTGGAGTTCCTCCCTGGGCACCACCCCAGGGTGGCAGGAGCATGCGGGTCCGCAGCCACCAGCAGGAGGGCCAAGCACGGTGGCCGCCATCTGCAGCCAGAGCTGCAGAGAATAAGGGTCCCCAGGACCCTCCCAAACAAGCCAGGGACACACAACACCAGACTCAGCTAGGTTTGCCAGACAAAATATAGACACCCTGCTAAACTTGAACTTCAGATATACAACAAATAATTTTTAATATAAGAATGTCCAATGCAATAATTGGAAATACTTAAAATCGTTTATTATATATCCAAAATTCTAATTTAACTAGAGCATCCTGTTTCTGTTGTTTGCTTTTTATTTATTTGTTTTGCTAAATCTGGCAACCCTAGACCGAAACTCTGCCAGGTGTGGGCAGAAAAGACAGTGATTTCCCACCCCACCCCCCACACTCAGCCCCAGAACACGAGGAATGGAGGCAAACTTTTCGTGGTCAGCTTTTTAGAGTCCACCTGAAGCCCAGCCCAGGTGGACAGGTGAGGTGCAGAAGCACTGAGGTGCTTGGTCTCCGACAGGCACCTGCAAACACACCGAGAGCAGAGAACCACGTTAACGTTAAACTATACTTTATTGCTTGACTTGTCTTCCCACACCTGCGTCGGGAACCAGACCACATTTCCCAGCCTGCTGTGCGTGGTCCGGTCCATCCAGAGAGGGTCCTACAAGTCACAGCCATCCACCCAGTCAGCAAGGTCCTTGCCCTGGCAGTGATGCCTCCAGGCCTCCCTGCGGGGGAGAACAGGGACGAGGAGAGAACACATCAGCTGCGGTCACCAGTCACTGCTCAGAGGACAGGAGGGAGACCAGGCCTGGCCACACCACCTGGGTGCTCCAGCCCAAGTCACTTACCAGGAGCCCAGACCCTGGGGCTCTTGGGCTATCTTCATGGCACAGATAACAGTGTCCTTGAGGTTAGGATTCAACAAGTCTGGGTGGGAGGCCAGGGAAACACACAATGAGGGGACAGGGAACAAACCGGGGTGTCCAGAGGGTCTCTCTCTCTCTCTCACACACCCACACCCTCCTCTGCCCTAAATCCAGTCCTGTCTCTTGGCCACTCCAGAAGCACAGGTGTCATCACTGTGCCCCTCTGCCCCTCCGTCAGACGCCACCCCTCTCCATTCCCGTAGTGCTAAGGCCGGTCTCCTATCTAGGACCCCAAATCAGATCCATGTAGGACCCACCCTCATCACTCGCCCCATCTCCCTCTCCTCATCATGGGGGGATCCCCCACGCAGAGATAAAGGTGTGGGGTGGTGGGCAAACTAAACTGGGGAAGAAGCAAAGGCTGGTGCAGGGGCCCAAGCCCAGCCAGCCCCGGGCCCCAGCCGGGCTACCAGTGCAGTACATCCGGCACCGGTTGGTGGCGTTCGGGATGAGGCTTTTGCACCACTTCCGGCTGCTGATCTGGAAGATGCCGTTGTTGGTGCTTCCGTCGGCCTCATGGTCCACAGCGCCCGTGTTGAAGCCGCTGGTGAAATAAGCCAGGCAGACCCCTGCTCGGGCAGAGCACAGCCCGGGTCAGGACCAAGCGTTCGCTGCGGGTCCCACACGTCAGCTCCACCAGCCTCGCCTGCCTCGGGGTGACCCGGGCAGGCGCCCACCATCCACCTATTGCAGATGCCCCCGTAGAGGCTCAGAGGGGCACAGTGACTTGTCCAAGGTCACATACGGCCACCAAACAGCAGGGCTCAGGACTGGCCCTCTCCCCACTTCCTCATTGTTCAGCACATAGCAGGGCCCAGTAAGTGTGTTGAATGAATTTATAAGAGCTGAACTTTTAGAGGCGAGATTAGGAAGACACAGGTGGGACCTGTGCAGGGGACTGGAACTGGAGAAAAAATGAGTCCGGAGGTGACTGCACTTCACTGTCGGCTACGCGAAGCTGCCACCGGCTTGAAAAGTTTGGTACCACTGATTTTTTCAGTTTGCCTTTTCTAAATTTCAGTAGGAATGTCTAATCCTCGTGACCATGATTCAGTTTAGGGTACTAAGCTGTTCATTTCCTTTGACTCCCGACTGCAGGGGAGGACAAGGGGGGTGACCCCAACCTGGCCACCTGCCACCTGCCCACTGCATGCTTATCTCAGATAACCTCATTTTACAGATGAGCTAAGGGCGAAAAGCTCCCGAAGCCACACCCCTCGCATGACGATGAAAGGAGGGAGGAGGGGAGGAGGCTGGGCGTGGGGAGGAGGGACGGGAGTGCTCACAGTCGGCCAGGCTGTGCCCCCGGTATCCGTCCAGACCAAAGTCCTGTAGCACTCTGGCCAGCTCACAGCGACTGAAGACCTTGGCTTCGCTGGAGGCGAACAGGCAGCTGAGCAGAGGGACGAGGGCCAGCAGGGTGATGGCAGGCGGACACAGCTGCCTCCCGGGAGCCCCGCTCCTAACTTCCATGCGGGCGGAGGACGCGGAGCCCCTGCCACTCTGGCTCAGAGCCGAGCTTTGGGGTGGCAGGCGGCTCACCAGCCCTGGTGGTCGGCTCAGACAGCTACTCCTTGGGAGAAGAAGGGACCGCCCTGAGCGTACCCCTGGGAACGGGGAGACGGGGTGGGCAGAAGACCAGCTCCAACAGTGCATGTCTGGCATCCCGGAGCATCATGCCCCCCAAGATCCCAGAGAGGGGTTCCTGAGACCAGCCTTTCTCCTTCCCCATCCTGCTTTGCACCCCCCAGCCCAGAGGAGGGAAAAAAGGGAGAAAACTAACCTATTTTGAGCTCCGTGCTACATGCTAGATATTATTTAGTCCTGAGGCCCAAGATTTTACAACCAAGCAGGGGCAAAGTTTGGGCTAGAACCAAAGTTACCTGAATCCAAAGCCCCACTACGTTATGGCCATGAGCAGATGTTCCCAGAGGGGATGGGCCGAGCTCTGTCACCAGGGTAAACCCGTCCCTCAGCCCGACTGCCAAGGGCCTCCCTCCTGGCACGGAGCCTCCATCTCCTAGCCTTAACTGAAGCAAGGTCCCCGCAGAGCAGCGGGGCGCCGTAGCCCTCTCAAGTGGAAGCTGCTCTTTCTCCACATGCAAGGCCCGAGGCAGCCCTGACCACCCCTTCTAGACCACTGGAAGGCCTTGCAAATACCCCTTCACCCTGGAAGCCCACCCATCCTGTCTGGTTTGGTCATTGGCCCTGATCCCTGGCTGTGGGCCAGTTCCCAGTACCATGGGGACATTGACACCTGGTTGCCTTGGCCTCAGGGCTCCTCCACCTCCACACCCTCTCAGCCACCCACTCCCATGGCTTTGTCGTCCCTACATTTGTCATCATTTTCCCACCCCTGCAACCTTCTAACATCTCTCTGCCCACCCCCTGTGACGTGTCTCCCCACGTCTCTCGTGACCTCTGCCCCTCCACACCTGCTGTCCACCTTCACAGAGGCAAAGGGTGAAAGTCAAAGGCCACAAAACCTCATGCAGGGGACCTTGAATGCCATGAGTTTGACGGGGTGGCGAAGGGCATGGCTTTGCAGCAAGACTTGGGTTTGAAGCCCTCTCCACTCCCTGCTACATCTCTGACTTTGGACACTCTCCAAGCCCCATTTCTTTGTGTATACAATGAGGACATTCATAACACCTGCCTCATACAATTGTTGAAGGAATAACTGAGAGAAGGCGTGGGAAGAACTTAGTTCTTTGCACTAAAAATAGGTCAGTTGTTATTTCCATCATGAACTACAACTGGCACTAGTACTAACGCTTGTCTCCGGCCGGCTTTCTCTCTCTCCATTTCCCTCGGAGGGGGCTCAAAACCCTCATGGTCGTCCTCGAGCACCTCGCCCCCCACCCCGGCCCACCCCTTGGCTCCCAGATGACCTCACCTCCTGCTGCACTGAGAAAAGCAAGGTGATCGCATGTGGAATGTCTTCCTTTCTGCCTTAGCCCCATCCCACTGGCTGCCTCGTCCGCAGCCTCACCTCCACCCCGCAGCGTGAGGATGCGGGGCCTCCACCCGTGTCCAAGCCCATCCTTCCTCCGAGCTCTAGATTCCGTCCCTTCCCACCTCCACGCCTTGTCCCCTCGTCGTCCCCTCCCTCCCAGCACCGTCTGGCTCTCTCCTCTGCCTGCTCCTCCTGACTCTGCACGCACAGGACATGCTCGGGTCTCCAGCTCCTACAACGCTCCCCTTGACAGGGGTCTCCTCATCTGCCTGTGCTCACCTGTCTCTGTCCCTCTCTCCTCATCCACACTCCTGGGGGGTGGGCGGGGACTGCCACCTCCTCCCCTCCCATCTGTTTTCCAACCCAGGGAAATCGGCTGTCCCAACACCACCGCTCGCTGGAAACTACTCTGCTCCGTCCAGTAGACCTTGCTGGTTCCTCGGGGAGCTCTCAGCGGCACTTCACCCTGTCGCCCGCCCCCCTTTTGGAAACACTTGCCTCTCTCTTGGTTTCCACGAGGCTCCCCTCCTCCCTTTCTGGCTATTTCTCCTCATCCTCCTTTGTGGAATCCACTTCTGCCCCAGCTGGAAATGCCGATGTGTGTTCCAGGCCTTTCCACCCTGAGCCCTCTTCTGTTCCACATCGGAAACCCTCCGGTCCAGCCTGCTGTGGCCACCCCCTGTGGGCCAACGCCCTCCTAACGCATCTTGCCCTGAGACCTCAGAGGCAGCTGCGTCCTGGGCACCTCCGCCCGGTGTCCCACAGCCCCCTCAAACTGAGCCCCTCTAAACAGAACGAACGTTCCCACCAGAATCTGCTGTCCCTATGTTTCTCCTTTCTTGGTTTAGAACATCATGGGCTGGCCGTGTACCCAAACTGGAACACGGATGCCACTCTGCACCCTCCTTCTTCACTTCTGTGGCCTTCACCCATCCCCAGCCAACCAAGTCCCAAGTTCCGCGGATTCTGCCTTCCCTCCAAGAGCACCGTCTTTTCCTAAGCTCAGGCCACCATCACGGCTTCCCTTACGGTCGTCTTGCACCCTCTTCCAAACTATCCTATATGCAATCATCAGAACGGGTGTTCTCAACAAAAAGCCTGGCCCTGTGACACCCTCTGATGCCCCTCATCACTGCTCCCTTCGTGACCCAGCCCTGCTGACCCCTCCCTCACTCACACATTAGGGTCCAGCAACACCACGTTGCCGATTGTCACGATGACTCTGTTAATTAGAACATTCATTTTCTCCTTTCCTCGGTAACTCTCACTCGTGCATCAAGGGTGGCATCAGAAGTGGGTTCCCCAGCAAGACTCCTCTGGGTGTCCACTGCCCCCGACAATCTCATGGTGCCCGACCTTCCACCCTCCTCCATCACACTAGTCTGTAAGAGAGTCAGTCCTTCCCATTGCAAGGTGAACTCCCAAAGAACAGTGGCCCGGTCTTATCTGTCTGCTTATCCTGAGAGTCAAGCCAGAAGCAGTGGCTGCTTCTTAAACTGAAGTCTTCAGAAGGCATGACAGGGACAGGAGCGCTTCTCATCAATGCAGGGGGAGGGGAGGGAGGGAAACAACCTGGTCGAGTTCTTGGACACTGTGCCAGGCCTTTTCTAGAGGTGTCTTAACGTAATCTCATCTAATCCTCTCAACAATTCAGTGCAGTGGGATTAATATCCCTAATTTGTAGAGGAAGAAACCAAGTGGACTGCTACACAGTGACTGTTTTTGATTTTTTTGTAGTAAAGTGACTTAAAAGTAATTCTATCCTGAGTATTTCACAGCAGGCCCAGGGCTAGTGATTCAGGGAGACAGGTCTAGTGATTCAGAGACCAGAGACCTGCTAGCAAGGTCTCTCCCTCTCCCCCTCACTCTCTCAGCTCGTCTCTCTCCCAGGCCCAGATACCCCTCCTCTCTGACCACTGCCCTGCTCTTCCGTGCCCCTCTCTGGCCAGACAAACCCAGGGCCTTAGCTGACAGCTGCAGGAAGGAGGGAAGGGGGGCTCACTGATCAGGGGTGATCCCCACCAGGGCTGTGATGGTGGTGGCACAGGCAGCAGCAGCCGTGACCCCAAACCCTGCTTCTGCTCAGGACGCCCCCCACGACACTGCCAGGGCCCCAGGCACCCAGTATGAAGAGAATAATGGGGAGGAGCAGGCTCCAGACCAACCTAGGGCCTTCTAGAACCCCAGCTCTGTGAGCTCATCTTCCAGCAACACTCTACCACTGAGCCTGGACTGGCCCACTGAGCCCCTCGATTTCAGGTTCCTGGGGCAAATTAGGGGTATCTCATCCCAATCGTCTTGCAGCTTCTACACACACATGTGCGCACACACACACACACACACACACACTCTACTTTGAGGGATGACTTTCCTCCACCCAACAAGTCCTTCTGATGGTTGTGCAGGGATGGTGGTGGGTGCCCACTGCCTCCCCAGGATGCCTCTCTCTGCCTGGACAAAGATTACACGATTGACTCTAACACTTAAAGGACAGAGACGTGGAAGGAACAGGTCTGTGTTGCACAGGAGCCCTGCTTGGAGGCCGTGGGGCACAGCAGCTAGAGTACGGGCTGTGGGGTCAGGCTGGCCAGGGCTGAACACGGGCTCTGGTGACAACGCCCACTGGGTGGCCCAGAGAGAGTGGCTTCACCTCTCCATTTCCTCAGTTCCCAAGTGGGGATGACAATATCAGGAGGGCCCAAAGAAACAGCCACAAAGTGCTTCACACACCAGGTTCTCAATAAATAATAGCAATGATGACTAAGAGCAGAGCACAGCCATCAACGGGTGGAATTGCGCCATGTTCACCTTCCCGCCTGGGCCCACCCCAGACCAGCCAAGTCAGAACTGAGGGTTGGCACAGCATCAAGACTTCTTTTTCTTTTCTTTCTTTCTTTTTATTTTCATTGTGGTAAGAACACTTAGGAAATCTGCCCTCTTAACAAATTTTGAAGTGTACAGTATGGTATTGTTGATGATAGGTACAATGTTGCACAGCAGATCTCTAGAGCTTATCTCGCTTGACCAAATCTTTCTGCCCATTGATTAGTAACTCCCCTTTCTTCCTCCCCCTACGCCTCTCCTGTATCATTCCACCCTTTGATTCTGTGAATTTGACTATTCTAGGTACCTCGTATAAGTGGAATCATTTGTCTTTCTGTGACTGGCTTATTTCTCTTAGCGTAATGTCCCCAATATCGTTGAGGACATCCATATCATTGCATCCATATCGTTGCATATGTCAAAATTTCCTCCTTCTTTAGGGCTGAATTGTATTCCACTGCGTGTATTAACACATTTTCCTTTATCCATTACTCTGTGCACAGGCACTTACGTTGTTTCCGTCTCTTGGCTATTGTGAATGATGCTGCAGTGAACATGAGAGCACCAGTATCTCCTCAAAATCATGATTTCAACTGTTTCAGATAAATACCTACAAAGGGGATTGCTGGATCATATGGTAATTCTGTAAGTTTTTTTTTGAGGAGCCTCCATGCTGTTTTCTGTAGCAGCTGCACCATCTTGCATTCACACCAACAGTGCATAAGGGTTCCAATCTCTCTACACCGTCACCACCAATACTCGTTGTCTTTTGTTGTTTTGATTGTAGCCATCCTGTTAGTCATGAGGTGATTTTGAATTTCCCTGGTAATTCACTGTGATTTTCAATTTCCCTGATAATTAGTGATGTTGAGCACTCTTGCAAATACCTATTGGTCAATTTGTATACCTTCTTTGAAGAAATGTCTATTTGGCATCAATATTTTTTTTTGGTTTTGTTTGTTTGTTTTAGAGACAGGGTCTCACCACATTACCCAGGCTGGTCTTGAACCCCTGGCCTCAAGCAATTCTCCCACCAACCTGAGCCTCTCAAAGTACTAGGATTATAGGCATGAGCCACCACACTCAGCCTGGCTTCAGTTTATCTTAAAAGCTTGCCAGGTAACTCTGATGTGTAGCCAGGTTTCAGCCTTTATTCAGGGGAAAGAGCTTTAGATTTGAGTTAGAAAACCTGAGTTCAATTTCTTACTCTGCCCCTGACTGGCTCTCTGGTCTTGACAAGTTCACCTCCATTTCCTCATTATTAAAATGCAGTCATCACCCTGTGCCACCTGCTGTGACCTTGAGCACCGTACTTGATCTCCCCAAACCTCATTTTCCTCCTGTAAAATGGCAATGATAAACCTCCCTCCCTCCAGGGGTGGTGGCGAAGCTCAGGTGTCTCTGCACGGAGATGCTCACCGCTCGGATCAGTATATTGTTAGCTATGGTTTTTATTGCCTGGCCCTTGGTGGTGATTCTGTCTGCTTGAGTTTTGGGGGTTTTACTGCATCGGCCTGCTTTTACTATTTTATGGCTTCTTTTTATTGAGTAATTTTTCAGCTTATTTTTATTTTATTGTATGTTTTGTTATTTCCCAGTTGACTTTCCCTTTTAAATGGGGACTAAGAAACAGCAGCTCAAAAGGAACAGTTAGGGGGGCAGGCGAGGCCCCAGGTGGAGATCGGCAGGTCCTTATTTCTCTGCTGAGCTCTGCACGAGTCTCTCGTATGTCCCCACGGCAGGCTCAGATTCTTGACCATATCCTAAAAGACAACCTCCACTGCTTCCTCCAAGCTTAAGTTCTGCAGCAGCCTCTATTACAGGTCTTGTCCTCAGCCCTGGCAGCACTTTGAAAAACTACTTTAGAAAAACTATTGGCTCCAGGGCCCCACCCCAGGCCAATCCATCAAATTCTCTGGGGGTGGCACCCAGGCATCAGTATTTTTGTAATGCTCCCGGGCGATTCCAAAGCGCCACTTCCAACCAAACTTCTTAGAGTTCCCTAATGTGCGACATTTTGCATTCTTGCTTTTGTGGCATCCTATATGTCAAATCTACTTTTTTCTGTTCCTACTCCCTGGCTAGCTTCTCCTTAGAGCATTGCTGAAGCTTGACTTCCTCCCCTGACTCCTTGGGCTGACGCGGGGGTCCCCTACATTCCTGTACAGTATCCAGTGTTAATTTATAATCTCAGCATCTCTCACACTCTACAAGTGTCTTCTCTCTCTATCCTCCCACCAGACTAGCAGATGCCTGATATGTCTCTCATGTCTATTTTCTCAGTCCAAAACAGGGACTTGAAAATGCTGGGTGAGTAAAGAAATGAAGAAATGAATGAAAATCACCTAGTCAGTGACTCGGAAGAACCTTAGCCCAGAGGACTCAATCACGACAGTGCTGAGGGGAGCCAGAGAGTGCCAGGGTCACTGCAGGCCATGAGAAAATGAATCCACCTCTGGCTCCAAGCAGGGCGAGCCTACAGCTCCTAGATCAAGACCTGCCCCGGTCCCCACTGTGTGTAAAGCCACTTAACCCTGCACAGAATAATCTCACACCACCATATTCTTTTAGTGTTGTGTCTCCCTTATTACTCCGTCTTCCCCATGTGATGCTTAATTTCGTGTGTCCACTTGACTGGGCCACAGGATATCTATCTGGTCAAACACTATTCTGGGTGTTTCTGTGAGCACATTTTTCAATGAGATTAACATTTAAATCAGTAGACTGAGTAGAGCAGATTGCCCTCCCTCATGGTGGGTGCACCTCATCGGGCAGGTGCAGGCTGAATAGAGGAAATGGCTGAACCTCCCCCAAGTAGGAGCAAATTCTTCCCGCCTGGCTGCCCTACAGCAGGGGACATCGCCATTCTTTCCTGCCTGCAGACTCGAACCAAAACATCTGCCTTTTCCTGAGTCTTGAGCCTGTGGCCTTTAGACTAGAACCACACCATTGGCTCTCCTGGGTCTCCAGCTGCCGGCTCACCCTGCAGATATTGGCGTTTACCTCCATAATTGCATGATCCAATTTTTTATAATAGATCTCTCTCTCTCTCTCTCTCTCTCTATATATATATATATATATACATAGTATACACACACACACACACATAAAATTTCTTTCTCATCGATAGACAGATGTACAACCTGTTGGTTCAGGGAAACCTTCACATGATATACCCTTCATGTGAAGCTGGTAGAAAATCATGGAACAGTTATCAGGTCCCCCCATGCACATCAATTCCCTTCCTGGACCTGGTGCCACTCTAGGCTGACGTTCTTCCCTCCCCTCTTGTGATCTGTGGCTTCTACAATATGGGGAAGCAGGTTGAGAGCAGCAAACCTGGGCTGGACCCCTGATTTCACAACATTTACCAGCTCCGTGACCTTGGAGGATTACTTAGCCTGGCCAAGCCTCGGTATCCTCACCTGTAAAGACCTGCCACCCCAGGGGATCTTGAGGGATTAACAAGATAACATGCAAAACGTCTTACACAGCACCTGGCACCGAGCAGACACTCAATAAAATGTTACTTTTACTTATTGTTATTTTGATGGTGAGGAAACAAAAGAACTATACTTTTGAGAACTGCACTTCAATTGTCAAAAAGCCCTCTGAGTAAGGGCCTAAAGGGTATTGCAAAGGGACAGCACGAGCCCGGTTTGCACCATGTTGGCCCTCGTCACAGTCGCAAGATCTCTGGATAAGCAGGGAATTACTCTCCTCGCTTTCAACTCCTTGTACTTATATCCTAGGGATTTTCTCTCAGGACAACGGATAGAGCCTAAAGGAAAAGGAAAAACATCAAACTTGGATAAAGTGCTTGTTCTTCTCTTTCCTACTTTCCATTCCCATCCTGATCTCCTTACAAGTTCAAAGATGGTCCTTCCATATGTTCCCACCACTTGGGTTGATGCCCTCATCCTATCTTACCTGGCACTGCAGTCATTTCCTAGCTGGTCTCTCTGCATCAGGGAGCTCTTTCTAAATAATAGGGCTGAATGCGCCAATCCCCATTTTTAACCTTTGATGGGTCTCCACCACTTGCAGGATTGGGTTAGCCCACGTGGTCGGCAGCCCACATGGTCCTCCATGGTCTGTCCTCTCCCACTTTCCCAGCCTCACCTCCCAGCACTTCCCACCCCCCCGCCCCTGCCACCCTCCCGGCTCTGGCGACTCTTCCCCAGACTTACCTGCCTAAAAGCCCTTCCTCATTGAGCACCAGATAACTTTATTTCACCCTTCAAAATCAGCCCAGTATTACAACTTTTGCAGAAAGACTTAATCCAACAGTCTCTACCCCTGGAACACCCCAATCTATTTGCTTATCCCAGCACCTCGAGTTTATCCGTATCACAGAATTACCATATTACACTATAATTCGTGGTGTATGTGACTGTGGCCCTGACCGTGAGCTCTTCCAGAGCAAGGAGCATGTCATATTCATCTCTGTATTTCCTTCACCTACTACCAGGTGAGGCACACAGAAGGCGCTGAAGAGAGGTTAAGAAAATACATTTTAAAACACACAGGTTGAGGAGTAAAAAGATGAACGTAACTATAAAGGGGTAGCCCAAGGGAGATCTTTGTGGTGATGAAATAGTTCTTTATCTCGATTAGGGTGGTGGGTCCACACATCTCCACATGTAATAAAATGACATAGAACTATAGACACATTGTAGCAACGTCAGTGTTCTGGTTTTGCTATTATGCTGTCATTATGTAAGATGTAACCATTGGGGGAAACCGGGTGAAGGGTACAAGGGATTTCTCCCTGTGCTATTTTTACAACCTCCTCTGAATCTATAATTATTTAAAAATAAAAATTTCTTAATAAGGAAAAACACAGACATAGAGGCTAGTTTTACTGTTCTGACAGATTATTCCCAACAATAAAATAATTGGAAGTGAAGGGCTGTCAACTCCAGAATATTTCACAAGTTTAATTTAAGATTATTTAACACGTTGACTGACACACTAGAAAAAAATAGTTTTCCTTGGGGCCATGGTGTTTTATTATAAAAATAGAATAAAAACTTCAAAAATAAAATGATCCTAATTTCATGGAAAAATTTGTTATTTTTTGTCTTTTTCTGTGCGTGCGTTATACGCAACTTGAAAAATAGTTCATGCAGCTCCCAAGGTGAAGAGACGTGTGAGTTACATATGCTTCACAAAGCCCCGGGCTCAAAACTGGAGTGAGTTAAATACAACTCATGTGGCAGTGAATGTGTTAAACTTGACTGGCTAGAAGGTGAGTGATTACAACATAAATATAACCCAAGTATTCTGCAACATCCAGTTGATTTAGATCGTAACTGAGTTTCTGCTCTGAAGGCTTTCACACCAGCACCTAAGCGCTTAGAGCCCTGAGTGGAACGAGTTAGCTCAGTGCAGTTATGGGAGCTGAGCAAAGTCAGCTATGATGAAACACTGAGGAAAACATACACTTCACTTACCCTGTGTGGCCAGACAGAGGCTGAGTGGGTGGAAGAAAACTGCTTGGCTGACCCATAGGCCACTGAGGAACCTAAAAACCTGAGTCTGGTTTGTAGCAACTTTGGGAAGCCTGAAAGGGTGGGGTGTTAAAAAGTGAGTCTTTGAGTAAACTGACACCTTCAAAAGCTGAAGGCCTCTACAAACCCAGGGTCTCTAAAACCCTGAGATTCCTAGCAACCAGGGTGGGCTAACAACCTAATGACTTCAAGATCCCAGATTCTTAAGAGCCTGGGCCCCCCCCCAAAAAAAAAACTGATGTCTCTAATAACCTGGTCCCTTTTCAGAAACAAGAAGCTTTTAATCAATCGAAAAGCTGAATAACCTGGGGCTTCTAACAACCCAAGACCTATAATAAACTGAAATAACAAACTGAAACTCTTCGCAACTTGGGTTGCCTGGCAACCTGGGGACTGTAATTATCAGAGACTCCTAGCAACCAGGGAGATTTCACAACCTAGGGAGAGGGGTACACATCCAACCCTGGACCCGGACTGAATCTCACTCTTGCAAGGCAGCGTGATCTAAGAGATAGAGCCAGAATTGGAAACCAAAAACCCATGTTTGATGTTCTTTGATTTTACCACTTCCTAACTGTATATCTTGAGGCTTAAGCTCTCTGACCACTAGTTTCCTTACATATAAAATGAGAATGATAATGATAATATCTAGCTCATAAAATTAAGCACCAAGTCAGAAGGTTTATGAGAAAGCATTTTAACAGCTATGTAAATGCACGTTGCCATGTTTGGCTACATCCTCTCCCCTCACATCTCAATACACACCACATTCCAACGATTCTACTTCCAAAACACCCTTCCCAGCTCCCAGCTCCATTGCCGACACCAAGATCTCAGGTCCCTCCACTTGCTTGTCTACATTGTCGCCAGTTTTCTTTCCAATGCACAAGTCCTATTGTGTCACTTTTGCCTAAAGCCTCCCCCCTGGCTCCCCATTGATCATTCTGTGAAGTTCGAACTCTTTGGCAGGGTACTCCATGCTAAGGCCCTCTCTTTCCAGATTCATCTTCAATCATTCTCCCAACCCCCACTTCCTTCCTTTACTCCTAAAACAAACCTGAGAGGTGAGTACAGGTTTTATTATCATCTCAGTTCCACAGATAAAGAAAGTGGGGCTGAACATAGCTAAGTAACGCATCCAACTACATACAGCCTTAAGCAGTGATTTGAAACCATGTCTGACTCCAAAATCCAAGTTCTTTGGCAAAAATCCCCAAGATCCATCAACAGCTCTTGGAAGGTTCCAAAAACGTGATTCTCTGGTTGCTCTCTTAATAAGTCAACTTTGATCTTATTTGAAAACACCTCCACCTTTTTCTGCCAGAGCCACAGGACACTGCTCCGTTTGGATGGAGCTTGAGATTTTACCACCAGGGGGGCGCTCTCCTTGCACATGCAAAAAAATAGATCTACAGGTATGTGTACATCAGCCCTCATAGATTATTGAGACCACACGCAGTGCTGCCTGACCTGTGGCCCGTCTCATTTTGCCACGGAGCTCATGATGCAATTTTAGGATGAATGGTTAGAAACCTGCCTTTAGGTTGCTGCTTCTCAAAAAGGTCCAGTTATTAACATTTCAGTGGCCCAAAAGTCATTTTTATTAGCAACCTTCTTGTCAATTACACAGGTTCATCTGAGTTCTAAGAATATACATTTTCCTCCATAAGACTCACTAAAACTACTGTCCTTTTTTAATTAAAATCAATATGACCTGTAAACACTTTCATTTGCCCTGTCTGATTCCCAGGGTTGGGGGTGTGGGAAGGCTGAGTGGAACAGCAGAAAGATGGCTCATTGCTGCCGCAGTCCAACGTCCTCGTTTTATGAGCGTGAGGACAAAGATCCCCACAGGGAAAGTGAATTGCTCCTGGACCCACGGGAAGTAAGAGCCAGAGCAGGGACCAGACGTAACTTTCCAGAACATAACTGTGTGCTAACACACTACTCTGGTAACTGACAGAGAGTACATAAAAGAAGCCCTCTGGCATTATTGCTCATAAGCCCGGAGCTGAGGGACAGTGAGCCTGGGTACTCTCTCGGGCATCTTATGGTGTGTGGAAGAGAAATTGTACTTGGCTCTAAGAGTATGTTCAACCCTCTGAACTTCGACGTCTTTCCCTGTGAAATGGAGAAAATGATGGGCGTTTCTCAGAAGGTCTGGTTTTCATGCTGTCTTCCCTGTGACACATTCCCTACCCCTCTCTGGGAGCTCTTCTCTCCAGGCTGAGATCTGGCGCTCCAGCAGAGTTCTCCTAAGGTGCTAGGGGCTTGGATGGGGAGGAAGATGTTTTCTACTTAGCACCCCAAGCAATTTCCCTCCCAAACCACAAGGGAATAACAGCTCCAGCTGCACAGGACAGTGTCCCACAACAAAGAATTATTCAGCCCAAAATGTCAATAGCGCCAAGGTGAATGCATTCTGGTACACAGCCCAGAGCAGTGTGGGTCTGGTTCCCTCTCTGTTCCTACTTTCTGGATGATGGTAGACAGGCTGTCTCATTTCTCTCACCGCTATGCAGTCCCCTGGCCTGTAAGATAAGGTGATCTGATTTGATGATCTCTGTGGCCCTTCTGATGTGATCGTTCTCAAGCCGTGCTTCCTGGTCAGCCCCCTGGAGATTTTGCTTAGGGTATTTTTAGTCTCCATATGCTAAAAAAAAAAAAAAAGAGGTGTATTCCCGCCTCCATTTCCTTAACTGTAAAATGGGCATAATGGTTCCTACTTCACCCTCCCTATGATGGTGTGAGGAGAACAGGAGATAGCGCACGTGGATTTGCCTTACACATAGTGGTGGCTTCATAAACACTTGTCTTTAAAAAAAAAACCATAATGGGGCCGGGCGCGGTGGCTCACGCCTGTAATCCTAGCATTCTGGGAGGCCGAGGCGGGCGGATCGTTTGAGCTCAGGAGTTCGAGACCAGCCTGAGCAAGAGTGAGACCCCGTCTCTACTAAACATAGAAAGAAATTATATGGACAGCTAAAAATATATATAGAAAAATTAGCTGGGCATGGTGGCGCATGCCTGTAGTCCCAGCTACTCGGGAGGCTGAGGCAGGAGGATCGCCTGAGCCCAGGAGTCTGAGGTTGCTGTGAGCAAGACTGATGCCACGGCACTCTAGCCTGGGCAACAGAGTGAGACTCTGTCTCAAAAAAAAAAAAAAAAAAAAATCATAATGGATCAGCATGGCAAAAAAGTTCAAGAAAACTGTAATTCACTGAAAAGTGTCCTCATGCATAGCCACCATGGCAGAGGGCCTTTGAGCCAAGAGAATTACATTTTTTTCTGCAACTTTCCAAGAGGCAGTGATGGATCTTGGGCTCTGCAGGCAGCCTAGTGAGGAGGAAAGAACTTGGGCGAGGAGACACACTCACTTGCTTTTAGGCCTCTGATCCATCCTTAAAAGAAATATTTCTGTCGCAAAGGAAAAAAAGATTCCATCGGAAGAATCTTTTCAATAGCTCTAGTCACTACGGAGTGAAGGTTACAGAGCTTTGATGCCGAGTCTGACCTGAGTTCAAACCCCTCCTCTGCTGTTCTCTGTTGAGTGACCTAATTGTCAAGGTGGATGGTACTAATGCAAATCACTTAGGAGCCTATGAATTTCAGGTGAGATAAAGCATTCAGTAAGTCCTTAATGAGTGTTAACTATCACTGTCGTTGTGTTCTAAGAGCTAAAGATGGGTCCCGGTCAATGTATGGCCTGCCTAGGCTCAACCGCATTCTTATTTAAGATTTCCATGAGAAATCACGAAACATTGTCAAACCCCATTATGGCTCCATGAGAAAGATGTTTGGTGGCCTCTGGTACCCTCCCACCTATATACACACACACACACACACACCATTTTACATACAGAAACACTGACATTGGACGTTGGGTCAAAATAAGGCTCTGTTATGATCTGAAGGACGGGGATATAAAGTCGTGTTTTTCTAGTATCTCTTCCTCCCTCCACTGCACTCCCAAGAACATGCCCATCAAAAGACGTTAAAGTGACCGCTTTTGACTGTTTAAAGTGAAAAAGGCATCAGCCCACCCCTGAGCCTCCATAAAGAAAGCAATCTTGTAAAACAGAATCTGTCCCATGGTTAAGCCAAGACCATCTTTTATTGATTAAAGGTCAACAAGAATGTAGATAAGTTAAGCTACATAGAGACCTACTACTCCGAAATGCCAAGTCCTAAGGCTAAAAGTCTGAAACTAATCATTCAAAATGCAGGGAGATGCAACCCTGGAGGAATGATCCGAGCTAAGCCACCGCACTGGATCTGCAATCCGGATCGCCAGCGTCCCGCTAAGGCACTCCCTCACAGAGGGCTGAAACTCAGCTCTGAACCGACGCTGCTTAAAATAGAGCCCTGCATAGCAATGAGCATACCTAGTACCAAAATTTAAAAAAGAAAGAGAAAAAAAAATAAAATAGAGCCCTGCAAACATGCACAGAGTTCATAGGCTGAGAGCAAGGCAGACCCAGAACTCTGAAGTGTGTGTGTCAGCTGTTGGGAGTATTGAGAAAGCCAGGCTTGACAAGAGACAAAGTGACATAACAGGATGACAGAGGAGACAGCCGGGGACAGAGGCACCTGCATGAGAAGGAGAGGCAAGCGGTAGCTATGCAGCGGGGTTC
The DNA here is from genome assembly GCF_020740605.2 of Lemur catta. Taxonomy (NCBI): domain Eukaryota; kingdom Metazoa; phylum Chordata; class Mammalia; order Primates; family Lemuridae; genus Lemur; species Lemur catta. The sequence continues at coordinate 21,793,789 of NC_059142.1, read as the reverse complement.
TTAAACATTCTAAATTAGAAGTTGAAACTTGCTCTTCTCCCGATGAACCCCTCATTTCTCCAGAGAAGGTAGCTTTACCTATCGCTCAGTTTTCTCATCAGAGGAAGCCAATGGAGTTATTCCAGAAGCTTTTATCTAATTATATTTCAGAAGAATTCAATGCTTGGCCTTAGCAAGTACCCACTTCTGGTCAGTCTAGGGCAAGGGGATCAGAGCTCAGGGTAGGGTTGAGTAGGGGGAGAATTTCAGGTCCAGGCCTGGGCCCCTGAAGAAGGCAGCCCTAAAGGTTCAAAGTGTTTAGTTCAAAAGGTAAAACAAGCTCAGGGATGAAAGCAGCACTTGGCGGTAAAGCTGCTCCGGCTGGGATGAGGGTGCAGGGCACCATGTCTAAGCAGCCAGTCAAAGCTGAGCACCCAATGTACAGAAGCCAATTCTGGCAACTTTGTTCATACGGGGAAAAACCTCAACAGCAAATGGCAGGGAACAGGTATCTGGCCTTATTTTCTTGTTTGTCAGTATCTTCTCAGTGCCTAGCCTGGATGGTGGCACATAATAGGTGCTTAATAAACATCTGTAGAATGAATGGCTGTAAGACAAACCCCTGTGGACACCAAGCCCATTCATCTCCTCCTCATCTCCACCCTCCTGCCCTATAGGAATGACAGAGATGCCCCTACCTTTCTTGTGACTTTCCAGGGTAGTTTTTATTAAGTACCTGATTTTAATTAGATTCCAAGAACAGAAGTACAGATGCTGCCAAGTTGCAAAGGACAAGACTATTCGGGGAAATCTAATGAACGTAAAGTGTGGAGATGGAGCTGCTGATTGAGCCCCAGGAGCAGTGCCAGGGGGTGGGGGGTGGCAGCAGAAGCCCCCTGGGGCTCGTCCCCACTGCCACATGGGGAGAGGCAGAGTAGGGTGGACTTTGCGACATGGTCTAGCCAGACATAGGGAGCTAACACCTGTGGAGAACCAATCTTGAAGCCTGTAGTAGTGTGTAGCCTGCCCATCACCTGACCATCTTAACTCCTGTGGATGAACATGCCACGCCACCTGTGGGACAGTAAAGCATCAGAGAAACCACATGGGATGGGGCTAAACTGGGACTCACTTCTAGAAATAGCAACCACACTGCCTGCCCCAAAAGGCTCTTCTTAGACCACGGTGAAAGTCAATAATGATAAAAAGCCACCATCACCCTGACAGGGGACCCATGACCTGACAGCCAGTTCTTCCACAGGACGAGAATCTCCCTCGCCTGAGTCAGAGGCAGGAAGGAGCTGGAGTGGCAGCAATCCAGCCAGTCGAGGCTGAGCCACGGGAAAGATCAGGTTCATTTGTTATCTTGTCATCCGACTTTGCCTCTGAGAGGTGTGGCCTCAGGAGGCAGCGTCTTTGGGCCATGTGTCGAGACCCAACCATCAGAGAGGGTCTGCTCCTGGTGCTTCCGATCCCTGGGTCTTGCAGGAGGGAGAATGTCCCGGTATCTCCTGGAAGAGGAAATGACTTAGGGGACCGGTTACCAAACTACATTTGGCGAAGCTTGAGGGACTGTGCCCTGCAGGGGAGTGGAGAGAAGCTAGGCAGGCAGGTTCCACCCACCACTCCCACTTCAGTCAGGGCAGCTTCGCTTTTCTCCATGTATGTGACAATTCCACGCAAGGTTTTGTTTCAAGAAAAGGTTCTAAATCTAAAACAATATTGATGGCTGTGGTGGATCCAACAATTGGTCCCAGATCTTCACTCCCCTCTAGTGGAATTATATATCCACACTCTTACCATGGTTTCATGATGGACAGAGTATATTTCCCAAGCCCTTGACTTTGGGCTTACCCATGCTTTGACCAACAGGATGATTGCATGACATTAGCAAAGACTTGAAATGTGTTTGTGCCATTGGGTTTACCCTCCTGAGCTCTTGCCTTTTCCCATGAGAGAAATTTGCCTTTGTTAGCTACAAGTCCAGGGAGGATGAGAGGCGTGTGGAGCAGGCCTGGACCCAGCCCACAGCTTGCAGTCAAGCACATTGGCCAAACCCTAGCCACCTTGCAGGTCTGTGAGCCCGAAATAAACGCTTGTCATAAGCCTTTGAAATGTCAAAGGTGTCTGTTATGCAGCAAAGTAACTGCCTACGCAATGCCCTTTAAGGACCCTTCCAGCACTTTCATTTAAAGAAAGCACCTGGTTGTTTAAAAAGGAAAAAAAGTTTGCAAGAAATTCAAACACTACAGTACTTGGTTCTATCACTTTGGAGAGCAATCGGACAAAACCTAGGAAAATTGAAGATGCGCATACCTTACCATTCAACTATCCCACCTCTCAGTAACTACACAACATAAAGCAGGACTTGGCAAACTTATTCCATAAAGGGCCAGATAGTAAATATTTTAGGCTTTGCAGGCCATATGGTCTCTGTTGCAACTACCTAATTATCTGCCGTTTTAGCGTGAAAGCAACCACAGAAAACACTTAAATAAATGCCTGCGGCTATGTTCCAATAAAACATTTTCATGGACTGAAATTTGAATTTCATGTAATGTTCCCATGCCGCAAAATAGTCTTCTTATTTTCCAAGCATTAAAAATGTAAAAACCATCCATCAATGGATGAATGGACAAACAAAATATGACATATACATAGAATGGAATATTATTCAGCCTTAGAAAGGAAGGAAATTCTGACACATGCCTCAATACGGATGAACCTTAGAGATAAAGTGACATAAGCCAGTCACAAAGGAACAGTTACTGTATGATTCTACTTATGTGAGGTACCTAAAGTAGTCAAAGTCATAGAGACAGAAAGCAGAACGGTGGTTGCCAGGGGCTGGGGGAGGGGGAATGGGGAGTTATTGTTTAATGGGTACAGAGTTTCCGTTTGGGATGATGAAAACATTCTGAAGATGGATGGAGGTGATGGTTCCACAACAATATGAATGTCCTTACTGCCACTGAACTGTACGCTGAAAAATGGTGAAAACAGCAAATCTTATGTTATGCATATTTGACTGCCGTTTTAAATGTTAAAACTCAAATTAAAAAAAAAAGTAAAAACCATTCTTAATTCACAGCCCCATACAAAAACAAGTGGTGGCCAGCTTTGACATATATGCCACGGTTTGCTGATACTTGCCTTGAAGAAACTCTCTCACTGTGCCCCAGGAGGAGGTAAGTACAGGAATTCATCACAACACTGTCCAGGTTATTTTTAAAAAGGTGGGGAAAGGAAATAGTATAAATATTCATCAACAGGAAAATGGAGAAATGCACTGTGGTCTATTTACAATGGAATACTCAATGATAAGTGGAATATGCTACAATTTATATATAAAATTTAAAACTGTACTGAATAATGCTATACTGTATTAATGGATACATAAATATGTAGCCAAAATGTAAAAACACACATAGGAATGATATGATAAACCCTGGATTCGTGGTAATAGTGCTGAGGAGGAGGGAGCAGAACAGGGTGGGAGTACACAGGGAGCTTCAATTATATCAGTAATGTTTTAGCTCCTTAAATGAGATCTGATGCAAATATGACACAATGTTAAGATTTGATAAAGCTTAATGGTGGATAAATAGGTATTCATTATGTTCTTTTCTATTCTTGTCTGATCTTTGAAATATTTCATGACGAAAAAATTAATTTTAAAAAGTAAAGAGATAAAAAGCAAAGGGAGGGACAATTTTTTTGCAGAAAAGAAAGAAACCGTCAATTTTAAAATATGCCAGCAGCAGCAGCAGGAAGAATAGGAGAGGAAATCAGGCTTCCCTGCTAATCCTTCTTGGCTTTCTCGGGCTTCTTCAGCCTCTCAGCTTAGAGCTCGGGAGATGAACCCTATGCAGAGACCCACGCCTGGAACCAAAGGGTAGTTCTGCCCACAGGTTTGTCCCTCTGTGGCTGGAGAGTGAAGACTGGCAGAGCCCAGACCACTCATACCAGAGCACCGTCCTCCAAACACAACCCAGGTTTCTAGAGGTAAGCCCCCCCACACCCTTAAGGCATGAGAAGTCCTTTTAGGGTTTCAAGACATTTTATTGTGAAAACCCCAGGTTCTTTCACAGATACCTGCCAAGATGGGAAAAAACAGGCCAGGCTTCTCTGGGGGACACACCATCAACTCAATAAACATTATTGACCTGGGTTTTAGTCCGTATTTAACATTGTCAGTTAGGATTAGGTTATACTGCAAGTAACGGGAAACCCAAGTAACAGTGGCTTAAACAAGATACGTTTCTTTCTGTCTCATGTGAAATAAATCCAGGGGTACACAACTCAGGATAGTGTGAAGGCACTATCACTCCTAGAACGTGACTTATCCTCCTGTTCCAAGGTGACAACCAGAGCTCCAGGTACCAGATCTGCCTTCCAAGCAACAAGATGGAAGAAAGGGAGAAGGACCAGCTTCCTCCCTTTTAAAGGAGACTTCCAGAAAGTATCCCCTGATTTCTTTTTGACTAACATCTTATTGGCCAGACATAGCCAAATGGCCACCCTTATCTCCGAGGAAAATTTTTCTGAGACACCATGAGCCCAGCTAAAAACCAGGGGCACTGTTGCTAAGGAAGAAGGGGGGACAGATATCAGAAAAGGCAGCTCACAATCACTGTCACAGTCAGTCACTAAGTTACTGTGTGGCTGGCCTTGAGCAGGTGCTGTCCCTTCCTCACCTTTCAGCCAACACATTGGACTGGGTCTTTGCTAAGACCCTTTCCAGATCTGACAACCCATCCTATGCTAGATTTTTATATTTATATAATTGATTCAAAGTTGGAAGATTCAAAGTGAAAGAAACTAATATTTATTACTTACTCACAAATAATCAACACTTTCATTTTTTAGCTCTTTTAAACCTCAGAAACAACTATCTGATGTTGGATGTATTATTGCCTTTTAGAAATGAGAAAATTGAGGCTCAAAAAGGCTAAGCCACCCTCCAAGTACTGTTTTAATTCCTTACATGAGATCTGGTGCAAATATTACATAACATTAAGATTTGATAAAGTTTAATGGTGGGCAAATATTCATTATGCTTTAAGTGATGGGACCAGGATCTGAACCCAGTCCAGGCTCCTTCACCGCACCACGCTGCCAACTTCTGTATTTGGAAATAGACTTGGGTATAACCCTAGGTCTGCCATTTACTAACAGTGTCACCTTGGACAAGCTATTAAACCTCTTTGTGCCTCGTTTTTCTTATCTGCAAAATGGGAATAATAATAATACCTATGCTATAGAGTTGTTAAAAGGATTAAAGAAATGAATAAATATACTTGGCACATAGTATTAGTGTGTAAGTGTTAACTACTGTCATATTAGGCCACAGTTGAGATGAACGTTGGGGAAGAACTGAGGAACAGGGAGTGTGTTCCAGCCAGAGGGAGGGATGAGCAGGAGTCAGTGAGTCTCTTGCCAACTCCAATACTTAAGCAGGGCCTCAGCATGGGGCAGGTCCTCATTAGGCACGTACTTGACTTGAACAGGTCCCAGGAACACCCTGAAGAATGAAAGACGATGAGACATGGATCTCGAATGCTACCTGGAAGGAAAGGGAAGAGTAACACGTCTTGACTTCCATGTGCAGGCTCTCCATGGTACCAGGAGCATGAAAAGGGTGGGGGTGGGGGATCCTAACATCCAGAGAAAAGTATGTGAACTTGGGTCCTTGCTCTGTCTTGGCCCTTATCGTGCCGTATCCCAGGTGTTCTGGTTAGTTATTCAGCACAGGCAGCCGGCCAGCATGGCAGAACCTAGCCCCACCTTCTGGGTAAGGCTGTTCTCTGAACTTTACCCCCAAGCAGGAAAACTTTCTCGTCTGTGTACTTAAGGAAAGGTCAGCTATATAGGGTCACACCCATGGGTCCACCAGCCAGGGTGCTGCAGCCAGCAGGAGGCCTGAGGGGCAGGTCTGTGCTCCCCAATTCCAGTCTGTCCCAAGGAGGAGTGTATTACTCCCTCAGTGCCCAGGTGTAGGTCTGTCCTCCATAAAACTGGGTGAACTATGATATGGAGGCAAGCACCTGAAAATGGGGCTTGGGGGACCTGGGTTCTCATCCCAAATCAGCTACTAAATCATTCTGTGACCTTGGGCAGCTGCCTTGACCTTGCTGAGCCTTGGGGTCAATGGGAATAATCATACCAGCCCAGGAAGGTCATTCATCTGTTGTGAATATTAAATAAAATAATGCACGTACAGTATTTAAAATAGCTCCCAGCATCCAGCAGGGACCCAGTCCATGCAAGGCCCCTTGTTTTTTCAGGTTTCTCTCAGCTTTAGCATTCTATGACGCTGCCATAGTGAGTCCCATAGTGATTAGACACCTTCTTTTTTTTCTATCCTACGCATACCTTGTATTTCTGAATTTAATGAGTTTACCTTTGAACTTTTTCACACTGTTTATGCATTTATGATTTTTCATTACACCTTTCACATGATGACTGACATTAGGGGCTCCGAGTAGCATGCCCGCCTCCTCTCCTCCAAGCAACGAACTGGGAATTCCTTGGCATGCATTCTTTTCCCAGTTCTTCTCTCACTAGCTGCATGAGCTTGGAGAGTGAGCTCCCTTTCCTAGGCCTCAGTCCCCTCCTTGCTAAGTCTCATTTTCCTAATTTGCAAAGCAGGAATAGTAGTTGCTACCCCTACAGGTCTCCCAGGCATGTTTTAAGGTGTCCAGGGACTCCAGCAAGATGAGTGTGGGACGTGTTCTCCCAAGGAGAGGTGACAGGGAAGTCCTATCAGGTCAGGAGGGGGTGATCGGTCCACAACTACAGCGACCAAGAGAAAGGGAGTCTTCTTCACCCATCCTAAGCCAAAGAGGGCCAGTTCATCTGGAGAGGCCATAAGAGAAAGCTTCTCGCAGGGAAGAATAAAGCCGAATGTTTTAAGGAGTAAAACGGATAATCCCATTTGCAGAAATAAATAATAAAGAGAAAAAAGCAAAACAATAAGGGTGCTGGATTAAAGTACACATCACTTTTTTAAAAAATCAAAGAACCAGAGTGAGAAGTCTGTATAAACAGAACCCTGGTGATTAGGCGAGAAACCAGAGTCAGAGTCACAGGCAGGAGTACCGTGCCAGGCACAGGCACTCCTGGGAAGCGTGAGGAGGTCAGAGGGGCTGCGGAGCTGACAGAGGAGCGTGCACAGAGCAGGGTGAGAAATGAGAAAGGTGGACGCAGACAGTGTTCGTAGCTCTGCTGCAGGGGCAACGGGAGGCTGAGAGAAAGTGGGAGGCAGGCTAGAGAGGAAGAATATAACATAATTCCAGAATTGACCAAGCTATAAACCCAAGAAAGTGCTCTCCAGGGAGTTAGGGGCTGGCTATCAAGTTCTCTGGCTATCAGACTGAGCAAGCCTTGGACGGCTGCCCCAGGGAGAGGAGAGCACTAGCCAAGGCAACAGTAGTATGTTTAGAAAGGACAGGGGGCAGCTCTGACAAGCTGGAGCCCACTACCGTGGCTGAAGTCCCACCACAAGCACCGGTGACAGCAGACAAGGCTGGGGGTGCCACGCTGGATGGCAGTGGACCACTCAGCCATCATAAGAGAAACCACAGCGGTGCCAACAGAGGAAGTTGTGGGACAGTCATCACATTCAGACACACGATAAGCTTCAGAGCAGACAGTAGGCCAGGAGGCAATGCTGGTAGGAACTCTTGGGGTGAAAAAGATACAAAACTATCAGGGAGGAGAAGAGAAGGACCCTGGAGAGGAACGTCCCCATGGGGGGCTGTCAAAGACTGCACGAAAGTGCACCAGGTGGAGCGTCACCCTAGTGCAGGGATGGGCCAGCGGGGAAAACACAGAAGGTCACCCGAGTACTTGCCACTGGAAGAAGTGCTGAGCATCCTCAGAGAGTGCGTGGTATCTGGAAGTCTACATGGCTACAATGTTTCTAGCACCCACCGGATAGAAGGCAGGGTGAGGCACGTGGCACATTACATACATGAGCTCCCTCAATTCACACACACACACACTATGTTGACAAGAGCCCTGAGACTCAGCAGAGGTTAAGCAATGTGCCTAAGGCCACACAGCTGGGAAGTGGCAGGGCTGGGGTTTGAATATGTCTGTGACTTCCCAGCCCCTGCTCTTAATCACTCTTCTTTCTATACCTTAAGAAGACAGAAGGTCACTCTCTCCTTTCAGAGGGACTTCCATTTCTCCGGCTCGACTGGAAGATGGGTAGGAAGGGAGGACTCTGTGAAAGGCTTTCCGGGATGAGATAGGGCACTTGAGCCATCCGCTGTGGGTAACCTTGGCTGCTTTGCCGTTTTCCAGGCCGGATGACAGGCTTCCCTTCTGCCCCCCTCCAGCCCGTGGCACTGACTTCTGCCCTCACGTTGCATTAAAATCATTTGTTTCCACATCTGTCTCATCCATTAGACCAGTGAGTGGTTCTCATCCTGGCCACACATTAGAATCTCTTTTCAAAAATCACAATGCCTGGGTCCCACTCGAGACCAATTAAATCAGATCCCTACGGCTAGGACTTGGGCATTAGTATTTTTTTTAAAGCTCCTCAGATCATGATTCAGATGTGCCGCCAGGTTCGAGATCTACCGTTGCAGACTGTGAGCACTTCAAGGTCTGGACCAGGTTGTGGCTCTTTGAATTCTCAGAGCCCAGCACAAAGTCTGGTGCACAGTAGACGTTTGGCACATGTTTGCTAAGAGGATGCATACACATATTAGAAGATAAAGATTAAGAATACAGAATGGGAAATCAGGAAAGTATTATGCAGAAGGTAGGAAAAAAGGAATGATTTGAGACTGAGAGGCAGAACGGAATCTTTAAGATGCCAGGGGCAAAGGTAGAACCTGGGTGAGGCTGCGTGATCATGAGGTTGTCTTGCAGAACGAATCTCTAGTTAAAGGTGATATGAAGCTTCCATGCAGAATAAACACCACCTGCCTTAGAGAGCAATAAAGTGAAGAGGAGTCAGAAACGTGAGTTTCTGAATGTGCTGGAACAGCGGCCTTTCAGGGGCCAGAACCGTCGGTATCGGTGAGAGGAGATGAAGAGGGCACACGCCAAAAAGGAAGAGAAAGAACAGAATCATGCTTTTGAGAATAACCAAAATATTAAGATGTGAAAAAATATGGCCAGGAAGATAAAACTCATTAGTTTACAAATAAAATGGGAAAACAAGAGAAAGCAAGCTTGAGAATAAGAGTAGGGTGAATGTGTAAGCCATCCATGTGCGTATTTGCTCAGAATGCTATTGTTTTAGCAGTGGGAAAAGGATTATAGGTAAATAAAATATGCAAATGTATTTTATAATGAAAAATCCTATGATGAACAACTGAGATAATCATTGTGAAAACTCTCTGAAAAAAAATAGCACAAAACATTTTGGAAATGCGAGATGGCATGATTATTATCCTAAAGTGTGACCATCCGGTAGATGTTGCTGGATGTGCTAAGAAAATTGGCTCTCTGAGCATTGATCATTGGTCAACTAAACAAAAGTCCCAAGTCCCCTTAGCCCAGCTTCAGACAGCTCTCAAGAGGCGAGTTCTGCAGGGCTGAGTCTTGGAGGAGAGCAGTGCTTGCCTGGCACGTGCACTGGTACCCTGGTGGCCGTCTCAAGTTGGAAGAATTCAGTTTGAGTCTCTGCCTGCAATACCTACAGCCAGAAAAGAGAGAAATAAAATAGAGGGAGGAGAGTAAAAACAGAGAGAAGGGAGATGTGTCTAACACTTACTGGATGCCTACTACATGCCAGGCACTGGGCGTATGGTATTTCGTTGAACCATCAACATAACTCTACAGAGCACTGAATGAGCCCAAGGTCGGATTTGATGTTGGAGTTCCGCATGGCCCCCTGCTGTTTTCACTCCATGTTCTTTCCCTAGCATCACACCCATGGCCAAAACTCTAACAATAATGGCCCATGAAAAATCTTCAGCCCATTGTATTTAACTCAACTCAGATTTTCTCAAATGCACCTCAAACACTTCAAGTCCAAAATAGATGGCTTTGCCCTCTTCCCCAAACCCAATCCTCTTCCAGTGTTTCCTGTACTAGTGATCCCTGTCTCCAAAGTGTCACCCTCATGTAGGTGTGCAAACCTGAAACCTAGGAGTCTTTCTTGATAGGCCATTATCTTGCATCCCTGTCTCATATCCAATCCACCCCAAGTCCTGTTTGTTTTACTTCCTACATATCTCTCAAATGTACCCACTCCCCTCACTTCCATCTTCTTCTCCCTGCCCAGACCAAGCTGCCGTCATCTCTTGCCTAGACCGCTGCAACAACACTGGGGACCCACATCTACTCCAGGCCCCTCTCATGGGTTCTCCACATAGAGAACAAAAGGATCGTCCCAAAATACAACTCTGATGGCCTCTCTACCTCAAACCCACTCCAACCCCCACCAGCCTTGCAGAAGCCATTTGAATGGATTCTTAACACTCTTCAGAAAAAGACCAAAGTCCTTCGCGTGACCTACCAGGTCTGACATGATTCGGCCCCCTGCCTCCTTGCACATTGCCTTCCTCCCTGCCTACTTCCCAGTCACACTGGCCTGGCCTCAGCTCCTGTCCACCTGCCAGAGGACCTCTGCATGTACCGTTCCTTGTGTTCACACTTCTCTGCCTCTGAACTCCTGCTTATCCTCCAGATAGTAGATCAAAGTTCCCTTTTAATGGAAGCCTTCCCTGACATCTGGATAGACCCGTGTCCCTTATTATCTCTCATAAGAATGAATCGCTTCTCTTAAAACACTTTTAAAACTTTTAATTTTACATTTACTTAAGCAATCATTTGCTTAATGTCTGTTTCCCTCGCTAGACTATAATCTCATGACAGTGGGAATTGTGTGGTTTCCCTCTGCCCTGTCTCCCCGGCACTTAGGCAATGCTTGTTCCTTCCTATTCTACCTTGGAACATGCAGCGTCCTCTCCGTATTGCTCCCACGCACCCTGACCACCTCCTGCCAGTCCTTCAAGACTCTCCCTCCCTCTTCTCATCTCTCATGTCCATCTCTTTGATCCCTGACTGTTCCCACCTTTAACCTTGAGCTGGGTTTGGAGTGGATGAAGGAAGGTTTGATTTCTTCTACCCTGTTTGGGTTTTTTTCCTGCCATTACACCTATCATGTGGATACTATTCTTAATCATTCACCCATGGCATTCCACTGCTTCAAACATTTCAGTGATATTTATTTGATCTCTGGATGAGAAAACATAAAAGCAATGGAAGAAATCACTAAGGGAAAGAAAATCAATACATTTGCCTATACTAAATTTAAAATTTCTGGATGTTATAAACCATTCTAAACAAAACTAAAAGGCAAATGACAAGGCTGTAAAATGAATATGACAAAGGGTTATCATCTCTAATATATAAAGAGCTCACATAAATCAATAAGAAAAATACTAAAATCCCTGGAGAAAATTGGGCAAAGGGCATGAATATGCACAAATAGGAATAAACACACGAAAAGCATTTAACTGCACCTTGAGGCTACAGGTAAGGGAGGAATCTAAACATTAATCAAAGGCAGAAAATCAGGAGTGGGCAGCAGTGGCCCCAGATCTTTGAGCCTGGCCATCGAGGAGAGGGGGAGACCCTCAAGGTATTTTTCTGTTGGCCATGATCTTGTCTTCCTCTATTCCATCCACTCAGGCTAAAGCTAGGGATGGGGAATTGGCACCAGGGAAATGCAAATTAACACAACACTACGCCATTGTTAGCCTATCAAATTAAAAGAACATTAAAGGCTGGCGAGGGTGCAGTGATCATTCCCTAGTTTCCCAAGAAAAAATGAGAAAGTGCTTTTTTGACTTTCAATAGCTCCCTACCACTTTTCCTTCTATTAAAGGAAAAGTGTAAAGACCTCAGCAAGGCCTATGAGACTCTCCAGGGTCTTGTCCTCACCTTCCTCTCCCAGCTCCTCTCCCACCGTGCCCCACCTCCAATCTGACGCTTGCAGTATCAAACCAGCTGTGATGTCCTGAGCACGGTGCTCAATGTCATGTCTGTGCAGATTGCCCTTCCCAGATGCTCTGTCCTCCACCTCCACCCTCCCTGACCCCATGCAGTCCTAACACCTACTCCTCCTTGGCAATTCTCAGGATCCGGGTTTGGCACCCCTGCTCTGTGCTCCCCTTACTTAGCGCTTACCCTACTGTATGACTCTTTACAGCTTTTTACATCCACCTCAAGAGAGACATTGTCTTTTTATTCATTCCTTATCCCTGGGCCTAATCCAGTATACATGCTCAACAGATGACTCTTGAACTAATCAATCACATAATAAATTAATTATTCTATTTTGCACCATAAATTTTTTGCCATTATTCTGGCAAATGTGAGTTTTACTTAAAGTGGATAAAATTAAGTCATTTTGGAAGGACAGGAAATCCCTCACCCGTGCCCCGGCCCTCATTTTAGTGCCCATGTTCTATCATCCTGTGCGTTGTAACCAATTAGTGGGCCATGAAATGAATTCATGGGTCACAACCACCATTTTTTTAAATGAAAAATATTAGAACTAGAATAGAAGAGAATAGAATGACTCTCATGTCTGTTCTTGCCATTCCATCATGGATTTCCCCACCTGCTGCACCCAGGCAGGAAGACGCAGCAGTTAAAAACACAAGTTGGGGAGGAGTAGAAAGACAGGACAACTTGAGTCTGTACTGCTGGGAAGCCATCCTCAAGCTGCAGGCTCTAGACTTAATGGCATTTTCTGAATCTCGTTAGTTAAGGTTGACATCCCTATCAAGGATAATAACTACCACGGCTTCCAGTGCTTTGACAAAACCTCAGGTGTGTGACTTTCTGGCCAGGTGTCTGCAATTTCTTATTGTTGGAGCATTTGTTGTATCCCTGGGGATTGTAGCTCTCTATAAGTTCGCTGTGGCTGAGCCAAGAAAGAAGATGTACACAGAATTCTACAGAAAGTGTGATTGCTTGAAAGATTTTGAGGAGCTGAGGAAGGCTGGTATCAATCAGAGTACAAAGTGATTTTGGAATATGAAGAATTTCTTTCGCTGAATTACATAGAAGTTTGCCACTGACCTGTGTTCCTGAACTATGAAACATGGATATGTGGGCTAAGGTATAGTTTATCTTGATAAACAATTCAAAATGACAACAACAACAAACACAAGTTGGGGACTTGAAGTTCCTGCTCTGATTCTTACTAACTGTGAGACTCCAGGAAAGTTCCTGATCTTTCTGCTTTGGTCTCCTTACCTGTAAAATAGAGATGATAAAAATACAAATAGGATGAAAAGGAAGGACCCAGTTTTGCCTCAGATTCTCAGAACTGCTCATCAGCACCTGTGTTACAGGGACTCTGTGGGTGCCACCAGCAGCGGACACAGCACAGTCACATCCTGCCCCACCCCTTCTGCCTATGTTCTTAATAAGGTGCCCAGTCTGCCTTTGTACCATGATTCAGCCTTGAGCTGCTCAGACTCGGGGGGAAACATGAACTTGATGGCATCAGGCAAATTTAGGGACTCTGGAGCCTAATGTCATAGAGTATGAAATAAATGACTGTCTTTGTAAATTGCAAATCTGACAGTCCCCTGCTTAAAGCCTTTCCATGATCATGCCCAGGATAAAGCTCTAGCTCCCTAATATGACTTACAGGGTCCTCTGTGATCGGATGCCCTGCCAACCTGTCCAGCCTCACCCCTTACATCCCGCACTCCAGCCCTCCCCAGTCCCTGAACTTCCCACATGAGCCATGCTCGCTCGCCCTGGGCTGTCCCCATGTTGTCCTGTCTGCCCAGAGCACCTCTCTGGCCCTCTGTCAAGTCTCCACTCGGGCAGCAGCTCCCCCTTGTTTCTTCCCTGACTGTCCCAACCTCACCCCTGCACCCCTCCTGCTGGGTGGCCCCCTCCATTGCAGCACTGGCTACGTCCACAGTTCAGCGGCACATGTGTCTCTCTTGCCCCTTATGGGCAGGGAGTGCACCTTTTGTCCCATGTCCCCAGCATCTAGCACACCACCTCCCCCAGAGTAAGCTCTCAGCACACTTTTCTGGGTGGGAAGGAAGAGAGACAGAGGAGGGAGGGAGGAAATGGATAGATATTCTTCTTCTGACACCTTCCCCAAATTTCCAAGGTCATAAAGTCAGGACCGTGGAACTGTAAGCCGTTCTCTAAAGACTGGGCTCATGTGGACACAGAGACCGAGGAGAAGGAACTCCTGGAATGAGGCAGGCCAGGGTGAATACCAGGGTAAGCTGTGTGCCAGGAGCACGTGTCCCTCGCAGAGATTTCACAAGCTGGGGGAGGCTCCCTGGCCTCTGGAGGAATGTGAGCCTGCACAATCAACCCTCCGATAACAGGCCAAGAGCTCCAAGTCTTCATGTGAACACACTCAGGGCAGGGCAGGGACAGGGCTGGGTTGCTCTCCCTACTGCGGCGATCCCAGGTTTGGGGCCACTCAGTTTCGGAGCCCATGAACAGAGCTGCTGTGTGGACAAAGCCATGCTAAACTAAGCGAGGTGCCACCATCCGGGGCAGCTGTCTACGGGCATGGGAAGCTGCAGGGAGAGGAGGGTTAACATCGACTAAGCAGAACCGGGCACACAATTAGGCATTTCGCATGCGCCATTTCGTTTGATTGACATGCCAACCCAATGACAGGAGCCTTGATTCTACAGATGAGAAAGCGTAGGAGCAGAGAGATTAAGTAACTTGTCCCAGCTCCCACAGTAAGCGACTGAGCCCAAATTTAAACCTAATTCTGCCTTCAAATACCCTGCTCTCTTCACACTGAATTCCTATCCCTGAGTAATTCCTTCTTCATTAGGGAATGAGTCTGATGTTCCCACTCCAGGATAGGAGGAGGTGGGGGCCATGGAAAGTGGGATCTGCCAGCAGATACACAGACACTAGTGAACCAGGGACTTGGGATGTGTCTGTCCCCTGCGAAACCACATCTGGCACAGAGGAAGTCCTGGCATCCCCAGTGCTCACCCGCCAGCCCATCCCAGGGGAGGAGGTAACTTCAGGCAATTCCCAAAGGGCCTACGGAGTGGGCTGCCCTCCTGTTCCAAAGACAGAGCTTCCACCTCAACCATCATCCCCCAACACCAACTTTATCCACAGGTGTCTTATTTGTCCAGCCCTGAGATGAAAGAAAAACTACAGAGCAGTGGAATCAGAAATTCTACAGTCTGGCAGGTACTTCCGAGGTCTCTGACAACCTCTCCTGGCAACTGAAAGGGCAGAATCTCAGGCTCCAGGACTTGCTGGGGCTCAAAGGTCATCAATGTTGGGCGTTGCTCCAGGGGTGCTGGGACACCTTCCCACCCACAATCCCCCATACCTGACGGATAGTATTTGAGATGCCAATGCAGAACTGCTTCTTTCTGGCTTTAGGGCTCTGGTCCAGACTAAAATGCAGGGGACATTTACAAATGTGATAGCCGTTGCTGCCTTAGCATGAATTGGTTTCCCATCTGGTTATAAAGGCAGGCCTTGGAAGGGAGGAAAAAGATAAAAATAGGAGGATTGTGGAGGCCTCAAACAGAAAAGTCAAAGAGACTTTGTATACATTGCCCATTCACAGCCTGCCAGCAGGACTTCACATGCTTTTAGGGTTGATGGGCACAGACAGTCCAATAAGGTGTCCCCTGAAATCCACAGGAGTTGAGCCCGAGCTTCCCTCCCCTGACTCCACCTCCCCAGGTGGGGTTTGGTACACACTGTGCTGGTTAAACGCAGCCTGTTCTCCAGGAGAGTAAAATGTACCCAATGGACAAAGAAGGCCTCGATCTTGAATTTGGGAATATGGGTTCCTGGTTCCCTAGAATCAGGCTGAGGGATTTGCTGACTTGAGTCAGGACAGGGAAAATTAAAAGAGAACATACAGTTCCAAACATGCTTCACAGCACAGGATATGAACCTGGGCAGCCCCCAAGCCAGGTGCCTCTCTCAAGAGCAAGGTTGGCTCTGAGAACCTGGAAAGAAGTAAAGTACTTGAGGCTTTCCAAATGCTCGTGATGGAAATGATGACATAGATCTGAATTATGCCACTGTGATTCTAGGTCCCTCTAAGTCTTGAGTCATAAAAGTGCCCCTTGTATTTCAATATTTGCAAAGCAAACATAACAGAAGAAAGGGAAAACAACCTTTACCGATGTCATTGCTGATGTGAAAACTATGGTGGTTATCTTCACTTGTGCTTGAACTCCAGGGGTCTTTAAATACCTCACTTTGAGGCACACACAGGCATCCTCGGGATTCTCGGGCTCTCTTCCTCCATCCTCAGTTCTCAGACATGTATGTCCCCCCATGCACCATGCACATGAATTTGACTCAATAACCACACACTTGAGGGAAACACAAGTACAAATTTACTATCCACCTAGTAGTAGCTAGGAAATCGCAGGCATAATGATAAAAAGGAAATAATCAACTTCATAGTGCTCAGCTTCAAACCCAAGCCTGTAAAGGGGAGGAGGGGACCCGATGCCTCAGGGACCAGGCAGATACTACAGATAAACAGAACAGGCCAGGAGAGACAGTACAAGTGTTGCCCAAAGAGGCAACCCCTAGTTAGTTCCAACTGATTGTCCTCTTTCAAAAATGCAGATCAGAATTGCCGCACCTTCTGATTGTTCAAGAGAAGCCAGAAATTCTGACTTTAATGTAAAATCTCTAGATGTCTTAGAGGGTGGCTCAATTTTCTTGAAAACACTAAGAGAGCTAAATAAAGCCGAGACTCCACCAGGTTTCAGTGCTCTGCCACACAGATGGTGAACGGCACCTCCCCTAACTGTGGTGTTAGACTGCCACTCACCAGCCACAATTTGCAACTGCAACAGAGGCATCACCCAACAGGGCTCTCTCCTGCTTTGCTGTGCACACACAGCTGGACTCCAGAGCCCGAGAGAACAACTAACTCTATAGGAGAAAGTGGAAGGCTCCGCTGAGCCCCCGAGGGACAGCAGCAGGCCAGCCTTCATGGCTAGCTGCTGGTCTGCAGGCACTAAATTGCCGACTGCTCCTGCAGGAAGCCTTCGGGGCCCGGGAGGCCTTTATCTGGCTCAGAAGCCAGGGCTGCTTCTCGAAGGACTTCCAAGTGCTCCTCAGCAGCTGACAGAGACTGGTCAATCCAATCCAGGCCCCCAGTCAGATGGCAGGCATTCCTGGTCACCAGCACCAGATGACTGACAGACAAGAGCAGGGCGGTTGTCCTGGAAAAAAACAACAGGATCAGATTCCCTAGGAAATGAGTGACTTTGCACGAAAGCCCAAATGGATAGACTCTAGACTAGTGTTCCCCAAACCGCACACCTTCCCGTAGGATGGTAGTGGGTAAATAATTTAAAGATGGTTCCATGCTCAAATAAATTTTTGGATGTCTGGGTCAAACAAGATTAACTGAAGCCTGTCTCAGAGTCTTTAATGAACCTGATAAAGCGCCAAGGGGAGACTATAATATGCTGTGTCACACAAACTTATTTAAGACCGTGGAAGCCATTTCCTGCAGCACACCTATTAACATCTCCCAGAAGAGTGCTTTGGGGAACAGTCCAGATCCGGTCAATTGGATGAGCACATCCCCAGCCTCTGCCCACTTACAGACAGGATATACATACCCTCACCTTGAGCATTCCTCATTGATTACAAATCAATAAGGCCCAGGGCTGGTTTACCCAACTCAAAAAAAGATTTAATTGAAAACCAAATTGAGCAGGAGTTTTTTTCAGTATTCACTGTAGAATAGCTTTTATATAGTGAGTGTGCACGAGGCATTTGGGGATGTATCACAGATAATTAACCCATGGACAGAGCTGGGCAGCAGCAGGAGTAGGGCAGAGAAACCAAAGCTGCAGCACCGTGACCCACGGTCTAGCTGGAAACCACCACACAACACACCTGTGCAACAGTCACACGAATCTGAGAGAGGAAAAAATCTGTTCTTCTTCAACGGGTTTACATCTGGCACAGTAACATAACAATTTTATAAGGCTAAGAACACCCTGAGTACAGGAAGGGCCACGAGAGAAGGGCTTCTGAGGATGTCCGGTGAAGGTGAGCACAGCTGTGGCTGACTTGTCACCTCATTTCCACTGTCCCAGGGTCCCACTGGGCAGCACTCACAGCTACAGTGAGTCTGCTTCTGGGGTCCAGAGATCCGCGGCGGCAATTGGGGAAACGGAAGGCACAGTCAGGACGTAGCACGGCTGGGTGTTTATTCACAAAGATTCAAAATCTAAGCCTGGCTCTTTCTTCTCCTGGGCTTCAAGAAGAAGACTGGCCTCCACCACCCAGCCAGGCTGGGCTCACAGGTTGGCTGACTGTTCACACTGAAGCCCAGGCAGCCTTGGGAAGCCAGCACAACAGCCCTCGCTAAGCAACCCACTGAGCCATCCTCACAGATTTGATATTGACAGAATGGTGAACCTCCAGCACAGACAGATGAACGAGAACTCTACCCCCTCACCGTGCATCCAGGAGCTTGGGGTCCAACGGCGGGTACATTGATTTCACAACATCGTCCACCCTGAGGGGAGGCAAAAGGTTTTCAATATTTTACTTTCCTTATCTCCTTCCTTCTTCCTTCCTGTCTATCTTTCTTTATTCTAATTCTTTCCTGTTGATATTCCAGACCTCAGTCTTTAGTGGTTCTTTCTCGAACTGCTTCTGCATTCTCAGACAGAGACTTAACAGAAAGACTTCAGCTTCAGTTTAGAGACTATTTTGGTTTTGGTTCTGTTTCCATTCCAATGGTATTAAAAAGGTCACACCTATGGAATGATGGGGGCACATTGCCAAATAACATAGAACACTTGATCTATACCATTTGTATAAAAATAAACACACAAAACCTATGGAATGCAAAGGGGGAATCAGGAGGAACACTCACCATTTAATCAGTGGTTACCTCCTGAAATTGGGAAGGGTGGAATTAGGGGTATGTCACTTTCTAGATAAGCTATGTCTGCAGTATTTTAATTTTTATAAGCATTTGTTACTTTTGTGTTCAGAAAAAAAAAAAAAAGACATGGATGAAGGCAGTTATGTAGAACACTAAAAAAAAGCCACAAGTTTAATTTGAGTTCAAAGTGCTCCATTGCATTTCATGGACAGTTCATGGTTAATTTTTTTTTAAACAAGTTCAGAACAGAGCTACAATTCATTCTGATTAGTGTGGTATAAGGTTTTGCTCCCAATCTTTGCTATGGACCACCTGATAGTCAGGAAGGGAAAATAAAGATGTATTATTTGATTTCTAAAAGCACTTGAAAAAAGATGCCCTCAAACATTCAGGGCTGCGGAGCCAGCAGGACATGCGGAGGCATGGTCACTCTTGGCAGTGTCACAGTGCCCCACGGCTGAAGCCATGCTCCTTGAGACTGATATGCCATCAACACACCATGTGGAACAAATGGAGCAGGAAAAACAATGGGGACAAAAAATGGCCAGAGGGAGAAAGAAACACGAGGGCGAAAAAATAAAGCAAGGACCCCGACTGGACTGTGGCAGGGAGTGTTCCAGAAGCAGTACAGGGTGCTCTGCAGGAGGGGCCAGTGGGCACCAGGGCAGGGTCACCCTCTGGACAATGCCACACACTCGCTGTAGCACCACTGCCGATCCTGCCCACCCAGCCTCCACAAACCCCCAGAAATCCCAGTCTCCTTCCTCTCCCTGACCCCCAACCTCCCCCGGGAATGTCGACTTATAGCCAGATCACAGGAATCTGCCTGACCCCCGGGGGTCGCTCTTAGAAGTGACAAAAAGCATGATGAAGGGACCAGCAGATATGACAATGCAGAGTCTCTAAAAGTAATGGGTGCCCAGAAGGAATGCCTAACGCTGGCCCAGGGCCTGGGTGGGTGTTCTTAAGGCCAGGGCCTGGGCTGACACCAACACGCAGCTACACCCACCCGGGGCAACTCCAGAGAAAGCCAGGGACTGTTCTGGGCTGAGGCCCTCCCTGGATTATCTCCCTCCCACTTTCTCAACTCACTCAACTCCCTGGACAGAATTCAAGTAGACCAAGTTGTACATTCCCTCAGAGGACTTCACGTGGTGCCAACTCCCGGGGAAGCTGGTCGTTTTTATTCGGTTGATCTTGAGGCAGGGAAAGGGCTAGCTCCTTGTGATTTACCGGGCGCCAGGGCAGCAAGGAAAGCGTGGACCCCTGGAACTCACAGGGGTGCCTCCGCTCCACCCTCCCAGGCAGAGGGGCCAGGTGGCTGGTAAAGAAAACACCGCGGACGTGGCCGGCGCCAGGCTCGGGCGCAGCTGCATACCAGCCACCAGATGGCAGCACGAATTTAGCATAGCCCTTTGCTCTAAGAAAAGGGCTTTATTTTTTCTCCATAAAATCAAGCCCAAATGAGGGGGGTGTAGCTGTTGACTGCAATCCTGCTGGTTGCCTCCCACATGGGATTTTGCAGACAGCCTGGAATTTGGGAGGTCTGCATGCTGTATGCTTCACCTCCCACCCAGTCCTGCAGGCTGCTGGCTGGGCCGTGGACGGGGCAGTGGGTGACAGCCAGAGTGGGTCCCCCGCACTAGTCTCCAACACAGGTACAGGCTGCGTTGACGAGGGCGCGGCCAGGAGGCCACTGGCGATGGGGCGTGGGCACCTGCGGGGAGTGCGCTTGCTGGCTGCAGCTGAGCCTGGGAGGAAGGCGTGGCAAGACAGGGAAATAGCCCCAGCTGCTGTGCAACCAGCAGGGAGGGAGCAGCCACCACAGGACCTGCACAGGGACTAGCCAGGACGAGCAACCTGCTGGGACCTCCCAGTGGGCCTATCAGACGGTGCAAGCTGGAGGCGGGGACCACCTTTGCTGGGAAGTCACAACACCTAAACCCTCCTGGTCGCTCTGTGAATGTGTGGCACACCAATACCCGAGGTCACCTGTGTTTCCTAGAAGAGCCAGGCCCTGTGGCTACCTCACCTTCCGGCCCCCCTACCCCCCACCCCCCAGTAGAGTGTGTGCCAACCGCTCACCTGGGGCTGATCCGCTTGGCCACCACAATGATGTCGCTGACACTGGCTGAAGTCTTCATCTTGGCCCCTGAGCCCATTGTCATGGCAACAAGCTTTTCTGTCAGAGTGTGACAAATCTAAGGCAGCAGGGAGGAGAGAAGAGATGAGGGCTCCTGCCACCCCCACAAGACAAACAGGGCCCTGCCTTGGGCCCTAACCTAAGGGCTGAATTGAAGTACAAAGTACACAGAGAAGAGAGGAAATGGGGTGGGAAGAGGCAAAAGCCAAGAACACAGCTGGGAGAGGAAGGAGGGGGAGGAACCTCAGATCAAGGGCAGGGGGTCGGCTCAGAGACGTCTAAGCTGGAATAATCTGTCTAAGAAAAATCATGTGCTCCAATTTCACCTTCTCGCTTAGGGGAAAAACCTGCTTTCTTTTTCTAGTCCTTCATCTCATGGTTTAGTCTTGCAAAAGGATAAATATCTCCAGTGGAGTGCCCTCAGAAACAGGGCTGGACAAAGGGCAATTGTTCCCTTTAAGCACATTCTCCAATAATGGCTCTTATTTCAACAATTTTCTAGGGTAATATATTAGCATGTTTTGTCAAGATGATGATGAAAGGACCTTAGAGAAAGCAGGGAAGTGGCCAGACTCCGACACTGTCCACCAACAGAGCTGGCATCCCCCGTGCCGTCCTTCCCCCGTGCTGTCCTTCCCCCTGTCAGAACCTGCATTTGCCTCTGTGCCTGGCAAGGAAGCTGCAGTGTCTACCTTACACTGGGACTGAAAATAGAAAGCAGAAAGCCCCCCAAGAGCCCACCCGGGAGTTAGCCTAGTCCTCTCTTTCAATCTCCTACCACAGGGACCAAGGGGAAGTGACCAAGAGGAGGGTTAGAAGCCCCCTCCTTTGATCCAAGGTTCCCGGGAGGGACCACTGAAGCCAATACAATAAAGCTACTTCCGGTTGATTCATCTCCCACCACAGGTGCCATTTGTCCTCTCTAAAAGCTGAGGACAGGACAAAACCCAGCCCCAGGACACTTCCTGCTTAGGAGAAAGGAAATGTAACATGGCATTATTGCTCTAGTCATTGTACCTATCTACCCTTTATCTATAATCATATCTCCCTCTGTAGCCATATTTACATATCCAAAGAGTTTCTTGGAATGAAATAATAAGCTTGGTCTATGCGACAATAATTTTCTACCAGGCAGTTCTTTGTCCCCCAAGAGAGACAGCCAAAGAGGTGGGATAAAGGACTTTTTAATATCCTATACTAAATGACACTAAAGAGAAGACAAAGTTGTCTCTTTTGAAATCTTGAATAATTACTAGATAAAGAGATTAATGTGTGGTTTCCCAGGCTACTGAAGTAAAGATACTAATGATATTGGCAATTGCCCAAATATTTCAGTATTGTTATTCTATTAGGTAGAATATTATCAGGCAAGAATTGAAAACAAATGCTAAAACCATAAAAATTATCCAAAATGCAAATTGGATGCAATTTTCCAAAATTTCAGGCATTCAGAGAAAAAAAAACTCTGCCTTTAAGTTGAAGTACTCATGGTCTGGATTTATCAACACTGGTTGTACTATTTGGCTGATTACAGTTACAGCCAAAAAGGCCCAGTGAAGATTTTCTAGTAATGGTAGAAGCTCAGAAAGCAATTGACTATACAGGCCTGGGCTCTGTGTTAATGGACAGTGAACAGGGAGAAGCCCGAAAACCTCGTTTCCCCTTGGCAGCCCCATGGTCAGGCACACACAGCTTCCTCCACGGTCAGGGAAACCCTGGCTAGTGACTACCTAGGCTGTCTTTCCCACAGGCCATCATATCAGGAGGACAAGATGAAATAAGGCCTTTGAAACAGCCTTGAGGATCTTAAAGTAAAACAGCTTGTCCAGGTGGGAGTCGAAGCAAACATCAGAAATTCCACGTCAGGTTAAAGAAAGGCCTCTTATGAGGGTTCAGTGCCCTTTCTAGGGTCCCTTTCAACTGCAGCTGCCTATGCACAGGGGTGCTTTGGTGACACCCCTTTACCTCATAGGGAAATCAGAGTGTATTACCTTCAAGATGGCAATGCAGTGGGACATGAGACCCCTGGGGAGACAAGAAGAAGTTGTCAGTGCTCATCTAGAGAGGCCCACCTCCCTCCAGCTCCCCCTCTGCTCCTCCTCTCATCTGACCAGTGGGCACAGCTGGACAGCCCCTGAGAGCAGTAATGCCTCCAAGTTAAAAGGAGCAGGCCCCTGGGCCACGTGAGGGAGCACCTGCTTTCCCTGCCCTTCTCCCTACCCAAACCCAACCTGCTCTTCCAGCAAGCTGTACTCCACACCAACAAATCAGGCTTTTTATAACTCCGAGCTTCTGGTAGACCCAATGTGTCCTCACTGCTATGCTCAGCCTGGTGAACTCCTCCTCATCTTTCAAGACCCAAGTCAAAAGGTATCTACTCAGTGATATCTTTCATGAAATCCACCTCGCCCACCCCACCCCAGGCAAACCTAGACACAGAGATCACCTATAGTTTCTATGATACTGTACTTAGTATAACACTGTCTCCCCCATCATTTTAATATCTACAGTGCCTGACCCAGTACCCTGCACATATATAAAGCCCCATAAACATGTGCCCAGTGAATGGATGGCTAAATGAGTAAGGGAATGAAGTGGCACACACTTTTCAAAATGTAGATGCTCCTACAGGATGGAGAGATCCCTGAGGGATACTGAAGACAAAGGCTTCATCCCTGGAGCCTGCGTGTCAATCTCCTGGGCACCCCAAGGATAACCCAAGCACATCAGGGTGACTTTATAACAACCTGTGCCACACATCTATAGGTCTCATTGTTTGGGTCTACAAAATGCGGGGAGAGAAGGCAAGGACAAGCACTGTCATGTCATATTCTGATTTCCCCCCACGCGGAGGGCAGGGGAAAGTGACAAGAGTGCCCCGGATGCCCAGCTGAGAGCTCTGGCAAAGGAGTCCAGAGAAGGGCACTATTTGCTGGAAGCCCCATTTGGCATCCCCAGGGGCTGCAGAAAAGCAAATGGTCCCTAAGGCCTTACGAGGCATCTTCAATCCAGTCTTCGTTCTCCAGAATGGCCTCGATGTGGGGGTTGGTGATGACAACATCATCCAGCTCTAACTCAGAGGGCTCAGACTGGGTCTCCATGGCGCCAATGAGGTCCACAATGGGCCTGGAAGAGAAGGCCCGGGTTATATGGTTTCATGATGGTGACTGCTGCTGACCCGCTCCTCACCGAGGCCCACAGACCCCCTAAAAGGATGAAGGGAGCCAATAAGTTAGAGCAGAGACCATGTGTCCTGGATCCAGACCTAACCCTAGTGGGACTGCAGGTGAGGGTGGGGCACATGGCTAGACAGTGAGCCAAGGAGGAAGGCCTGGGCACTAAGACAAAAGAAAAGTGAAACAGTAACATAAGCCACAGAGAGACAGAGGGGGGTATAACCACATAACTACAAAGATGCATTAGACAGGGGTATTCATTCAGGACAAAATAAAATGTGTCTATAACTTATTTTCCCTTCAAGCCTACATTTTATAAAGAGGTTGAGGTTCCTATTACCCAGACCTACCTGTACGCCCTACCCGGTCTGCAGAATCTCTCTTGGGAGCCAGCTTGGCCTACTCCCACCTCCCTGCCCTCCCTTCCAATCTTACAACATGGTACTTCAGGAAATGAGACGTCATAGCATTCTTTTCAATAGCAGAGCTTTCCTGAGTCATACAAATGGGCATTTACAAATTATTTCCCACTTGACGAGACACTGATAGGATTAAGGCAGAGGAGTAAAAGAAACTAAAGGTTAATTGGCTGCCACAGTGCCCTAAAGATCAATTAAAACATTCCTAAACTGAAAGTAGAATCCTACTTATGAAATGTATTTCACATAAAATGCACCATGAAGAATCTGCTGTGCAGAGAGAGGCAGTCCTCCGCTAGGATCTCACAAAACCGAGTGCTTGTTGCTAAGATGTGTGGCTGGCATGGGGGCATCTGAGTTCTGTTCCTGTGGGTTTGGCTGAGAAGGGATTTGGCTCGTCCAACTGCTAAGTGGGGTGGCCAGTTCTGGATAGATGGCTGTGCCTTCACGATAGCTGAACATGTGCAGTGACTTTCTTATTGGCTCAGAAAACAGAGAAAGATGGCTCAGGATGCTGGGGAACATTAGGAACATTCAATAAAGCTCAGAGGTCTTTATTGGGAAGGACAGCCTGAAGGTACCATTTTAGAGGCAAAAGGCTAAGTTACAGTTGCCCAACACCAAACTACTTCTGTTCCTCTCTTTTTCTTCTGTTAGAGCCCACCTCCCCATCTTCCCCTCCACAGGCCCACTCACTTGGAATCATAGCGCTGCAGCAGGTCTCGGGGCCGGCAGTAGCGCTGCCTGCAAACCACCACCAAGGCTGCGAACGAAGCCAGAAAGATGGTGGCCAGCACGCCTATGGCCACAATCACCACAGTCTCCATGCTTCCAGGTGGCTCCTGACTCAGTCTCGCTCACAGGCTCCGCATGGGCTAAAGCTTGAGGGAACAGAAGATCAGAGCAGATCTGGCAAAGAAGTCACAAAAGAGAGGGGAGCGGCTGGGTCTTACCTGCTGGAAGTGGCACATAGGGGTGGGGGAAGAGCTAGGTTCCCCCAAGTCACCTGCAGAGACATGAGAGCCTGAAGAAAATCAAGGGATGTTTTATGCCATGCCCCAAATTTGCCTTTTCTTTTATTAAAAGAGTTTGCACACATACCCCCATTGGACTAGTGGCCTTTTAAACCCGGGACAAAAGGAAACATTTTAAGTAGCATTGTTGTTTTTCACAACTATAAAAAACATGCTTGAAAGAACACCCATTAAAGAAAAAGAAAGGTGGGACTGTATTTACCAAGGATCTACTCTGTGCCAGGTACTTTTGATATGCTAACTCCCCCAACAATAATCCTAACGGGGGACAGTAGTAGCCCCATTTTACTGTTGAGGAAACTGAGGTTCAGGAATTTGTCCAAGTTTATGTTGTGAGGAAGAGAAAACCATCCACTTAAACTGAGATGGATGTTATCCTTCCCTTTCCTAAGGAGGAAAGAAGATTGCAAAAACTCTGGAAAGGGTTCTGTCAGTTTCAGTGTTAAAAGCTACTGTGCAAGTGTTCATTGCCTATTGCCTGTTTTTACTTGAGGCACTTTCATGCCTTTTTTTACCCCATAGGATTCTTTTACCTGTGTACCAAGAAGAATTAAAGGAGTACATGTACTTGTGTATACTAGTATGTACACAGACTATTTCTTTGGGTATGGATACATGTACATGCACACACATAAGAAATATAACTAGATAACAATAGTTGCCTCTGGAGAGAGGAACTGAAGGACGAGGGTCTTTCCCACCTATTTTAAATTCAGAAGCCAGACAAACAGAGGCATCTCAGAAAAGTACATATGCACAATGTTATTTCATTGCAGGCCTCCTGCTTACATCTCTCTGGGCAAGAGTCCTTTCCTCTCTGGGCTTTAATTTCTCTATATGCAAAAAGGGTGCTCTGACTTAGGGGTCTCTATGAGGCCAGGATGATGCATTTCCTCTATTTGCACTTAATTCTATCCTCCATGTCTTGGAGGGTCCAAATGCTCTCAGTTGTCATTCGGTAAATATTTACTGACCATCTACTATGCACCAAGCACTGGGCTGGATTCTGGAGATTGGAGATAAATAAGACACAGACCCTAATCTTAAGGAGCTGGTGGGAGAGGTAGACAGGCAGACAAACCATTTCAACTCCATGCGCCTGTGCTATTTGCAGAAGAACAAAGAAAGGAGAGTAACCCTGTTTGCACGACACTTTCTGGGAAAGCTTTCTTCACAGGGCTGGTGATGCCTGAGCTGGGTTTTGAAGGTTGAGTAGGAGTTTGCCAGGCAGACAAGGCGGGGATCTGGCTGGCTTAAAGTGCCCAGGTGGCCTTTCTCAGAGATCTCACAGAGCTGCTCTCCTACCTGGAGCTCACTTGGTCACGAGGATGTGACTGCGGGAGTCTGTCTCCTTCATCTCTGATTGTGCGGGGAGTGGGGGTGGGGGTAATTCTCGGGTTTGCCTGGTTTCCCTGGGTGTGTGTTTCTGCTTCCTGCCTGCTTTAGCCCCGATTCTTTCCTCCTCCTCTTATCTGTTTCCCTCTCACCTCTTCTCCTTCTCCCCTTCAGTCTCTCCCCTTCTTTCTCCCCCTCCCCTTGCCCCGAGCCTCTGAGACCACCGGCTTGACTTCCTCTCTCTTCCCGAGCGTCCTGCCAGTGTTCCTCCGAGTGTGCGTGAGCTTTCTCGGAGTTTTCGGTCTTTCTCCGCTACTTGTCTCAAATGTGGGTGTTTCTACGTGTTTGTCTTCCTCTTCGCGTACTCTTCCCTGTGTTTCCAGTGAGTTTCCCTGTTTCTCCTTCTCTAAGCTCGCGCAGGTCTCTCTGCCTTCCCTGCTCTCCTCCTTCCCCATCTGTGTGGTTCTACACTCACAAGGATAAAACAGACGCAGCCCCTGCGTCCTGCCCGCGCGCGGCCACCCGGAACGCCCGCCCGACACCCGGAGGGAGGGACCCGGCCGCCCGGGGCGCGCCGCGCGGGGCTGGGGGCTCCCCGGCGCGCGGTTCGGACTGACTTTCCCAACTTGCAGGCGCGGCCCGCGGCGGCGGGGACAAAGCGGCGGCGGCGGCGGCGGCGGCCTCCCCTCCCCGGAGGCAGCGGCGGGGCCGGCCCCCCACCCCGCGCCCCCAGGCCGCCCCCCGCCCCGGGCGCCCCGCTCCACGCGGGCTGGTCGCCGCGGCCCGCCCGAGCCTCGAGCCCCCGTGCGCGCCCGGCCCGCGGGGCCACCCACCTGAGGCTGCGGCTCCGCGCGCATCCCGCGGCGGCCCCCGGACGGCACGGCGGGGCGCGGGCGGCCCTGCGGCGGGGCATGCCGGGAAGGAGCGGGGCGGTCGCAGCGGGCAGGACGCGCGCCCCGGCCGAGGGGCGCGGGAGGGGCGGCCGCGGGCCAGCGCGTCCAATCCCCCGCTGCCAGGCGCCGCCGTCCCCGCCAGGCCCCCTGGCGGCCCGCGGGCTGGGGCGGCGGGGGCAGCTCGGAGGCAGTCACGGCGACCCACGGACCCTCCTCGCGCCCCCGCGGAGGGTCCCCGCCTCCACCCCAGCCCTGTCGGGGCTGGCCGTCCAGTGGGGGCTGGGGAGCACCAACAGTTTCCACAGTGTGACCGGTCATTAAGCGAGGCTGCTCTGCTGCAGACTGTCGGGTTGGAGTCCTGGCTCTGCCGCTCACTGGCTGTGAGCAATTTATTTCACTTCTCTGCGCTTTGCTTCCCTCGTCTGTAAAACGGGACTGCTTGTCAGCATCCTCAGAGTTGGTATAAGCGTCAAATGACATGATGCATGCAATGCATCGAAGAATGCCTAGCCCAGGGTAAATTGTGAGTCAGGAGTAATTCTTATTATAGGGCAGTGACCAGCAGGCCCACCCCTAACAATTGTCCAGCCAGGGGCAAGGTACAAATGCAGGACCGGGGCTGGCAGTCCTGCCCCTGCTGTTCCCACACTACAGCCCCTACCCTTCTCCCAGCCTGAAGATGCTCATGCCAGGCAGTGCAAGCTGCCCCTGGGAAGACGGAGGACAGGCCCTGGGAGCAGGCTGAGGGCTGTCTGGACAGGGACTTCTGCAGTCCACAGTACCAGGAACATGATCCAGAAGGGACATGGGCTGCGGCTGGAATGGGCAGGGAAAACATGGGGTCCAGGGCAGAGTCCTGTGGTCCAGGTCCAAGGTCAGTACGGGTGACAAGTACCAAAGGATACAGTTTAGGTACCAGGCAACTTGATGCAGGGTCTGCAAACTGGTAGCCCCTAAGCCACATCCCGCCCACAGGGTGTGTTTTTGTTCATGTTTTTAAAAATCAAATTAGTTGCCAACATTTTTTTAATCAGGTATTTATTTCACTTATAATTTTAGATTTCCAGTTTCTCTGGAAAATGTGTAAGATCTCTCAAAATGCAGCTCACATTCCACTGGTAGTAACAGTCAGATGGAGACGGGCAGTATCTTGCCTTTCAATGTATCTGCATGCAGAGGGGTCACCCCAAATAGGTAAGAGATATGGTTGCCAGGCTCTTCCCTAAACTTCAGATACCCCCATACGTGGCCTCTCCTCACTAAGTCTGAACATCAAACTGTGTAGCAAGGGTCCCCAAATCGGGAGCTGAACCCAATGGTTAGAAAAGAAGCCAGCAGATCAGAAATAGTACAGACCTGTGTGAGGAGGGGAGAGGCTTGGCTCTGGCCAGTGGCTGCAAGCTCATGCTTCCCCTAGGCAAGGTATGAACATTTGTTGAGCACCTACTATGTACCAGACACTGATTAGGCATCTGACACATCTTATCTCTTTGACCCTCTCAACAAACCCTAAAAAAGCTGGTATAATTATGTTTGCAAGAGAAGAAACAGTCTCAGAGAGCTAAGACAACTTGCCAGAGCTCATTCGGCTTGTATGTGGTAGGGCAGGGAGTGGAACTAGCACTCCCTGGCACCAAAGCTCAGACCACCCAAACCAGGAAACTGATAGCTCTTCCAACAACCTGGGTATTGGAACAGGACAGGTTGTCATGGCTCCAGCTACAACAAATAGAGCTGCTCTATCCCAACTTCATACACACCACGTCCTCAAAAATACACTTACTCTAGTCCTGGGTG
The DNA here is from genome assembly GCF_020740605.2 of Lemur catta. Lineage (NCBI taxonomy): Eukaryota > Metazoa > Chordata > Mammalia > Primates > Lemuridae > Lemur > Lemur catta. The sequence continues at coordinate 21,764,124 of NC_059142.1, read as the reverse complement.
TAAGCCAGGTAGTGTACTTCTCCCTGGTCCCATCTTGATATCCTTCTGTTTTGCTCTTTCCTTCCCATACCTGCTGCATGGCTATATCTGTGTCATGCATAGCTCCTGGGGAATTCTTTTTGCAGCACCTAGTGCTGTGTTGTAGACTAGTAATAAGTAGATGGTGACAGTGCTGCTTGGATGACGGGATACCAGGCACCAAAGATGCCCTTGCTCATCCTCTCAGAGCAGCTGATATCCCTTGACAGCCGGCTCAGAAGACAGAGGTAGAAAAGGAGTATAGCACACAGACATTGGTCACCTACTTCCCTGCCACCCCCAATCCCTGTCTCTGGGCAGCAGCCCCTTCCTTCCAGACAGACAGGACCAGTCAGGAGCAACATACCCCCTCCTGTCCCAACAAGAAAAGCGTCCCACATTGGCTGTAATCCACACTGAACCCTCCCAACTCACCTCTGGGCTGTCAGAGCTGCAGCAGAAGGGGAGCTAACACCCCCACCATGTAGGCAGTTGCAAGTAGGAGCCTGAGTCAGAAAAACTGTGATTTAAGGCCTTCTCCCTCCACTTAATAGCTGTGTGATCTGAGACATTCACGAAGTCTGTTTCCTCACCTGGAGGATGGGGATAATAGTAAAACCTGTGGCCTACAGTTGTTTTGAAGATGAAATGAGATGATGCATTTCAAGTGCTCACCACATAGAAAGTAGGTGGTGGTGGCCAGGTGTTGGGGGAGGGAGGAATGGGAAGTCATTGAATGGGGATGGATTTTCAATTTGGGAAGATTAAAAAAAGTGCTGGAGATGGATTGTGGTGACGGTTACATAACAATGTGAATGTACTTAATACCACTAAGCTGTATACATTAAAATGGTTTAAATGATAAAGTTTAAGTTATATATATTTTATCACAATTTTTTTAAAAGGTGCTCATCACTGTATAACATTTAAAAAAGAGACTTCTTTGATGTTCCTCAAACATTGAAGCTGGGGCTCACCCTGCCCCAGGGCTTTGCTGTGTCTCTGCCCAGAATCCCTACCCTGGTTGCTCCCATGCTCCCTCCTCCGTTTGCTCAAATGTCAGCCACCTCCAGAGAAGACTTCCCTGATCACACTACCCAAAGTAGCACCACCTGTCATTCACATGCCCCTGGCCCTGACTTTTGAATGGCACTTATCACTCCCTGACATTGTACTATATATGTATTACTTCTCCCCTTTCGGAATGTGAGCTCCGTGAGGGCAGGGACTTGTCTTGTTCTCCGCTGACCCCCAGGTTCTAGAATAGTGCCTGGCACTTGTGCAAGGAGTGAAAGTAAAACTTAGCTGTCATCACTATCATTCCACAGGGGGCATAGGAACTCTAGACCCACATCCAGGACCAAGAAGCCTGCCAGGGTGTGGCAGCCCCTGGGAGGCAGGAGGGTTAAGCACATGGGAAACACTCAGAAGGGGTAAGGCACTAGTTTTGGAAAGAGAAGGAAGGTTGTCCTGAATTAAAGGGTCACAAAGTAAATTCCTGATTTGACTGTGAGTCCGTGTTTGTTTTAAGTGTTCAGGCCCCATTATGGAAAGAGCAGCCAGCCAGGGAGGGGTTTGTGTATACACTGGTCAGGACTTCTCTGAGTTGTGGGCGTGGCCAGAGACTGTAGTGAATGCTTGTCGTCCTTACAGGAGCAAAGGCCAACAAACACTCAACTGCTGGGCCTGGCTGGAAGGGGCAGGACCAGGAAGCAGGCAGAAAGGAAAAGGCTGGAGGAGGGTTGAGAGCTAGCAGGGCAGGCCTGAGCCTGGATCCCCACTGGGGATATAGTTCAAGTTTGCATTTGCTCTAAGTTAAGGCAGCTGGACCAGGGGATGCAGAGACCTTAAACAAGGAATTCCCCAGGGGACATTAGGGCATGTACACCTGGGCAATTGAGGCGGCAGTGGGGGAGCTATACTCAGGGCAAAAACACTTAAAATCCTCAAAGGACTTTTCTGAAAGAGCACTGAAGATAGATTACAGAGCCATCCTCTCTAGCCCATTCTAATATTTTATCATGTCCCTGTCTAGAGCCAACAGAAACCTCTCTCACTTTAAGTATTTAGGGAATGATGGGTAGATGTGTATAAGGGCGAATAACATCCTATATTTTATTTAATGCAGAAGAGGCTGGCTCAAGGATGGATTTGATGCCATAAATAAAGTCATTTGGACCTTTGGGTTTAAATCTGACCCACCAGCATCTCCACCTTTTCATGTTTCAGCATGATCATACTAATCATAATCACTGCCATTTTTGAGACTTTGTATGTGCCAGGTACTGTCCTAGGTACTTTACATAGATTATATAATTATTACAATAATCCCTTAAAATAGATAGTATTCTCCCTCACTTTACATAGGAGGAAACTAGGGCTCAAAGAAGTTAAATACATTTCTACAGCTAGTAAGTGGTCAATTTGGGATTTGAACTAGAATTGTCTGTCTGAAAAGCCATGCTATAAGACAGTGTCACCAGCACCTAGCTCGATGCCTGGCCCACAATATATGCCCAGAATATTTAGTTTTGGATGACCTGAATTAATGAATTTTCATGATACCATCCATTGATTGCCTACTCTATTTTAAGCGCTTTACAGATGATGCCTTATTTAATTGTTCAACAGCTCAGGGGGAGAGGGATTGTCTCCACTTCACACAGGGGGACACTGAGTATCTGGGAGGTTCAGGGACTTGTCCAAAGACCCACAGCTCTGTAACTAAGAAGCTAAGTCTGTCTGACTCCAAGCCCTGGGTGCTCTCTCAGTCCTGGAAAGGACATCAGCCATCACCCTGCCTCTGATGGGTTCTCCAGTGACAGAAGTTCACTACCTCTAATGGAATTTCATTGCCATAAATCTTTTTTCTTTTAAAGTTTCTGAAATCTGCCTTGGTGTAACTATCCAATAACAATGCCCTAAATGAAGGCACTGTGTTGGTGTAAGAAGCACTCTCATATACCTTGTTTAATTTGACTTGCACCACAACCCTGACCAGTACCATCCCGATTTCACAGGTGCAGAAACAGATGTGGCCAGGTAATTGCATGCTACATGTTCAGCATGGGCTCTCTCCGCTACAACAGGCTGCCCCTAAGTTCAAAGTCAAGTTCAAACTGGGGAGTGTGAGATAAGAGATAGGGAAGAGAGTTGGAGGTGAGTCAGACTCAGTCTTCCTCCATTTCTTGATCACCTGAGAAACCACCTCCCTCACCTGCCCCATGCCAGCATTCAAGCCTCAGGGACCCTCTTGTGTTTGGACTTAAACCTGATTGACTAACCGCTTAAAGTGGAACATAAACAACACAGCCTGGTAGAAGGTAATTGGTCAGAACAGTAAAAGTACATTAGGTCACTGCAGAGGGGGCTGGTTGTCCTAGCTTGGTCGTCTTTGTATTTCCTGTGGGTAGAACAGCCTCTAACTAGGGGACACCCAACCCCTTGGAAAACCTGGGTTTCCCTCTAGACTAAGCCAGATCCTGGTGCTTGGGTCAAGCAGAGCCAGCGACAGTAGGACCCTCTTAGAACCCCGAGGACAGTCAACTCTTACGTGGTGGTGGAGAGAAGGGAGTCCTCACTTGGCTCTTGAGTCGGCCAGGATGGCACTTCCCCATGACATCTGTGGGCTAGACAAGGCTTATGTCACTACCAGGCATTTGTCTGAGCTCAAGCTGGGCTTTAGACTGCCCAAAACCATCCCAGGATTCAGAATCTGTCCCAGGACAGCAGAAACCTAGCAGAGAAGCCCAGGTCTGGGCTCGGGAGCTAACAGCCCCCGATTGCCCACAGCACCTCAGCTGTCCCCTTCTAGTTGCCCACTTAAGCATCAGCCTCTCCATCCCCTTAGAATGCCCAGGGCCCGTGGGACAGCCTCCTGTGATAGCCAACCATTGGGAGAATGGGGACAGGTCCAGCGCCCCTCAAATGGAGGAGAACACCCACTTCTGGATCTGCTGACAACCTAAAACCAAGAAGGTGCACTTCAAGGAGTGGTCACTGGGTGTCACCACTGCTTCTCAGGCAAGTGCCCTCCTCTGTGAGCTAACGCGAAGGATGCTGGAGAGAGAAAATTCCTTCTCAGAGACACCGTTTACAGGCCTGGCGTCTTCTGTGCTGTCCACGAGCCCCGTGAGTTCTTGCTCCCCTCCCCCTGGCCTCCTGGCTCGCCTGGGTTACTTGGTCCATCACAGAGTTGCTCCCTTGCTCCTCTCTCCCCCACTCACTGTGGGGGCAGAACCCAAACTCTGTGTTCTCCACACTGGCACTGGAGCGTGCTGTTAGAGAAAGTCATGCAAGCCTGGCTTTGCTTTCGATTCATGATTGCGAACCTCAAACAGGCGCTCATCCCTGGTCAGCCAGCTCTCCCTAGGAGTCCGAGTCTCACTCTCTTACTCCCTTAAACAACCACTTCATATCCAGTCTTCAGACTTCCCATGCTCCCATTCCACTTTCACTTGTTTCATTTAAAAAAGAAAAAAGAAATTCCTCACCTTTCATCACCAAACCTCTAAATCTACCAGCATTTGCCTGCATCTTCTCCTCTTTCATCTCTACTCTGGATCCCACCCCCTCTCTTTCTCAAGGTCTTTTGTATTTCTCTGCTTTCTTCTGGACTAATATCTCCCTCTCGTATCTCTCATCTTAAAAATCTCTCTTTACACCAAGTGACTCTCCGGCTACTACTAGCCTGTGTCTCTGCTTTCCTCCAGCACTAACGTCCTCCTTTTATCTCAACACCATTATTTAAAGAAAAAAAAAGCTGTCTCTGCTAACAACCTCCCATTCACTGTTCAACCTGCTTACATCTGGCTGATACCTACCATGTTCCACTGAGTTGACTTCAAGGTCACCATGATCTCCAAGTCACCAAATGCAAGGGATGTAAATGTCTTAACATTCTCCCCAGGACTGTGCACACCAGACTGGACCACGTTCTCCCCTCTTGGCTTCCGCAACACCGTCCTCTCTTGATCTCTTAGATTTCTCCACTTTGGTTTCCTTTGTTGGCTCCTCCATTATCTGATTGTAAATATTAGAAATTTTTTGGTCTTAGTCCTGGATAGTTTTCTCTTTTCCTTCTTATTCTGCCTTCTTAGGTAATCTCACCCATCCCTGTTGATCTGCACACTGCCTTTCTACGCTGATGACTTCCAGACTTGTATCTTTGGCTAGTCCTATCTATTTGACATCTCCACTTGCGTGTTTCACAGGTATTTAAACATTAACAAGTCCAGAATGGAATTCTCAACTTCTCTCTCCCCAAAACACCTGTCCTTCTTAACTTAGTCTTCTCTGTCTCTGTAAATTGCTGGCACCCACAATGCTCAAGCCCCAAGCCTAGGAATCAGCAGTTTTTCTTTCACTCTCATATCCATTCCCTGAGCAAATCTGATCGATTCTATCTCCAAATTTCATTTTAAATCTCTCACTTCTCTCCATCTCCACACTCATCTGGACCCCCATCATTGCTCTAGTAACTGACGCAGAATGTTTCTCACTAATCTTCCCATTTCCACACTCTTCAATCCATTCTCAACGCAGCAGCAACAGTGATCTTAAAGACTGAGTCAGTGATGGGAATGTTCTGCATCTTAATCTGGGTATGCATATGTAAAACTTTGAGGCGTGCTTAAGATTTGTACACTTTACTGTAGGTTACATCTCAACTAAAAAACAAAACCTAAGTAAAATGTCAATTTCCTAGTTAAAATGTTTCAGCAGCTTCTTTCTGTACTCAGTAAAAACCAAGCCCTGCACAGCGCAGCCCCAGCCTTTTCCTCCAGCCTCATCTCCCACTATACTTCCTCCTTGCCTGCGAGAGCCCAGCTGCCCTGGTTTTCATTCAGTTTCTCTAATAAGCCAAAAGCTGCCCTGCCCGCCTCAGGACCTTTGCTCGGGCTGCTCCCTTAGCCCAGAACCCTTCCTCATTTTTCGCACCTCCTCCTTCATCTCAACTTCCCAGGCTTTCTCAGACACCCCTCCTCCCATCTAAAGCCTGTCATCCCATTTATTCTTTCTGTTCTTTAGTGTTTTTATAATTTTGTATAATTTTTTCTCCAGTTGGGACCAGCTTATACATTTGATGAACAGTTATGACATGCATGGTATTACATATAAGTGCTACATAGATAACTAATGCCATGAGTCTTAAAGAGTAAACAGATTCCTTTTAACTTTTTCAGTTCCTGTAAATCATGGTAAGGGTGCTTAAGTGAAAAAAAATCCGCCTCCCCTAGGAGTCTACATACTGTCTCTAGACACTCTCTAGAACCAAGCCAGGTAAAAGGGGAACACTGTGGCCAAAGACAAAAGTCCGTGGGGAGGTGCAGGGTGGGGGAATGGGAAGAAAGCGAGAAGCTGGCAGCAGTGCTCACTGCTCTCTATACTGCAAGTTTGGGCAATGCTATCTCTTCTCAAGCACCCCCTTGCTGGATTCGTACCCCTGTGCTTGCGGAGGGCTCCCCCTGCCCCCACCCCATGATCTCAGTTGATTCCAGGGCAGCAGTTCCACCCTCGGTCTGGAGCGGGAGACATGGTGGGCACACAGCGTTATGGTTTGACTTGTGTTCTCCAAAAAGACAATGGGTAAGTGCAAAACAGGGGAGAAGCACACGTGAAAAATTAAATAGTCATTGACATGCGTAACATATGCACATGCACACACAAGAGAAAATGCCTTTCCTTTATTTTTTTCCATAAAGTTGGACGCTGAAAACACAGGACCCAGAGACCAGTGTGCAGCACCGACATTCCTGATGCAGCAGGACAGCTTCTCAGATACCTTGCCAGCCTAGCCCTCTGACACATCCAATTTTGACAAGTGCAGTCATCTCAACAACAGGGCCATTCAGAACAACTTCATTTATTCAAAAGCTCTTCTGAGAGGCTCTCTGCTTGACTGCTCCAAGGATCTCTCTGCCAGTGACAGCTCTTCTGTGGTTGTAGAAGGACAATCTAAATGCCTCCAGGCTAACCCACTCCAGTTGCCAATCATCCAGAGAGCCCAGTGCATCCAAGACCCAGGAGCGCCCACTGAAGTCAGGGTGGCTCTGGGAGAGAAACGGCACAGGGGTGAGAGAGAGAAGTGAAGGCTTTGCAGAGTGAACAATTTATGGCCCAACACCCAAATCATGGCTTGCATGGGTTCCTGCACACGTGGAACAACAAACCACCCAAAGGGATAACAGTAGGGATGTGATGAAAGAAAACAGGCCGCTGTACCTACCAGCAGGCTCTTGGGAAGAGGAAGAAAAGAGGGAGGGGCATTTGTATCTGATCAGAAAGATATCGTTTGGGTAATAGTCTCCAGTCACTTCAACTTTTGTGACTTGGTTTCTCCTGATAGAAGTGGAGTTAACATTTAACACCTGGTGAAGATGGAAAACACTATTTTAGCCTAGAGTGTACTTTCACACTTTATATTTCATATTGGTAAGCATTTTGCTTTAGCATTGCTCAATTTCCAGCCTACCATCCTTCCTATTACTGCCTGTGCCAACTTGTCTCCAGCCAAGCTGGAAAACTTGCTCTTGTTCAGATGCATCCCCGTTTCCCAGCCTCCATGCTGCTGTTTGTCACCTCTACCTACCGTGCACCCAACTCCACCTTTCAGATCCTATCCAACCTTTAGGGCTCCTCCCCAAGTGCTACCTCCTGCTTATCTGTGCTCAACAAAACCTTATTGACTCCTTCCTCCCGCTCAGCACCATGATGCTCTGCACTCTCAGGGCCTGCATCACATGCCACCTTATGTCATCTGCATTCTTGTCTAAAGTCAGAGAAACAGAGTAGTAAAAAGAAACTCTTTTGAGAATCATCAGCTTAGGGCTCTGATCCTAGCACCGTCTGGACATGAGACGTCACTAAGCAAGTCATCTTCGCACATTGGTTTCAGCTCCTTTTATGTGAAAGGAAAGGCTTGAAGCCAAGATTCAAAAAATTTCTCCTGCTAATAATTTAGAAGTGACTCTTCAACATGCCCCCCCTCCTCTCACTGCAGGATGGTGAGCCCCTTTACAACAGAGACTGCATCATTTCCATCTGAGTTCCCACAGCAAACCTGGCTTGCACTTAGACACAACACATTTATTCAGCCAATATCTTGTTTTAACCTCACATTGCCCTGAGAGGTTGATCCCAGCTAGACCCATGACTTGGGAGGCACAAGGAAGCAGAGTGGCCTGCCAGGCCCATGCAGTTAAGGACAGGCCAAGGAAAGAATGATTATTAGAAGGGGAATGTCTAGGAAATACCCAAAGTACTTCTTAATGCAAGTACTTCCATGGAGAGCCCCTCTAGCCAAATGCAAGCTCTGTAGCAGTGGTTCTCAACTAGGGGGGGATTTTGCCCTCCAGGGGACATTTGGCAATGCCTGGGAACATTTTTGGTTGTCACAGCTGGGAGGGAAGGTGCTACTGGTGCCTAGTGGGTAGAGGCCACAGATGCTGCTTAACATCCTACAATGCACAGAACCACCCCCTACAACAAAGAGATATCAGGCCCCAAAATCTCAATAGTTCTATGGTTGAGAAAGCTCTGCTCTAAATATCATATACCCTTTCTCCTTCTCCCATCTCTCCTTGATCTGATTTCCTCTTCTGTTCCCAGGATAAGCAACAGATTCCAAATGATACTACTGGAATATGGGAACTTTGGTACAATGACATATGTGAACACTCAACCTTACTTCCTTGTCCTGAAGAAGTAAAACTCAAAATCAAAGCTCCCACACATCTTTCATAGAATCTCCTTATGTTTTTTGCATGTCTCCGACTTTTAAAGGGAAGACTTTCCTGATTTTGTTTTCTACAATTTGTATGCCATAGGGTGAGGTCAGGTGGGCTGGAGGAAGGAACAAGTGTGCCCACCCACCTAAGGAACATTTTCAATACAGAGCATCATTTGATAAAAACCTGACATCTGCCATGCTTCAAAGTTATAGAACAGACTAGGCGGTGAATCTACCCTCCACAAGAAAAGGAGAGGGCATTTAAGAATCAGTTTACAGATTGCCTGTCAACAGGTGAGGGGGGGGTCGGGGGCTAAGAGCTCAGGTGCTCAGAGCTGCTGCCAACAGAAAGAAAAACCAAGATAGCTATTAGTGGATCCAGTTTACAGAAGCTGTTTGCACATAACTTTTCAGGAACACAACGTGTGAAGAAGCACTCCTATATCAGAATATGTTCAAGTCAAGATCACACCCAGGGCCACTAACATGATACCTCTCTTGGCCATTCCAAGCTTCCACAAAGACAGTGCCAACTCACTTGCTTCAGGACTTTCCCCATGTAACTAAAATAGGCTTCCTTCTTCTTCCCCTTCTTTCTCCTGCTCCTCTTCTTTCCAGAGGCTGAGTTGGCCCACTCATGCTTCTTTTTGGCTGAGAAATAAATTTCAGTCTTATTGTTAGGGAACCTTAGGCCACCAAAGCAAAAGAAGTACATGTTGAAGGCTCAACCCTTATGCTGCTAGCTCAGAACACCAGCCGTAGGCAAGTGTACGCTCTTAAGAGGATTTTATAGGGAGAGCTGGAAGGCACTCTTTGCTAATAAAATTAGTGATTGCACCTGTGGAAGATGAAGGCTCTCAGAATCCTTAAGAGATATTAGCTGTAGAGTCTAAAGCACACGTTGTGTTGCAATGCTAAAAGGAGCCTGAGGTGGGAAACTCAAAATCTTAAGCTTTTGGCTGGGCACAGTGGCTCACACCTGGAATTCTAGCACTTTGGGAGACCGAGGTGGGAGGATCACTTGAGCCCAGGAGTTTGAGACCAGCCTGGGCAATAGCGAGACCCCCGTTTCTACCAAAAAAAAATAAGCTTTCTTTTGTTCTATCCCATATGTAAGAGAGGCCACTTTGATATAATGGCCATGAATTTACCAGGCAACACTCATTTCAGAAGTTATTCTTTTAATGGGCCTGACTCCAGATATTTTTATTATGTGGTTCTTAGCCACTAAGATTTCAATTCAAAAAAACTAGGAGTGGGACCTGTATGTTGCTAAAGCATCCCAGGTGAATCTAATGGCCAGCCAGATATGAGATTCATTGATCTATAAAATCATCCTAAAGCAACTACACAAGATTTGGGGCTGGAGTAGTGGGGACAGCTATTCACAGACATTGTGCTTATGCCCTGTGTATTTATATTTGCATTGGAAGAGAAGTGCATCTCCTGAAAAGCAGCACATACCTGGTTATGCAATAGCAATTAGGAACTCAGGTGACAAATCATGAATAGGAAAACCAGGAAGTCACTGTACCCACAAGGCTGAACTTTGAGAAACTGTAGATATAGAGGCTGTGAACTCCCTGCAATTAGTATTATCAGCTCAGCTACAAGGAAGTGACCAGTCTGACACGAACCAACAGATAAGAGGACACCAGAGAACCAGGGTGTTGGAGAAGGGGAGGAAGAACAGATGTGATGTTGCAGGGGGGATACAGCACAGAGAGCCTGGCCAGATAGCATTCGCTCATTCAAAAATATTCAGGAAGTTGTGATCCCCTACTAAGTGCAAGGCCCAGGGCTATGCGCGGAAATAGTAATAAATTAGCCATAGGAATCATAAAACGCACACAAAGGAGAATCACAGGGTGTTCAGAAGACTCACAGGCATCAGTCAGAAATCTCAGTCTGCTACAAAGGACATGCAATAAATTAGCTGCTTCTAATAATTTCCCTATTCTAAAGATAAAAGAAATAATTACACTAATATTAATAGTAACGCTAGCTTGTATTTACTCAGTGCTTAGTACCTGCTTTGAATTACAAAAAGCACCTTATAGACATCATCTCATTCATGGTTCTAACACTCAGAGATGGGTTTTATCATCTTTATTAAACATGAGGAAACTGAGGCTTATGCTTATGCAGATGAACTAATTTTTTCAAGGTCATATAGCTAGTAAGTTGCAGCACGAGGACTTGAACTCTAGTGTATCTGACACCAAAATTCTCATCAATATTTATCCAAGTTAGGCCCTCTGCTCGCCTGCAGCAGAATCTCCTAGGCTGCTTATTGTAATAAAACCCAGATCTCCAAGCCCCATCCTAAGCCTCTGGTACCTAAAGTTCAGGTACCACTGTGCCACCACTGCCTCCTGAGTACGGGGGGATGCCACTCTGAACCAAATCCTCTTCAGGGCAGAAGAGCTAAGTAGAGACCTGGAAAGGATGGAGACACTAGGCAGAAAGTGACTGTGACCCTGTTAGGAGGAAAGGAAGGAAAGCCACATTGAGAATGTGGACCTCAAAAAGATCAGCAAAAATCAAGTTAGGATTCAATGGATAGAAACTGTAACAGGGAGGCTGACTTGAGAAAAGCAGGAGGCTTCTCTTTACCTGGCCCTGACCTTGGCTCTCCAGAGTAACTGCCTTTCACTTCAACCTGGTGTTATCTTGGTAGGGTATCACCAGATCCAAAGGACAAGCTCATAAATAGGGATAATGAGTAACAAGACCAGGAGATGGGACAGTCGGGAGCTGGTTGGCCTACAGGGCACAGAGGGAGTCTGGGCAGTGGCTCAGGACTAAGACTGAGCAGAAGGGTGTCAGGGCCTGTTCTTATGTGGAGACATCTGTGGGCATGGGGAGGCCTGATGAGTCAAATGGCCCAGGTAGACCCACATGTTATAGCATACCATAGAGGGGACTTGGGCATTGGATGGGATGTTGGATTACATGCCTTCTGAGATCTCGTAGGTTTTGTTGATTCTACTTCTAAATAATTGAAACTTTCCCCCTGTATCATTTCTTTAGGGTTCAGGTTGTCAGAATTTGGATACAAGTACGGCTCCTAATATTTCTACCTCTAGATAGTCTTAAGAATTAAGTCAGTTGACTAGAAAAAGCTAGAGGTCACACTGTGTATTTTAATGTCACCTCATTTCAGGATCTTAACTCTAGGAGATGGGTATTGCACTATCGCTTACCAGTTCAGAAACAGAGAAATTCTGGCTGAATGGCAGGAGGAAAGGGGTTTGAGAGGTCAAATTAGAAGATGTCAGTTTAAATATGACATCATACTCTTCCTGGAACATCAGTTCTATAGATACTAACCAAATACCGACGGTAGAGTATAATACTACTAAGTACTTGCCACTTTGTCAGCTGGAGGGAAGAAAGGAATTGGAATCGTTTTCTTCCAAACCCAACAATATCTCTTCTCTAACTTCTACTCTAAGGTTTTAGGAGAAAAAGGGGATGGAGAAAAGGAAAATATCAGCCCCTCCATTAAGCAGTGGGGCAGGAATGGAGGTGTTGGGTCAAGCAGAGAAGATCTAGGGTGCTTCTCGCTTGCTTCTCCTCACCCCACTTCCTGCACTCTGTCTCACCATAAGCAACCTCTTAACTGGATGAGCATGTTGGGTAGTGAAAATTCCCCATTACCCAAATCAGAAATGTTAACTTCTGGTCCCAGCTCTACTGCTGCCTCACTTTGACCTAGTCGGTCAGCTGCTCTCCCTGGGACTCAGTCTGCCCATCTGTAAAGGAGGGTGTTTGATTATATGACCACTAAGATTCCTAAGTATCTTGCTACTCAAAGTGTGGTCTCGGGACCAGCAGCATCAGCATCACTTGGGAGCTTGTTAGAAATACAGAATTTCAGGCCCCATACCTACTAAATCAAAATCTGCATTTTCACAAGATCCCTAAGTGACTTTTATGTATTTTAAAGCTTGAGACATCCCTCTTAAGACACCATCAATCCATGAATCAATTGTGATATGGCTTTCTGTTTTCCCTCTCAGGGGTTCCTAACACACTCTCAAATTTTCTAGCTCTAGGATTACTTCCAATGGTCAGGATAGCTTGAGATTTAGTGATTGCCTGGCTTGGGGCTTAGGGAAAGGCCATATGGCACTTAAAATATAATAATACATCCACACAATCCATTGACTTATTAACATGTTAATTATTTCACCTACTCAACACAAGAAACACCTATTGGGCACCAGGCACAGCTTGAGGGGCTGGAGAGAGAAGGATGAGTAGGGTATGGTCTCTGTCCTAGGGAGTTTAGGGACATGCCTGGACAGCCAACTCAACCTAGTGTGATAAGCACTTCTGTAATTAGTAAAGAGGATACATTCCAGTGAAATGTTTATAGTCAGAAACTATTATCACAAGCAGGAATAATTCCAGAGGCAATTCCAGGCTGTGTCCACCTCCACCATCTGACTCTGTCTTTCCTATGGCCTTAAATCTGGCTCTTCTGCCCACACAGAGGGATGAGTTATTGGGACCGTCCCTGTCTGGTGACTCACAGGATAGTGATGGTGATGGCTCACTTAAATTCTTCTCTATCCCCCAATGATCAGAACTTGTGGTATGATCTTTCCCTTAGCTCAAAGGTCCTTAACGTGGGTACACAGGGAGGCTACTTCTGGGGGCGGAAGGGAGGAGGGGGTCCCTGTGCAAACTGTTCTGTGTATGTGCGTAATACATTTGTCCCAGGAGAGAAAGTCCACAAGTTTTCATCAAAGGATGATGAAACCTAAACATTGAGTGTCCTGCTATTGTCCTCCTGCTGCCCGAGACCCTCCTAGTGGCAACTCCTTCCTTCTCTTCTTCCTCCTCTCTCCCCTCTCCCTCTTCAGCTGACATCTCCCAATTTCCTCTGTGCTCAGTTTGATTAAAGAAAGCTCTGCCTGTGGTACCACAGTCATTCCAAAGAGCCAAGGAAAGCCTCCTGTCCCAACTCCACACTGTCACAGGTAAGCACAGCTGGGCCACAGGAACAGCGGGGAAAAGAAATCCCTAGAACTCGGAGCCAAGTCTTTAGCAATTGGCTGGCTGGTCCTCTGTCTTTAACAGCTAAACGTGAGAAGATGAACTTTTAAAGTCACTTTCTGGACTTTCAGGGTGGCTTACAGCAATGATCCCTGCCGTGAAAACACCCTTTTCCTTTGTCCTGTAAGATGTCGCTAGTGTCAGGTGTAGTGTGGGAGGAGAAAGAGGGGGTCCACAGGTAGGCAAAAGTCATCAATGACATCAGAGAGACAACTGTTGGGTCTGCTTTTACTTACAAAAATTTAGGATTTAGAAACCATGGAGAGTATATATGCTATCTTTGATGTGTCATTCTTAGTTCAAATCCAGCCTTAGGCATTTAAGCAGAGGAAGTATGTTTTTGATACTTTCTAAGACAGAATCCCAAATCATTTTTATATGGCTGTGTGTACATAATGAAGTTATTTTGCAACATAAATTTGCCTTTCTGCTTCTGTTCTATAATAATTTGGGCTTATAAAATAAATTTATAAAATGACCTTTGAATATGCTGTGTCACTAGGTTTCTTCCCTAGCCTTCCTGTTTCTGTGTTGCTAGACTCAGTGCTGAAAGAGCTGTCTTCCTTGGGTGCAGAGGTAAAGGGGAAGGTGGGCGGCAGCCCAGAAGCATTTTGGGAAAGTGGAATGGGAACAAACATTTCCGTGCAAAATTCAGAGTTAGTTTTCATGGATAACCCAGTGCAGACCCTCTGCAGCTGTAGTTGCAGACCCTCTGCAACTACAAAAGGGCTTTCGGAACAGCAGCTTTTGTTCAGTGTAAACACACAGTGTGCAGGGCTGGCCCCAGGGAAAAGTAAACAAGCCCTGAGATCTGCTTCCAGGAGCAGGAGATGAGACTGAGGTTGTACAATGCCTGATTTTCATGCAGAAAACCTACCAAGGGGATAGATTTACCACCTCACATTACATGACCCATAGGTTCACAGGCCATTCCACATTCATTTATTAAGTGTTTAACAGCTGCACACCCTAGACACTGTGCTACTAAGGGCCAGAGTTACAGCCAAGCGCAGAACAGACATAGCTTCTAGCTGTTACAGCCCTTACAAACTAGCGAGAGAGGTGGACAACAGACTCAAGCGCATTCAGTGCTGTAACGGGGACAGCACTTCCAGAATGCTGTGGAGACATAGAAGAGGAATATCTGACTCTGACTTAGGAGATCATGGAAGCCTTCCTGGAGGAAGTAACATTGAGGCTGAGAGCTGAGGGATGAGCAGAAGTTAGCTAGGTCATAAGAATGAGGGGTGCGACAGCAGGCAAGAGAATTTCAGGCAGAGAACAGGATGTACCCTCTCTAGGGTACATGGATGTATTTGACAACTAAGCTAAACATCTAATTCTTTTTGTTTTTAGAATTGCCTGTTCAGGCCTGGCACAGTGGCTCACATCTGTAACCCCAGCACTTTGGGAGGCTGAGGCGGGAGGATCACTCGAGGCCAGGAGTTCAAGACTAGCCTGGGCAATAGCGAGAGCACATCTCTATAAAAAATAGAAAAATTACCTGGGCATGGTGGTGCGAGACTGTAATCCCAGCTACTTGGGAAACTGAAGCAGGAGAATTGTCTGAGACCAGGAGTTTGAGGATGCAGTCAGCTACTATGATGCCCCTGCACTCTAGCCTGGATGACAGAGTGAGATCCTGTCTCAAAAAAAAAAAAAAGCCTGTTAAGTTTCAAAGTATCTGCTAGTTCTTTAATTCTGGAAGGTCTGCAAATTTCTGATGTGACTTTTATTTCTAAGTGTTATTTGATATTTTAAAAATAAAAATTTTTATTTTAGAACACTTTTAAATTTTTAACTTTAAATTTTAAAATAACTTCAAATTTACAGAAAATTGCAAGAAAAGTGCAAAAAAGCCCTCAAAAAACTCCCTTATATTCTTTAACTACTTTAGCAATTGTTAACATTTTGCTATATTTGCTTTGTCCTTTTATATCTACCTATATGTATTCACATAACCTCCTATCCCTCCTCATGTTCTCCTTCTTCTCAGTATTATTATTTTTGTCATAGTTTGAGACATCATACCTTTGACTCCTGAATACGTAAGCAGGTATCTGCTAAAAATAAGGACATTATCTTATAGAACCTCAGTACAATGATCGAATTCAGGAAAACTAACATTGATACTACACTACTATCTAATATACAGTCTGTATTTGAATTTCACCAACTGTTGCAGTCATGTTCCTTACATTTTCCTGGTTGGAGATCCAATCTAGGATCATATATTGCCTCCTCCTTCTTCTTCTTTTTTTTTTTTTTTTTTTGTTGAGATAGGGTCTTGCTCTGTCACCCAGGCTCTGGAGTGCAGTGGTACAATCAGCTCACTGCAACTGCCAACTCCTGGGCTCAAGTAATCCTCCCACCTCTCCTGCCTCTCCCACCTCAGCCTTCTGAGTAGCTGGGACTATGGTCGTGTGCCACCATGCCTGGCTAATTTTTGTATTTTTTGTAGAGACCAGCCTCAAACTCCTGGCCTCAATCCTCCTGCTTCAGCAATCCAAAGTGACACATTGCCTTTAATCATGTCTCCTTTAATCTGGAACAGTGCCTTGGCCTCTTTGTCTTTCATGCTATTGATATTTTTAAAGAGTACGGACCAGTTGTTTTGTAGGATGCCCCTTAATGTGGGTTTGTTTGATGTTTCCTCATGGTTAGATTCAGTTTATATATTTTTTATCAGGAAAGTGATATTGTATCTTTTTCAGGAGATCACATCAAGAGGCTCACGGTGTCAGTGTGTCTCATTATTGGTGATACAAACTTTTGTTTCTTAGTCACCCAGGCTCTGGAATGCAGTGGTACAATCATAGTTCACTGCTACCTCCAACTCCTGGGCTCAAGTGATCCTCCCACCTCTCCCACCTCAGGCTTTGGAGTAGCTGGGACTATGGGCATATTTTAAACTGTAACAGAAACATACATACTCAAATGTGTTTCTATTCAAATTGTATCACAAAGGAGATTAATAAAGAGCTAACCTGCTCTAAGTTACCTTGTTTGGATGCAGACCTCAGTGTTTAGTCTCTCTTGCCATCTCTGCATATATTTGAACTTTGTGTAAATGTATCATTGATTAATAGGATTGTAGCTAAGCATTGGCCTTAAAAAGGCTGAATGTAAAATTGTACAAGTAACAAACTACTGCTTAGCCATGTAAATCAGAATTTCCTTGATACCATATAACCAAAACAACATACAAAAGTCAATTGGAATCCTGAGGCTGATTTAAGATAATTGTGAGTGTCACTGAGCAGATTTGAGTTCATCAAAAGAGCCTCTTTAGTCTCAATGCCTGATTTTATATTAAAATATATATATAATTAATTAATAAAATACCCTTTGCATATGTCATATTTATGTTTTATATGTTGGGTTCCTGTATAGAATGTTGATTAAAACAAGAGTCTCTTACTTTGGCCATTTGAAAATCACATTGTACCCCACTGTGGGTCCTATTCACTGTGCAGTTTCTGCAACCCTCTCATCTGCAGGCTTTGATGTTTCTTTTCTTAATGCCTGGGATTTCACCCTAATTTCCAACACCCCCAGGGTTCAGGGAACACATATACATCATTTACCAATGGGTTTTTGGGTATGGTCCCTGGATGCTCCAAAGTGCACAAAATTTGAGATTGCCTTCTTTCATTTTTGAAATCCAGTTCTGCTCATGTTAAAACATACCAATAGGGACATTTTAGGAGTACAGTCACACTCTATGCAATCACCTGCTTAGCCACTGACTGACACAAATGACCCAAACATAGGATGGTCCTACCTTATTCCAGAGTTCTTATGCCACAAATGAGGACACTGAGATCCAGACAAGTGTCTTCTGAGGAAGGTGAACTGTTAATGGTAGTCAGACTGCAGCCCAGCTCTTCCTGTGCCAGGGGTTGGGGTGGCTTTCTGATGGCAGAAGCGCTCCCTCGGGAGGTGACCAAGCTGCCTTCCTCTCTCTTGGCAAGTGTGGGTTGTTGGCAGCTGACGCAGGCCTTGAGCAAGGTTCTTCAGTCTGGTTTACTCATCTCAAATTCAGCCACAGAGTTGAAGCCCAGCCAGGTCCTTGGAGGCCTCTAGATTTCCTAGCAGATTTTGCAATAGAAGATGGTCCTAATGGAAACACAGGACTGAAGAGGTGTAGGTGCCTTAGAAATTCATTTATAATATATTTTCATTGGGAAACTACATTCTAAGTTCTAAAATATTTTTCCAAGTTCAACCAATATATCAGTAAATTGGAGACCACTTACAACTCATTCCATTGCACTGAACCAGGATGGACGGACTTCATATTTATGTGTGCAAGGTAGTGCAATAGCTACTTGGTGGGTGCCAAGGGGCTATCAAGACGTTTAGGACATGGTCCCATGCTCAAGAAGCCTACAATAGTCCCGGAGAGATGGTGCATACATATATTTAAAACCTAACACTAAGGTAAGGTAACGTCTGACGCATGCCCAGATGAGTGGAAGAGAACATGGACCACTGGAGAACAGAGGCAGTCGGCCATGTAGCTGAACACTGGGGCTCCTAAGTCAAATGACCTACCTGAAATTGCAGCTGCTCCACTTCCTAGCCTTGTGGTAAGTTCCTTAAGTTCCCTAAGGCGCTTAGAACAGCTCTGGTCATTTTTGGTGCCCCCAAAATGTTAGCTATTACTATTACCTCTGCGTGCCTGAACCGCCACTTCAAGGATGGGTAGGACGTGAGCAGAGGAGCAGGAGTAGGTTTCGCGGAAGGCTGACAACATCATAATGAATTATCCTCGCGAAAAGCTCCACAAACGAATACTTTTGTAACTTAGCTGGCACCTACCCGAGCACCGGCGGGAGGCGGCCTTCCAGGAAACCGGATTCCACCAGCCTCCCGTCGGCAGCTCCGCCGCCTGAGATCCCAGTGCACGCCCCCAGGGGGCGCTGCCGCCCAGCCGCCGCGGCCCGCCCGGCGCGCGCCCCCGCCGCCCGCCCCGCGCGTGCGCGCCGCCCAGGTGAGGAGGCGGCGGCTTGGGCCGCGGCGGGGGCGGGCTCCTCAACCGGCCCGGCCGGCGGGGTGGAGCCGGAGAGGCCTGGGCGGGGCGGGGCCCTGCGAGACCAAGGCCAGAGGCGGGACCAGCCGCCGCCGTCTCCGTCTCGGTGTCCCGGCCCCCACAGCGCCCGGCAGCCGCGGCGGGAGGAGCGGAAACCGCCGGGAGCGCCCTGCTCGAAGCCGCGCCGGCCAAGCGCGCGCTGAGGAGCGGCGGGGCGGCCTCCGTCCGGCCCGGCCCGGAGCGGCGCGCGCCCCCTCCCCGCTGCCCCCCCGGCGCGGCCCCGCCCGGACCCGCCCGAGCTCGTCGCGGGCCCCCGGCCCGGCCCCGGCCCGATCGCCGCCACCTGAGCCCCTACGCCGGCGCCATGGCGGAGCAGGAGAGCCTGGAGTTCGGCAAGGCGGACTTCGTGCTGATGGACACCGTCTCCATGCCCGAGTTCATGGCCAACCTCAAGCTCAGGTGAGGGCGGGGCGGGGGCGCGAGGCTGCGCTCTCCCGAGAGGGGGCGCGTTGCGGGGCGGCCGGGCTGGGGCGTGAGGGGCGCCGAGCTCCGGGATGCGGTGCGGCCGGAGGGCGGTGTCGGGGGTCGGCTGAGCGCCGTGGTGCCGCTTTCCCCAGGCAGGACGCCGCTGGGGTGCGGCCGCTTTGGGGTGCGAGGGGCGTGCCGAGCCTGGGGGCCGCGCCTTCCTGAGGGGGTGTCCCTGGGTGCTGCCCGCCCTGGGAGCGTAAGGGGTACGCCGAGCTGGAGGGGGCGCTCGGGCCAGCGCACCCGCCTGCCCTGCGCCAGGTAAGCGATGTGGGCGGGCCGGGTGACCTAATGGAAACAAAAGTAAGGACAAATAAAAACTTCAGAGAGAGTCGTGGTGGCCACGAAGACCCTAGGAAGACTAGAGGGTTGTTAGGTTGTTTTGGAGAGAGGCTGCCGTCTCATCCCGGTTTCACACTTGCTGCTTTGCTTCCATTCTTCTTCGTCTTTTTTTTTTTTTTTTTTTTTTTCCTGGCGTGGTTCCATCATATCATTCAGGATGCTTTGGAGTGATCCCTGAGCTGTCTGTTCCGGGACACTGGCTATTTTTTAGTTCCTCTCTAAACGTAATTAGACACGTTTCCAGACGTCGAAGAGACTGCTGTACTTGCCAGTGCCAAGATAAACTGTCTGAATTTGACAAGGCGTTCGTGGTTTTAGTCTTTTCAAGGAGTTGTGGATGGAGCCCTTGTGTTACTGACATCCTTGAGAATGTAGTCACAACTCAGCGACCCAAAATGGGCTTCCAAGATGAATTTGTTTTAGAAAATCCCGTACATGTGATTACTTCACTTTTTTTTTTTTTTTTTAAGAGACAGGGTCTCACTCTCTCCCAGGCTGGAGTGCAGTGGCACGATCATAGCTCACTGCAACCAATCCTCTTCCCTCAACCTCCTGAGTAGTTGAGACTGTTACAGGCATGCGCTGCCACTCCTGGCTAGTTTTTAAAATTTTTTTTTGTAGAGGGGGGTCTTACTATGTTGCTCAGGCTGGTCTTGAACTCCTGGCTTCAAGGGATCGTCCCACCTCGGCCCTCCCAAAGTGCTAGGATTACAGACATGAGCCACCACTCCTGGACTTCACTCTTGATAGAGTAATATGTAAACATAGTTTTAAAGTAGTTTGACTTAAACATTACAGTAAGTGGAGTTTCAAAATAGCTGAGTTGTGGTGTGTGTGTGTGTGTGTGTGTGTGTGTGTGTGTGTGTGTGTGTGTTTCTGTTTCCTTGGAAGCTTTGGCCCCATTTCTTGTAAGGTTTATAGCTACACATCACTCCTTAAGCTTATAAAGTGAAAATCAAAGTCTAGATTTAGGTGCTTAACTAACCCTACTTCTCAGTATTAATTACCCCAGTTAATCCTAATTTAGGAATTTTAAAAACTTGTTTAATCTTTGAAGTTGCAAACCACATAGTCTTCATCTGCTCTTGGGAAGGCTTAGTTTTGTCCCAGAGCATAGAACAGGAGCACAGACCTGAGTTCTACACCTGCCTACCATAAACTGGCCTTGAGCTGGTCAATGTACCTGAGTTTCCTAATTTATAAAATGATAAGGATCTGTCAGTACTCATATTCTATGATTCTAAATTTTCAAGTGTAGGCAATTTCAAAGTTGCATAGTATCTTTCCAAATAGAGTGTTGCAAAGTGAAGTAATATAATCAGATTTATTACATACACAGAGATAGGGTCTTGCTCTATAACCCAGGTTAGAGTGCAGTGGCATAATCATAGCTCACTGCAATCTCAAACTCCTGAGCTCAGGTGATCCTCTTGCCTCAGCCTCCCGAGTAGCTGGGACTACAGGCACACACCACCACACCTAGCTAATTTTTTATTTTTTTGTAGAGACAGGGTCTCACTTTTGCCCAGGCTGGTCTTGAACTCCCAGCCTCAAGTGATCCTCCTGCCTTAGCCTCCCAAAGTGCTAGGATTATAGGCATGAGCCATGGTGCCTGGCCAGGATGTTACATTTCTGATCAAAGTTTGGATGCCCAATTTTTTGTAGAAATGACCTCAAATATCAATCAAAACTACATACCTCTACATCTATACCTCTATAACCCATAACCACTACCATAGTGGTTAAGAGTCAGATTGTTGAGATTCAAATTCCAGTTCTACTGCTTCCTTGCTGTGGTCCTTGGGCAAGTTACTTAACCTGTCTGCCTCAGTCTTATCTGCAGAATTTGGGGTTGTCCTGAGCATTAAATGAGTTAATATATGTAACTTCAAAGATTAGTACCTGGCAAATTCATATTAGCAGTACTGTTTAAAGTTTTCCCAAGTGCATATAAAGCAGATAAAGGAGTAAGTTATATAGCAATTTCATAGATTAAGGTAATTTTAAATTATTTACATTTATTTTAAATTATTCACTCTGCTCCCCAAAAGAAAGAAGTTGTATGCTTTAAGAAATGCCTATATAATTTAGTCACTCTCAGCTTATAATCATTTCCGTTTTTCAGACATTAAATACATTTATTAAGTACATTCTGCATACAAGACACTATAGTAATAGTTGAATATAGAGTCATTCATCTTAACCTCTATCGCTTACATCCAGTGAATACATGATGTTAGCCGGATCTTTTGCAGAGTTTTTAGAATTTGAAAGTGAAGGTTTAGAGTCTAACTGGGTTACATTAGTTTGTAGGACTACTGCTCTGCAGTAGAATTAAAACTTACATGGTTTTTTAAAAAGTAAATTGGGGCTGCACATGGTGGTTCATACCTGTAATCCTAGCACTTTGGGAGGCCGAGGCAGGAGGATCACTTGAGCCCAGGAGTTTGAGACCAACCTGAGCAAGAGTGAGACCTCATTTCTATGAAAAATAGAAAAATTATGTGGGCATGATAGCATGCACCATAGTCCCAGCTACTTGGGAGGCTGAGGTGGGAGGATCACTTGAGCCCAGGAGTTCAAGATTGCAGTGAGCTATGATGAGACCACTGCACTACAGCCTGGGTGGGCGACAGAGTGAGACCCTGTCTCAAGGAAAAAAACAAAAAAAGTAAATTAGGGGAGGGTGCTTAGAATGAATTTTTTTTTTAAGACTTTAAGTCTCTAAGTATGAATCTGAAGATAGGTTATTAAGGTGAGCCTAACAACTCCTATGTGTATGGAAGAGAACGCTGCAATTTAATTCTACTTTGTGCAGGGCACTCTAGAAGATAAGGTGGGAGCATCCAAAGAAGTACAGGATATGCCCCTTACCTCTCAAAAAGGTGACATGTCATTGGAGACAGAGAGAAAGGTGAAAATTTCTATTGATTTAAAGAATAGTTCAGGAAAACAATATGAGTTAAGCCTTATAGAGCTTAGATGATTATTTGCCAAGTATTTGTACAAATTGTTCTGGAATTCACAAGAGAGACAGAGAGAGATGCCTTAGGCTGACTCAGAAACACCTTATAAAGGAGGAGAGGAGGAGCTGAGCTGAGTCCCAAAGAATGGTAGGATTTGTCTAGGTAAACATGTGGGTGGAGAGCATTCCAGGTGGATTAAGTGGCGTGAGTTGAGGTTGGTGGCATGAAAGCTGGCTCTACTTGGGTGACAGCAATTAAGCTAAGTTGTCTGGAGGGGAAGGGGTTGATGTTGGCGACTTGTGGGAGGAATCATCACCTCTCATTAGCACAGCTCTTGGCTAATGCCCAGGTTTTTAGGTCTACCTTTGCACCCAATCACTATGTCAGTCAGGATCTTGGATGTTCAGCCGTGTGTATGTATTTGTATGTATCTCATCTGTGTGTGAACTTGACAACTCTGAGAATTGGCTGCAATGCTCATTGTACAGATCAGTGATTGTTCATGACTTACTTGTAAGTTAGAGTGGTTGTTTCCCTGTAGCCATAGACACAGTCCCTTACTCTCCTCTCAAGCTGTAAATCCTGACCCAGACAGAAAGCAGTCCTGTCTGATAGTTTGAATTTCATATTATCCTGATGTCTCCCCGGATTGTTTTAGTATTTAGCTTTATGAGCTCCTCGACTCCTGCTGTTGTATCCCTTAGATATTTTTTTCACTTTGCAGAAGTGGGACCCCACCACTGGGAACCCACCACTGCAGATTCAGGTGCTATGATGTGATATTGAAGTGTTTTTGTCTCTTGGAGTATCAGTGGTTGGGTCACACTGAGTCTATCTTTGTGATTGTACATAGGTGAAATTGAGCATGTCTGGTCTATTGGTGGATGTGGATGTGTGAGTGAAACTCCGTTGTGTACGTGTACCTGATAACTCCTGCCCTGCCCAAGCTGTGACTCCTGCTCTCATTCCCCAGTCTGGAATGTCCTGTCCTCTGCTTCCCACCTGGCTCTTCGGCAAGGTCTGCTTTCTTTCTTTATGGTCCGTAACATACAGTGAAGCACTTAAGGCTGCAGTTGCTTCAGGGGTCTGTGTCATCAAAACTTGATTTCAGTTTTCTTGACAGCAGCATCTAGCATGATGCTGGGCACATAGTACGTTCCTTTGTGACAATGTTTTTTGTAGAGGGGAAATAAAGGAATGTTTCAGTTACTTTTTTAAAGCTCTTGTGGCATTGTCCATTTAGAATTATCTTATTTTGCCATTATTCGGGCCTTCTGTTTCCCTCTTGGAGCTAAAACTTGATATTTGGACATCTGCCACAATTGGTGTAACTTTCCCCTTACTATTGTTATTTTTAAAAGCTGATGCAGGCTTGTGCCTGTGGTTTGGGGTCTGGATGGGTCATGAGTAATGGGGTGATGTGTATTAGTGTGGGTTAGTATGTCTGAGAAGCTTCAGTTTTTGTTTCTTGCCCTTATAATATAATCTGCTAGTAAATTGAGGGCTGCCTTCTTTCCCTCCCAGAAGTCTCTTGCTGGGGAAGATTTGTTCTATTTACTTCTTTTTCCTTTTTGGTGGAGGTGGAGGTGGAGGTGGAGGTGGTGGTGGTGGTGGTAAGTCCCTTATTCCATTTTTCAAGGGTCTGTGCCCAGGAGTGAGAGTCCTGTACAAGTGCCACCTCCTTTGTGGTCTGGGATGGTTCTAGCTGACAACCTTAATGATCACTTGGAGCCCCGGCCACAGCATCTCCGCCATGTTCTACTTTCTCTGTAGCCGCTTCCTTTTTGGACCTCGAGCACTTTGGTTCCTTTTCTCCTCGCATGGGTCATTCCTTGAGTTCTTCCAGCATTAACAGCAGCTTTGCACCCTCTCTCTAACTGAGAGTCCTGCCAGGGCAAGCCACATGGAACATCTGGTCCTCTCTGTGCTTCTTGCTCTTCACTGAGCCATGCACGGGAAAGGAAGAATGCAGGCTGCTACTCTGGAGTGGACTCCAGCCGGGGACAGTGTCTCTGAGAGACGTGCTTTTCATTTTACAGAATGATGAAATATACATTAGGCTTCCAGAGGCCCAGTTTCTTAACTTTATTTATTATTGGTTCCTTTTTTGAGAATAAAGCATCTGCACAGCCTTATATGTTGGCTTCTTGGAAATTTAATTTTTCCTCCCCTCTTTTCTTATTGTTTTCTCTCTTCCATGAAAGCAATCATCTGAAGCACCGTGAATGCCAAGCTCCATGCAACTCCTCATTTTTAAGCTAACACAACATGGCTTTTATACCTTTCTTAAACTATAGTTTCTCAACTTTAGCACTATTGACATTGTGGTCTGGATAATGCTTTGTTGTGGAGGTTGTCCTGTGCATTGTAGGATGTTTAGCAGCATCTCTGGCCTCCACCCACTAGATGCCAATAACACCACTTCCCTCTCATTGATGACAATCCAAAATGTCTCTAGACGTTGCCACATGTCCCTGGTGTGTGTGTGTGTGTGTGTGTGTGTGTGTGTGTGTGTGTGTGTGTGTGTGTGTAATTGCCCCCAGTTGAGAACCACTGGCCTGGATTGTTCTCACTCCCTGGAATGTCCTCCCTCCCTCATCTTTGCCCTCATTCCCTGCCTGTCACACTCTTACTCATCCATCAAGACCAGTTTTGAGAAGTCTTTCCCAATCCTTCAAAACAGGTTTAACTATACTCTTCATCTGTGCCCCCAGGATACCTGGACACTTGGTCGTAACTGTTAGAGAATTTATCATGTTATATTGTCATCTGCATGCCTGCTTCCTCATCAACCTGTGAAATCCTCAAAGACAGATAGCCTGCCCAGGTTTTCTGGTGCTTTGAAACTTATGATGGTTGGGGGTGACCATCTTTCAGGAAAAGAATATAAATTATGAATGAAGAATGAGATACAGGGCTTTGGAAGTGGAAGGTGCAAGTGAGTAGCTGTGAAGCAAACATACCTCTGGTCCTTTTGTATTTTCTATCATGCTACAGAATTTGGCACCTCTGTGCTCACTATATATCCTAAAATGAGTAAGAAGTCCAATGCTTGCTGATCATTCTTCAACCATTGGAATTCTTAATTTTTTTTTAAAAAAGCATACAATTTTCTCAAAATGTTATGCTCATTTTAATACAACTTAATCATGTGTTGGGAGAACTAGTGATAGAATTAGTAGAAAGGCAGTGAACAGGCACACATACACTCACCACACTACTTCTGTATTCTTTCTCTGTGGCTGTTTGGTCATTTGGAAAATTTGGTGGGACAAAGGGTTTCTCTTGCTTGCCAGGGGAAAAAAAAATCAAAGATACCCTGGGTGGTCTTTAAGCAAATGTAAACCTGCAATTGGTTCAGAGCTCTGGTTAGAAATAGCTCTAGTTAGATTTATAGGAGAGGTGAATGGCACACTAAATCTTTTTGGCTTCCGTGTGAAATTCTTTGGCAACCTCATTTGGAGGCCTTTGGAATAGGACAGTTTGCTCTGTGCCTGTTTTGCACATTGGCTTCATATTGGGACAAAAATGGGAATTTGGGTTTTGGAGCTGCCATTTGGAGTGAATCACCCTACCGCCTTGTTTCCTTTCCTACTCCGTGACAGTTTTCCAAGACTATTTTTATTCAGGGTCATTTCTTGACCCTGGAGACTTCTGCTGAATTTAGTTCCCAAATAGAGCCAGATGTGGGTGGAACCAAGCACTTAGAAGCTGCTACTTGTTCATTTCATTACAGGTTCTGAAGGGTCTACTTCTACATTAAGGAGATATGTCTTGACTTTTTGCTTAACTTTGGGACAAAAATAGTGAATCTGGTAAAGATAGAAATGTGCTTATTTAATAATCAATGTGTAAGCTATCTTCATTGTGAATTGTCCTTATGGAGAGCTGTTCATTGACATTCTCACCTAAGTCTGAGCCAGCTCATAAAAATGAACCCTATCTCAAGGAATGGCCCCATTTTATGACTCCCTAGTATCCATTGCAGTGCTGCCATTGGGACAGGATTGGGTCATTGCATCATTGCCCAACCACTGCCTAGTGGGGAACTTTACTGTAAATGGTGGCTTCAGGTAGATTACCTGTTGCTGAGCCTCACTGACATGGCCTATAAAAATATCAGCTATATTCATAAATAGGGTCAGAGGGTAGCAGCATTTTAAAATACACATTGGAAGCCTCTCCTTTATTGTTTATTGCATCCCTTGATTGAGGTGACAGTTTTATTTCCTGTGGGAAGCAGGCTTTTTTCCATTCAGCTGCTATATAATTACTGGTTAGGTCTCTTGAATAGCACAACATTTCCCAAACTTCAGTTTTGGGCATTTATGGGAAGGAGAGAAGGGAAAGCATGTTTGCAGCAGGGAAGAATAGAAAGAGCACAGGCTTTGAGACCTGACTGATCAAATTCAAATCTCAGCTTTACTTTTGCTCTTATTAGCATTATGATTTAAGCTTCACTGAGCCTCATTTCCTTATATGTAAAATGATACTTTTTAGGGTTATTGGGATGAAATCACATGTGTAGAATGTGCCTGGTTAGTAATTCCTGCACAACTAATGTTAACTCTCTCCCTGAATCCTTCCCAAATGGCTCTACCTCCCTGCCCTGGCCCTGTAACTGCTGGAGAGAGAGCTATTTTCATGTCTTCCTTCCTCATGAAGACAAATTCATTTGTTTTGGTTTTGTTTGGGCGGGCCAAGATGAAAAAGGTTCTAGAAGGGATTTGGGTTGCCTCGTAGAGAGAGCAAGAGCATTGGAGATAGACAGATTTGGACCTTAATCCAAGGTCTGACCATTGGACCATTTGCCACCACCTATGTGGCCTTGGACTAGTTACTTAGCTTCCCTGAGCCTTGGTTTCTTCGTCTGTAGAGATGATGTGTTATTCTGAAATTAAATTAATCTGTAAAACATCTAAGATGGTGGCTGAAGTATAGTAGATACTCAGCGAGTACCCCTCTGTCTCTGCTCAATCCCCTGGTCCAGCCCTATGGACCGAAAGTGCCCATGCTACTCCCAATTCACTTTGTAACTATCACCCTTAACATGCTCACAATCATGTTCCCTCCAGGGGTGCCACTATTTAATTTTTGAAAGTTGTTTTATTTTTTTATTTATTTTTTTTTTTTGAGACAGAGTCTCACTTTGTTGCCCGGGCTAGAGTGAGTGCCGTGGCATCAGCCTAGCTCACAGCAACCTCAAACTCCTGGGCTTAAGCGATCCCACTGCCTCAGCCTCCCGAGTAGCTGGGACTACAAGCATGCGCCACCATGCCCGGCTAATTTTTTCTATATATATTTTTTTAGTTGGCCAGATAATTTCTTTCTATTTTTAGTAGAGACGGGATCTCGCTCAGGCTGGTCTCGAACTCCTGACCTCGAGCGATCCACCCGCCTCGGCCTCCCAGAGTGCTAGGATTACAGGCGTGAGCCACCGCGCCCGGCCTGAAAGTTGTT
This sequence comes from Lemur catta, assembly GCF_020740605.2. Classification (NCBI taxonomy): domain Eukaryota; kingdom Metazoa; phylum Chordata; class Mammalia; order Primates; family Lemuridae; genus Lemur; species Lemur catta. The sequence continues at coordinate 21,735,980 of NC_059142.1, read as the reverse complement.
TTAAACTCTTTGGGAAAGGAGATCTGCTATTCATATTTAAAGCTTCCAGAATATTTTATTCTGCATGTCTCTGTTCACTGCTTTCACGAAGGTTGGTGACGCTGTCTTTTCTTTTTAAAATTTATAACTCATTTCCTTATTTAACTATAGACCCTATGTGTTTTTCATACAATCTCCTGGTTTTAAAGCTAGAAACTACTTGAATTCTTACTGTGTGCTTAGCACTGTGTTGGGTGCTTTGGTGGCGGTTATTTTTTAAAATGTTACTCTTTGAGGGATAGCTTAATTGAGATTCAGAGATACCTTAATAAATGGATCAATGTAAAGTGAAATATGATTGAGCCCAAATGAATAGTGCAGACAACCCATTTTTGTTTTAAGGGCTTCCTACAGAGAATAATCAACATACCATATTCTTAAAAAAGAGAACTGATGACAGTATAATTAAGAGCTGTGTATATGTATGTACTAGAGTTCTGCAGGAATTCAGAAAAAGAAAAAAAAATGGGATTGGTAGTAGGTAAAAAAAATGCTCTATGGAAGAGGTGGGATGTGAGCAGACTCTTGTTAAAGTAAAGATAGTCTCGTTTGGAAACAGCCCTTTCTCCCTGCCTATGGCCTGAGCCACCCTGGCCTTCTGGCTTTCTCTCTCCACTCACTCTCAGCATGAGTGGGCTAGCCATGCCGCTAACCAGCTTCCATTGCTCAAAAATATTTTCCCCCACATTGCTTGTACTTTTTTTCATTTCCTATCTTCTGCTTCCCCAAATTCTCACAAGTAGAGATTGAGTTAGGTTAGTAAGAATCCTCTTAGAAAGTCAAATACTTCTAATGCACCACAGCCACACTATTGTAAATTTGCTTGGTCTGGTTAATTTCTTTCTCATGCCTCCATGAGATCAGTTAAAATAAAGGCCTGAGAATTTCATTTTTGAGAAATAAATTTGTAGCATGTTACTCTTTAGGGATAAGGCAGACCTGGGGAGGGCATGGTGACAGACAGGAGAGGGTGCCCAGAGAAAACTTTGTTCAGCTGAAAAGTTTGTCTGTGATTTATCTTTGGGCCTAGAAGAGAAAGAAGAAAAGGAATTTTTTTCTTCCTTTATTTTATGCCAAATTACAGAATTTTTAAGGCTTAGCACCCAGACTGTGATGAATACTGTGGTCATGACATTGTGGGTTAAAGAGACATTAGTAAGGAGCTGGGTGTGGTGGTGAGTGCCTAGTAGTCCCAGCTACTCAGGAGGCTGAGGCAGGAGGATCACTTGAGCCCAGGAGTTTGAGGTTGCTATGAGCTATGATGTCACCACTGCACTCTAGCCTGGGCAACAGAGCAAGACTCCATCTCTTGAAAAAAATAAAAAATAAAAACAAAAACAAAAAAATAGTGTTGATATACTTCAGAGAAAGATGGAAAATCACCAGGCACCTGAAAGCTATGGGTTTGGGCCACAGATGAGTGCTTACTGCACTGAAGGTAGTGATGGGGTGTTCCGTGGTGCAGGAAGAGGGCAAACTTAGGAAACATGTAGGAAATGATAGGACTCCGTATCCAAGACTGTGTCTAAAATATGAAGAAACTGAGAGTGCAGTAGCATGCAGCCGTAGTCCCAGCTACTCAGGAGGCTGAGGCGAGAAGATCACTTGAGCCCAGGAGTTCAAGGCTGCAGTGAGCTGTGATTGCACCTGTGAATAGCCACTGCACAACACCCTGGGTGACATAGCAAGACCTTGTCTCTAAAAACATTAAAAAAAGAAAGACAATAGTGAGCCAGCCTATGAATGTAGTCATGGCTTTCAGCATTTCTTGGTGAAATAGAATGGTCTGTTTTGGAAAGTAGATCATTTTCAAGAGTAGGTTCCAATAAGTGACTTCAATTGCTGGAGAGGGGAATCAAGAGTATCAGCTAGTTCCTTCTTGATACTTTGCCCACCTTCCAGTCTCCTTGTTGTCCTAATCTCACCCCTGAAGATGTCCCAATTTATATTCCAGGCACAGCTGCTCGTGTGGGACTGGTTAGCGTTATGAGTGAACAGGACTGCCTTCATTTCCCCTACCTTTCTGCTCCTTGATGCACAATATAGAAATGGATTTGACTTTAATGAGATAAAAGCATTAATTCTAGTAAAGCCATTTTGCTTTAATAAAAGGATTATTTACTGCTGAACATACCTTTTTCCAAGGAGCCACAGGCCAGTTCAGGGGTCTAAAAAAACTGTCTGGAATAGGTCGAAAAACATACCAAAGAGCAAACACAGCTTTCCTTTCATCCCTTCTCTCCACATATCTCCCACAGTTATGTTACTAAATCTTGGGGGGGGAAACCAAATTATCACTTACTATGTATGTACAGTGTTCACATAAGCAATAGAAGCAAATGAATTAGTCAAAAAAAATGGCTTCATCTAAAACAATGAAACAAACACTAAGAGAAACTCAAACAATTTTTTTTTGCCTCTGACCACAAAGTCAGCTTTGAGTAACTTGTACAATAGAAGATCATCTGTCGTGAAACCGGGTGATCCCAAATGGTTCTGTCTCAGACCCCTGCTTTGTGTTCACTATAAAGTCAAGAAAAATTTTATAGTCAATTAAAAAAAAGTCAAACCCAATGGGAAAAAAAAGCCTTACATTTATTTTGGATAAACTCTATCATTCGTCATGTTTTAGCTTTGGCTTTTATAGATATTTAGGTCATTTTAAGTTTATTATAAGAATAGTCTTTGATAATGAGCTTGAGTTAACCTGATTCTGCCATCCTATCCTATATTCCTTATGATTAAGTTGAAAACCTTAAAAATTTCAAAATGAAAAATCTCTAGACTAGTTTAAATGTCAGCAAGTACAACTATGAGGAGTTGTTTATTACATGCAACCTGTCTTATCAGTCTGTGTCCTACCTCCAGTCTCAAAGCCCTGAGGGCAAGTCAAAGTCTTATCTTCAAGGCTTATTTCTGGACCTTAAGGACAAAATGTTTTCACCTCTTTCAACGAATGAATAAAATGAATGCATAGCATGACTGTGTCTGATTCCTGGGCTGAGCTATACATTTATCATATTTTGTGTATGTCTTTTATGTATTTATATTATCTGACTTTTCTGTTGTAACTACAGTCTTTGAAGGTAGGAAAATGAAATTACCATTACTCTTGGAAAGAAATATATTTTGGGTCTTTGTGAAATGGTGGACTTCTCATTTTTCTTTTAAAAAATGTATAGAACTCAGACATACGAAGCCTAATACCATACAACAAAGGTGGAAGGGGGCATACAAGGATACTGTCATCTTGAGCAGTCTTCGGTTGCTGCTTACCTTAGAAAGTAAACCACATTTTTACCACATTACCAAATTTTTCACAGCATTGTGATGCCTTTGTATCATTTGTTGAGTGTCTCTAAGGGACATGCTTTTATATAGTGAATCCAATGGCAAAGTTCATTTAGATTGGTCCTTTTTTAAAATCTGCATTCTGTGGTGTCTTGGGCCATGGAGGTACCCGAGGAGCAGTCTTAGATTCCAGGTAGGGGTGGAGTAGGCTTCAGGCCTGCTGTACTCTACTGCTTTCAACAGGGCAGCTCTGCTTCCACCTGTGAGGGTTCCAAGGAATTTTTCATTTGTGAAAAAATGCTATCACATTGAAACAACATCTTGCAAACTACTGTTCTAGATTATCATTTTCCAGAGGGCTTTTATCCTTGCAAACTACCAAAAAAAAAAAAGAAAGAAAGAAAGAAAAGAAAAGACAAAAGAAGTATTTACAGCCAAAATTCCTTTAAAAGTGACAGTGCAATATAAAATAATGAGCAAAGGAAGTATCTCAGTTATCAGTAGACATGTATGGCATAGCCATAAACATGGCTGTGCTGTTACATATACTGTACAACTTAAACAATATACTTTTGTTCTCTGAGTCTCTGTGGCCCGGTCTTAAAATAGGACTGATTCCTGCATTACAAGGTTATTACATCAAATGAGATAATAGGTAGGTTGTTTATTGCTCTTAACACATAGAGGGCACTCAGATGTTCATGCTTTCTCATTTTTGCTTCCTTAAGCAGAATATAAAGAATGTGATTTAATTTTTTTCTTAATGACTTAGATCATCCTAACCATAGTTATGGACAGTTGTTTTCATGTCCTTGGTATTTACTGAGATTTGTGTAATGTTTTGTTCCACACCAAATTGATCTAAACAATTTAACTTTTTAGATTATACGGTTAAGTTTCTATAGTTCCTTTCAGTGTGCCTCCCTGTGAATTCCCTCTCCTCTCTTAATTTACAAACCTCATCTGCTCTGGGTTTTGGCAGTCCACTGAGCACACTGAATGCTATCAGTGTATAGAAAAGGAGTCAATATGTCCTAATGGAGACTGAGGAGTTATCAATCATAGGGCATGAGTTTTAAGATGTCTGTTTTTTATCTTTTCTTCTGAGAGGTATTTTTTGATTGCTTTGGCATGTTTGACTGGGAAGGCAAATAGGTCAAGGCTGAGTTCCAAGCAGGTAAGATGCTACTCTAAAACTTATTGCTGCTCTTGGTATTTGAATTATTTGTGTGGTTCAACTAACCAAAGCATCATGAGTGGATTTTTCCACACGTTGTGCACTTTATTATTGCTTGTTGATTTGTGGAAGGGAGCTGCTATTAGCAGAATATATGACTGTTTGCATCTCTGCGTTTTAGGTTCCTATTTTATCTGAAAACTGTGCTGAAAAGAAACCTTTTCTTTAACTTCTTAATTTATCCTAGCCTGGTGGTTCCCAAATCTAGCTTTGTATCAGAATTACCCAGCTTTTGTTAATAAAATATACAGATTCCCTAGATTCCACCTCCTGGAGATCTTGATTTATTAAGCCTTATTAATGCCCAGATGATTGTCATGTGCAGCCAGGCTGGGAGCCGCTATCCTAGGCTAATGTTTTCACTCCACAGTTGTGTTCTGTTGAAACCAAATGGAGTGTGACTGTACTAAGCTGACATGTTAACAAATGTAGCATAACTTATCCAAATAATCAGTGTTCTTAGTTCTGTTATGGTTATTAAATCAATTTAATTATTTGATAGTCACACTTTCTTCTTTATCCTTACAACAAGTTTTTGGTTCTTTCACCCTACTGTTATGGTAATCCACTTTTAGCATATTTTATATATATATGTTTTTCTGTGCCCAGATTCTCCATACAAAATCATATAATTCTACCATCCTTGTTACTACTTTGATGAATTTCCTTTATACTCTTTTTTATATATCTATAAATGTATATATTTTAAAATGGACTCTTCCCACTTATACAACTTATAGTCTTATAAGCTGTTTTCTCATATAACATAGTATCTTAAATGTTTTCCCATCTCATTAAGTTACCTTTGAAAGTATGATGGCAACCACATCTTCTTCTTTTCTGGGTATGCAGGAGCAACCCAGACATAGTTCCTGCTCTTGTGGAGCTGACAAACCAGCAGGAGGGGCATACTAAACTGGCAAACAAACGAGGATATTCTACAAATAGTAATAAGTGCTATGAAGGGAAAGAGCAGGGTTCCCTCATAGGGGAAATGGAAGTGGTGTGTATGTGCGTGTGTGTGAACATGCCACAAAGAAGGTATTTAATGAGGAAGTTGACTTTAGGTGAGATCAGAAGGATGAGGATAGTGTGTGTGTGTGTTGTGTGTGTGTGTGTTGTGTGTGGGTGTGTGTGTGTGTCTGTGCGCATGTGCACGTGCATGTGGCAAATGTGAGGTGGGAGAATCAGGTAGGGAAGGGTCCAGGCCAGACAAAATGAATCACATGTACAAAGCAAAGCGAGAAGAGATTTTTAGACGGACAGACTCTTGGTGTGTTTCAGAAACTGAAAGGCATTCAGTGAGGCTGGTGTCTCTGGGCGGAGTGGGGCAGGCAAAGTGGGGACAGGTGACAATGCGGAGCTAGTCAGGGACCACATTTTGTCAAAGGGCCTTGGGACTTAAAGTCCATTAGGTACATTGGGAAGCAATTGAAGGGCTTTACATGCCTTGCAGTCACATCAAGGTGACAGCATACTTTAAATATCTAGGCTTCCTTTAGTTTAGCTACCAGAATCCCTTAGGTCTGATTGCTGTTCTGAATGTTAGTGCTTTTGTCAAGTTGGTGAATTGAGTGCAGATTTGACCATTACTTTCTACATATTTCCTTTACTAATAGTAAATACAAATATAGTCCTGACTTGATCTCTGTAGTATAACAGCTGTTTCTTGGAGTAAGTAGCCCAAGGGCAGTGTTTTGTTGATTTGAAATAAGTGAGTCTTGATAATGACTAATAGGCTATAACTGATTTAGGGGGATTTACTTTTCTGGATTTTATGCTTCAAGCAAGAGAGGAATTCTGAGCCATAAATTCTCTGATCAAGTCTCTAAGTCGCAGAATTTTAATGCCAAGAGGGAACCTTGAGGTTTCTTACCATTATATAGATGCGTGATGTTAGAAACACAGATAGTATGTGATTTGTCCAGGACTGTTCACTAGTATAGTGGCACAGTTATTACTGGGGCAGAAATCTGTCTTCTAGCTCTGTATTTGTTTTCTATTTTTTCTCTCTTCATAGGTCTATTGCTTTGCAATCAAGTAGCAACTCTTCAACTTCCTTCATTATTCCCTACTTAAACATTTTAAAAGATCTGAACAGGTTGAAACAATGGAAAAGCTAACAATGTAAGTAATAAGTAAACCTCTTGTTCTCTACTGGAGGGCAACAATTTAACAGTACAAACACAAAATAACATTGTGTTTAAACTTGCAGGGTGAGAAAGGATAAGGATTTTAGCAGTCTCTATTATGTGTCAACATCGACCTGGGCTCTATCAGAGGAAATACAGACTTGGAAGTTCTACTCTGGCTCGTCACACCTCTCCTGTGTAGTTCCCCTCTATCAGAATGCTGTTGACCGCAGCTAAAAAGAAAACTTGACCAAACTGGCTTAAACAGAAAGGAAGCATGTTATGTCTCACAACAAGAAGTTTGGTGATAAGAGAGGCTCTGGCCAGTCCATAAGGGCTCTGCCTCCAGTTGTGTGGCTCCCTTGGCCATGCCCTTCTAGTTGTGCTGGTTTCATCCTCAGGCTGGTGGAAGGTAGTTGCAACAGTTCTGTGCGTCTCCTGCAGGCACAGTAACCTGCCGGGGAAGGAGAGGCAGCTACCTGCTTGTCCTGTGCCCCTTTCTTAGGGTGCCCCTTTCTTAGGAAGCCCCTCAGAAGACTTCCTTATGTGTTTGATCTGGTCACATGACCAATACTAATGTGGTTATCACGCTTGATTTAGATTAGTCAGGAGCTGAGGATAGGGTTCACTTTTCCTGAAGCACATGGCAATATGGAAGGGAGTAGATACCTTAACAAAGGTTCTTTTAGGAAGGAAGGAATTTTAGGGACAGAATAGGATGTTGGACAGGCAACCAAAAGTGCCTACTCTATACACTTTTACAAGCTGTGTAGACAGAATGGAGTTCATTCAGAAAAGATTGAGGACACTTGAAACTATGTGATTTAAGGAATGACTGAAGGAACAAGGCAGGACATGATAACCAGTCTCAAATGCTTGAGTATGAATTGATTCGGTTTATTCTGGGAGACCCCAAAGACAGAATTCATGCCAGTGGGTAAAAGTGAGGAGAGGTAGGTTTGTTCCTCTGCTCCTCCTCCTCTTCTCTTCTTCCTGAAGAATTTGGTCCTAAAGCCACTGGGTTGGGGCAGAACAAGGTAGGCATCTATGCCAGGGCATGGGGAGCCACAGGGGCCCAGAATAGGGTTTGGAGCCCAACTTAAATAAAGAGGGGGCCCATGCAAGAGACCCTGACTATGGAGAAGAGAGCAGACATCAGATGGGTTCCCAAAGGAGACAGTGAGTTTCTGGTCATGGAAATTTATTGAAACAGAAGTTGAAGGTTCATTCACTGAGGCTCTCATAACGGAATGTTGTACATTTGGAAGATTGGTCTGCATGGCCTCTAAAGTTCTAAATTCTAAGATTCCAGATGTCTGTATGCATATTTTAAAGTAATAGTTGAATTTATTAAATGATGTTGCACCTTCAGTTATTACAAATCAAGGGAAATTGACCTCTCATACCAATCAACAGGTACTACTTAATACTTTTTGCTAGAGGCTGTGTATACTAAGGGCTATATATATATATAACTCATTCCAAGAAGTTAAATGATGTAACTGGAGAGAAACAACATAAAAAGATATGTAACCACTATAAAGTAGCATATAATAAATGCCAGATGATTAGTACCACTATTGTACAGTTCACATGAGGAGGAAATTTCTGTGAGCTTTGGTGGTTAAGAAAGGCCATTATAGGGGTATGGGATTAAGCTGAATGATGGAGCAAGGATAAGACTTAGGTGTGCATGAAGTAAGAATGGTGGGGGAGAACATTCCATGCAGAGGTGCTTTTGTGAATGGGCATGATGTGTCTAGGGATGATGAGAAGACTTATCTGACAGGTTTGGAGGGTTCTCATAGAATAGCTCTCCCTTAAATTCAGTATAGTTGGGAAGACAGGACTAGCTTCCATAAAAGGTAAAATGGGAAGAAAACAAATTATTGGGGCAGATACCAGGCGTCAGGCACAGTGTTAGGTGGTTTTCATTCATTCCTCTTTTTTAATCTATTCAGTCTTATAAGATAGGTGTTATGCAGATGTGAAACAGGTGTCCAGAGAGAGAGAAATTGGCTTTCTCGAAGTCACATAGCTAATTAAGAAGCAGTTTGTATTTGAAACCAGATTGGCATGACTTCAAAGCCAATAACCTCACTGTTCCTCACACATGGAAAGAATAGAGAACAATGATACAGATTTGGAAGTGATGACTATATGTGTAGAATATTGAAAAAACGAGAATGTTTCTCAACATTTCTTCTCATGCTGAGATTGAGGTGCCCATAGAATGTGCCTATGAGATCTAAATTATCAAAAATGAACATTATGAAGTGTGAGAAAAAGGCCAAGGACTGAACCTTGAGCGACATCTATATTTAAGGGACAGTCGGAATAATAAGGACCCTAAGAGGAGCCTGAAGAGGAGTTTCCAGGGAGGTTGGAAGAAAACGGGAGAGTGTGATATCACAAAATCTAAGAGAAGAGAAAGTGCTCAGCAAGATTGAGCAAAGGACGAAGCCATGAGATATAGCATCAAGGAGGGCATTGATGACTGTAATGAGAGTGGTTTCAGTTGAGGGAGCAGAGGTGGAAAACAGTTTGCAGTGGGTTGAACGGTAAGTGGTATAAGGCTTTCAAGAAATTTTTTGTGAAGGAAAGGAGAGAAGACCATAGCTACAGATTTTTGTTTTTCTACTATTTTTTAAGCCTTGAGAGTTGAGCGTGAATAAATAATGATGGGACAGAGGCAGTAGAGAGAGAAAGAAGTTTGAGAGAAGAGAGTCTAATGCAAAGGTTGAGATCCCTGAGCGAGATGTGTAGCACCTGAATCCAGAGCAGCAGGGACAAGTAGGAGGGTGAAGGTTCCTGTGCTCATTGCCTAATTATTTATATTGCTCCCATAAGAAGTCTTTGTGTGCCAGGGCAGGGTGGTTTTACTGACCACAGTATAGTTGCTGTGTGGTCTACACCATTTCCGAAAAACATCGTCCAAGAATCTCCGTGCACATTCTCAATGATGGCAGCTAAGATATATTCTGTTGAAAGCTACTCAATTTGGCATTGTCTTTATACTGCTATCTGTTTTGAAATGTCTTCCTTATAAATAAGAGTAAAAGGAGAATGAGGATGAATATACTCTCAGCCAGGGAAAGCTAGTCCTGCAGACTACCATGGCATGGGTCAGTGAGTGTTAGTGCCTCAGACAGCCTCGTCCAAAGTCCTCTATGCCATACTTCTCAGTGCTGAGTATGTTTTGCAACGTGTATTGTTCACTCTGTCAGGGCCTCTTTTTCTGTCATTTATTTTGGGTTCTGAAGACCTATTTTGATCTGTAATAGTTGACAAAGATGTTTTAAGTGAATGAATGATATGAGGCATGCAAAAAAAAAAAATAGTACTAGACCAGCAGTGTAGAAATAAAGGAAAAGTATTATGTTAGATGTTAAAAATGCAATAAGAAGTAGGAGCCAAAACCTGAGAAGAACACAAATGTCCATCAGCAGTGGTATGGAAAAATAAATTGTGGTATTCATACAAGAGAATGCAAGATAACAACAAAAGTGAATGAACTACAGCTACATGCATCAGCATGAATTAATCTTACAATCATAACATTGAGCAAAAGAGGCTAGACACAAAACAATACCTACTCTATGCTTCCATCTATATAGAATTCAAAACCAAGCAACACTAATCTATGGTGTTAAAAGTCAGGATAATGGTTGTTTTTGGAGAGATGAGAGAGAGCAGTGTGATTAGGAGGAGGCTGCGGGAGGGCTTCTGGGGGTGCTGGTAGCAGACCTGTTGACACAGGCAGTGGTTACAGGTACTCATGACTTGTGCATTTTTATGTATGTATATTATACTTCAGTAAAAATGTGTTTTAAAAAAAAGACAATGAAGAGCCCTCAAGGAAATGGTTGAGGCAACAGTATAAAAATCAGCAAGCAATTAAGGTTTGATAGCAATCCTTTGACCTTGTACATGGCATCATAAACCTCATTGCAGCCAATGAGGATTAACGAACAGTTTTATGAAGGTTAGCTGAAGGTATGTCATGACTTCAGTGTATTTGTAGAGACTGGAAGAGCCATTACCAATATAGGGTGTGTGTGTGTGTGTGTGTGTGTGTGTGTGTGTGTGTGTGTGTGTGTGTGTGTGTGTGAGAAAGAGAGAGAGAGAGAGAGAGAGAGGCTATACTCACACATGCATACATATTTGTATATCGTACATTGGCATCTCCATAGGGAGCACAGTAGACTACTCCATATAGTGTGCAGGTTCAGCCAGTGCACTTATTCCAGGAAACTCTACTCCCAATTCGTGTATTCTGTAGCTATAGTTAAGGACGTTATTGTGCCTATTCAACTTTTACCCTGTGTTTACTGCTTCTCCTCCACTCTTCTTCTAATTTCATTTTTAGTCTTAGATGCCTTTCAAGAATTGCACATTTATGGGATGTTTTCACTCCCAGGATGTGTTTAACTGGCTCAGTTGGTCTGTGTTTAGGGAGTACAACCTAATTCTCATGTGAGTTTGTCAAATAAAATTAAATCTGTCACCACTACATAAAGTATACAGTGTATCCCAAAATGAAGCAAGAATTATTTTTAAATTATTTGTTGTTTGCACTTGGCTTCATCCATGATTTCCTCTTTTAGCCCAGAAAAAAATGAAGTTGATTTCTTTAGATGTGCAAACATCTCACATTCAGGTTTATTTCAGGTGGAACTTTTGCTTTTCTTGGAGGAAGGTGACTCACTTGTGAGGAATTTTGAATGGCTAAATAAGGAAGAGATCTGTTTTTCAGAGTTTCATAAATTTTTACTAGTCTCTACTCTGCCAAGATCCATTTTTATTCCTTCATAACTCCTTATGAGTTAGATCTCCATGATGATTCTGATTAATAAACTAAAATTTCTGTGGGTTACCTATTGCTTACATTTGGAATGAATATAAAGGAAACTCTCCATGAAGGAAAAAGAGATTTTGTTTTTCTTTAGTTTGGACTGATTGCAGTATGGTGATGTTGTTGACATTGCTAGTAAAAATAGTATTTGGCTTTTTTTCTGTTTTGGGGAAACTACGATATTTTTTGCCTATATTTGAAATCAGTAGCCATGAAAGGTGACTTTCAAGCTTGTGCCTCAGAAAGACATTTTAAAAAAAAGGTTGGGGGAAGATTCTAATAGGTAAGTTAAAAACTTGCACACTTTAAACATGAATGTAATGTTGTGAACTTGAGGCAGATAACATGCCTCATAATGTTGGACTTATTATTTGTTTCAGTAACTTATTGGGTAAATTTGCCGTCTTGCATATATTGATTCTAGAGCATTGGTTCAATTGTGTGAAAAAAAAATCCATAACCTGTTAATCCATCATGTACTTTTTTTGTTTTTGAGCTGAATCATTCCTTTACACATTTAGCACATTTAATTATCCATCAACTATATGCTACATTTTAAAGATACGAAGATGAATAGAATATCTTGTCCTCACTCCTGTGTAATCCTGGTCTAGAGGGAAAGACAGACATGGAAATAATTACATCAATGTGATCCATGCCATGATAGAGACATGGATGGAATGCTAGAGGAACTCAGAGGAGGATGCATCTAACTTTCTGGGAAGTAAAAAGCTTCCCAGAGGAGATATTTGAACTGAAGGATGTGTAGGAAGTTGATAGGTGGCATAGAATAAGAATAAGTTTGTGAAGTCCCATGCTAAAGATTTTTTATTTTATTATGTGGTGATGGAGAGCCATTGAAGGATTTTAATTAGGAAAATTACTTAATCAGATTTACATTTTAAACAAGACTGGTGTTAATGAGGGGAGAATGTGATCACATGGCTGAAGCTGGAAGTAGAGACCATTTAGGAAATTATTGAAAGAGTCCATGTGAGATCAGTGAGGAAGTGGGACAAGAGACAGACAGAGGCATGGTTTTGATATGTATTGAGGAGGCAGAATTGATCGGCCTTGTTATTTCATTGGATATTGATGGAGCAAGAATCTAGTCTGGCTCACCTAGTTACTGAAAGTAGGAATTTGGGGTAATCGTGTTGTTTACAAAGGCTAGACATCTAAGAGGAAAGGGTGTATCAATTTCTACTTCCACTACCAGTAGTGTGAGTTACGATAACAGGTTTGTGAGTTGTCCCATGGAACTGTCTAGTAGCCCGCTGGAAGTACTGCACCGTACAGTTATAAAGCTTAGTAGTGTGGTGTGTACTAGGGACATAGGTCTCAGAGTCATCTGCACATGATGACATTTGATGTTTCTGAGGTATGTGAGATTACCCATTGGAGAATATGTAGAGTGAGAAGTGAAGGCAAATAACAACTTTCAAAGAAAGAGTTTTGGCCCTTCTTAAAAATGTTTTCATTTTTTCTCTCAATATATAAGTGAAATACATGATCCTTGTGTAAAACTTGGAAAGTATAGAAAAGTATAAAGACAGTAAGATTCATCCATACATAATTCAATTCTCATTCCCCAAGGAAATCACTGTTAACAGTGAGTTGGAATATATGGAATATTTCCTTCCAGACTTTTTCCTATGCATGTATTTGCCACATAATTGAGATGACACTATATAGACAATTTTGCACGATATTTTTTTCCATTTAACATTAGTTCAGGCATAGTATCATCTTATTAATATTATAAACAACATTACATTTAATGTTTCTGTGCAAGGATTATTTCTCTTTTCTTTATTTAAGATCACAGTGCTTTCTTAGTATGGATTCCTAGAGGTAGAATAACTTGGTTAAAAAGTATAAAAAAATATAAAACTTTACATTTTATCAATTGTTTTTGAAAGTGGGTGTATCAGTTTCTACTCCCACTGCCAGACAGTTCTAACATTTAAGGGTTTTATGGGAGGAAGAGTCAATAAAGGAAGTAGATGAAACAGAAAGTAATGATGTGTGATAAACTAATGGAGGAGAGAATTTACAGAAGGAAGCATCAGCAGTAGTGAATGCTGTAGACAGGTCACATAAGCAAAGAGTGGAGGAGCCTGTTGGGTTTGGTGATGGGAGATGTTCGTATAATGGTAGGGAGTTGGCCAGGTTGTAGTGAGCTGAGGAGTAGATGAAGTGGATATGGTTTATTCCAGAATCTTAGCTGTGAAGGCAGTCTTAAGTAGAGGGGCTGCCTTTTGATGAAAAGTGTTGTGGTGTTTGTTTTTAAAGATGGAAGGGCTTAGGCATGCTTGTGGGAATAGGAGTTGATAATTGATGAAACAAGATGCTTAAGGAAGTGAGAGAGGATGGGGTCCAGAGCTCTGGGGCTGCCTCTTTCTCAGGGACAGGAAAAAGGGTGGTCAGGATCAGAGTGGATGTGGGTAAGCTGGTAGGAAGTCAGAGAAGTTTCTGTCAAATAGATTTTATTTTACTCTATGAAATAGAAGGCAAGATATTGGCTGAGAGTGAGGGGACTGGTAGAAACATCGGCTAGAAACGAGGGTGAATGAGTTTACCTTCTGATGTGGGTAACAGTCAAGGGAGCTGTTTCAGGACAAGTACAAGGATCACTGAACAATGCCAGAGGTCCTTCTGACATTGAAAACCACAGATTTATAGAGTTCTCAATCTGTCAATCTGGGAGATTTCTTTGGTAGTACTTAGAAGAAGTGCTGGGGAGAAGTGAAATAAACAGTTGGTCATCTGAAAAAAAAAAAACCTGTTTTTTTACAAGAATATTTAACTGACTTAAATTTAAAGTAGGTACAGGGATGTTTACTCTCTCATAAATGAGAAAAAAGGAACAGAGATTGACTCCCATGGAATGATCAAGCCTAATCCAAGCCTTGATATGACTCTGTTTCCCTCAAATTCATTAATGCTTACATTTCAGTTTTAGAAAAGTCTGTATATCCTTGTGGGATATGTCTTAAACAAATAAGGAAAAAAACAGGGTGCATAAGGTTGAGTTGGGGGAAGAGAAAAAAGGCAGCATTACTATGTTATTCCTGTGCAAAATTACTTAATCTTATTTAAGTGTAGTCAGTGTTTAGTCAGTGGAAGTGTAGAGAAACAATGAAAGAGAAGGCAAATAGAGCACTTACAAAAGCTATTTGGTTTTTGTACTGCTCAGACTTTTTTTGTGAAGACTACTTAAAAAAATTAATACCAAATACAATTTTGTTTCACAGTAAAATGTCTGCATTCTTTGATAGCTTTGCTGTGCACATGGTAAAAGAGCAATATGATAGTGCAGGGCTGATTTGTATGATATTTTGGAGGATGGGCATTTACATCCATTTAAATATCAGTGGATAATTACTTTTATGAGAAAATTTCACATGGTTTGAGTCTCTCTTAAAATATTGTAAAGAAATAATTTCTCTATTAAACTTAACTATCATTTTTCTCTTCCATAGTTTTGAGTGACATCAGTTTTCAAAGGATGTAAACAACCATTCTTAGGAACAATAGCTGTTAAATTGCTTTGAAAGCTGCTTGACAATGATGAAAAAAAATGTTATTTCCCAAAGGATTGCAGTAAGACTGATGATTTTTATGCCAGTGGAAGGCCAGTTTTTACCACAAAAATTTCCCTGTAACCTTTCATGATTGAAAACATATTACTTGCTATTCAAAAACACAGGCAAATTAGTGAGGAGAGTTTCTAAAAGCAGCTCAAGGGTTAGACATATAATTTGTGGATGACTTGTCATGATAGCAAAGTGTATTTCCTTCTGTATTTTGTTTTAAACTGTAGAAGGGACATGAAACTCCACAATTCAGGCTTCAGACATGTTTTTACAGCTGTAAGATGAGCACACTTAATTTTTAAGGGACTTCTTGTTCCAAGTGCATGTCTTTCTATATAACGTTTATTTCTAACAATTTATTTCTTCTCTTTATAGTGTATGTTTATGTAACTTTGCATGGGTACATAAGAATGTTAGGGAGGTTGGCATTGTCTGCTAAATGGTCATCTAGGAGCCTCTTTATTACAGGGCTAATTCTCTTAAAGCATATACTTGAAGGAACAGACATAAGACCTGGTACTGCTGTGATGAATGAACCCTGCTACATACTATGTCAAAAAGAGTGTGGGGCGGGAGGCTGTGGTTAGGTGGTAACTGCACCAGTTAAGCTACAAGTCCTCACTGACTGATACCACGCTAAACAAGAGTGTGTTCTGCTTTAAGGAGTGAATCAGTTCTAGATCCGGCATAACCATGAGAGAGCTAACAATGGAGTGTGGTGACTCCTCTAGCACACTAATGGCCTCTCTAACATCCGGAACATTGTCTTCTTGATCACTCTGAGACTGGACTACCATGGAACTATTTTTTTTCTTAAGGAAACGTAAGAGAGAGATTAATTAACTTTTTTGGGTAACTTTTTGCTTTGACATAGTTTAAAATTTCAGAAAAGTTACAAGAACTCCCATGTGCTTTTCATCCAGATTCACAGTTGTTTGGCATTTGCTTTATCACTCCCTTACCCATATACCAATATTTGAGAGTAAGTTGCAGACATCATGTCCCTTTATGCTACTACTGCATGTGTATTTCCTAAGAACAAGGAGAGTCTTTTACATAACCACAGCATAGTTACTAAATACAGGAACTTTTACATTGGATTCGATAAGAGTCTTGTATCAAAGTCCATATTTAGATTTTGCCAATTGCTCCCAATAATATATTTTATAGCATTTTTTTCCTGGTCCAGGATTCATATCATGTTTCTAATCTCATTTAATCTGAAGTGAATTAACTGTTTTAAGTGGAATGGAGGGGCCACAGTTTTCATTGCATGCATATCCATTTCAGCATCTTCTCTGAAATAGGATGACAGGAGACATTATATAGAGGTACTCTATAGGAAATACTTGCACTTTATGGCTTATCAGGTAGTACCTTTTTCAGCAGATGAATTCATTTTGTGCAAGCATTGGTTCTCACTAAGTCCTGTTAGTTAGGTACTGTTGTGTGCTGAGGACAATATTAAGCTTTCTTTGGTTCAAACCATCTTTTAAACATGTAATAGCTATTTCATCTCATTGGGACATGAGTCCTGATGAGACAGTTCCAAAGTTCTAAAATATGTCCTGCAGCTTTTCTTTAGCTGAGGAAAAATGACAAGTGACTACCATCTTTCTGCCTGAGGTCAGCAATTCAGTTTCTTTTCATTGGGCTATAATTATTCCCACAAGTATGTGAACGAAGCAGCATATATATGCTTGCGATTCCAAAATCACTTATAACCTTCACCATGTTTGTTTCACGGGAAGTTGCATGACAGTTTTTGGTACTGATGTTCCACTCTGTGAAAGGTAGGCAGAGTTGATTTTCTGCTTCTAATTCATTCCCACAACATATGAAGAATTCCTACATTAGGATTTTTCTTAAAAGATTCATGGCCTATGTAGAATCAAATAACTAAATTCAGTATAGTTTTTAAAAGATCATTTTGTTTAATGTTATGATTCTATAGATTCTACAAAGATGAAAATTATGCTATCTAATATCCCTATTCTGTCTTGATTATTTCAATTTTTATAAATGTTTGGCTGCAAAAGGGTATAATGTTCTTCCCAAAGTGTACCTAGCTAATGTGTTTTCTTAATATTTATATTGTCAGTCTGTTTTCCTTTTTATTTAATGATTTGAAAATGTTTGATAGGTTTTGTACATGCAATTAAGTTTTGATAACTAATGGTTGTAATTTACTTTTCCAAGAATATATTTATTTCAGATGGTAGAATTTCAATACATAAAGCACAACATTAGACTTTTCACTGCCAAATACACCTAGATACTAACTTGTAAGTAGTCTATACATGCTGGTAAGTCTGAGTGCCATGCTTTGTATTGCTGACTCTGCTATGCTAATCAGATATAACTGTAATAGTAATGTATGTGATTACATAATATACATGCACTTTTTGGTTAACGCCTGAGATGATGCTAAAGTGGGTATTCTGCCATTTGGCTTTTCAGATGCCAAGACCAAAGCCACAAGAGGGTGTTACTCTAGCAACTAACTTTTCTTCTTATAACCCAAATGGCTTTGAAGGTCTGTTCCTGCACTCTGAGGCACAAAGCCTGTGTGGGGCAGGGGTAGATACCAAAGTAAAATCTTAGTTCTATTAAAAGAAAGCAGAGAGTGAATAGCTGCTAGTAGGCAACGCTCAGAGTTCACTCTACCACCCTTCAGGCTCTCCTTGGGCCCCTCTCCCACTACTCACTACTCTTTAGCTACCCCAGCCACCTTTGTTACTCTAATTCAGCAGGTTTTTTTTCCTACAGAATTTTAGAAACTCATGCCATGTAGAGTAAGATCCTCAAATATTATTTTCCTTTCTTTCAAGAGGGCAAAGCAAGGATGTAGAGAGCTACCACATGAGTGGAAAATGTTATTGGAGTGGGAATCACATCATTTCTGTGATGATGGAAATATTTAATATTCTACACTGTACTATCCCAACACAGTAACCACTAGCCACATGTGGCCATTGAGCCCTTGAAATGTGGCTAGTGTGACTGAGGAGTAGAATTTTTTATTTTATTTCATTTTAATTAATTTAAATTTAAATAGCCACATGTGTCTTGTG
This sequence comes from Lemur catta, assembly GCF_020740605.2. Lineage (NCBI taxonomy): Eukaryota > Metazoa > Chordata > Mammalia > Primates > Lemuridae > Lemur > Lemur catta. The sequence continues at coordinate 21,717,753 of NC_059142.1, read as the reverse complement.
GCTATAATATTGGACTGTGCAGGCTAGCGCTGTCACTGCCCAATCCAAGACCCTGGACACATCCCTCCACCTCTCCTCACTCAGGCTGTTGATAAAAAAGTGTCAATTATACTTCCTTGTCTTCTTCATAGGCTTGAGAACCAAATATGATGGCAGATAGAAGAGCTCTTTGGAAATCATCAATTGAAAATATAAAATGACATTATCAATATTATGACACCTCTGTTTCTTTTCATAGCAAAGCTGAAAGCAACACTTTTTGTTGATGATCTAGGTCCTATTACTTCTCCTGTTCTGTTGATTATTATTTTTTTTTAGTGGGATAAACCTAGAATCTATTGAGTGAATGTGGAGAGGAAGCAAAATTAAAATAATTTATTATTGTTTACTTATTGCTGAACCTTATTAGCTCTTAAAAAGGTTTGAAAGTGAAAATTGAAGATGGTGTTTTTAAATGAAACTTCTATATATAAAAATAATATATAGTCTTTATTTTTTTTTAAAAAAAAAGGAGTCAAGATAGAAAGTTACAAAGAAGAAGGTAAAAATCACAGAAAATCTCACCAGCCAGAAGAGCCATTGTTGGCATTTTGGTGTAGCCTTCCAGATTTTTTTTCTTATATATGTGTAACTTTTGAGAAACACTAATATGGGAATATGCTGCTTTAACCAGCATTTTTTGTTTAGAGGGTGTATTGTTGACATTTTTATGTGTCAATAGATATACATCTACTTTCAGATATCTCTAGATTTTTAATTACAAATATAATACAAAGTTATACAAAATTCAAAATTCAAGCATTACATAAATATAAAATTTACAAAGAGAAAGTCTCCCAGAATTCATACCCCACATGACATTATTATTTGGTGCATGTATATCAACATTACTTTAAAATTTATTTTTATAAAATACATCATACTATACACACTGTTCTTAAGCTTGTTTTTTTCACTAATCAGCATGTTTTATACGTTTATTTTTTAAATATATTATTCGCTATGTTCCATATTATAGAATACTTAGCCAATTTAATGATGAGCTGATATCAATTTTTTGCTAATAAAGATATTCTGACAGATAAGCGTGTGTGTATGTTGTATATGTGTATATAAGTGTGTGTGTGTATACCTGTCTTTTTTCTTTACTTCTAGATTCTTAGAAGTAAAATAAGCAGTCAAAGTGTATGCAGATTTAACATTTTTATATTTATTGCTAGATTGCATAAGATAGAAAAGTGGCATCAGTTCATCAGAGGATGAGAGTGTCTCCAGAATGGGCATTGTCATATTCATTTGGGGGCAAAAATTTTTTACTATTGTTAATGGATTTTCTTCATGTTAATCCTAGATTGAAATGTGGCTGAGTTTTTGTATACATCCTTAGGAAATTATAGATCCCATATTTGCCCTGTAGGACTTTGATGAAACCTACTGCCTTTCCTTCAGTTCTGATTCCTGGATTTGTAAACTACTCCTTCCTTCCTTATTTCCATCTCTTCTATTCGAGTACAGGTAGGGGAAAAGAAAACTTAGTGACTTTGGATTTCCCTGGCATACCACATAGAAAACATGATTTACAGATTCATTTTGTATTTCTTTTTAACACCCTACATTTCCCATGTGTTTTTTAACTCATGCACATGTGCTATTTTGTACCATTTTAAAAAGTAATAAAAGCAACATATCAAAATGATTAGTTTTATTTTTCTTGTTTTGCATGAAACAGGGAGGGATTGTGAATACATGTAAAATGGCACCAGACATTTTTTTCTATTATTTTTATCATGAAATCATGATTTCTCTGAGAAATTGTTCTGAAATGTTCCAAGCACTCTTATTTTGAACCCATAAAATGACTGAAACCATTGCTGTCATTTTTTCTTCATGTTTAGCCAATTTGAATGAAAATGAACAAAAAGTTTAAAAAAAATTTTAAAAATACAAAACCTGATTTAGTGACTAAAAACCGTAAGACTAGTAGTCAGTACTAAGCATTCCGTTTGATTCATTCAACATTCCATTACTAGTTATGGGAGGTTATTGTGTGGCTTTGAATAAGCTCACTTCTCCATTTTCTGCTTAGTCACAGGAGTTTGTTCTTTATGGATACTCCTTGTGGTAGACAAGCTTTAGAATAAGAAGGTGGTATCTACTTCTTTGGCTGGCTGAGTACTTTAAATCGAGAGTATTTCTTAAGTTCCAACTACACATACACACACACACACACACACACAGAATTTGGCTTAAAAATCGAATTTAAGTAAAATTATTAAGAATTATCTGTCCTTGAAAAGAATTAAAAATAAAACAAATGATGGTATAATGCTGTAGAATAAAAAAACTTGTGTATTGAAAGAAATAGTGATTTGGGTTAGGTAGAATCTTGGAGACTTTCCTAGAAGAAAGTGGATACTTACCTGGATTTTGAGAATGGTGAGATTTTGAAGCCTGGACACATAGAATGGGGAAGCACAATCTGAATCAGAGTGGGCAGAAGGTATGTAAAACACCACAGGTGAAAGTTTGGGGGCCAGCAACATCTTGGAAATGGCACACAGCTTTGTCTGATGGTGGTAGATCACCTGAGTTAAGAAAGAAGGGAGAGAGAGGTGCCCTTAAAGTGTATAAAGTATCTAAATATAAAGACTTTAAGGAATAACTGAATATTTCTGATCAAGAAAAATATAAGAAAACCCATTGATCCAGTGTGCAGCCAACTGCTAAGAGGTGTAAGTGATCCCTGTCCACTGGAGCAATGCTGGGATTTGTAGTCAGCTAAACAAATCATACTTCACATCCCCTGTGTTCTTGATTATCGCCCCAAATGCCATCTCTTTTCTTATTTTCATACTGCTTCTTGCCTCTTCCTTCTGACCCAAGACTATCAGCCCAAGCTCCATTGCAACCTTGTCTTCCCAACCTTAAACTGCATTTTCCCACTATCCTTCAAGGACCCTCACCTGGCAAAACTCCAGCCTTGGACCTACCAAACTGTTCTCTCTCTCTCTCTCTCTCTCTCTATATATATATATATATATAGGGGTATATATGTATATACCTCTATATATCCAATACTGCTGCTGAGACTGGCTGGAGAAAATGATAGTACTACACAGATTGGTATCAATAAGTTGATAGTTGCTAACCTCACTCAGATCTTAAAGTTCCCTGGCATTCCTCTTGTGCTTCCCTAGTCTGCTCTCTTATTTTGCATAGTGTCTCCTTGACAGTCTTCACTAGTCTTGTATTTCTATCCTGCCTCCTCTCTCCTGCATCACCCTCCTGCTTCTCAGAGAAACACCTCTGCAGACCTGAACTCCCACTTCCTCTGGCACATCTAAAGACTGTGTCTTTATCCATTCTTTCCTCCTTGCTTCCTGTTGCAGTAGATGTGCTCTCTTTATTAGGCTAGTCCTGCCTACCTATGAACCCTATCTCTTCTCACGCTCACAGGGATGTTGATCTCTCAATTATTTTTTTGCTCTTTTGAATCTTCATTCTTGTCTTGTCTCCCAGATCCTTCCCATCAGCATCCAAATCTTGTAGTGGACACCTATCATTTTCCCTAACTAGCATCCCTTCCTACAATCTATTAATAATTAAAGGATAACTCTGGGGGTTACAATTTAAATACAGATGCTCTTTGACTTCAGTGGGGTTACAACCTGATAAACCCATCATAATTTGAAAATATCGTAAGTCTAAAATGTATTTAATACACCTAACCTACCAAACATCATAACTTAGCCTAGCCTACCTTAAGTGTGCTTAGAACACTTATATTAGCCTACAAATGGGGTAAAATCATCCAACACAAAGCCTACTTTATAATAAAATGTTAAATATCTTGTGTAATTTATTCAGCACTGTACTGAAAGTGAAAAACAATGGTTGTATGGGTACTTGAAGCATGGTTTCTACTGCCTGTGTATTGTTTTTGTACCATCGTGACATCAATAAATCGCTGCAACCGTAAGTCAGGAAATGTCTGTACAAAATAATCCTCACTTTTGGTCACTGTTGGTTTGTCCAGGGATGGGCAGCTGACTCACCCGGGGCCAATCACAGTTTTTCACTAGGATTTTATATTTGGGATGAAATATCTTTCTCTCCCTTTTGGTGGCTGAAATTCAGAATGTGTATATTTTGGAACTGATGGGAGTCAAGTTCTGTATGAGAACTGAAGATTAGAAAAGAGTAGAGAAGAATGAGGGGAGAAAGAGAAAGTGGAGAGAGAGAGAGAGAGAGAGAAAAAAAAAGAATATGAATGAAGTATAGCTAAGAGGCAAAATCAGCATGTCCTGAGTTCTCTACAAGCAGTGATTCCTAGCCTCTTCCATGTCATGACCCACATGGAAATGGTAAGAGCAATACTAGGACAGTGGACAAGTCTGTGTGTATGGCTGGTGGGCACACCTGTAATCTGAACACAGGTTGGAAAGATGTACTCTACATTGTTCTGAGAGCGCACTCCTATAACCCACACCAGGTGGGGAAACTTTTCCAGTATCTCGTTCTAGTTCTAAGCTTGGGCCCCAGCCCTTGGGTCTTGTGGGATACCCATGGAACCTTGCTGTAGATGCCACTTCCTCCAGGCTGCCTCCCCGAACACCCCCAGATGGCTCCTTGTGTGCTCCAATAACATTCTGGGCCCTGTGCTGTAATTATCGATTTATTAATATCTGATGTATAACCTGTGGTATGTGAGCCCTAGGAGGATAGGAACTACATCTGTCTTTTCATCTTTATAACTCCACTGCCTCTAGTGGGGTAAACATTTCCTGAATGAAGGAATTATGCTCTGCCCACATAAAAAGATTAACAAGAAAACTGTAATTGAAACAAGATCTTATGTGTAAAAGTTCTTTCTTTCTAAAGGAGACAATTTTGAGTGGGAGCCCTGGAAAGGAAAGTGCATGAGAACTATGTCTTTTTGACATTATCTATTTAGTAGTTTTGTCAGACCATCAAATATTCAGTTTCTCATATTTCACCTTTGACTAAATATCTCAGGATTCATACTGGAAAATAAGACTCAATCCATTTTCAGAATAACAAATCTCCTGTGGAAAAAAATGCATTATAAAATCCCGAGAATAAATACAGGCCTAACAGTCTGAAAAGTTTCTCCATTTTGTCGGCTGGCAGAATTATATGGTCCTTATTTCTCTGTCCTGAAGAGTACAAGGAGAATTAATTTCTTCCTCATAGGGTGAGCCTCCTTCCCCAAGCTTTCCTCCATTCTCTTTCTCTGGAGTAGCCTTTTACCTCCGATTTGTTGTCTGTGCTCTAGTTCACGAAGTTCCCAGGTTCACAGCTTCACTTTGCTGTGGTGTGAGAGGATCCAGACTGTAACTGATTAAGAGAAGCCACGTAAAATTACTCTTCACTGAGGCTGGCCCTGTTTTAAAGCACTTAAATTCTCTGCCAGGGTCTTTTCTGCTCCTTTGGTTGTTAGGCCCCACCATATGGCTTGTAGTTATTTAGGTAAGACTTCAGTTTGCTCTGAATTCTGGATGAAGCTTTTTCTTTATTCACTTCTTGGCTTTGGGAAAATAAGGTTCTTTCTTTGTTGGGACCCAGGTATACCTTTGTTTTACACTGAGTTAACAACTGTCTGTATGTTTCTCTCCAACAGCTTAGTCTACTGTCTGGGCTTAGACATAATCATTTTGGATCTAGACATGGTAGCTCATGTCTGTAATCCCAGTACTTTGTGAGGCCAAGGATGGAGGATTGCTTGAGCCCTGGAGTTCAAGACTAGCCTGGGCAACATAGCAAGACCCCATCTCTACAATCAATCAATCTATTTAAAAAAATAGGTTTGGAATGTGTTGCTTAAAAAAAAAAAAAGAAAGAAGAAACAGAAAAGTAGGTTTGGAATGTGTGGCTTAAATTAAAAAAAGAAAGAAAAAAGACTTAGTCCTTTTTCCTTTTGCTTCCCTTTGGTTTTTGACATTTCTTGTACTTTGCGTCAAGCTGTTAAGACTTTCCAATTCTGCGTGTTTCCCTTCTGTTTTTGGTTTTGCCAACAAGCCTACATTATCTTTGCAAAGACATATGATGAAAGGAGATATGGTTTAGTAGCAATTGTTTAAAAACCTTAGGGAGAGTTATATATAATCAAGTTATAATTCTTCATAAATTAATTCAAGCATTTAATTTAATTCCAAATAAAATCACAGTTGGATTGGGGTGGTGTTGGGTGTATAGGAGAGAAATTGACTAAATAATTTCAGAGTTTATCAAGAAAAATATATATGTGAAAGTAGCATAAAAAGTTTGAAAAAGAAGGGTATTGAGTGAGGACTTAATCTTCCTAGTAGTGGGGCCCTAAGTAGGCTCCTTGGCTGAACTCTTGACTTCCTCCAGCAAATTGTTCTTTATCTTCTTATGGCTAATGTGATCTTTCTAAAATGCATACCTGAACACTTTGCTCCCTGATTAAACCCTTCAGTGGCTTACCCTGCCCGCAGGATAAAGTACAAACTCATTTTTAAGGTCTTTAAGATCCTACATGATCTTACCCTTGATACTTCTCCAGCTTGAGCTCTTGCCTGTACCTCTCCCACCTCTCTGCTTATTTGTCTCCATCCTTCCACTAGTCTGTAAGCGCCCTAAGGACAGGGACTAGGTATGTCTTGTTCACCATTTTATCCTTAGGATCTAACATGATGTAGGGGCTCAGTAAATATCAGCCAAATGACATAAGGCTACAAGAATGGAAACAATATGACGATGATGTAAGAATAGACAGATTGATGGAACTGAAAAGACAGCCCAGAAGTAGATAATTAGATAAAAATTAAATATAAAAATTTAATAAATGATAAAGTATGCATGATAAATCCAAAGAGGAAAGGAATAATTATTTGATAAATGATATTGTCACAGCTGGTTATCAATTTAGAAAAAAGATAAGATTTAGAGATGAGTCCAGTATAGTACCCCAGAAAGGTTGCTAAGGGATTAAGGAGTTAAATATTTTTTAAAGCTTTAAGTATATAGTTATTATGTGAATATAGGGAAATATTCATATTTGTAGGGAATATTGTAGGGAAAAGATATTTCTGAGCTTGGGTGTGATCACAAATTCAACTACATAAAAATTTTAAAAGCACAAAGAACGTTACATCTTGGGAAATGATTGCAGTAAATATAAAATAAAATAAAAAGGTAATAAAATATTATATGAAAAGAAAATGCAATACCTTTAGTGAGAAAAACTCTAAAGACCCCTTGACAAATGCACACACACAAAATGAACAGACTATAAGAGTGAGAATATAAATGGCTAAACAAAAATATTTTCTGTTTTACTAGTAATCATAGAAGTAAATATTAAAACAATGAAATACTAATTTTTTTCCTATCAGACTCATTTAAAAAATGGGGGGGGAGCCATAGTTGGTGAGGACATGGTGAGTGGGTATTCTCATGCCCAATATATTGGGTACCAATATCAATTGATAGAATTTTTTCTGAGGCTCTGCCTATGTCAATAACAAATGGTCATACACATTGATGCAGTGAATGTGGATTAAGGAAAATTAGATACAGGTAAAACTTTAAATTTGGGTCATCAAAGTGTTTAATTAAAGCAAAAATTAGAAATAGTCTAAATGTCCAGCAGTAGAAGAGTAAACAATGATGTATGTCTAATTGATGAAATAATACATAGCCATTAACAATGAATATGAGCCACAATCTGGGAAAATATTTTCATTTTATACACACACACACCCACACCCACACACACACATACATATATACATACATCTGACAAAGGACTCATAGCCAGAACATATAAAGAACTCCTAACAAAAAAAAAGAAGATGCACAGCCCATTTTTTTTTTTTTTTGTAAAGGCAGGCTCTTTAAAAAGAGGATAACAAAATGATCAATAAACATTTTAAAAGTCTACAATATCATTGCAGATCAGAGAAATGCAAGCTAAAGCCACACTCATCAGAAATGGCTAAAATTAAAAAGACTGACAAAAATCAAATACTGGTGAGGATAAAAAGCAACAAGAACTTTTACACATTGCTAGCAAAAGTATAAATTACTTCACTCACTTTGGGAAACTGTTTGGCAGTATCTCCTCAGGCTAAATATACACCTATTGTATGACCCAGCAATTTTATGCCTAGGCATATACTCAGCAGAAAAGAGTTTATGTCTACCAAGAAACTTAAGCAGCTTTATTCAAACTAGCCTAAAACTGAAAGTAATCCAAATAGTCATAAACAGGAGAATGGGTTTATTGTGGTATAATTAATATAATAATATAATTATAAGACTTAATCTAATTATAACATAATTATAGTATGATGATTAGTATAATATAATTAAATTGTGGTATATTCCCGTATAGAGTACTGAGTGGCAATAACACGAATGATTCTCACTAACATCATGTTGAACAAAGGAAACAGACCAAAAGAGTATGTACTAAATGGTCCCATTTATATGATGCAAGAACAGACAAATGAACAGATGGAAGTCAGAATAGTGGTTATCCCTGGGTGGGAGAATTGACTGGCAGTGGGTACCAGGGAACCTGCTGGTGTGATGAAGAAAGTATTCTGTATATTGATCTGTAAAGGGGTTACATAGGTCTATACATATATCCAAATTCAACAAACTGTACACTTCATAATTATATATTCTTTTACGTTCCTCACTGATAAAAAATTTGAGAAAAAAATATGTGGCCTTGGGCAACTTACTTAATTTTCCTAAGCTTCAGTATACTCAGTTCTAAATCACAATAATACTTAACTTGCAAGATTGTTGTTAGAATAGCACATGGTCAGTGTGCAGTAAATGGCAATTATCATCAAATGGAAATACTTTTTTTTTTTTTTTGGCCATATTTCTGCTACACCTACCTGTGGTGTTCAGTACAAGCCATATCTTTTATGTTTAATGTCTTTGTGTGTGTATGCCTCCTGCTTAGAAACCTCCCTTCCTTTCTATGACTTAATCTTCCAGACTCTGGTCAGATATCAGCTGCTTTGAAGTTCCCAGGAGAGGTAGATATTGTACCTTACTTAATGCTTATTATATGTACAATATGTATAAATTGAATATATCATATGGTTGGAGAAATGGAAAACAAAACCTCCTAATGCATTAAAATATTAATTTCCTAAAATATATGCAATGGATTAGATGTCTTTAGTTGGTGGGATTTGTTTTTTCTTCCTGTTTTCAGCTTAAAAAAACATTTAACAAACATTACACTCATCATGAAAGCAAATTAATCTTATTTTAAACAGAAATAATTTTTAGTCCATAATAAGCTCAATATGAACCAACAATTAGTAAAACCCCAAAATATCAATTCTCTTTTAGGGTAGATTAATTGAAGAGTAGTAACTACAACAAAGGAAATGATATTCATTTGGTTTTGGGTAACACTGTTCTAAATAACCTACAATGTGTTAAAAAGAAGCATGACCAAGATGGTAAAGAGATTTGAGGTTGTGACATGTGAAAAAAGGCTGAAGGAACTAGTCATGCTTCTCTTGGAGAAGAAATACCCAAAAGGACCTGAGGCTGTTTTCAAATTATAAAGGCATTCATGTGAACAAGAGTTTGTTGTGTTCTCTGTGATCTCAAGCAGAGCAAGTGTCAGTAGGTAGAAGCCATGCTGGGGAACCAATTTCAGGTCCATGTAAGAAAGCTCTTTGTGGCAATGGTGTTCATTCATTTATTCAAGTTATTTATTGAGTGCTTTTCTGTTGTAGGCCCTCTAGTAGAGTATCAGAAAATAAATAAGACGTGATCCCTTCAGTAGTGAGCAAGGAAACTATGCAAACAATAAGAGATAATGTTTTTGATGCTATAATAGAAGTATAACAAAATGTTGTGGGTGCATAGAGAAGGAATGTTGTGGAAGCATTCTTTCTGCAGGGAATTGGAGAGAGCTTCACAGAGGTGACATTTTAGTTGAGTATTGAATGATGGTTAATGGCTATTTGCCAAGCACCCAGACAAGGAATGGTATCTGGGTTAAAACCCCTCACAAAAACCCAGAGTTGTGTTTGGTGCACCTGTCAAGGTATGTTTGGGACCAAACTATGCAGGACCTTATGTATCCTTTTATAGGCCACGGGAAGCTACTGAAGAAATTTAAAAAAGGGAATAGCATTTGTTTGGGGGGAAGGTAACTCCAGCCGCAGTAAGACCAACTGGAGAGGGCAGAGTTCTCAGGTGGCAGATGATGAAGGCTGGGGAAATGGGTGATAGTGGAGTCAGAGAGTTGGACTGGATATGGAACATTCCTGAGATAGACTCAAGAGGTCTTGATGACAAATTGGTTAGGTGGTTTAGAAGGTGAGGGAGATGAAAGAATGGAGGATAATTCACAGGTTGCTAGCTTGGGAAACTGGGGACCAGTTGATGTTGGCTTTACCCACAGGCACCTTCTGATTGTGGTTGTGGGGGCAGGGGAGTGTACACCTGCACTTTGACTGTAAGATCCATGAGGACAGGTGCCGTATCTATGTGTGCTCAATGCTGTCTTCCCAGTGACTGCGATAATGAATGAGTGAGCAATTTGTCATCCCTCCCAAAGGGTCCTAATTTGGTGACAATTCTTAGACTCCTGTCTATTGTATTTAATATTGATCAGGTTAAACATGCCGTCAAATAATATTAAGTTTTGGAGATGTTCATCCATCCTTTCAGTCAACAAACATTTAATGAGTGCCTACTATATGCCAGACACCATTCTTGGCTTAGGAGATAAAATAGCCAAAAAGACAAAAATCCATGCCTTCATGGAGTTTTAATTCTAGTGTGGGGAGACAGCCAATAAAAATGGTAATAAAGAAGCAGAGTATATGGTGTGTTAGGTGGTGATAAATGCTGTGGAGAAAAAGCACAGTGTGGAGAGAGGGAGTGTTGGGATACGCAGTCTGGGGTTTTGTATAGGGCAGCCAGGGAAGGCCTCGCTGAGAAGTTGATATTTGAATAAAGACTTGAAGGCAGCCATGCAGGCAGCTGGGAGGAGAGACTTCCAGGCAGAGGGAACAGCAGAGGCAAAGACCTGTTGATGGGAGCTTATCTGTTGTGTTTAGAGGAACAAGGAGGTGGCCAGTGAGGCTGGAGCAGAGTGAGTAGGGAGGAGAGTAGGAGATGTGGCCAGGCTGTGGGCGGATCGGGACCAGGAAGGCTGATGGAAAGACTCAACATTTTTCTAAGCCGGGAAGCTGTTGGAGAGTTTGAGCAGAGAGATGACATGATGTGACTTACATGTTAACAGAATCTCTCTGGCTGCTGTTTTGAGAATAAACTAAAGGGGAGGCAAGGCCAGAGGAAGGGAAGCCATTTAGGAATCTGCACAGTAGACCAGGTGAGAGAGATGATGGTGACTTGGACCACCATGGTAGCAGCAGAGGTGGTGAGCAGTCAGATTCTGGATGTACTTCGAAGAAAGATCTTGCTGACAGATCAGATGTAGGGTAGAGAGAGCAGGAGGAGCAGGTGTGGAGCAGGTGTGGGGCAGACGATACCAGGAGCTCAGTTTGAACATGTCACATCTGAAATGCCTGAGAGACATCCAAGTGGAAATGCTTAGTTAGGCAGTCAGATGTATGATTCTGGGATTCAGAGCAGCAGTCCCAAGCTGGAAATATAAATTTAATTTCAAAGGAACTTGTTACTGTGTGACATAGTTTATGATTTGAACACCCAAAACTCAGGGGATTGCCATACACAACACTCTTTTAGAATCATGTAAAGGTCCCTTGGGGGAAATTTCAGATTGTTTTGCAGGCACAAAAACATTTTATAGATCAGGTAAATTAAGCTGCTAACTTATACCCAAGTTAAAAGTTAATTGTATTTTAAAGTACAGTAGATTCTTAAATCATGTATAACTTCTATTCTTTACATTTACTTTTACTTTAAAAGTAAATCATGCCTCTTAAGTCAATAAAATTTGGCAAAATTGACAGTTTTTAATGCAGCTGCCCTTACTCTGCATATCCATTTCTTAGCTTTCTTTGCTCTTCTCATTTATGTGTTTGCAGACTGCAAGTTAATTTTAACAAATGCAAAATATAAATTAGGAAATAATACAGAGTATACCATACATAATCTCTGACTTAGGGAGTAATAACCATAAGAAGATTGGGAGTTATAAGTCATATTAAAGTATTTTTTATAGTTAAACACTTCATAATGTGTAACGAATGATATTCTATTATATTTATTGTGCCATTACTTTGAAAACCCTGAATACTACTTACTTGGATAAGAAATTATGGGAAATAGCCATCTTGATACAGTGGTATGAAATGAGGATGTATTTATTACTTATTGAAAGTTTTTACCCTTCTTTTAATATTTAGCCTTACAGGCATAGTTAATTACCATCTATTAAGTGTGGAAAGCATTTGGCCATGATTGGGAGGTTGGGGAAATTGCTGCAGGCACCATCTGAAAAAGATAAGTACAGAGATTGAGTTGGTAAAAGAGTAGAACTTTATTATTTCTTTTAAGAAATATTTATAGAAAGCCTACTATGTTTTGGGCATTTCATTTAATCTAATAAATGTTAGATGTAGAGAAACTAAACATAGTCTGGAAGACAGTACTCTGACAGAGGAAAATAGAATCAAGAACTATTAGGAGGCAGCAGCAGTGGATCCTGCTCAGCTCTACATCATTGACTTAATGATAAATGCTAACACGTAACACTTGTGTAAAGCACCATGTTAAGGACTTCGCATGTATGACCCTTGAACAACAGTCCTACTGAGGTAGGCACCCTTATTATCTTCATTTTGCACTTGGGTAAACTGAGTCAAAGAGAGGTATAACTTGCTCAAGTTCACACAGCTAATAAGTGGTAGGGCCAGAATTTGAACCTAGATAGGCCTTGCTTTTTTCAAGTACTTCCTTCCTGCCAGGCAGTGTGCTGAATGCCTTATGTACATTCATCTGATGAATCCTTGTAACCCCACATGGAAGGTAGCAACCCCCATTTTATACATGAGGCTGCAGGAGCTTAGTGAGATGATTACTAAAAATCACACAGCTTGTAGGTGGCTGAGCTGAGGACCCAACTCTGTTGGATTCCAGTGTCAGTGCCACTGCAACTGGGAAATAGGAGATGTTGAAAAATACCTTGCGCTTATGTGTAATGACAGTGGCATCCCTGGTTACTTAATTAGGCCATTCAAATTCCAGGAAATGAAAGCAACACGTCACTGTGAACTTATCTAAATATTTGTTTAAGAATAATATGTAAACCTAAGTTCAAACACTCCAACATAAATTATTTTTAAGTGTGTGGATAAGTAATTCAATTCTCTGGGGCACATATTGAGTTTATAAATGCAATAACAGTATTTTTCCTGCACACAATTCTGGTTATTACTTTGTGTTGCATCAATAATTAATTACATTTTTTAACCTTGTTTATTAAGATTTGAGCATATGTTACTTTGTGAGTGGTCCTAAGCCATTATTCTAAAAACAAATTAGTGGAAGCATGACGATCACATTCCTCTTTAAGCAGATATTTTAATGGGATTACTAAGTAGCTAATTACCTGAAAGCACTTAATGCTCCATCAGGTTGGGTTTTCCTAAGTAATGTTCACAAATTAGGAAGAACAAAAGTGAAGTAAATTCCATCTGTTAAGACTTACCTGGGTGCGATTAGTAGAGGGAACTTTTCATAAGTTTCCTGCAGTAAAAACAGCATGCTCTAACACAGCAAAAAATAACAAAAAGCTATTTCTTGGCCGGGCGCGGTGGCTCACACCTGTAATCCTAGCACTGTGGGAGGCCGAGGCGGGTAGATCACTCGAGGTCAGGAGTTCGAGACCAGCCTGAGCAAGAGCGAGACCCCGTCTCTACTGAAAATAGAAAAAAATTATCTGGCCAACTAAAATATATATAGAAAAAAATTAGCCTGGCATGGTGGCTCATGCCTGTAGTCCCAGCTACTGGGGAGGCTGCGGCAGTAGGATCGCTTAAGCCCAGGAGTTTGAGGTTGCTGTGAGCTAGGCTGACGCCATGGCACTCACCCTAGCCAGGGCAACAAAGCGACACTCTGTCTCAAAAAAAAAAAAAAAAAAAAACCTATTTCTTTTTCCTCCGAGTGAATATCATGTGCTTCAAAAAATGTTGTTCTCTTTCTCAGCAGAGTTTTGAAAGCCTTCTCTGATTAGATTAACACTCTATCAAATTGCTGCTTAGTAGTGTGCCAAATTCTACTTTTTTTTAATCTGTGACTATTTCTCCTATCTGTTGATCTCAAGTCAGTACTATATTTATGAAAACTAATCTTTCCCTCCTTATTGTACTCATGTTACTATCTTTTAAACCTTTTCTTATAGAAAAATCAGAAAATGAGTATTAGGAAAAAGAAAAAAACTTAATTCTTCATTTAATAACTATTCCTAATATATTGTGTTTATCTGCCCAGACTTTTTTCTGTTTGTAGGTAGAGATATATAGTTTAGATAAATGTCTATATGATTTTGAAAAATAAAAATGAGTTCATGCCACAAATTGATACACCACTGTATCTTTGATTTCCTGTGTCTTTAACATCTTATGTCAATAGACAATGTCTCTGCAGCATTATTTTTGTCAGCTTCATGCTCCACTGTATTTCAGAGCCTTCCTTCTGCATACCCAGCTTTTAGTCATCCTATTTTAATCTAGTGACAGCAGCTCCTGGGGGGTACTATACTATTTAGTATTTTCTTATATTCAATAATAATTGTGATAAATGCCATTGAAAGCACCCTGCATATTTTTGTTGGATGGAGAATTTTACTGTAATGATGAATATCTTGATTTAAATGTTATCATTTTCTCTATTTACCCCAGTTACCCAAAACACAGTTGAGGAGGATAAAGTAAAACTTATTTCATGAAAGTTAACATAGATATTGTAATCAACTCACTTTATTCCTAGGAGACTATCTCAAGCCTTTACTTGGAGCTCTTTTCCCCGCTGACTTTAGACTTGACTATAAGGCAAAGCTTCAATTACCTGGAAAATTTGCTGATATTCTAGTTAAAATAACTCTAACTTATTAGATCAACTTGTTTTTTTCTTAGAAGAAATGTTTGTTTATTTTCTTAATGGTGAGAGGGATGGAGAGGCCTTTTCATGATAGGTCCTGTGTTAGGCACCTCTTATTTCTGCTTCACAAAAATCCCACAAGGCATGTATTCCATTATCTGTGTCTGTGTCTCTCTCCTCATTTCCTCGTTTGTTTAAAGAACAACACGAGACTCAAGTTCCCTCCCCTAGAAAGTGATTGAACTAGGGTACAACCTCAGGTCTGACTGCAAAGCCCATGTTTCTAGGATTCATACAAAGGTGTGTATGTGTAATTCAAAATGGAAAAATAACTTTTGATTTGGACACATGATTTTATCCATTCATTTGAAAATGGGTATGTCTGGAGTCCTGATAATATCTGCCCCCCCAAAAGGTGTGTGGAGGGTGAAAGCACCCTAAGAAGACCTTACTCAAAAATGCCCTTTATATGTCTAGTTCCCTGCTGTAATGCTTGTTCAGCTCCTCCCTGTGAGTTGACTTCTTTTTGCTACTATTTCAAGATCTCATCTTAAAAGTAAATGTTTCGTAGTTTATTTTGGCATGCATCATCACATATTTTCTTTCCATCGTTTCCATTTTTGTTCCTAACTTATTTTCTCCTGTCTGTGTGGAATTGAAGCAGTCTAGCTCAGTGATCCCGTCCTGAGCATTGGAGTCAGCCCTGAGGTTTGCCTCCCCACTCTGTCATTTACCTGATATGTGGCTTTAGGCAAGTTTACCCAACTTGTATGTGCCTCGGTTTCCATAGCAGCAAAACAAGAATATATTGTACAGCACCAACAGAACCGATAACACAGAATACAATCCCATAGAGTGGCTGTGAGGTTTAAATGAGAAAAATGCAGGTACAGCATCACCTCGCCTCTTAGCACTTGCCTCAAAGCAGGAACTCAAAATAGGTTAGCTTTTTCACTCCTTGTAAAAGTATCCCTTTAAATGGTATGAAATAATTGATTTTGCCCACTGGCTTACATGATATTTCCCCTTTCTCCCTCCCTCCGCCTTGTCACCATCCCCACGGTGCATGTGAATACTGAATTAGAGAGAACATTGGAACCTGGCATACCTGCCTAGAGCCTGCTCATTATCTGGTTGACTCATCCACATACACACCTGTTTCCTGTCTTCTTCCTCTGATAGCACAGAAGAATAAAAACAGAATCCAGTTTACTCACATAAAATGATTACCTCTTACCCCAGGACCTTTCTGGAAAATAACGCCTGCTATTAGTATCACTGGTTTCCACATCAGCTCTGTGCACTCAGGCCTTAGCTTCAAGTGTTTTTCAATGTGCTTTTAGCCTCTCCCATGCTCAGTGTTTTGTTCTTTGCCCAGTACTTAGCGGTTTGTGATCATGTGCTTTCGCCAGTGGTGTGGTTCTGACTCGCTAAGAGTTATTTTTTGATGCTTTACAGTGTTATCCCTTTTTTCTTAGTGAAAAATGTAGTTCATAAATAGAATAGCCATCATATTTTACCTGTAAATCAGATTTCTGAAAATATTTTTCTGCTTAAATGAGAGTTGGTTTTTTTTTAAGCTTACTTTTTCCTTATTGCTTTGGCATAAAAGATAATTCCTTGTGTACATAGTCACTGACCATCTGTTTTGTGGGCTGTAGAGTCTAGAGTTTGCCTTTAAACTTAATGATTTTTTTTTCTGCTCTTTCCTTTTTATGGGGAGGTACATAACAGTTGAATAGACTGGAAATTTGAAATATAGAGAAATAATTATAAACTTGTTTTTTAAAAATAATGAAACACTTCCTACTAATTTTTAATTGTAAAATATACATAACATAAAATTTACCATTTTAATCTTTTTCTTTTTAAGGCAGGCTCACTCTCTATTGCCCAGGCAGGAATGCAGTGGTACCATGATAGCTCACTGCATCCTCAAACACCTGGGCTCAAGTGATCCTCCCACCTCTCCCACCTCAGCCTCAAATAGCTGGCTAATTTTTTAAAAAATTTTTGTAGAGACAGGGTCTTGCTATGTTGCTCAGGCTAGTCTTAAACGCCTGGCCTCAAGCAATCTGCCCACCTCAGCCTTCCAAAGTGCTAGGATTACAGGAGTGAGCCACTGCACCTGGCCCATTTTAACCATTTTTAAGTGTACATTTCAGTACTTTAGTACATTCACATTGTTGTGCTACCATCCCCACTACCCATCTCCAGAATGTTTTAATCCCAAACTGAAACTCTGTACCCATTAGACAATAACTCTCCATTCCCCCTCCTCACAACCTCTGATAACCACCATTATACTTTCTGCCCTTGTGAATTTGTCCATTCTAGGTACCTCGTATAAATGGAGCCGTACAATATTTGTCCTTTTGTATCTGGCTTATTTCATTTAGCATAATATTTTCAAGGTTGGTCCATGTTATAACATATATCAGAATTTCCTTACTTTTTAAGGCTGAATAATATTCCATTGTGTGTATATACCCATTTTGTTTCTCCATCCATCAATGGACATGTGGCTTATTTTCACTTTTTGGCTATTGGAGATAATGCTGCTATGAACATTAGTGTGTAAATATCTATTTACATCCCTGCTTTCAGTTCTTT
This sequence comes from Lemur catta, assembly GCF_020740605.2. Classification (NCBI taxonomy): domain Eukaryota; kingdom Metazoa; phylum Chordata; class Mammalia; order Primates; family Lemuridae; genus Lemur; species Lemur catta. Next base: position 21,700,077 of record NC_059142.1, on the reverse strand, counting down.
TGGGTACATACCCAGAAATGGAATTGCTAGATCATATGGTAATCTATTTTTAATATTTTGAGGAACTACCATATGGTCTTTCACAGTTGACCACACCATTTTATATTCCCATGTTTCCTAATATTAATACATTTATATAGAATTTTAAGATTTTAAAAAATAAATATATACCTTTCCAACTATGATTGTATCAGAATTTAGCAGAAAATCATGAAACAGCACAAGAAATGCATAACCAAATATTGCACTTTTTATGTTTTCTCAAGATAATTTTATGTTAGTTTACTACTAGAACTAGTTACCTTTTGTTCAAGTAGAAATTTTCTATACTATCGCAAGAGTGCTGAAGATCCAGTGTCTACTGTGTTCTAGATCAGGTCAGGAATTTTGGTGTGTGGTATCACCTATATAGATTACATTGTGTTCAGTTTTATTAAATATCAATTTTACTAGATTTCATATTTTAATAATATAGAAATTACTGAAGGGGGAGATCCACATTTTTTTCTGCAGATAACTTTTCAAGCCATAGATTTACTCATTTGCAACTAAATATTTAAGCTCCTATTCTTTTCAAGGTAGTAAGCTGGCTGCTGTTAAGTAAAGCATCCCTATACATTTTTTCCATGTAGGTCTTAAAAGCGTTTATTCATTCATGTTAACAAACTTTTATTGACTTCCTGTATTCCAGGCTCTGCTAAATGGGTAGGGATGGAGATGTTCGCAGACCAGTGAACAGGCAAGTCCAATAAAATATGGCTGTGTTCTGTGGAAGCGGAAGTACACGGTGCTTTGGGAGTGGATGGGAGGGGCCAAGCTAACCAGGGTTTGGAGAGGAGGGAACAATGTATCATTAAGATCTCCAAAATATCTGAAAGTTCTTCAGGAAATATATTCTCCCTGGAATAGTTGACTTCTGGAATAAAGGAATATTAAACATTTTCATAGCACTTTAATATCATTTCTTGTTTATGAAATGAGTATTCTGTTAAGGAAGCAACACTTCTGTTATGACCAGCAATTAAAAATATCAGTGTTTAAAAACTCTATGCATATGAACATCTGACCTTATTTAAAGAAAATTCATCCTGAAATAAGAAATACCCTGTGTTATAAAGTCAGGTAGTATGAAAATTTTTCTTTTAATAGTACGTAATTTGGGTATAAAAACGTTCGACACAAAGCTGAACAAGTTTAACAACTATTTCTAATATCACAATTTTCAATAAAGCTGCAGCTGAGATAACAAAGATATGCTGCTGTTTAATAAAACCTATTCTAATTAATTTTGTTTACATTTTCATTAATTTTAATTTAGTTTACTTTTTTATCCTTATTTTTTTTAATTACTAAAGAAAAACATGCTAGTGACAGTCAGAAGCAAATAAAGAAAAACATGAACTTTCCTCTCTCTCTTCCCCTCTACCATTCTACTCCCCAAAAGTAAACATTGCAAGTTTGGTATATCTCTTTCCAGAACATGCAAGGATTTGGACAACTACTTACATGTGTATAAGAGGTGGGAGGGAGGAAGAGGGGGGAAGGAAAGAGAGAGAGAGATTGTGTGTTTGTGCATGCATACATACCCACATGTATATGATTTCAAATAATTCAAAAATAAAACAGAGTGTCCTGTAATGTTCTATAGTATGGTTTGTTTTCCATTTAATACAAAATGTTCTTAACCTCTTTCCATGTCAGTATATTGAATTCTGCCTCACACTTTCCAATAGCTGCATAATTTTTCAGTTTGGATATAATTGTTCTCCTATTCATTAATATTGTTATTGTTTGTGATATTTTGGTATTATAAACATGCTGCGATGAATATAGTTACATATGTATTTTTGCACACCTGGCCAGCATTTCTGTAGATTAGGTGCCTCGAAATGTGATTGTTGAGTCATTTGCATATGCATGTACTCATCATTTTAAGGTACTTTGCCATATTTTACTAAATTGCTCTCAAATGCTTATACCTATTTACCAAAAATCTTACCCCTTTAACACTAAATTTTGCAATTATAAACAGCTTTTGCTAATCTAATGAGTGGAAAATGGAATGTCATTATTTTATTTTACATTCCTGGGTTGTTAGTAAGGCAGAATATCTTTTCCTATGTATGTTGTCTACTTATATTCTCCAAATTTCCTCATCATAGCCTATTTTTTTAATCAGAGTATTTATTATATTCTCATAATAATTCTTTATAAATAGTATTCCTTTCTCCTATGTAAGTCAAAAATATTTTTTCATTTTGTTCTTTTAATTTTGTATATAGTGACTTTTGCCAAATAAAAGTTTTAAATTTTTATATAGTTAAATTTGTCAACTTTTTCCTTTATTGTCTTTCCATTAGGTGTCATGATTATAAAGACCCTTCCAAATCCAAGATTATGAAAATATTCACCTATATATTTTTCTTCTGTTATTTCTCTAGATTTATGTATTATGTTAAATTATGAATGCATTTGGAATTAATTTTTATGTAAGGTATGGCAGTGGATGTTAATTTTAATTGAGTAATCTATCCTTTAATCATTATTTAGAAATTTGGCCTTTATCCCATGCTTTTCATTTGAACAGGAGTCCCTGGACTGACTTACATTATGTTTCACTGAGTGGTTTGTCTTGCTAGGAAGCAATTTCATGTGGCGAGTTAGACCAGAGCACCAGCTCTGGAGAAAGAGGTCTTGGGTCAAACCCGAGCCATCCTTACTATCTGTAGGGCCTCAGACAGTTAGGCAGTCTTCCTCAATCCCAATTTTATCATCTGACAAATATGTTTGCTACTTCACAGGGTTGTGAGGATTAAACGAGATAATGTGCTTACGTAAAGAACTTGGGACAGTGCCTGGCATGTGACAAGCACTGGACATACAGTAAGCTAACAGTACTGCTGTGACTGTAGCTATGATAGCTGGCCCATTATGCTATGTTTTGCTGTGTGAAAGAACAAATATCTCTTTATTGTTCTTTACTTCCCCAAAAATGAACTTTAAAACCAACTTTTCAGGTTCCAAAATGAAAGCTCATTAGTATTTCGAGGGCAATTGCTTTAAATTTATAAGTTCAATTCTGGGAGAATTCGTATCAACTTTCAGAGTGGCTTTGTTCCAAAGGAATCTCTTGTGTTCAGTATATAGTTTGATTTTACTTTGTGATCATTCTGAGTCTTTTAATGGTTTTATATGACAATTTATTGATATGACCATTTATTGATATGACATATATGTTTGGTCTTAGTTCTCATTTTATGTAATTTTTTCCCTTTTATTCTTAAATAGTTTTTACACTATGTTCAGTGTTTGCATTGCCTTGTTTTGTGTTTTCCTCCTGATACAATTAATTTGAACAATTCATAATTCGTTTTTCCCCTAGTAGTTACCTTTATAACTATAACTTTACATTCCCTCTCTTCCTTTTATCACATAGTTTTTGATTACTTATACTATGATTAGTTTTTCCAGTGGTATTTCAGTTAGAATTATGTTTCATTTTTCTGGAATAGAACTACAACATCAGTGGCTTAACCAAATAGGGGTTTATTTTTCTCATAAAATGAATGGCACAGAGATCAGTAGTTGGGTTGACTTTGTAGTTGCACAGTGTCATCGGTGCCCCTGGCCCTTGGTGCCCTCCCACTTGGCTATCCTTGGCTTGTGACTTCTGTGCTTATGCTTATCTTTTAGTCATATGCTGGTCGCTCCACCTCCGACTTCTCATCTGCATTCTAGACAGGAAGGGAAAAAAAGGAAAGGGAAGAGGGATATCTATATTGGGGAAGTAATACTTTCCTAGAAACCTCAACTTAACATCTCATTGGCAAGAACTAGGTCACACAATCACCCCTTGCTGAACACAGAGAATAATACAAGAATATACCAAGATAATTTTACCAAACCAGTAAAACTCATGGTAAAAACACTAGTTTTAAAATGCTCTCTGGGCTGGGCGCGGTGGCTCACGCCTGTAATCCTAGCACTCTGGGAGGCCGAGGCGGGTGGATCTCTCAAGGTCAGGAGTTCGAGACCAGCCTGAGCAAGAGTGAGACCCTCGTCTCTACTAAAAAAATAGAAAGAAATTATCTGGCCAACTAAAATATATATAGAAAAAATTAGCCGGGCATGGTGGCACATGCCTGTAGTCCCAGCTACCCGGGAGGCTGAGGCAAGTAGGATCGCTGAAGCCCAGGAGTTTGAGGTTGCTGTGAGCTAGGCTGACGCCACGCACTCACTCTAGCCCGGGCAACAAAGCGAGACTCTGTCTCAAAAAAAATAAAATAAAATGCTCTCTGTGTAGGCAGAATTATTCCCTACCATCACCCCCAAAGATATCCCCATCCCCATCCTCACATTCATTCTCTCTCTCTCTCTCTCTCTCTCTCTCTCTCTCTCTCTCTCTCTCTCTCTCCTCTGTCTCTTTCAGTTTTTGAACAAAAATCCTATGCTTATAAGTAGAAAGAGTTAAGAGTTTAGGAGTTTTTCCCTGATAGGTTATTCTTGTGAACCAGGGGTTGGGGGAATAAGCTAACATAACTGGTAGTTTGAACTTAGGTCTGTCTGTGGAAATTCAGTTCTAAGCCAGGACTAAACAGTATTATTAACTATAGTCACCATGCCATACATTAGGTCTCTAGAACTTAATCATCTGTAACGGAAAGTTTGTATTCTTTCACTGATGTCTTCCCACTTCCCCCATCCCTTGATCCTTCATAACCACCATTCTACACTCTGTTTCTGAGTTCAGCTTTTTAGATTCCACATTATAAGTAAGATCATGCAGTATTTGTCTTTCTGGTCTGGCTTATTTCACTTAGCATAATGTCATTCAGGTTCATTCCTGTTGTCACAAATGGAAGGATTTCCCTCTTTTTAAAGGCTGAGTAGTATTCCATTGTATATGTGTGCATGACATTTTCTTCATCCATTCATTGACAGACACTTAGGTTGTTTCCATATCTCTGCTATTGTGAATAATGCAGCATGAACATGGGAATGTAGACATCTCTTCAAGATAGTGATTTTGTTTCCTTTGGATATATATCAAGAAGTGGGATTGCTGGGTCATGTGGTAGTTCTATTTTTAATTTTTTGAGGAACCGCCATACTGTTTTCCATGATGGCTGTACCAGTTTACATTCCCAACAGTGTACAAGAGTTCCCTTTTCTCTACATCCTTGCCCTAAAGCTTTCTAAGAGAAACTACCCTGCCGTAGCCTTTCTGAGCAGTGGCTGTGTTTTGAACCATTTGATACCCCTATCTTCCATCTCTTACCTTGCCACATTTGGGATAGGACTTATTCCAGAGATTGCCAACCTGTGGGCTTACCAACAACCTGTGGCTTACATTTAACTCAGTCAGTTCTAAGCACTATGCATACTGTTGAGGCTCAATTTCAGGCTCAGCCACTTGCTAGTTGTGTAACCTTAAGCAAATTACTCAAGGTTCACTATGTCTCAATTTCTTTCTCTGTAAAATATTAAATCCTATATAATGTTGTTTTGAGAATTAAATATATTAATAGTTAATCCACATTAAGTCCTTAGAACAGTATGTGGTTCATACTCAAAGTTCCATAAATGGTAGCCATTGTTATTCAATGAGGAATTTGGAATTAAGAAAGTGAATGACGAAAAGAGTTACTCATAGAAACTAAAGATAGAGTGTCCTGAGATAGAACAATGGTTCTTAATGCTTTTTGGGGCCATTGCCCGCCTGAGGAATCTGATGAAAGTATGGACATTCCCTGCAAAAAGTACGTGTGCATACATAAGTGCCCATAAAATCAAGGTTGAAAACACTTAATATAGAGAATGATGGGAGGGGTCTATGCCAAGTCAAAGCTATATGCAAGTCAGATGTGTGAAGAAGTGGAAACTGTCATCGAATTAGAGGGAGCTGTTTTGTAAAGGGAGGGGAATGGCCTGAATGAAAAAAGAGAAACAGAAGCTATGAGCTAGCCCTTCAGTTCTGGATCTAGCAGTTTCTACCCCAGGATTCTCATGAGATCCCTCTTTATCTTCCCACAACAAAGTCCTTGGATATAACCAAGCTGGCATAACCCTCCTGTTTTGCAACCAAACTAGCCAGACAAAAAAAAAAAAAAAAAACAATGAAACTGACTTTTCTATGATGAAGAATTATTGCTGTGTCATTTCATATTTCTTTGAGCCAGCATTATGAAGTTTTCCTGTGGCATGATTATATCAACAGCAAAAGCTTTCAGAATAAAGTGAATAACCAGCTGTAGTTACTTTTCAACGGCTGCTAACTTCCTTTTTTGTAGGTTGAACACTTTCCAGGCATATCCTATTTTTTAATATTCTAATTTAAGGAAAAAACAAGGAAGCGGTAACTTCAACCTCTCTAGTAGACTTCTCTTTTATTTTGGTAAATTTTTAAAGTTTTTTAGCTGAAAATGAGGCAGAACTTCATAAGATTGTATAGTTGAAAAGGATTTTAAGGATTTTCGAGTTCTATGACTTCTTTCAGAAATGAAAAGAACTGGACCCCAATATTGTCTTGCATACGTTGTGTGGTATAATACCCTCCATTGCAATGAGGAAGAAGGCTTAGAGAGATCCGACTCCTTGTCCAAGGTCAAAGACATGGCAAGTGATGGAACCAGGATTTGGACCCAGGTCAAATCATACTACAAAGGATATGCTGTAATGTTTCTTTGGACTCTTAAGCTCAGGCTACAGAAGAATGAGGCTTTTACTTTATATTTCTTTCCCCTCATTGGTCTTTTCCTCATGATCTGTTCTAGAAAAGAAGGTTGGAAACTTGCCCCATTTTTTTGATCCTTGAGCTAAATGGGTCTTGAATATGTCCATCTAGCATCTACCCCTATAGCAGTGTAATCTCAACTGGTTAGCTGTCTTCTCACTGAGCTGGAAAGACTTTTGGCTATTGGCCAACCTTCCTTCCATACAGAGGCCTTCACATGACAACACCACTCAGTGATGCAGAGGAGGATGGTCAGAGCCTGCAGGGGCAGCAGTGATCCACAGTTTGAACACAAGCATGACTAATACTTGTTTATGGAGTATTTGCAGGGTTGGGCATGGTGAAGACACTGGCTCTAGAAGCTGATTGCTTGGGTGAATCCCAACCCTTTCATTTAATTCTGGAGTGACCTTGGGCAAGTATCTACTATCCCTTCAAGTCTCAGTTTCTTTATCTTTAATAAGAGATTTTTTTAAAAACTATATTACACATAGGGTTGTTATAATAAGGATTAAAAGTGATAATGCATGTAAACCTCTTAACACAGTGCCTGGCATGGTAATACTCAATAAATGTTGGCTATTATTTATGCTACTTGAAAATGATTTAGAAAAAAGGCAAGGAAGAAGTGACATCACCCTCTCTCCTAAAATCTTTTATTTTGATTAATTTTAAGTCTTTGAACTGAAAACAAGCTGTAGTTTTATAGGCTTTTATAGCTGGGAAGGATTACTTTCCTTGAAAGTGATAACTTCTGGGTTTAGCTGACAGAACCAGTTTTTAAACTGCAATCATTTTATCAGTGTAAAATATTAGTTTCAAAATGTACACAACATATATGCATTTTATGACTGTGATGAAGACAGGTAGAAGTTATGTTCTTGTCCAACTTGTTTTATTGTTAAACCATTAAATAATATTGTTCAGTCCCCACATCTTTTAGGAATACATAAAGTTAATAGTTTTTCAATGTATTCTTATAACATTACTGTAATGTAGCTAGCAGATAAATACTATTCTTTATTTTATTTATAATAATACATCTCTTACCTCATTAAATAGAAAAGTAGAGCACAAATATTTACTTGCCTAAGTTACATGGATGAATTATGATAAAATTTCCTAACCAGAAAGTTCTTATGATATGACTTCTCTTGTCATTTATCTTCTCTTTTTAGTTAAAACTACTAATGTTTTATTATTTTAAAAAATCCAAAAAAAGGACTGATTATATTTGGGGTTTTGTTTCATTTTTGAGACAATCTTGCTCTGTTGCCCAGGGTAGAGTGCAATGGTGTCATCATAACTCACTACAACCTCAAACTTGTGGGCTCAGGTGATCCTCCTACCTCATCCTCCCAAATAGCTGGGACTACAGGCACATGCCACCATACCCAGCTAATTTTTAAAAATTCTTTGTAGAGGTGGCATCTTGCTATGTTGCCCAAGCTGGTCTCAACTCCTGGGCTCAAGCCATCCTCCCACCTCAACCTCCCAAAGTGCTACGATTACAGGCATAAGGCACCATGCCTAGTCTGGGCCTATATTATATTTGAAGAAGAGAGACTAAATCCTGTTTTTGTGATGAAGATGGATTAGGGTTTTGTTGTTGAATTTTAAACTTGTACTTAACAGTACATCTAGGAATTTTCCATAGTATCTGCTATTGAGATAGGTACATTCATTTATTAGACGTAGACCATTTAATTTAAAAACAATCAGGTAACTCAGGTTTCAGTAGATGCCAATGCATAGTATAAGTAATTTCAAAGAAAAATTCAAATGTTTTTTTTCTCCCCTTCCTTAGTATTTGAAGATATTGGTAAAGAATTGCAGTCTATTGCAAACTTGATTGGTTAGGATCAAACTGAATTATTTAAAATTCAGTTTTAATAATGCTGCAGCAGTCAGGTGGGGAGAAACCAAAAGAATTATTAAAATGATTTCAGATTTCAAGACCAAAAGTAATAACTAATATTGGACTAGGTTTCCAATCTTTTCTTTGGAAGGAACACTCCTTCCAAGCGTGTGCGATTTCCTTGGTCTGGAACATTGACCCTCCCTCTTCAGCTGTCTAATCTTTACATACCCTTCTGGGCCCTGCTTTTGTCTTCGTAAAGCCTCCCTAAAACTGGTTAGGTCTCCTGTTTGATGCTATGTAGCACTCATCTCTTCTCCTATTATCTGTAGTAAATACCTGGATTGTAAGAATATGGCTATTTATAATTTTTTAAAAACCATGTCCCTCACTTGATTTTAAGTTCTATCAGAGCAGGAACCAAATGTATCTTTTTCACTGCTAGATGCTAGACTTAGTGTTAAGCATCACTCCATATTTGGAGCTTTTTTGTTTCCTTGAGCTTGGATTACCTAAAATGATAACTATGCTTTTTATAAGAATTATGAGAATAAGAGCTAACATGAAAATTTAAAACCCTTAAGTAATTAATACTTACTAACTGGGGTTTTACAATACTTTAGAAAATAGTATTCATGATTCTTAATTGAACTACAAGTTTGGAATGGTTTCCTCCACCGTAATATTCTTGGTATCTTCTTGGTGAATAAGGAAAATTCAGGTTGAGATGAACAACTTCTATAAATCAGGATCTTAAAAATCTTCTATTTTTTTCCCCATAGTATATATACTTCACAGTTAATCTTGTAGTAGTAGTTTATGTAGTAAAATGGATCTCTTATAAGATAATTTTTTTCATAAAGTATTTTTTCAACAGAATTATATTTGAGCACTTAAATGACTATTTTCTTCAAGATACTGTTAGACTCTGCAAGATGAATGTCATATATCTTGTCCTCAGAATTTTACCATCTGTAACACAGACTGCTAACTATTCATCAAAATTTGTTTCCTGTTCTTTTTGGGCACATTCTCACTTGCAGTTACTTGTGTCATGTGGCTGTGTACTCACTAGTGGAATTTTTGAGGTCTAACCCCTTCTAGGTCTAACTCATAAAAGTCTCCCACATGTGATTCTCCATTCTGTGCCCTCTTCTGCTGGCTGGTTAGTGACGTCCAAGGTGACCCTGAAGCCATGTGTTGAAGATAGGAGAGTTTCTGTTGGACAGGTCAATAAATGACTGCATGGAGCAAAGGCTCCCTCTCTCCCTCCCCCAGAAACATTTGTATCAGACTAATATGTGGGTAGCAAATGAACTTCTTGTGTTAAGCTACTGAAAGTTTGGGGTTTATTTATTATTGCAATTAGCATTACCCTAGGCAACTTTTAGTAGATACTACAGCAGTTCCAGAGTAAATATTTAAATTTTCAAGAATGATTAATTTATGTCTTAATTTGTAATGCATCCCACTTAAAAGAAACGTGGTCCCATTTAAAATAGTCTGCTAATTCTTTGTCTTGCTTTTATTATTCCAAATTACTTGACTCTTCTTTCAACAGCCAACTAGTGGCTATTCTGATTAATTAGGCCATTTGTTTATCCTCCTTCCTCCCACATCACTTTATAAGGTCACATTTCTGTGTTTACAAATCCATAGAGCATTTACTCTTATTTATAAGTGCAGTAGGAAAAAAACAAGGAATAAATTTAAAATGTCAACCCCAAGAATTTTTTATACGGTTGACCTAAACTCTGGCAGGTCACTTTTCCAAAGAGTGTTGTTGCCTTGAGAAATTTACCAATATGCGGAAGCTACTTGGTATTCAACTTTACCTCTAATGCCCAAGCCGGAAATCTACTTGTTCTTGATTCCTGTCTCTCCTCACCGTCTCCGCTCCCATTGGATCAGTCACCAGAGGAGGTCAATTTAGTCTCTTAGACTATCTTTTGAATCTGACTACCACCACGTTCTAGTTTAGACCTCTATTAAGTGTCCTATAAATGCAACTGTCTCTCAACTGGTCTCCATAGCTGCAGTTTTAATACTCCCACGCTGTAGCCAGAATTAGCTTTCTTAAGTGCAAAACTCAACACCTCGTGCATGTGCTTTAAAATCCTTCAGTGGCTGTCCCTTGTTCTTGGGATAAAACGTAATGTGACTTGTAAGGCCTTGCATCATCAACAATCAATTTTCCTATTTTCTCTCTCACTATCTTTTCTTCCCTTTACTTCCACTGTCTTTTCTGTGCACTGTACTCCAGTCTTCTTTCTGTTCTTTAAACATGCCTGACTCTGTCTCAAGCCTTTCAGCCTCTGTTCCTGCTTTGACCTCCATGTGGAACACTACTTTTTCCCACTCCTCCTCCTCCACCCCATTGCCTCAATGATTCCTTCCCATCCTCAACTTAGATGTTACTTCTGGGATCACTTTCTCAGATACTTGAGGTCTGGGTTAACTGCTCTTCATTTATACTGTGACGTGTCACACTGCATTCCCTCTATTATAATAACTCCTGTACTGTATTCTCCTTTGACTTGTCTGTGTCCCCTAGTAGGCTGTCTGGAGGATCACAGACCATAGTTGTATTGATCACCATTGTATCTAGCACAATAGATACCTGTTAGACAAATGAGTAATAGGTTGTGTGAGAACCCAGTCTTTTTCAGACTTGTCTATAGACTGATATTTGAAGCTATACTAAGGAAGACTGAAGTCAGTGCCAGAATATCTTCCAAGTATTGGGAAATCATCAGCACTGAAGACCATTTATAGAAGAAATGATTGAATGCTGGATGGATGTTAAAGGTTGATCTAACAGGATTTGCTGATGGATTGATGGTGGGTGTAGATGAGTCATATTTGCTTGGTGAAATTGCTCATGGAAAGATAATGTCACAATTATGGTTAAGGTTGTGAGAATCAAATTACATATATATATATAAAGTTTATAGTGCTTGGCATTTTGTAGGTACTCAATAAATACTATTTTCCTATTTCTAAGTGACTTAGTATCTTGTGTTATAGCACATTACTGTTCCTAAGCAAAACTGTGCAGCAGGTGAAGTTGGTACAGATTTTATACTTTATGTCTACTTCTCTGACTACTACTGTGTGTGACTCTCTTCCTCTGAATTAAGTGTACGTAGCACAGCATAAGAATGGGGAGCATTTACTCTGCTGTCAGACTGCTGGGTTTGAATTGTAGCATCACCACCCCCAACCTTTGTAACCATTGGCAAGTTCCTAGACCTCTTTAGTCCTCATTTTTGCTATATGTAAAATGGGAATGGAAACTCTTAGAATTGTGAGAATAAAAAGATATAATTCTTTTAATACATTTGAAATAGTGCCTAGCACATAAAAAGCAATGAATAATTGTTAGCCATCATGAGGCATAATCATAGCTGGTGACTTCAGCCACTTTTATGTAGCTCTAAATATCCCTTCCGTACCAATTCTTGAATCTCTGCACTCCTGTCCTCTCACTCATCCTTTGATCTTGTTTTCATTTGGGTGTCCCACAGTAAACTTGAACTCAGAATTCAAAACTAAACTTATCAATGTTCCTGTTGAGCCAAACTTATCTCTTTTTATAGTAGGATGTGTTGGCTACAAGTGGTAATAGAAAACCCAAATAAAAGAGGCTTAAATCACAAGAACAGTGATTTTTCTCCTATAACAAGAAGTCTAGAGATAGAATGGATCAAGGGTTGGATGATTCAGTTGTGTCTTCAAGGACCCAGGTTCCTTCCATTTCCTCAGTGTTTTGACTTGTCCTTTGGGCTGGCTCTCTTTACCGCGGCATGAAATTTTAGGCAGCATGAGCATATGACAACATTCAAAAAGGATTTTCCTTCATCTTCACTCAGATCCTAATCTGATCACTGACAACAGGACTGGGATTCCCGGTTTTAGCTTAGACTAAGCAAGATCCATTCTCCTGGAGCTGGGGACAGGCAGGATTCCATTTCCTGAGCACATGGCTGGGTGAGGGGTGAACACCTGAACAGCACCAGGGCTCTAGTGGTGAAGAGGAGGGATGGGGGATGAAGGTGGGTAGAGGGCATACAGCGTCTGCTACAGGGTTTGAAATATTTCATAATTAGAAGAGAACAATCTAAAAATGAGGAAGAATTGGGAGTCACATTGAAGTCAGGGAAACTCAGTAGCAGGTCCTGTAAAAAGTCAAGTTAAACCAAAGAATGGGGCTGGAGCAGGGGGCAGGGATTTAAGAGACACAGTGACTGGATTTGGGGAAGAAGAGCTTCATTTGGGTTCCAGTTTCTGTTTGGCTAAGTGGATAGCCATTCATAGAGATAAGGAAGACAACAGGGTGAATAGGTTTAATTGCTCGAGGTTTAAGTGAGTGAAGTTTTAAGCAGATTGAGTCTGAGATACCTAGTGAGACATCCTAGTGGAAATATTCTATAGGCAGTTGGAAGAAATGTCTGAACTGGAAATGTAGATTTCATGTTGCCTTTTGGAGGGAAAAAGCTCTGCTCCTTCTTCTTTCCTTCATTCTTTGTGATATTTCCTAGTCTCTTTTGGGCCTTCCTCGCCCCTTATTGCCTCTCTCAGGCTGATAGCCTTCTCCCTCTCTCCTTGAGGAATGCACTCACTTTTGGCGAGGCCATTGCTTCAATAGCTATCTGTCTGCCAAGGTTTCAGTGTAATGCTGTGAGTCAAGTGACCAAAACCCATTAAAATTAATTCAGAATTTAAAAGCCAAATAATTTAATTGATCTACTTTAGAAAAGGCCCATAAAAATTATTAACTTACAAAAACTAAAACAGCTGCCAAACCAAAATATGCCCACCCCAAGCCCAGGAGATTGTGATAAGTGGACAGAGTTATTTAAAGGCATATTAAAAGTTACAGACTTACCTTATAGTTCCCCAAAATTATAAACATGAAAAATAGAGATCAGGAATTTTCAGTCACTTCCTATTTAGACCTAAATTACCTGGGAATCACCCAGGACATTCTGATGTGGAACACCCAGGCATGGTGTTCCTTTCCTGAGTCTGTGAACTCTAAACTTCAGGGTCACCCTTAGAAGTCTTTGTATCCGCCCTTCTGTTTCTCTCACCAGCTGCTCGGGAGCCCTTCCTTCCTTCCCTAGCCTCCCCGTCTGCTGTCTGGACACTCCTCTGCAGCTTCCCGCCCTTCATAGTCAGCACATTGTCACATGGGTTCCTGACTCTGGCCACCCACCATTTTCATCCTTCCACACTTCTCAGTGTTTGCATATAACTTCCAGTCATGTCACCTTCCTGGCTGCTTCCTGCTCATACCTCTCAGGGTCACCTGTACACCACTGCTCATCCTTTACTTAGCCCATTCCCACTGCCTTTAGGTATACAGAAGGCATTAACTAGTTTGGGGCTGTCTTTAGGGCAGCTTGCTCATTGTGAATTCGTATTGCAGATATCATATAGATTATTAGTTTACCTGACAATTATAGTTGGACCTCTTCTAGTAAGGTAATGTGAAAGGCCCGCCCAAATATTAGCAGTTGCTGTTAGTGCTCAACACAGAAACATAGCATGAGTACCTCTTATTTTAAAAACAGCCCTAAGAGAGTGTGGAGAAATAGGCACTTTCTTTGAGATGCAACTTAGAAATATTTCTCAAAATCTGCCCAAAATATACATATGTGCATGTGTGTTTTTATATATGCATATACATATACATATGGTTGTACATACAGGTATAAAATTTTATACACACACACACACACACACGCACAAATCTCTCAGTGTCTTAGTCTGTTCAGGCTGCTATAACAAAACACCATAAACTGGGCAGCTTATAAACAACAGAAGCATATTTCTCACAGTTCTGGAGGCTGGGAAGTCCATGACCAGGGTGCCAGCATGATAGGATTCTGGTAAGGGACCTCTTCTGGGTTGTAGACTTCCACCCTCTCATTGTATCCTTAAATGGTGAAAACAGAGTAAGCTAGCACTCTGGCCTCTTCTTATAAGGACACTAATCCCATTCATGAGGGCTCCACTCTAATGACCTGGTCACCTCCCAAAGGTTCCACCTCCAAATGCCATCACATTGGGAGTTACATTTCAATGTGTGAAATTTGGAGGGCCATAAATATTCTATTGATAGCTCTCAGGATACATTAGAAATTGATAGCATTGGTTGTTGTCAGAGTAAAAGCACTGGAAGTTGTGTGATAAGGTGTGAGGGAGAGTTTTTTACTGCCTTCCTTTAAACCTTTTGAATTTTGATTATCAGTATATTACTTATTTAAATTTTCTTTTCAAATTTACTGTTCTATGACCCATCAATTCTAGTTCAAGGAATTTACCCCACAGAAATATTTGTGTATGTGTTAACAAAATTGCAGGTAAAATGATGTTAATGATAACATTGTTTATAGCAACAATAGCAACAACAAAACTAGGAACAGTCTAAAAGTATGTCGTCAATCATTAACATCCGTACCGTTATTTAGAAAAATGAGGTGTGCAAAAATGATAATATGAAAGGATTGCAGATTAGGATGGGGGGTAGGTTATGCTGCAGTTACTAACTTCCCCCATGTCTCAGTGGCTTAAGGTAACAAAGGTTTACTTCTCACTCACATAAAATCTTCTGTGGATCCAGGAGACTCTTCAGGTAGTCACTGGGCACTCAAGCTGCGTCAATCTTGTGGCTCTGCTGTCTCAAACACAGAGCTTCCTCCATCGCCAAGGCATGTGCAGTGGCTTTGCTTTGGCCCAGAATTGTATGTATCCCATAGCCTGTTGGCCAGAGCTAATAACATAGCCCTGCCTAACTGTGAGAAGAGGTGGGAATGTGGGAGGACAGATGGAATGTTAGGGGTACAAGGCTGTCTTTGCTGTAGTATTAAGGTATAATAATTGAAAAAGATATCAGATTATATGATACATATCATACATATGATATATAATGTATATGTTATATATTATATATCATTTTATCTTAAAATAAATATCCACACACACAGTGTAGGCATATAAGGTCTTCTGGACAAATATATAACAGTAGAAACTTGTAGAGAATAGGACTAAGGGTACCCTTTTTAAATATTTTTACCATTATTTTTTCTATTTTCCCCCTAATAATAAAATGTTTAAACTGCTTTAAATGCTATAGTGTAGTCTTTACCTTCTATTAATATATATTAAAACAGTAATATTATTATATATTCATTTTTGTGGTTTTTTTGAATTTGGGCTAAATTGACTCTCTGAAATCCTCCATGAAAATAAATTCAATTTTGAGAAATCTGAATTGTGCAACTGTTAGTTTACCTTAAATGAAATCAATTCATAGCTTTACTATTTATGTGTGTATATATAGAAAGAGCAGAATTGCAAAATTCATCTACATTTGTACATCCTTATGTTATTTAGTTAAGCCTATGTGTTGCCAGTTTTGTAAAATAGGAAATGCCATTCACCATTTACTCTGCACCACTCCTTTCCTGAATATGCTGGAATTAAAGGGCAGGCAAAGAAATAAGCAATTCATTCATAGTGAACAAGCAAGGAACTGACTAGCATTACCGTGGAAAGCCAAACACCCTTTGAGCTATAAAAATACAGTAACAGATGACATAATCCTTATTCCTAAAAGAAATATTTTTAAAGCATATTAATCTCTTTAGGCATTCAAATTATGAAGGTTTACTTTTACAGGTTAATGTACTCTTTCTACAAAGCCAGACATCTGATTTACAAGTGGGATATATATTAAATACACATTTTAAAAATACATTTAAACCTCTAATTGAATAAAACAAACAGCATAACACCTTAGGTATGGTGGCATAAGGTTACTTTTATAATCATGAACTTCAATCTCTCATCAAACCCCTGGGGGCAATTAAATGCCTGAAGTTGTGTGTGGCCTGAAAATAAAGATGGTAAAAGGCCCTAAAGATATGGTTTGAGCTCCGGTGTCTATCAGGGAAAGTTTCTGAATCCCTAGGAAGGAGCATATAGCCTTTGAAAAGCCTCTTCCAGAAATCAGGTCTAAGACCAATGCTTCTTTGGACCAGCTCAACCCAAGCGAGCTATCTTGTAAATGTCAGCTTTTTAAGTTAGTACTTTTTTTCCCCAAAGAAGTATTTTGGTTTTAAAGTGGTTTATATATCTTTTATGTATAAATACTGTCTAATTTTGATGGTTTTATTGTTTCTTTAGCTAGTCATCTCTGAAAATAACACACTTTCACCACCAGTTTTGGCTCCAAAACCAGACGCATTATATGAGGAAATCATACCTCTAGTAAAAAGCTAGTACAAACTTTTCTAGTCTTTACTTCTCTGGACCTGCTTCCATCATCATAATTTGGTTTAGTAGGACTGTACATTCAGAAAAGATATATCTTTTGGGGACAAAAGAGTCTATGAAGTTTGTTTTGCAAAGAATTAGACATGAAATTAGAATTGAAAATAAATAAGCATTTTTCCCCCTAATATGTGTGTTTGGGTTGCTATAACAAAATACCTTAGGCTGGGTAATTTATAAACAACAGAAATTTATTGCTCACGGTTCTGAAGGCTGTGATCCAAGATCAAGGCATCAGCAGATTTGGTGTCTGATGAGGTCTGTTCATAGCTGGCGCCTTCTTGCTGCATCCTCACATGGCAGAAGGAGCGAACAAGCTCCCTCAGGCCTCTTTTATAAAGGCACGAGTTCCTTTCATGGAGGTGGAACCCTCATAATAATCACCTCCCAAAGGCCCTACCTCTTAATACAATGCAAATTATGTTTCAACACATGAATTTGGGGGGGACACATTCAGACTATAGCAGCTAGTTTAGCTAATAATGCTAAACTACAAATTTAAAAATGGGCTTTATTTTGTTGAAGATTTTTGCATCTATGTTCATGAGGGATATTGGTCTGTATTTTCTTCTTTTGTTGTGTCTTTTTCTGGCTCTGGTATCAGGGTGACACTGGCTTCATAGAATGAGTTAGGGAGGATTCCCTCCTCGATGTTATGGAACAGTTTCAGTAAGATAGGTGCCAGTTCTTCTTTGTAGGTCTGGTAGAATTCATCTGTGAATCCATCTGGTCCTGGGCTTTTAGGTTGATGTTGTTGGGAGAATTTTTATTACGGTTTCAATTTTGCTACTAGTTCTTGGTCTGTTCGGGATTTCTGTTTGTTTCTGATTCACACATGGAAGGTTGTGTATTTCCAAAAATGTATCCATTTCCTCTAGATTTTCTAGTTTGTGTGTGAAGAGGTTTTCATAGTAGTCTCAGATGATATTTTGTATTTCTGGTGTATCAGTTGTACTGTATCCTTTTTCATTTCTGATTGGGCTTATTTGCATCCTTTCTCTTGTATTCATGGTTAATCTAGCTTGTAGTCTATCAATTTGTCTTTTCAAAGAACTGACTTTTTTTTATTGATCCTTTGTATCATTTTTGTTTGGTTTCCTTTTTGTTTAGTTCTGCTCCGATCTTATTTCTTTCCTTCTGCAAACTTTGGGTTTGGTTTTTTTGTTTTGTTTTGCTTTGGTTTTTCTTTTTCCAGTTCCTTGAGTTGTGACAAGAACAGTACAGAGATTCCTCAAAGAACTAAAAGTGGACTTACCATTTTATCCAGCAATCCCACTACTGGGTATCTACCCACAGGGAAAGAAGTCATTATATCAAAAAGATAACTGCACCCAAATGTTTATTGTAGCACAATTCACAATTGCAAAGATACAGAATCATCCTCAGTGCCCATCAGCTAAGGAGTGGATAAAGAAAATGTGGCATATGTGTACCATGGAGTACTACTCAGCCATAAAAAAGAATGAAATAACATCTTTTGCAGCAACTTAGATGGAACTGGAGACCATTATCCTAAGTGAAGTTATCTCAGGAACAGAAAAACAAATACAGTATATTCTCACTTATAAGTGGGAGCTAAACAATAGGTATATATGGTCACACAAAGTGGAATAATGGACAGTGGAAACTGAGATGGGGGGAGAGTGTAGGAGGTTGGGGGATCAAAAACTACCTGTCAGGTACAATGTACACTATTCAAGTAACAAGTACACTAAAACTCCTGATTGCACCAGTATACAGTTCATCCATGTAACAAAAAATACTTATACCCCCTAAATCTTTTAAAATAAAAATAAATAAACATATAGAAAACAAGCTTTATTAAAAATTAATGTGATTATAAATATAACAAGTAAGAAAAATAAATGCTACATTTTCCCTGCTTTTTTGTACTTTTGAGTTAGAGTTGATATACTATCCTTAACTGTGACACTTTGGATCATAGTCCTACTGTGTATGACTAATATCCAGCCTGTGTCACACCTGACCTCACCATGTAACCTCACCATGCGAGTTTGACAGCATCCAAACTGGTTTCTACTTTGTTGAAAAAAATGAGTCCACTGATCTTCCCGTTGGCTGTCACTATAATGTCAAATTGCCATAAAAGTTTCTAAACACTATTTCCTGACTTATCACAGACCAAGCAACAGACAATTTGTAGACTGGAACCCTTGGAGTAACATTGTTCTAGGAACTATGGAGAACATGAATAAATGTAGAAACACTTAAAATACTAGGTAGCAATAAAATGTTTAATAGCTTAAAAGGGTAATAGAAGAGATACCCCCATACAGCATCCAATTAATTGGCATATAAGTTTTAGCGACAGTAGTTATCCCAAAAGTCCAGTGGAGGGAGACAGATCACTTCCAGCTAGAGGTGCAAAGAAAAGTCTTACAGAGATAGTGGGACTGGAAATATTTCTTAAAGGATGATAAGATGTTTCAAAATAGAAAATAGATCAATTTTACTGGTAATTTCTGTGAACTTTAATGGAAACTTAAATATTAGTCATACTAGTTGGTAATGTAATGGGCCCTCCCTATCTGTGGGTTCCACATCTGTGGATTTGCGCAACCATAAATAGAAAATACTTGAAAAAATAATTGTATCTGTACTGAATGTGTACAGACATTTTTGGTTATCACTCCCTAAACAATATAGTATAACAGCTACTTACATGGCATTTGCATTGTATTAGGTATTATAAGTAATCCAGAGATGATTTAAAGTATATAAGAGTATGTATATGGATTATATGCCATTTTATATCAGGAACTTGAACCTCCAAGAATTTTGGTATCCTTGAGATGTCCTAGAACCAATACCCCACGCAGTGGATACCAAGGAATGGCTGTATATAAATACTGATATTACTACATAAATCTTAAGATCAGCCTGTGATTGCAAAGGGAACTTCCTTGCTCGTGTTCTTTTTCAAAAAAAAATAAATTAAAAAATTTAAAAACAAAAGTCTTTGTTCTTTAGAATCATTGCAAATTTCCTGGTAATTACTGTTTTGAACTGAATTCTCCATAAGTGGGAATCTCTGTAAGGTTCCTTTAAAAGCTCTGTTTTGCAGATGTTGTTTTGTAATATGGAATCAATCCTTGCCAGCAGAGTGTAGTTTATATTGAATCACTTCCTTTGCAAGAGAATTGACTGCAGGATCCTTGGGGTTAGGGTCATTTTTTTTTTTTATTGTTTTGCACAGCGTATTACCTATTTATGGTGTTAGGACTTTCTGATTAGTCATGACCAGAAATTAAATGGGAAGTATTCTTACACCTGTCAGCTGGTAGCGTGGTGGGTTGTATACAAGCTATAGATGATTTTTTTCTCTAAACCAGTTTCGTTATTTTAAAAGTCTCATTTTAAAATAGGATAACATCCCTTTAAAATCCATATTTACAGCTTCTCTTGAAAAATTAGTCTGGCACAACTCAGGCCATATTTTGGAATAGCAGCTACTCTCTTTATACAGGGCATGTGCTGTCACAATCCCCATCATGCCGTGTTTGGCTTCCTATCTGTGTCACTTATCAGTCTTGCTTGTCTTAGTTTGATTACTGGACTAGTGTGTAACAATGTGATTTACCCAGCAAATCTAAAATCACGAACAAAATAAAACCTTCAGCTTTTCCAGAACCACCAGATACCTTTCCTAACTTGAATTATGCATCATTTGAAGAACAAAATGATATATAATTCTGTGGTTGAAATGAGTTGGTCTCAGAAATAGATTATTATAATCTGTATATATAAATGAAATAGATGTATATGTATACCTTTGTTATATATACACACTGGTGTGTATGTGTATATGTACACACATGCACATCTATGTGAGCATAAGACAAGTATGAAAACATGTTAACAATTTGGGAATCATCTGAGTGAAGGATATTTGGGAGTTTTATAGTACTCTTTTTATAACTTTTAAGTTTGAAATTATTTCAATATGAAAATTATTTTTAAAAGTCAAAGCTAACTCTCAACTACAGATTTTTAACAGTGAGAAAGATTTTTCTTCCCTAAGTGATTAATCTTTGTCAGATTAGTCAGATTTTGAGGAAAGGGAAAATTTAAGGCCAACTTAATTGATACCATGTTTTACAAGTTGTTTCCCAGAAGAAAATATTTTTCTCTAGCTGATATTAAGAATAAAACAAAAAAATATTTTTGTATGCATCAACAACTGAAACTGTCTCTGTATCCAATTGTTAGTACCCTAATAGATACATGTGTTGCTTCTCTGTATCCAAAGAGGGACCTTATTAGCAAAATATATACATATGTGCTGATGTGTAGGGATCCACATATTAGGTATTTTAAACAAGTGATCCATACTGTCCGCAGAGCATAGATTTGAGCTGTTTGTTCATTTGTGGTGAAGAATTTGTGCCAATTCATTGCCATTGTCTGGTCTCCCTTGTAATCAATGGTGTACGTCTCCTAGAAGGCTGGTCAGTATAAAACCTGTAGACCACACAGCCACAACAGAGAACAAAGATAGTCAACAATGCAATTCATTCTTCTTATGTTCCTCAATAAACTAAATTATTTATCCAAGATTTGAATAGGGAAGGCCCGTTTCAGCTGGCGGCATTATCCTTTGACACGTTCCTGTCATTCTTTGAGAGCTTCCTTACTTTCTGGCTCATTAAGATATTCCAGGCACATCTATCTGTGCTTTTCCTGACCCAGTGAAGGAATCAGCCATTTCTCCAAAAGGCCTTGGTTCCTTTTATTATAGTGTGGCATTTAGAAATCAAGATCTGGGTGTGTGTATGGTGGTTGCTACTGGTGTATTATTGCCCTTAGGATTTCTCAACAGAACTAGGAAGGAGGCTAGGGAATGTATACACACATATATATGTATACATATGTCTATTTCTATTTGTCTGTTTATTGATAGATATCATATTGATATCTCCCATTTCAATCCAACACCATGGGTTGTTGTTTTTTTTAAACACCATGGGATTTATTTCAGCCTTTTCTCTTTCATATTTGTAGTTTCCTTCTGAAATAGGGATAAACCTGACTCTGATTATCCTTAATATATTCACTCATTTTTTCAATGCTCCTGTATGTAACTAATTTCCCCACCCTGCAGGGCATCTCCTAGACTCCTACCCTGCTGGACAACCCAGCCACACCAGTGGAATCCTTCCCCTGGCCCCACCACACACACAGGGAGCCAGCTGAATCCTCAGCCCTGGCTCTGTCAAATATACTGACCATGCTGGCCAAAACCTTGACTTTTTAAACTTCGATGAATTATAAGCAAAAACTCAAGACAAAATATTTCCTGAAATTTTAAAATAAGAATATTAATATTTTTAGTTATTCAATCACATCATTTAGTTTAAATTCTTATTCACAGAAGATGATGGAACTTTTTTAAGTAAAGGTTTGGAAATAATGCTGTTTATAAGTAAGCTTAGCTTTTCTTTTACTTTTTTGAAATGTCATATTAAGAGACATTTAGAGATTAATTATCTGATTAAATGAACAAGGTTGAACTAGAGGACAGCTACTTTCTTTTTTTAAAGTTTTATTGTTTTAATTGACAATAATTATATTATTTATGGGGTATAATGTGATGTTTCGGTACATGTATACATTGTGGGATGATCAAATCAGGCTAATTAACATATCCATAACCTCAAATATCTATCATTTCTTTGTGGTGAGAACATTTAAAATCCTCTCAGCTATTTTAAAATATACAATACATTATTATTAACTATAGTTATCGTGCTATGACTTTTTCCTCCTACCTAACCAAAACTTTGTACCCTTTGACCAACATCTCCCAATTTCCTATCCAACCCCCCCCCAACCTTCTGCCCCCTCAACCCTTTGCCCACTTCTGGTAACCACCATTTATTCTCTACTTCTATGAGGTCAACTTTTTTAGATTCCACATATAAATGAGGTCATGTGGTATTTGTCTCTCTCTGCATGGCTTATTTCACTTAATACAATATCCTCAAGGTTCATCTATGTTGTTGTAAATGAAAGAATTTCTTATTTTTTAGAGGCTGAATAGTATTCTGTTGTATACATATCACATTTTGAAAATCCATTCATCTGTTGATGGACACTTAGGTTGTTTCCATACCTTGGCTATTATGCATAATGGTGCAATGAACATGAGTGCAGGCGTATCTTTGAAATACTGGTTTTAATGCTTTGGGTATATACCTAGTAGTGGGATTGCTGGATCATGTGGTAATTCTATTTTTAGTTTTTTGAAGAACCTCCATACCATTTTCCAAAATGGCTGTACTAATTTATAATACCACCAATAGTGTGTAAGGGTTCCCTTTTCTCCATATCCTAACACTTGTTATCTTTCATCTTTTTGATAATAGCCAATCTAAGAGGCGTGAGGTGATATGTGGTTTTAATTTGCCTTTCTCCTATGATTAGAGATGTTGAACATTTTTATGTGTTGGCCATTTTAAGTTCCTTGTATATTTTGGATGTTAGCCACTTTATCAAGTGTATGGTTTACATATATGTTCTCTCAGTCTATGGGTTGTCTCTTCACTCTATAATAATTGTTTTCTTTGCTGTGCAGAAGCTTTTTAGTTTGATGCAATCCTGTTTGTCTATTTTTGCTTTTGTTGCCTGTGCTTTTGGGCTTACATCAAAAAAATCATTGCCCAGACCAATGTCATGGAGTTTTTCCCTGTATTTTCTTCTAGTAGTTTTATAAGTTCAAATATTATGTTTAAGTCTTTAATCCATTTTGAGTTGATTCTTGTATAAGGGATAAGATAGGGTCCATTTTCATTCTTCTGTATGTGGATATCTACTTTTCCCAACACTCAATTTATTGAAGAAATTGAGGACAGATACCTTTTGAGGACAGCTAGAGCTTTTCTTATGGCCTATGAAGCTCAGAGTGCACTCATGGTTAGGGTGACACCTAAACAAAAAAATAAATATTATAATACTTGTCTTAAATTGGCAACCAGTCCACCTAAATAAATTCCTTTCTAAATTTGATCTAGCAATAAAAAAAATTAATTTCTGCTAGAGGAGCTAAGAAAAAAGTAGGGAAAAATTATTTGTTTTTTCCATTTCCTGATGTATTTTGTCTGTTTTTAGTTTTTGACTCTTTTCTTTGCCACTACATTCTTATTCTCTTAGTTCACTTCCTGATGTCTGGTATTCGTGAGTATAGACAACACTTGGTTATTTTCACAAGTGGGAAAGGGCTGACTGGATAAAGCAGAGTAGTAGACTATCCAAATCGTGTTTGTCTTTGGAATATATTGATTTTTATAATATGAATATGTGCCTGCTTAATACTTTGAGGTTTTTTTTTTAATAATGAATCTCTTAATGGTTCCAGGTTCTCCCTCCCTTAGTAAAAATTTCCTTGGGCCCCATGACAGTGTACTAGGAATAAGTAAAAATAAAAATAAATCTGACTCACAGTGTCTTAGGAAGCTTGATGACAATATAGGAATAAGCTGTAAAATCCTATATCTGAAGCTTCATTTAAAGATGGAAAACTCTTTGTAGAGTTTGCAGGTAATAGTTGATGTCTTTCATCTTTTATATCTTCTTTAAACCCCTCCAAATTCAGCTTCCTTTTTCTTACCATAATAACTCATTCCCAAAATGAACAGCCATCACTAAGGGGCCCCAGTGAACAGCTTTTGATATTTCCCTTGGGGATGCCGTCTGACATTCTCAACTTCCCTTTAGGACCTATTGGCATCAGAAGAGTTACAATATTACCAGATTAGCACCATGAAAGTTCCATATGTTTCCGGACATTCCTGACATTGAAATAGTGAGTGTGCCAGTTTAACCTCCCTTGATCCTGTGAGGCTGCTGTCCTCAATCCAAAAGTGAGGCCACCCACATGACAGAAGTCCTACACTGTTGAAGGAAAAAGGAAGGTAACCCCTCACTCTATCTTAGACACAAGGAACATTTTTTTTTTTTTAAAGAAAAGATAAATTCCAGCTAAAAGAAAATGCCAAATATTATAAAAAGTATAAGGATAATGCAAAATATAAGAAGTCTTAAAAGCTTTACATAAGGAGATGTGGCCTTACGGAGATTATAGACTTCTGCCAAGGGGAAGCCAAGGAGAGCCAGCAGACAGGGTCTCTGACACTTCATTCATTCATTCAATCAATAAATATTTTGGCTGGTTTTAAAATCCTCTGCTCAGTTCTATGGTGGCTATTATTTCACCCCAACAAAAACAATAGCCAAACAAGTAACTTAGGAGCATCTGGGAAACTTTCCAGTTTTCCTACTCATAAAATTCTTTCTGTAGTAGAAATAGATTCTCTTCCGAGGCCAATGAAAACTTTGCTTTGTAATTCAGGTTTCTCCCAGCAGAGATGATGGTTAAATGATTGGCTTAAATGTGTCATAATTTCTTTCTTACCTGTAACTGGGCACATGATGTCAACAAAAGAGAGTTTGGGAAGATTTCCTATTAGTATCTAGTAAATTGATGATTAGCCACATACATGAAAAATTCTAGGCAAGAGTATGGACATGCTTGAAGCTCTGACTCAGGGGCACCGGCAATATACATAACCTGAACTTTTGTACCCCCATAATAAGCTGAAATAAAATAAAATAAATAAATAAACAAAAGTGAGTTTAATGTGAATTTGTTTACTGAACTTAAAAGAGGTGTTGTCACAGTACACTAAAGTGAAAATGATTCACTTGTTTGACTTTAACCATTTATTTACCTTCAGGGTCTCTTGCCACAGCTACAGTAGTTGCCTCTGATCCCTGGGGGATAAGTTTCAAGACTCCACTTGGATTCCTGAAACAAGGGATAGCACCAAACCCTATATATACTATGTTTTGTCCTATGCATATATACCTATGATAAAGTTTAATTTATAAATTAGACACAGTAAGAGATTAACAGCAATAATAAAATAGAACAATTATAACAATCTATTATAACACAAGTTATGTGCATATGGTCTATTTTTCCCTTTCTCTCAAAATATTTTAATATTTTTGGACCTGGTTGTCCATGGATAATTGAAACCATGAAAAGTGAAACTATGGATGAGGGGGACTACTGTACAACCTAGCCAGTACCCAAAAGCTACCTGTCTGGCTGCCTGAAGATTTTCAATAACACCTAGGAAAACCTTTCTTCACACAGCCTCCATGTGTTATGAATATTGAAATAGGGAATTACAGTTCTTAAAAAGTGATGTGGTATACTCCTTAGGTTTTCTGTCATTTACTAAATTAGGCATAGTTATTAAAAAGTGATAGGGTATACTGGTTAGGTTTCCTGTCATCCAGAGACTCCCCATGGAGTGGAATACCTGAGTACAGTGTAAAACAGAGAGGGTTCCTACCAGTATAAATTTCAGGGTGGGAAGGGCTAAGAATCCTAAGTTTATCTTCTTTGTTCAAAGTCCTCAGACGTCTGTGGAATTTATTTTTTTAAAAAAGCATGTTCAGTACTGTATTTTAGGTGGCTTATAATATTTTAAATGCATAATTGTTATCAATTCATATAATTGTGCATTCCTTAAACACCCTTCATTTTCCTGAACAGTGTTGACTTATAAATAAGTTAACTCCCAGTTCAAGACAAAGCACAGTTAACTACTTCCCCAGGCATGCCAAGTAGCCAAATGGCTACTATAATGGGAAATCACTTTTAAATGGAATGGACAAAAAGGAGTAACCACATAAATGTTGAGCCCCATGTTGGAGAAATTATATTTATTGTTGATTGAAAGAGAAAATATAGCATCACATTAATAGGAAAGTTTCATTGTGTTTTGGGCTAGATCTTCATTTCTGTCATTATTGAACACCCAGCATTTCGTAGCTAAATAATGTCACTGTGATTTATTCATATGCTGACATTGTAAAATGTAGAGTGTCTTTATTGTATTTTTTTTTTTAACCAAATTGCCTGGGACACCAGTAGTTAGCCTTTTAAGAAGGGACGGTGATGTGTTTGTTTGTTTTCTTATACCAGGAAGGTAGAATTGTGGAGTAAGTTGATATGATTAATTCAGTTAGTAAAAAAAAATTTTAAATTGAACCCATATATGGCCAATGTATTTGACATATTTTTCTGCATTTTGACGGGGAGCACATGGTCTCCTTGCAGTGTTTGCCCACCTGTGCTAGGTAAGGATTTCTGGTTGCCCTCTCTGCTCCTGTTGCTCTGTGTTTGCCATCCTCTGTGTTGTTTACTTTGTATCCAGTGGATCAGGTTTCATTCAATTATGAGTGAAGGAAGAGTGAGAAACATCTTCACTCCGATATCCCTCAGGTGTCTCAACATAGCCTGTCTGAATCACAGTCACCTCCTACAATTTTGTTCTTCCTCTGCTGTCCCTGTCCTCATTAATGGAGCATCACAGTCTATTAGTTGCTTATGTGAAATACCTTGACACTCCTGCTTCTTTCTCACCTCTCACATCTAGTGAGTTATCCTGTCCAGTCGTTTCTACCTGTACTTTTTTTTTTTTTTTTAAGAGACAGATTCACACTCTCTTGCCCAGGCTGGAGTGCAATGGTGTGATTATAACTCACTGCAGCCTCACACTCCTGGGCTGAAGTGATCCTCCTGCCTCAGCCTCCCTAGTAGCTAGGACTACAGGCCTGCTACCATACCCAGCTCATTTTAAAAATTTTTGTAGAGACAGGGTCTCATTGTGTTGCCCAGGCTGGTCTCAAACTCCTGGCTTCAAGCGATCTTCCAGCCTTGGCCTCCCAAAGTGCTGGGATTACAGGTGTGAGCCACTGTCCCCAGCCTCTGCCTCTACTCTTAAAGCCTATCTGCTTCTTTGTCTCTAGACTGCTCCATCCCAACCAAAGCCCAGTCATCCTTTCCTGGGACCATTAACGGTAGCTTCCTAATTGGTCCATCAGCAGGCAACCAAAGGGAGCTTTCAAAACAAAGCAAATGTGATCAATACTTAAAACTTTGCCCTTGAGATAAAGTCTTGAAACCTCTAAGATGCCTGTGAGGCCTTGCATATTCTGACCCCTTGCTCTCTGCTGTGGTACAATCATGTGCCCTGCTTTGGGCTCTTCAGACACTTGTTCGTTCCCTCCACCAGTACAGTGCACATTCTATTGGCTCTTCCCAGAGCCCCCATTTAGTGCTTGTCCTTATCACTACCCCAAGTGAGGGTGGAGATGGGTCTACTGTTTTGTCCTCTGCCTGTGGCTCCCCCCAGATGCTTGGAACATGGGTGCCAGTAATGATTGATTGAATGGACAAATGAATACAAATAGAATTAAAGACATCAATGACATTTAGAGTTAATATTTTTCCACATGGCATGCCTTAATATATACTGGAAATGTGTTTTGAAAAAACAAGCATTACCTAAAAAATGTATATGTAAAAAACAAATTTTTTTTCCAATGCAAAAAAAAAAAAAGAAAGAAAGAAAGAAAGATAAAAGGTAAAATAACTCAATCTGGCATCTCCTGATCACGTTTTCTGGTTAACTACCTTTTATGCTGTTCACATGAAGAGATGCTGCAGTAGGAGGAGAAAACCAAGAGATGAACTCCGGAAGTCAGTAAAACCACCACCAGGGGCCCTAATTAATTTTCTGTGTCCTGTGGAAAGCCTAAACATTTTCATTGAGGGTTTTGGCTTTAGAGGGCCCCATGCTTTCCAGACATGCAGCCAAGCCGGATCACCATTCACCATGCTAACAACAGGAACCCTTGCTGGGATGTTCAACAGAAACATAGCACAAAGGCTGCACACTGGACAATGAGACCTGAGTGGGAGAAAGATGTTTCCTGCCATTCTGATGACTTACAGTCACTGCTCATAATAAAAATAGGACATAGTGTTATTGTGCTGTTACCATGCACCAGTGGTGTGCTGAGCACTTCATGTGGAGTGTCTCATTTCTTACAACAATCCTGCGAGGGAGGTGTTACTGTCATCCCACTTTTCAAATGAGGAAAGTGAGGCACAGAGAGGTTAGATAGGGTACACATGATCATAGAGCTAGTTAGTGCTAATCTGCAGTCAAATTCCAGAGCCCACTTGTGTAATCAATACACCCTTTCCTCTACTGTCGGTGGGCCTGAGAATCCCTATATCTTACATTGGTGGGCTGTGGTGGTGCTTCTCAAGTGTCCTCTTCCAGGTTGTGAATTCTAGTCTCCAATATGTTAATAAAAGGTCAAAATAAAGCACCCATTCCAAATCATCTCAATACAGTGTATACCAAGAAATTCCTATAACTGTCTATGTGGAGATGGTATAGTCACATAAATAATTCAAATGTCAAGCAACATAATTTTTAGGAAGTCTCCTTTGAACCCTCCCACTCCTAAAGCTAGATTAGGTAGCCTTCTCTAAACTTCCATGGCATTCTTTGTGTCTTTGTTATTGCCTTAAATCTTTTCTGTGAGTGAGTATGTGTGTGTGTGTGTGTGTGTGCGCGTGTGAAAGAGAGAGAGAGAGACAGACGGGAAAATGAGAACAAGAGGGGAATGATAAATAAAAAATACGTAATTTTAAATCCTCTATCATTGTGCTTAATTAATCTGCCGTCAAATTCATGGCATTGTCTGTTTATGTAAACTTTTGAATACAAAATAATACCATGTCTTATTCTTCTCAAGCTCTTGGTATGGTGCCTGGCACATGGGCACTTACTAGTTACTCAGATGTTTATGCATGTGCACAATCAGTAACTAGCAGAGCCAGGATTCAAACCCACGGCTCCAGGGCTGTGTGACGGCTCCAGGGCTGTGTGACTCCGAAGCTCATAATCTTTCCAACACATGGTCCCTACCCATCTCAGGAATGCACAGTCTAACAAAGGAGATAAAACTAATTGACTCCATCACATCAAGACCGTGATTTTGCCAAAAGAAGCAGAAACAAGATGCTTTCACTTTTGGGAAAGATTCTCGTCTAAGAACTGGGAGAGTACACTGAACCTTATTGAAAGTTGGCAGTAACCTAATGAACATTGCAAAAGCTAGGGTGCATCAGTGAAGAAAGGGATCAAAGTTTTGTGTACTTTGAAAATAAAACTCTGCAATATAGGCTGTCCTTTCTAAATGAGTTAGTATCAGTTAAAAAATCCACACCCAGAAAACAGAAACTCTCATACATTGTAGGTGAAAGTATAAATTGGTACAATCTCTTTGGAGAATAATTTGGTAATATTTAATAAATTTAAATTGCACATATTCTTTGAACCAGAAATTTCAATTCTAGAAGTATATTCTATAGGTTTACATACATATATGCACAAAGAAATGTATACCATGTATTTATACTTGTATTTTTCATAGTAATAAAAGATTGGTAACAACATAAATGTCCAATAATGACTGATTAAATATATTATTGTATATTCACCCATGAAATGGAATACTATGTAGGTGTAAAAAATTAGGCTTTTCTCTATCTACTTCCATGAGAATTTTGCCACGATAAATGTTTTAATTAGAGAAAAAAATTGCCATTCATGTTAAAAACTATGTGTATCCATATGTTTGTGTATGCATAAACTATTTCTAGAAGAATTCACAGGAAACCAGCACAGCGGTTGCCTCTGAGGAGCGAAGCTATGTGAAAGAGTGAAAGAAGCACTTTTCACTATCTATTCATTTATATCTTTTGAGTCTTTTACTAAGAGTCTATCTTGCCTAATCAAAATGAATAAATTAATAAATATTTATTTCACTATATAAAGAGGCTTGGAAGTTGGATTTTTTTGCTAGCAATTTTCAATTTTGATATAATTTCAAATTTACAGAAAAGTTGCAAGAATACTACAGGAAACCCCCTCTTATTCTTTACCAGTTTTTACATTTTGCTCTGTTTGGTTCTCAGTCTCTCTTTGTTTATATTTTCACATATGCATGTAATTCTGTTTTTTAAACCATTTGAGAGTAAATTGGAAACATCGTGGTCCTTTACTATTAAATAACTCAAGGTGTCTTTCTTAACAACAAGGACATTTTCTTACACAACCACAGTACAATTATCAAAATCAGAAAATGTAATTTTGACACGATTCTGATATCTAATTCATAGCTCACGTTCAGATTTTGTCATTGTCCTATAATATCCTTCATAGTAATTTTCCCACCAGTCTAGGATTCAAACAGGAGGGTGCTTTGCATTTAGTCGTCATGTCTCTTTAATTTCCTATAATCTGCAATGTTATTCATTCTTTCTTTGTTTTCTTGATTGTGCCCATTTCCAGTTATTTTGTAGAATGGTTTAGGTTGTCTTGTGTTCCTCCTGATTAGATTCAGGTCATGTGTATTTGGCAGGATACCACAGAAGTGATTGTTGTGTCTCTCTCATTGCATCCTATCAGGAGGCACTGTTGTAGTCTGAGTTCCCAGCCTGGTGGTTCCAGGAGATAAGGCTCTCCTTCAGGGCACGCCTAAAAGCTTTCAGGTCATTTATGCAGCTCTTGATCTGTGAATTCAAATCTCCGAATCCATCCTTTTCTTTCGCAGCTTTGTCCAGCGACATTAGGAGCGATCAGCTAACCTCATTATATTTCCAGAAATGTTCAGAAGTACCATATGCACAGTCACCTAGTTTCTTGCTTCTTACAAGTGGTTGATTAGAAGTGAACAATGGAGATATTTTGCATATCTCTGTTGCCAGATCACACCGCATAGAGTCATTAATGTCTTCAATCAGATTAGAGAGCCAATTCCATAAGCCCCAGAACCAATTCAGAAAACTCATTTTTAAAATTCTATTCTGCCAGAACTACTCTCAGTACCAAACTCTTTATTAGTCTAAATTCTCAAGAGAAACAGAACCAATCTCCATTTCTACGTAGAGATACGGGTAAATATAGAGATATAGATATAAAGAGATTTACTATAAGGCATATCATAGAGGCTGGAAAGTCCAAGATCTGCAGTTGGCAAGCTGGAGGCCCAGGAGAGACAATGGCACAGTTCCAGTCTGAGTCTGAAGGCGTGAGATCAAGTGTAAATTCCATTCCAAGTCTCAGTCCAAGGGCAGGAGAGGACTAATGTCCCAGCTCAGAGAGTCAAGCAGAGAGAAAGAATTCTTTCTTACTTAGCCTTTTATTCTATTCAGAGCCTTCAATAGATTAGATCATGGCCACTCACCCTGGGGAGGGCAATCTGCTTTACTCAGTCTACCAATTCAAATATTACTGTCCTCCCAAAACACCTTCTCAGACACACCCAGACATAATGTTTAATCAAATATGTGGGCATCCTATGGCCCAGTCAAGCTGACACATGAAATTACCCATCACAGGCACTTACCTCAGTTTGTTCTAATATTGGTGACACTAACTTTGAGCCCTTGGTTTAAGTGGTCACAAGGTTCATCTACTGTAAAGTTATCTTTCTCTTTGTAATCAATAAGTAATTTGTCGGGAGATACTTTGAGGCTATGTAAATATCCTATTTCTTGTCACACTTTCAACTACTGGTTTTAGCATTCACTGATAATTTTTAACTCATGTCATTCTTTCTATATTTATTCATTGACATTCTACCCTAAGGGAGAGCTTTTCCTTCTCTCTTCTTCATTTCTTTCTTTATTTCAGTATAAACTCATAGATTCTTATTTTATTCAATGGATTATAATCTGTTACTGACATTATTTTAATGTTCATGTGGTCTGACATGGGTCCCAGTGGAAACCCATTCAATCTGGCTTCTGTGTCCTTTTGACATTCTTTGAGCACTTTCCTACTTTCTGTCTCAGCAAGATCCTCCAGCGTCATCTTATGCTTTCCCAAGGAGCTCTGAGTCCTTTTAGTTAAGAAGAATGGTATCTACAAGCTGTCATCTAGAAGTTATTGCTTCCCTAAGTGGACAGAGCTAGAAAACATGTGTGTGCATACGTGTCTTTCCTCTCTCTCTGACTTCTCTCTCTTTGCCGCCATATACCGTGAGTTTGTATTGATACTTCCAATTCCAATTCAACCCACATATTTTGTAACCTTCTTCTCCAACAGTGAAAAACATATCTCAGAGGTTGAGTTGGAATAGGCACTATTTAATTTTATTTTTCTGGAATAAAAGTTGTTATTTATATTTAGATTATGTGAAGTTACATAAAGAGAAAAATATTTTCTGTCAGGATATGTGGATATGGTCCATCTTTTAAAAATTAGGTGACATCTTGCTGTATTTTATCTAGAACCCCCATTCCATTTTTGAAAGTTGTCAGGGTCACAAAAAAAAAAAAAAAGAAGAAAAAGTGAAGCTAACTACATAAATAGGAAAAAGATGGTAATGATGGTAGGTGATTTAAGGTTTTCTACACCTCATAGCCTGAATTTTATCTATAACATACAAAATCATTTTCTGAGAGAGCAGAGGTGGGCTAAAGGGATTCATTCATTCATTCCTTAATTTTTTTTTATTCATCAAATATTTAATCATCTCTTACTAAGTGCCATCCCCTGTATTGCATGCTGACAATAAAACAATGAACAAGATTGATATGGTCTCTATTCCCCTGGCGACGGACAATGAACAAGTAAACAAAAAACTACTTGTGATAATTACTGCAAAGGAAACAAACATGTGGGATGATGGGGGATGGGAGGAATTGAGACAGGGAAAGAACTCATATTCCAGGCCAGAGTACACAGTGGTCAGAGAGATGGCATGAGATGAGCCAACATTTGGGTGTTAGAGTGGCTCAAGATTGAGGCTTTCTATTGAAAAGATTTAAGGCTAGGAATGTACAGTAAGATTTATATTTTAGGATCACACTTGCTACTGTATGGAGAATGGATTGAAAGGGGGTTGAAGGTGGTTTGAGCAAGGCATGGTAGCTCACGCCTGTAATCCCAGCACTTTGGGAGGTTGAGGTGGGAGGATTGCCTGAGGCCAGGAGTTTGAAACCAGCCTGGGCAACATAGAGAGCCTCCATCTCTAAAAAAAATAGAAAATTAGCCAGGCATGGTGACGTGTGCCTATAGTCCCAGCTACTTGGGAGGCTGAGGCAGGAGGATAGCTTGGGCCCAGGAGTTCAAGGTTAGAGTAAGCTGTGATGACACCACTGCACTCCACCCTGGGCAACGGAGCAAGACCCTGTCTCAAAAAAAAAAAAAAAAAAGATGTTTCATGTTTTTGCTAACACTGTTCACTGGAAAAACTCTTGATGTATAGGTGAAGAAATATATCCTATTACCGAATTGATCTCCATTTCTTTAACTATAAGGAAGAATGAGACATACTTTCGTGGAATTTATTTTGGTGTAACTAGTTGTATTCCTAGGGTTACTGTAACAAATTACCACAAACTGGGGAGCTTAAAACGAAAAGATACTTATTGGCTCAGAGTTCTAAAGGCTAAGAAGTCTAAATTTAAGGTGTCAGCAGAGCCTTGCTCCCCCTGAGACCTGCAGAAGGGAAATCCTTCCTTGCCTCTTCCAGCTGCTGGTGACGGTCACCAGTCCTTAGTGTTCCTTGGCTTGTAGCTGCATTCCTCCCATTTCCTCCTGTCATCATATAGTGTTCTCCCTGGCTGTCTTTACAGGGTATTTTCCTCTTTTTATTATGACACTAGCCATATTGGATGATTATATGGATATGATGGGTATCCATATAATAAAGGATAAGGATATAATATGGATATTATTATAATTTCATTTTGCTTACTTTTCTCTACGTTTTCTTCTTGTCTCTATTTTCAGCAGTGTGCATTCTCCTCTTTATGTCTTTTAATGTGATCTTCATTGCTGTGGGGTTTTTTTTCCCTTCCGTTTGTTTCTTGGGCTCTACCAGCCTATGTCTTTAAAAAAAATGATTTGAAACAGATTTTACTTTTTTTTTAAAGCTATTTTCTTTGACATCTTGTTTCAGAGGACCATATTTTCTTTACATTCTTTGCTTTCATACATAAATATTTTTTCATAATTTTTCTGCTTTATGACATACTTCTTTTCGGGGGGTATTCTTGATCTGCCTTTTGTCTGTCAGATTCTGTACTACTTTTTTCTTGTAACATCTTATCATGGGCCCCATTCTGGATCATTTCTCGTTACTGTCATCTTTGAATAGGTGTAGTTAACTGCCAGGGCAGTTAGCTACTGAACGAGCGTGCGCTGAGTGTGGGGGTCTGCTCGTCCTTCATTTTCTCCCCAGTGCACGATCCTGAACTGGCAGGAAGCTTGCCTGACTAGCAAGCAAGTCCCTGAGACACGTATGCCTAAGACTCCTGGGCCGTCTTTCAGCATTGCCTCTTTCATTGATCAAGATTATCTGCTGCAGAGCAGTTACACCTACTTTTTCTCTTTTACCTCACCACTCTGACAGCCTGCTTTTTGAAAAAATGTAATTTATACTCATTTCTGCATTTAAGCCCACCTTGCAGCAGCTAGCTGAAGTGTCAAACGGAACTAATTTTGTTCCGAAGCCACCTGCATACAGAGACCCTGCCAGTCTTAGCAAAAGATTTTTCGTTTGGCTACTGAGGAACTACGACCTACTTTTGGAGAACTCTACTTCAGTGCCAGAGGTTTGCAGAGGCACACACTCTTAGCCACCTTCAACTACGTCTAGTTTTCATAGCATTCCACAGTCTTTCTTCAGAGAGTGTGGTTCAGAGTTGTCACTAGTTTTTTGTTTCATAATAGGTGATGTCTTTTTTCCTGTTTTTGTTTTGTTGTTCTCCCTGTTGATTTTCAGGGGGTAGGATAGAACCAAGGCATCATTATTCTCCCTAAATGGGAGTCCCTTGGGTGATATTTGAAGTTGATACTGGACTCAACCCTAGAGAACTTGAAGATTTAGAGATCAGGAGAAAATGAGACTGAGAAGGGAAAATCAGAGAAGTAAGAGGAAAACCAGAGAATGTGGCCGTGCAGAAGCCAAGGAAAGAATGTGTCGAGGGAATGGGAGTCAGTGTCAGATGCTGCTGAGAAACTAGGTAAGACGAGGACAGAAAATCAACTGATGAATTTAGCAATTTCGTTGGGAACTTACTTTGGGAAGTTTGATCAAGATTTATGCAAGTGTAGAAGTGGAATCCAGACAGGAGTAGGTTGAGGAGATAATGAAAGGGAAAAAAATGGCATGTGTAGATGGATATTTCTCCTGAGAAGTATGAATATTCATAGCAAATTAAGATTTCATTTGCATTAAAAAGGAAAGGAAGACAGGCCAATCAGTGTGATTAAGCAAGACCTATTCAGAAAGTATATGTTCCTCATGAAATAAATGAGTAATACTTATATATGAATAAAGATTTTATTAAATACAATACCTATTAGACCATTCACAGGGAACTTCCTCTTGATGATAATTGATTCCATCTATTTCACAAAGCCAACCAAAGATAGCACTGAATTCTGTTAGTGGGTGAATCTAACTTAGGAGCATCAAGAGTACATTTGAAATACAGTCATCTGAAATAAATTCCTTTTTCTCTTCTGCCTAGCTCAAAGTTAAATATCTTTTTGTCCTTTCTGTTCAGTAAGTTTCAAATTGAAATAACTCGAGTCTCTCTTTCCTCATTTCTACTATCACTCCCTCATTGAGCACCTTATTGACCTCTTTATCTTGTTTCCAGACACATCAAATTTAAATTTCCTCAGCCTGGTTTTCAAAGCCCATCATATCATATGAAATCTGAGTCCATCGTACTTTCTCAACTGCTCTCCAACATCCCCTAACACGAGCTTTCCCCTCTGGCTGGGCCAACCACCTTGCAGTTCTGCACACCCCACCTGCTCCCCACAGGGTCTCATGCTTCTCTGGAGGGCTGTGCATGTAGTCTGCCCATGACTGATCTGAAGGAGCCTCTTACATCTTGACTTCCCATTGTAGATGGTCTTATATGTAAGTGACGTGCAAATTTACAAAACTACTTTTTTTTAACAAAGTAATGTTTCAGAATTCATGTACAATGAACTGTTGTTCTCCAAAGGCATTGCCTTTATTCTTCATTGCTACTCATTAATTCAAAACTTTTTAAAACCTATTTGTTTCATTTAGAAGCCAATGAAAATATGTGGCCCTTTCAATAAATATTTTTAAGCTTCTTAAGGAAATTAAGTTTTAAAAAATCAACTGCTATTAAGCTATTTTAACTACTTGGGAAATTCTAAAGGAGAAAAAAGTGAACAGCAAAGACTATAAAACTGGTGTTAGAGATACGATATCAAGAATGACTTCACAGAGGAACTGGTGCTTAGGCTTTTGGAGAATGGAAATCTGGTGAGCCCAAGGGGAAAGAATGGATGGGGAAAAGGTGTTCCAGGCAGAATGAATCTCATGGGCAAAACCATGAAGGCATGTAGCCCTTGGGAACTGTAAATAGCTTATTAAGGTAAGCGCAAGAGTCACAGAGACAGAGATAGGGGAAGGTTTTGGTGGGTAGAAGTGTTGTTGGCAGATAGGAGTCAAGTGAAGAGAAGCCTGGAGGCCAGACCCTTTGTGTCCCA
This sequence comes from Lemur catta, assembly GCF_020740605.2. Taxonomy (NCBI): domain Eukaryota; kingdom Metazoa; phylum Chordata; class Mammalia; order Primates; family Lemuridae; genus Lemur; species Lemur catta. The sequence continues at coordinate 21,662,699 of NC_059142.1, read as the reverse complement.
TTTATACGTTACTCTTAGGGTTCCTCATTCAAAAGGGTTTGTTGTGATAATCCTTACCACCATAGTACATACTTTTATTATCTTCACTATCATACTAAGTTGTTATTATTTATTTACAATAAATATTTTTATTTACAGTACTTCCCTGTTCTTTACTCCTTTTTAAAAAATGTCAGGGTTAGGCCCAGGGTCTGCACAAAATAGATACTGAATAAATATTTGAAAATGAATTATGAAATTTGTCATAAAAGGTTTGCACACAGAGGTCATAGAAACACCTTCCTTGGTCTGGTGTAAGAGATGGTATCACCCATTTGTCATCAAGGATAATCACTGCAGTTCCTTCTGGAGGCAAATGGCACAGGTGCCTACATTACCTTAGTGCTTACTTTCCAAAGCAAATGGAAATCTTGAGCTGACGTTAAAGTGTGTACTGGCACCATCTAGTGGTGATCTTAAGACCTAACCAAATTGAAAGTTTCATATTTGATAACCAAACTTAGAATTTCAGATAAGGTAAGCTTCTAATGTTTTGTAACTAGCTGAAGCATTGCATTGATTATCATATTTCATTGAACCTTTGCCACTACCTTCAAGTTAATAATTATGCATTCAGTTATTTTATACATACATGTATTTTAGTTGTATTTTACAAACATGGTGCCTAGAGGTTTTGATAAACAAAATATTTAATATTTTACTTGAAATAAAATGGAATTTTGGATAAAAATGATCTAGTAGTGGTTCTAAAAATTATCTATTGAGAAAGAAAGTACATTATTGGAGAAACCTGGAAACAGAACAACATTCTAATCTCATACATTATTTGCTGTGTCTCATAGTCACAGAGTTCCCAGCTCATGAAGTCATTTTTTCCTAATATCTTTCTGTGCCTTTTCTTATTTTTTCCTATTTGGACAGCATTTTTTAAAACTAAAGAATCTTATTCTTTTAAGTTTTTCCTTGGAGGTACCTGTTGAGCATGTACTGCAAATTTGCAGGTTAAGCCAAAAAGACTTGCGTGGTGAATCTTAGCTTTCTTTTATTTTTGTGGGTCTTTGAACATGTGTTATATAGACATTTTGCTTGTGACTTACAGTTGCCTGACAGCTGAGGCAGGGATCAAATTATGATCATTGAATTCATTCCTCACATGTAGGGGTTGTTGTGATCTCAGTAGCAATTATTAACAAAATAAAAACATTAAAAATCTCTTTCATGCGTAACATAATCAGAAGCATGAGATTAATTGCCTTTTTTTAAAAAAAAGTACTTACCCAATGCTAGAGGGATAAAGGCATATAATTATCACCATTTTACAGGTGAAGAAGCTGAAAGCTGTGGACAATAAGTAGCTTTTACAGGTCTCACTGCTATTAAGTTTGCAGTGTGAGCATTCAGATCCAGATGTGAAGGACTCCAAATCAGTGCTCTTAGCTACCATGTAAACTTTCTAACAATTGAGAGGATGCATAGAAAGCTACGATAGAAAAATACACAGAAAACCTTCAAGGGGTTAATAACTCTTATTTAAATACATACTAGCTACTTGATAAAAATCTTGGTTTTAATTTATTATTGACATTATCAGCTTCTGCTTGTTTCCATTCCTAATTATAGCTGACAGCCTTCATTCCAGCCTTAAATTCCCAGGAAGTTTAAAATTCTTGCCTGTTGGTCCCAAATGCTTAGTTCCTTCTCCTGCCCCACTGGCCATGCAGCAAGTGTGCTTGGAGATATGCTGTCTTTGGACCAGCATTTTGCCAGTCTGGGTACTTCTTCGTTCAGCTCTTGGAAATGAGATATACCTGTGCTTCTTGGCAGGTGCAACATGTTGGTGGCAACCGTTTGTTGTGTAGAAGCATCCAAGCTCTGGGACACATATGTTTATATGTATGGATTACTGTGTAAATAGTGGATATATGTGGGTTTTCTAAACTTTATATTTAATTTTTTCTTTGGAAACATAAGTACATAACTGTGCATCATTGCAGTCATATCATATATACTGGGGCTTTTTACTTTTTTTCTGTGTCCTGTGGCCTCCTCTCACCTGCCCACATAGCCTTCTTCCTCATTTCCCTCCATCCACATCACCCTACTATGTGTATAAAAACGTGTGCATACTTATGTATAAAATATGTCCATGTACTGATCTACATACAAATACATATATGGGGTAGATTTTTTAACCTTTGTTTTATGGAGGAAAGGTGGATTGTATTGCATATACTTAAAAAATGCACATACCTTTCAACCAGTTATCTCATTCCTAAGAATCTATCCCACAGAAATAAAAGCATCAATCTATAATATTATATATCAAGAGTATTTCTTGCAGTATCATGGAATCATTGAATAAATAATGATGTATCTACATGATGGGATTTTAGGCAGTCATTAAAAAAATAAATTTGATTTATACCAGAAGCGTCTCCTCTCCCATTCTCTCTGTTACGAGTTCAATTGTTTTTATTCATTTACTGACATTTTAGTGAGGTTTCAAGAGGAAGAAGAAATAAATGTATGTGGACAGTCCTCTTTGTAATTGAAAATCTAAGGAGATTTCAAGACCTGCGTTAACTTCTGTTTCTTTTCCTCCTTACAGCTCTGATGTTGTCTTCAACTGTTTTTAGTTTTTCCCTCTTCTTACCCTTCTGTATTTTGGAAACAGGAAACCCCCAGCCTCCAACAAGTTGAATTCTTCCTTCTTTTCCTGGCTTTTAACCCCTATTGATCTTTTCTACCATGTGCATCTGAAGGGACACAGCCATAGACATTGTCTCTAAAAGTGATTCAGAACCAGTGAAATGGCAGTTCAGATATTGTCCCTGGGATAGTTGGACTTGTTTGGAAATAAGAGATTCATAGGAAAGAAATAGCATTTCTCTATAACCACAGCTGCTTCTTTCTTTTCTTTTGCTTCTGTACAGATTTGAGAAGGGACGCATCTACACGTTCATTGGAGAAGTCGTCGTTTCTGTGAATCCTTACAAGTTGTTGAACATCTACGGAAGAGACACAATCGAGCAGTATAAAGGACGTGAGCTGTATGAGAGACCCCCTCATCTCTTTGCTATCGCTGATGCTGCTTACAAGGCTATGAAGAGGCGAGCAAAAGACACTTGTATTGTGATATCAGGTATTTGGAGGGGGTCCCCTGTATTTCCAAGGTCAGTGTGTTTAACTTATTTGGTACTCAAGGATCCAAACAATTGATTAATTCTTTTTTGAAGGTTGGAAACCTGAGCGGTTTTATAGGAGAGAAAAAAATAACGAACGTTAAATGCCAAATTATTTAAATAATTTCTGATCACCCTCTAGTCTTGGTTCATTTACAAATACATCTTACACTTGGATGACTCCTGGCCAGTTTGTAGACTAATCTAACATAGAAAATGCTTTCTCCCATCTCGAACACATAAAAGTACTAGATGAAACATAACAAAAATTATTTTAAAAAATAGCAGAATGAAAGCAAGAAAATTAAATACTGATGTGCCAAAAATGAAGGAAGAACACAAAGTCAGACTGGTGCATGGGAGCTAGTGTTGCAGGGCCTACAGACACGTGGGGGCCAGAGGTGGGCATTCAGAGCTGAGGGCCCAAGCTTTAAAGCTCAGAGGAGGATAATAGGCTACAGACCGGTGCACCTGAGAGGAGGGTAATAGGCTACAGACCCGCTGCACCTAAGAACTGGAGCTGAACTGTGTACGTAAAGTTGAGACCTTCAGGGAATCTCATGTAGTGAAATGGGACAAGAAGAATATCTGCCCACTGACCCAGGATGGCTGCTCCCAAACCGTGGGAATTTCCTTTGGTGCTGATGATACCTCACATTTGCATTAGTGGTTTTATGCTTTTAAAAAATGCTCTTATGATCATTATTCCATTTTGGTTATCAAAACAACTGAGTGGTATGTAGAACAGTTGTTTTTCTACTTTATAAGATAAGAATATTAAAGGTCAGAGGAATTAATTAACTTTACTTAGTGTTGGAGTTAGAGAAGTATATCCTAGGGCTACATTTTATTGACACAAATTAATTACAAGAACAATATTGCTGGGCTTTAAAAGGGGAGAAATAAAGCAATTATATGCGTGTGTGAAGTAAAAGCAAAAATCTCATCCCCTTGAATACCTCATTCCCCCCAAATTCCAGCAGTAACAGCTATTAACAGTTTAGTGTTTATCCTTTTATACATTTTCTCTGCAAGTGTAAATACATATAGTCACAAATGCATGTGTAATTATATTATAAATGTATAATTATATTATAGAATATATTATGCCTGCTATTATATAGCTTGTTTTTCCATTTAACAATATATAGTGGACACCTTTTCATTAGAATACCTAGAGGGCTAGTACATTCTCTTTAACAATTATGTATGTTCCATTAAGTAATGGAACCATGATTTATTTACACAATTCTCTACTGATGGGTATATTATTTCCAGATTTTAGCTATGACATACAGTGTAATCTATAGAAATATTTTTAAAACCTTTGAAGATTATTATTAGTATTAGTATTTTTTAGTATTTCCTTAGGAGCAATTTCTATGTGTGGAATTTTGGGGTCAGAAAGCATAAACACTTAAAAATTTTTATAGATACTTCTAAATTGCTCCCCTCCTCCCACCTATTACACCAATTGTCAGTCTTTTTCTATCATACCTTGTGGCTGGAGTTTGCTGTTTTTTTTCACTAGAGTTTCCCTAAAATTTTAAAAGAATTATTTTATCCCCTTTAAGATTAAAAGAAATTGTACTATAGAAAATAAGGTTATATGACCTTAGCTGTATCCACTTTTGAATCACTACCTTATTTCTTTTCTGCTAAAGAGTCATTGCCAAGTATTAAAACTTCAGCCTTAGTTTATCACATTTTATCTCCTGATATTTTTTCCTGAGTAAATCTTGATTTGTAGTCTACTCATTGTTTTACTTCTATAATAGTTTTATGTTTTTCAGTATATTCAGATCTGTTAGAACGAACACTATATCAAGGCAGGATGAAATAACTCAAAAAAGTAAAATATCTTAATGCAACATGAGGGATTTTAAATGAATAAGCAACATCAAAATTCTAAATTATTCTATCAAAAATTAGTTTAGTCTTGATTTAAATTATAACATTAATCCCTGCATAATTTTTCCCCCCAGGGGAAAGTGGAGCTGGTAAAACGGAAGCCAGTAAGTACATTATGCAGTATATTGCAGCCATCACCAACCCTGGTCAGAGAGCAGAGGTTGAAAGGTAAGGACAATCTAATAATGGGGAGAAATTCTGATTGGAGCTTCATTCTCTCTCTCTCTCTCTCTCTCTCTCTCTCTCTCTCTCTCTTTTTTTTTTTTTTTTTTAAGAGACAGGATCTCCACTCTGTCACCCAGCCTGGAGTGCAGTGGTATGATCACAGCTCACTGTAACCTCCAACTCCTGGGCTCAAGTGATCCTCTGACTTCAGCCTCCCAAGTAGCTGGGACTACAGGCACACGCCACCATGCCTGGCTAATATTTTTTTATTTTTTGTAGAGATGGGGTCTTGCTATGTTGCCCAGGCTAGTCTCAAACTCCTGGCCTCAAATGATACACCTACCTCAGCATCCCAAAATGCTGGGATTACAAGTGTGAACCGTCATCCTGGCCATCTTCTATATAGACATGGCTAGGCCTAAACTCTGAATGTGTCAAGCATTTTAATGATTAACTACTCTGATTATCTTATTGTATATTGTCTCTATACTTTTATTTATGTTACTATATCTATTTCTAGATTTGTTTTTAATGAAAAAATACTACTATGAGAATCTTTGCCTAATTATAAGACAAAAAAATTACTCTGAAACAGGTGAAAGTGTCCCCATTCTGGTTTATAACTGCTGCCTTAGATGTGGCCTGCAGAGCCTTTATAATTTACACTGGTGGGTTTTATTGTTCAAGCTCTCACATGTTCCTTGCCCTTTCTGCCACACTGAGTGAAGCGGGGCTCTGGAAGGCAGACCCATGCCTTCCCATCATCATTACAACCAGAACCTACTGATACTGGAAGTTCTAAAAAGATTCATTTTCTAAAAGGATTTCAGGCCATACCATGCTGCCGCTCACAAACGATGTGCAAGGAAACTGGTCTGTACTGTCCAGGCCCAGCATTTAGGACAGTGCTGGCACGTGGTATTTGCTTAATACATATGTAAGGAATGAATGGATGGGTTTAAAAAAAATGTGGCTATATAACAATAGGGCTTGACTTTCTTCCGCAGTTTGGCTTTTTTGAAGAGAAAAAAAGTATTTTCCTAATTGGCTACTTTGAAGCTTGGTTTGCTGAAGAGTCATACCTCATCTACACATGACAACCTTCCATTTTATAAATAGAAAGGATGCTGGGTTGATGTGAATGAAGAGAATTTAGACTCGACTACCCTACGTGGGCTTTCTAATTTTCATCATAATTGGGCTGGATTGTAAGGGCAAAAGAGGCATTTTTCTTGATTGTAACATAGCCCTGCTTCTGACTCTGACTTTGCCATCTAACTTGATAAGGACAAGGATATGAGTAAGTTTTCTTAATTTCCTTAGAAGCTCAGAAGAGTAGCCGAGAAGTAAATTAATTTTATTTCCAGTAGAGTAAGGTATATATAAATTTACTCATCTTTCTCAACCATATCTTACCATAAGCAGTTCTCTTCCCCACCCCATACACAATATTTTTTTTTTAAGAGACAGGGGTCTCACTCTGTCACCCAAGCTGGAGTGCAGTGGTGTGCACTGTAACCTCCAACTCCTGGGCTCAAGCAATCCTCCAGCTTCAGTGCCACCCCTCACCCTGCCACTCCTCAGTAGCTGGAATTACAGGCATGTGCCACCGAACGCACCCTACTTTCTCTCCAGATTTTTAAGCATTTATTAACACATGTATACTCACATGTACACACATGCACACACACACACACACACACACACAAACACACACAAGGATCCTGCAATGCTTTATTGTTTTGGAACTTGATTAACTTCATTAATATATTCTAGACATCTTTCCATGTCACTATATATTGATGTACCTCATTCTTTTTAGCACCTGTATAGTGTTTCATTATATTGGAAAACAAAAATTTATTTTTATCTATCCACATTGGTGGACATTTGTTTGTATTTTGCTGATATTGCAAACAATGCTACAGTCAGCATCTTTGTATAAATGTTTGCATGTGTTGTAGGAAACTCCAGTTTTTTAAAAGTCCTAGTCTCTAAAACTTTTATTAATGACTTTCATTTATCTGTGTTAAAAGAGTGAAGAATATGTTGCTTAAGTCCAACTGTGTTTTGGAAGCTTTTGGAAATGCCAAAACCAACCGTAATGACAACTCAAGCAGATTTGGAAAATACATGGATATCAACTTTGATTTCAAGGGGGACCCTATTGGTGGACACATCAATAACTACTTATTGGAGAAGGTAAAATGTGCTTAATTTCTGAGGATAATGTTTCTAAGTGCTGAATGTCTTAAAAAATTATATTTATAGAATTTTTTTATTGCTTCAAAATAGCTTTTAATCCTATTCTGCCTCCTTGATTTGCTTTCTATGATAAGATATTCTCCTTTTGTTTTCTTCTATTAGCACTTATAACATTAAGTTGGAAAAACCTGCAGATACAGATTTAAGTATATATGTGTACAGGGGGCACTGGTATGAGTGTGTGGCAACTTCTGGGTAAGGTTTAATCAAAAACTAATCTGGAACTAATCAGTTCCCATCTTTTTATACATTACCATCTTTAATGCATTTTAATTTTAATTAATTTGAAATCTCATTTTCCTCTAGTTTCTATTTGTTCACTGCTCTCTATTAACATATATGTATTTTATAATCTTCCATCCTAATTATAAAGCATACTGTGTTTGGTCAGTGAAAATTTAGAATGTATTTTTATGTGCCTATGTGACTGTTAAGCCCAACTGATAGAAGATTCCAATTGAAACTTTTCTCTTGGGCCTGCCAGAGAGGTTGTGTCCTAACTCATCTTGATTATCACGGGGCATGACTGCAAGAGAGCACATTAGAGTTCATCCACCTGATTGTTACAGTTAAGCTTGTGCTTTACAGAGTTAAATCTTCACCTTGAATTGTACTCACATCTAAGCTGAAATACATTCTCAGTTAAGGGTTTCCCACCCAATTATGCTATAGCATCCTTTATGGCAGTATAATGCAGCATAATCTTTATGTTTGTTTGTTATATTGAAGTGAGACTGTTAAGGAAATAAGTGTTTTATCAGAGTCAGTTGAAAAATGACAGGAAATGGCAGGTATTATTGGTCTTTTGTCCAAAATGTTTCATGGATTCACTTTTACGTACGTATTCCATCAAAAGGATCCTTTTGAATGAACACACATTTTGAGTCCTCTCCTCATAGCAGTCTTTTTGGAGCCATCTAAGGCCAAGGTCCGTATAGATAATCTTGCTCAACTGATTTTATTACAGGATGTGAGGCATTGCTCTTTGAAATGCCGGCAGTTGCTGGAGAAGGAAATGTTGAGAATAGTCTTCCCTAAGCATTCCTTTCTATTCTCCCCACTTCTAATCTTTACTCCCCACCAAATTCCATCTTTCAGCTCCAGGTTAAAAAAAAAATTGTTTCACTCTTTAGAAAGTTTAGGGATCTCTGTTTTAAGCAGTAAAAAGACTTACCAAAAAGTTGCACAAGAAACCCCATAGAGAAGACCTAGTCTTAGATGAGTACTATCCATGGAGTCTTTAGGATATTTAAGTGTGCTGTAGATACAGGATTCCCTGAGAAAGTGACTTCCATTTTACTTTAGGGGCATGTTTTCAGATTAACCAATTTAATGTGTTTTTTTCCTAGTCTCGAGTGATTGTGCAACAGCCAGGGGAAAGAAGCTTTCATTCTTTCTATCAGGTTAGTAACCTCCTGTTATGCAGTCAATTGATCATTTGCTTCAGTTGTACAAGAAATGAATATTTTTATCTTGGGCTCTCCCCTGTTCTATGCCTCCCTTGTCTCCATTGGCACCACAACACACCACACATGCATGCACACACCACACATGCTTCTTAAGAGACTGGACAAGCATGACTGTTGTAAAGAGCTGGCAGGTAGTTAGCCAAGCAGGTGACTGCCTTGGTTGAGCATCACCCTTGTTTCTCTACAACGTGGGCAACAGTTTAATGACTGTGAAAGCTTTTGAAATGCTACAATCTATAAATATGTTAAATTAATTTTGTTTTATTTTTAATTGAAGCTGTTGTGTCCCTATTTGGGAGTTCCAGAGATGGGAATACAAATTCAGTTTATTTTGCTCATAGAGATTATAAAGCAATATGATTACTTCTTAAAACTAACCAGGATTTATAAATTCAAGGGAGAATTGTCTTCACAATTACAAAGATGTGGAAACAACCCAAGTCCCCATCAATACATGAGTGGATTAATAAAATGTGGTATATGTATACCACGGAGTACTACTCAGCTATAAGAAACAATGGTGATATAGCACCTCTTGTATTTTCTTGGATAGAGCTGAACCCATTCTACTAAGTGAAGTATCCCAAGAATGGAAAAATAAGCACCACATATACTCACCATCAAATTGGTTTCACTGATCATCACCTAAGAGCACATTCAGGAATAACATTAATCAGGTGTCAGGCAGATGTGGGGGTGGGGAGGGGATGGGTGTATACGTACATAATGAGTGCGATGCGCACTGTCTTAGGGGATGGACATGCTTGAAGCTCTGACTGGGGCGGGGGCAGGGCAATATACGTAACCTAAACTTTTGTACCCCCACAATATGCTGAAATAAAATAAATAAATAAATAAATAAAAAGGGAGAATTGTCTTCTTTATCCCATCAAAGTTTAGAGAACAATTTGAATACCTCTTTTGGGAGTGCTTTTTTAAGGTAGAATCTTTTAAATAGCCCTCCTGTTACCAAGTCTTTACACTCAAAGAACAAGTTTGATACATTATTGTAATTTTTTAAAGCCCGAAGTAATATGAACAAAAGCAAACAAGTGAGGTAGGTGATCAAGTTAAGCAATATTGTTTTGGATTTTTAAGAAGTAAAACTATAAATTAGTGAAATTGATTTCCTTGTGTAAACTGTGAAGGTGATTGAACAGTGACAGTACAATTGAATACTAATCAGTCGAGTCTGGTTTCTTCTAGGTAACTGCTTTAATAGATAGTACTCATTTGTATATATAAGTTCTGGTATATTTAGTTTAAAAATCAATTTTAAAAATCTGGTAATTATACCTCTTAACTAAATAGAAACATACAGTTTAATATAGGAAATTTAAACAAAATGCTTTCCAAAGATATGCCCTATCTATCAATATTGTATTTGCGTTTTGTTAACGATTTGCCATGTTTTAAATAAACTGTTTTTCTGCCAAATATAAAAGAGTTCTGTTTGTTCCAAGAACCCCTAACTTTTTCTCAGTGCTTTTCTCACTTGGATGAAAGTATTAAAATTTGTCGTGATTCAGCATTACCGTCATAGTTATCCAATTGTCCTTGTTTCCTGAGGTGTGCAGACTGTTGAGGAAAACCTGTTTGTATCCAGCGTGAGTCAGCGTATGAATGTCTGCTGATGCCTCTTACTTCCGTGGCAATACTGACTTTTTCTAAATTCTGAAACACAACTGTATCCTGCCTATAATGAGGCTGCTAAGCAAGCGACCAACACAGAATAGAGAATCCTGTTTTACAAATGACCGTATTCAAAACTGGAGCTTTTTATACCAGTTATCTTGTGAATGAGATGAAACTTTTTAAGTAATTTTCTTCATGACTACATAGCATTCTCCATAACTGATGAAAGTGAGCCATTTACCTTCAAGGTTAAAAAAAAAAACTTCTTCAAAGCTAGAAACAGGAAGACCTAAATGAATTAAGCCCAGAAAATGAATAAAAACTAGATTACCACTAAGTTAGAATATTTGGTTCCACATATATTTTGCCAATTTATTTCCAATTAATTATTTTTCAGCTACTCCAAGGAGGTTCAGAGCAGATACTACGTTCTCTACATCTCCAGAAATCCCTTTCATCCTACAACTATATCCATGTGGGAGCTCAATTAAAGGTGAGAATTCCTCTTTGAGATATAGAGTCAGACAATCAGAGAATCAGAAGGGACATTAAATAATTATCTGGTCAAGCCTGATGCCTTCAAGCAAATAAATGTTTCTTCTATTCTATTTTTAAAATTCTCAGGGACAGAGATTCAATACATTATTGAGTCAACAACCTTGCTTAATAACCCGTCACTATATTTTATCACCTTCTGACAGAAAAGAAGCGGTTTTTTTCCACATTCAAGATTTGCTTTTAATTTTTAATCCTGTTCCTATTCCTTTTGACACTATAAAAATATCGACAGGACTAGGATGTCTACCTCCTAAGAAGATGTCTTATGATTTGGCCAAAGGCAAGTTAGTAAGACAAAAGAAAATTAAAAAGTGCTTTGATTCTCCATTCCCTGTTTTTTTTTTTTTCAAATATTCATTTTGATGTATCCTAGAAATAGTTCTGTGACCCTTGAGGCATTTCTATTCAGCTTTCAAGATTTTCCATTTTTTCCCTTTGCCTTGCAAGCGCTTGTGCACACATATGCAGGCACATCTTTGCTCTTTTATTTCTAGTTTTCTGCCAGTCATTTTACAGCTAAGCCTAATGATATACTGTGTTGACAGTAGGTTATGAAACAAGGAGGAAAGGCATATACACACATAGAACACAGTATGGAGGGATACAGATCACAATATTAGTTATTTATTCTGGACAGTAAGATTATGGATATTTGTGTTCTGCTTTTCCATATTTAAAAATGTTTCTGTAATAAAAAATGCATTGCTTTTGTAGTTGGGAGAGAAATAAAAGAAAATAGAAAAGAATAGGAATAGGATAAAAAAATTAAAAGAAAACATTGAACATGGGGAAAAAAACTTCTTTCTTGTCAGACAGTGATAAAATATAGTAATGGGTTATAAAGCAAGGTTGTTAATTCAATAATGATCACAGTGAAAGCCCAAAATAAAGATGAACCAAAAGGAAACAAAAATACACTAAATCTTACCATCCAGAGATAATTGCTGATAATGATTTTTGTCTATATTTATAAATGGAATCATACAGTAAATCCTGATTAAATAAACCTGCTTTTATTATATTATAATCTAATCACTAATATCTTCCCAAGAAAACAAATATAAATTAATATTGTAATTTTAATAACTATAAAATATTGCACTGTATAAATCTTAACCAGTCCTAAAATGTAGGAATCATGTACAATTAAGATATTTTGGGTTGCAAGTAAGAGAAGACTGGATTAAAAGTCTCCAAAAACAATAAGAAATTTAATTATCTCACCTAACAAGAAACCCTGAGAAACCCCAGTTCCAGAATTGGTTAATTCTCTGCATTAACAATGTTGTTAGGGACCCCTGTGTTTTTTGTTCATCCACATTGAGTGGACTGGCTTGTCCTCTTAGGCTGGTTTCCTTCATGGTCCCAAAATGGCCTCAGCAGTCCAGGAGTCACAAGTAGAGGAAATAAATGTTCATGGCTTATGTCCCTTTATATGCTAGAGAAACCCCCAGAACCCACCCTTCACGCATCCCCCACAAACCCTTTCCCTCATGTGTTACCGATCAGAGTGGTATCATGTGCCCATGGTTAACCACTCACTTGGTAAGGGTAATAAGACCACCATGATTAATGGAGATTTACCTCTTGGGGCTAGGTGGAGGCCAGTCATGAAGGATGTGCACACTTAGGAGTAAACAAGTCAGGGTTCTATCAGCAAGGAAGAAATGGGGTGGAGAATGGGAATGACTGTTAGGTAAACAGTCAACAATTTCCCACAGCAGGACATTTAGATTTTTTTGTCCAGTTACTTTGCAATTTCAACACGGTTGCAGGGGTTTGGGGGATTTTTGTTTTTTGGTTTTCATTTTGAGACAGAGTCTTGCTCTGTCGCCCTGGGTAGAGTACAGTGGTGTCATTATAGCTCACTGCAACCTCAAACTCCTGGGCTCAAGCGATCCTCCTGCCTCAGCCTCCTGAGTAGCTGAAACTAAAGGCTTGTACCAACACACCTGGCTACCTTTTTCTATTTTTAGTAGAGACAGGATCTTGCTCTTGCTCAGGTTTGTCTTAAACTCCTGACCTCAAGCGATCCTCCCTCCTCGTCCTCCCAGAGTGTTAGGATTACAGGCATGAGCCACCACACCTGGCCATGGTTGCAGTTTATAACAATAATATCTGATATTTATTGAGTGGTTTTTTTTATGTGCTAAGAATTAGTGAGATGCTTTATATAAATTCTCATTCAATTCTCATAAATACCCCATAAGAAATATATTATTATGCCCACTTTATCCATGAGGAAATTGAGGCTCAACAAGGTTAAGTATCTTGCCCAAGGTAAAAACAAAACAAAACAAATCTGGTAGGTGGAAGAGCTTGCCTGGTTATCTCCTGGACCCTAGGGGAACATGTTATCGCCAGGCAGAGAAGTCCCCTCCTGGGCTCTTCCTCAGCAGGCGAGCATCAGGCCAGGTCTCTGTGTCCAGACAAGAGGAGGAGCTCATCAGGAAAGGAGTAGTCAGGCCCTCTGTGGCTGCCACTTTGGGAAAACTAATATAAGCAGTTACTATTGCTTTATTGTGAATTTCCGTTTACACACTTGTATTTCCAATGTGATGACCTCCGCTCATTAAGGCAAGTGATTCATCTTTGAATTCCCTGTACCAGTTAGAAAATCCGACTTACCAAATGTTTATCGAATGAGTGAAAAAGTGAAGGTCTAGTCCCAGACTATTTAATAGCTTGCTGAAACACGAAGGCTGGCTGCTTTGTTTTTGGGGACCTGCTTTTCCTCACCTGGGAAATAAAACATCTGGTTATACAAGAGTGGGAGTGTTGTTGCCAGCCTGTACAAGACAGATCGTAGAGCAAAGAGCCACAGATGGCAGTGGCTCCCATGTTCAGCGTTTCCATTTGTGATCTCACATCCCATGCTGTTGCCTCCGCTGATCATGGAGTGGCAACCGGCTTCTCAGAGCCCACTCAGGACTTGCTCCCTCACTGAAAATTCCAGAAAAGGGCACAGTGCTCCTTTTGGGTGATGGCTTTCACACAATGTGGGCTTTGTATTATATGCTGGATAGTGTTTCCACTCCTGAAATCATTTTTATCTGGATACTCATCATCCCCTCAAGTGAATCACTACGAAGGCATCATGACCTTGGCTAAACTTGAATTTAGTTTCATAATTGTTGGATTTTGATGCTTGTGTGAAATGTCTGTGACTTGAGTTTTCCATTTTCATCCCTAGTCTTCGATCAATGATGCTGCAGAATTCAAAGTAGTAGCTGATGCCATGAAAGTCATTGGCTTCACACCTGAGGAGATTCAAACAGTGTATAAAATTTTGGCGACTATTCTTCACTTGGTGAGTAGGAACAGCTCCCAGAACATCTCATCTTCCTATGGAGACAGGGAGGTAGTGAACATGTAACCTTACAATACACAAGCGACAACATTTATTCAGATCTGGAATAAAGATTACCTTTCACTTTAATGTAGCAAGATTGACTTCTAAATGAATTGGAAATGTGCAGGATTATATGGAAAAATACTGCATAGCAATATGAATGATAAATAAATGTTCCTGACTAGGAAGATTTTATTATAATTTGTCTCATCTCTTTGAAATGGTTTATAAATACAGTACAACAATCTCTCTCAGAATCCAAACAGGAATTTTATTTTGTTTCTAACTTGACCTAATGATTCTAGAATTTACCTGGAACAATAAACCTATAAGAAGATCAAATAAAATGTATTAAAGAAGAGCAGTAGGGTAGGGTGAAGGGAGGAGAAGGGGGCATGACTAATGCTACCAAATTTAAAATGATATAAAAGCTACAGTACTGTAAACTTTGCTATACAAATACAGCACCAGATCAACAGATTAATCAACAGATTAGTTGATGTGCTAGATACTGGATAGATGATTAATAAGTATTTATTGCTCTTCAATGAGTAGAATATAAATAGACTCAGACACTTAAGGAAATTTAATATATTAATACAAAAAAGGTGACATTTCAAATCAGGAGTAAAAGCTAGACTATTCAATAAATGGTACTGGAGCAACTAAGCATCTGAGAAAATAAAGTTAGATTCTTAGTTTATGTCACAACCAAATAAATTCTAGATGGATGAATTAAAAGTTTAAATGTTAGGGAAAAAACTATGAAAGTATTAGAATACATCAAATACTCATAAAACCTTCAGAGTAGGAATGGTCTAAGTATGGCACCAAAGAAGGAGAAACCCTAAGGCAAAAGATTCATTGATTTGACTACAAAAAGTGTAAAACTTCTATCCATCAAAAACTTATGCTGAAAATGAAAAAATAGGTGAGTGTCTGGAGAAAAGGAAAAAACAGATGAAGCTCGACGTGTTTATATGTTTTTATATGTAACATATTTAAGAAAATAGATACAAGGTCACTTGAATTATATTTTAAATTGACACATATGTCCCTGACACAATATTTCAGAATCTCTATCTTATTCTTTCACTTTTGATATAGGGAAATTTAAAATTTGTAGTAGACGGTGACACGCCTCTTATTGAGAACGACAAGGTTGTATCTATCATAGCAGAATTGCTGTCTACTAAGACAGACATGGTTGAGAAAGCCCTTCTTTACCGGACTGTGGCTACAGGCCGTGACATCATTGACAAGCAACACACCGAGCAAGAAGCCAGCTACGGCAGAGATGCCTTTGCCAAGGTCAGATTTTAACCCACCTTCTGTCAGCCTGTCTGGTCCACCTTCTATTGATCCCAGTTGTGACTGCAGTGAAGTCCTGTGAGGGTGTGTTCAGACATTCCTTGAAAGTAGATTAAGGCTTTTAGAAACCATGGTGATGCATTTTGGCCATCACAGTCTCAGTGAAACCTCCTGATGTAATAAGCATCACTGCCAGGAAAGGTTCTGAGGAACGCAGACGCCGGCTGGCTGTGGAGCGGGTGAGGCTTCCTCTCCAGGGCCCCCAGCGTGCCCCAGCCTTGTTAGGACTTCTGTGTGGCACTCAGTACTGCTTCACAGGAGTGCCCCTTGGGCCGACTGACTGAGCTCTGATCCATTCTTTTTTTTTTTAACTTGACAAATAATAATTGTGTATATTTATGGGGTATAATGTGATGTGTTGATCCATGTATACATTGTGGAATAATCAAATCAGGCTAATTCACATATTCACCTCACATACTTACCATTTCTTTATGAGAACGTTTAAAATCCACTCCTTTAGCAGTTTTGAAACATACATTATTATTAATGATAGTCACCACACTGTGTGATGCTCATCAGAACTTACTCCTCCTGTCTGCATCCTCTTACCACGTCTGCCCTTTCCCCGTCCACCTCCCCTGCCCTCCAGCCTCTGGTGACCACTGTTCTACTCGCTGCTTCTATGAGTTTGGCTTTTTTAGATTCCACATATCAGTGAGATCATGTGGTATTTGTCTTTCTGTGTCTGGCTTGTTTCACTCAGCATGATGTCTGTGTCCCAAGTCTGTAGTGATGTGTCTCAGTTTATGGGACCATCTTCCTCTTGAGTCATTTGCTTTGTTTCTCTTTTTTGCCTCTATAAACAACGCACAAATCTTTGTATATCTATCCTTACGCACCAGTATTCTTTTTCCCAGAAGTGAGACTGCCCGGCCAAAGGCTATACTGATTTTAAACTTTAAATTTACCGATTTCATGGCTGTACAGTTATATCTCCATGTTACTTTAATTTTCATTACTGCTATTTTTGAGCATCTTTTCGTAGTTTTGTAAAGTTTTAAAATATGTTCTAAGAATTGCCTGGGTATATCTTTTGTAGATTTTTCTTTGGAGCTGTTAACTTTTTGTTGTCAGTTTCTATGAGTTTTTTGTATATCATAAACTTTAACCCTTTTTGTGTTATCTGTGTGGCAAGTGTTGTATTTTCTTAAGTCTAACTGTTTGTTGTTGTTTTGCTGACTGATTAGACTACACTCTGTTCCATTTTTGGCTCTTGTGAGTCTCAGGCTTGGTTTTTAGTCTGGGGAGGAATTTGAATTCAACCTAAATGCAATGGAGAGCTACTGAAGGATTTTAAGAAGGGGAAGTTATTTCATGTTTGAATTTTTAAATGATCACTCTGGCCTCAGTATGGAGAATCTTATGGGGAGTAGAACAAGAGTAAAAGCAAAGAGACCAATTAAGGGGATATTTTATTAATCCAGGAAAGATGATGGCAGCTTGGACCAGGAGGGTAGCAGTGGAAATGGAGAGAGGAGAGTGGTTTGAGATGGGTTGTGTTGAGAAAACAAAGTCCGTGGGACCTGTTGTGTGGGGAGTGAGGGAATGGTGGATAATACTTTGACATGGTCGGGCTCCAGCCTGCCTCTCCTGCCTCGTTTCATACCACATTCTTCATCCCAGGACACTAGTTTTCTCAGGCCTCACAAGTTATCTTTATCCCATTCTCCTTCTAGCTACAGGGCCTCTGCATATGCTCTTTCCTCTGCTTGGATTGCTTTTCTTTCCCCTCTTGCGGGTTACCTCTTCCTTATCCTTCTGATCTCAGCCCAAGCATCAGTTTCTCAGAGAAGCCTTCCTTGGCCTCCCTGAACACTGACTAGATTAAATTCTCCTGAGAGCCCATACATCTCTCCTTTCATGTTTGTGTGTGTGTGTGTGTGCGTGTAGTAATTTTTCTTTCACTCTACTCTCTAAAGCTCCTTGGAGACATGTTTCCTTACTCCTGTATCTCCAACAAACTGTACATAGTAAGCACTCAGCAAATATTTGTTGAATGAATGAATTAATTCCTAAGTGTCTGGTGCCACTTATTTATGGCTAAAAGTAGGGTAGGAACAGTTTTCAGGCAGGGGAAGATGAGGAGTCCCAACAGGAAGTAAGTCTGAAGTGCTGTGAGACATGTAGGAGTCGTTGTGAGGCAGATACTCTAGCATGTGAGTCAGGAGCTCTGGGTCCCGGGTCTGGGTTGAGAGAGTACATCTGGGAGTCATATTAATATTGTTTAATCCTGGGTGAGATGACTTAGAGGGTGTTAGAGGGTGGCGAGAAGAGGATCTGGAAGAACTCCAATTTTTGGAGGTCATGTAGAGGAGGAGACCCTACCACCAAAAAGGAGCAGCCAGTGAAACAAGAGGAAAATTAAGAAAGGATATAATCGCAACTCCCAGAGTGGAGAACATTCCAGAACAGAGTGGGAAGCCAGGTTGAGTGATGCTGAGAAGTGGAGTAAGGTTCACACAGAGGTGCAAGGAAGCATGTGTCGAGGTACTGGGGGTTTTGATGATCAATTTCAATGGAGTAATAGAATGTAAGCAAAGACTGGATTCAGAGTAAAGGGGAAGTGAAGACTGGAGGCAGTGGGGATGGGGAAGAGAGTGGGCTGCTGGTGGGAGACGTTAAGGGAGGATTTTCTAAAGGTGTGACATTGCAGAGCACGTGTGTGAATGTGCATTAGCATGGGACACATTTTGTCCATGTGTGACTTGGCACATACATCCTTGTGCATTGAATGCATGTTTAATTCTCAAGGAATTTCAAACTTGGCCTTTTGTCCCACATCTTTATTTTGCATTAAAAATCAATATTTATATTTTTAGAGTTCATAGAGCTTTTTGAGTGGATCATAGATATTAACTCATTAGTTCCCAACTTTTTATAGTTGATGAATTAACAGTAAAGCAATGAAGTGATGTATACAAGGGAGTATGCAAATTACTGATATAGCTGGGCATGGAAACATACTTGGGGAATGTTGTTGGAATAAATGTAGTGACCAAAATAATCTTTTAAAAGTCCAAACCATTTACTTTAGTTTTTCATTATATCACGTAGTTTGTTTAACAGATGATCTACATTTCCATTAATAATTGTTCTGCTTAGGCTAATAACTGTTAGGCTAAATATTAAGGAAAAGGTGGATAGGAATTTAAAACTTAATTATAAACCCAAACAGAATATTCCCAAATGGGCGAGAATTTAAGATGTTATTTTTTTCGCAGGCAATATATGAGCGCCTTTTTTGTTGGATCGTTACTCGCATCAATGATATTATTGAGGTCAAGAACTATGACACGACAATCCATGGGAAAAACACTGTCATTGGTGTCTTGGATATCTATGGCTTTGAAATCTTTGACAACAACAGGTAAATTAGATAAGATGCTTAAAACAGCTATTACTTAATTTTTTATTTGTTTAAACATAATTTATTCCTTTTCTTACAGCTTTGAACAATTCTGTATCAATTACTGCAATGAGAAACTGCAGCAGCTATTTATCCAGCTGGTTCTGAAACAAGAGCAAGAGGAATACCAGCGGGAAGGGATCCCTTGGAAGCACGTGAGTGAACTCTTGTGGAAAACGTCTTCATGTATTGCACATGTCATGGATAATGTCAAATCTTATCATTTTAGGTATTTCTTGATCTTCTTGGATACTTGAAACATCTGAACCTTAGCTTTCATTTTTGGGATATGTAAATAAAATTAATTTGGGGGTTGTTCGGTGGGATTTCTCTAATTTGATAGACTCTCATGTCAGTGCCCAGAAAATCCTGAGTTGCAGCAAGTCAACCTAACATTTTCACTTTGCGGCTGATACCACATGGGCTTTCTGGTTCATATCTGTCTATTAGAGTTTCATGTCACTTATAAGTTATTAAGTTTTGCCATAAATTGGGTGACCTTTGGGTTTGAATCTAGTTTCTTCTCCTTCCCTCTTTCCTTCTTTTCCTCTTTTCCTTCCTCCTCTACTTTGTAAATTAAATGGCATTTTATTGTCTTCAGTTAATGTTGTTAATATTCTCTGAAACCTGGGCATTAAAACACCTGTCTTACCTTTCATCTCCATTTACTTTCCTTTGTGTCACTTTAATCATTATCTTTCTTCTCATGGCTCTGTGGACTTGGATACTTGTCAGAGGCAAACTAGTCTGGTAAGATACAGCCAGAAAGTATGATTGGTCCAGGCTACAAACCACAGATCTCTGTTTTACAAAAAGCACAGATCACAGCTAAAAGGCGTAACTTGCCTACGATTGGACCTCCTGCTTATAATAAGAATGAGACCTAGTAATTTTTCTTTTAAGTTCATATTTTTAAACAATTTTGAGAATAGACTTGAAAAATGCAAAAACTCTTTAGTTTCCGTAAGTTTCTGAGTTTATAAACTGTGTTTATTCTCTTGCCAGATAATAAAAATAGTCAATATTTGTTTTTTGGTATCCAATGATAGCAGTAAAAAAGTTATTTGAAATGGTATATTTAAATGACTTGTATTCCTTCCTACCTTCCTATTTTCTATCTTTCATTCAGAAAAAAATAGACAATGATATATAATAGCTTTCCTGTTTTAAATTGCCTTCCATCATATGTTAAATATTAGAATACCATTAAGAATTTAGTTCAAGTATATTAGCATGAATTTTACCTATTTACAAATAAACCAAAGAGTTACTTTATAATAGAATTATCTACAGTTGAATTTAAATAGTGAACTGTCACAGCACAATTAAAATGTAATTCACTTCAGTTAAGTTTATATGATGCTTTCTAAGAATGAATCCGTATATAATGTACAGTATAAATGAAGCTTAGATTTTTCACAGCAAATTTAATCATAAAATTTATTATTCAGATATGATTATTATTCAGATATGATTCCAAGGTACTAGGCCAAAATATCCTTTACCAATCAGAGTATCGAATTTCACAGGCAATTGAAAAGTAACAATTGCAGTAGCATATTCCAAACATCTGAAAAAGAGTCAGTCTAAAAAATGGAAAAAATTTTAGCTAAATAAACCAAGAAATATACATCCTAGAGGGAACAGAAGGCTAATCCCAAGGTAACAGTTACTGACTACCTGCCGATTCCCCCCAAATTAGAATCTCTATTCTGGGTATTTCCTCTAAAAATCCCAGACTTCTTTCTAAACAATGATTTTAAAAAAAAAAAAATTATTATGGAAAAATTTAAACATATATAAGAAGAGAAATCATAGTCTAATAACCTCCGTGTGCCTGTCGCCCAGCTTTCCTGTGTCATCTGTACCCAACTTCCCTACTCCCAGATTATTTTGAAGCGAATCTCAGACATCACATTATTTCATCTGTAAATATTTCCACGTATTTCTCTAAAAGATGAAGACTTTTACAAAAACCATAACCACAATACCATTATCACACCTAAAAAATTAACAAAAATTCCTTAATATCATCAAATATCCAGACAATATTTACTTTTCATATTTTCTCAACTGTCTTGTAGTTGTTGTTGTTTTATAGTTTGTTTGAATTTGTATCCCAATAAGATTCTTACATTATGATTGGTTGTTAGGTCTTTCAGATATCTATAGATTTTCTCCTCTGTCTCCTTTTTTCCTCTCTCTTTGTTGTCTTTTGTTGAAAAAAATGAATCTTCCACAAACTGCTTTGAAAGTATAATTTTAAAGGACAAAGAAAATAAAAATTAAAAAAAGAAAAAAAGGAATGAGTCATTTGTTCTCTGGAGTTTCCCACAGCCGAGATTTTGCTAATTGCATTCCTGACGTGTCATTTAATATGTTTCTCATTCCTGGTGTGTCCTGTATACTGGTTGTTAGATCTAGAGTCATGACTGGATTCAGAATCAGTTTTTTCCACAGTCCCGCTTCACACACTGTGTGTACACTTGTATCAAGAGGTTCATAATAGCTGGTTATCTCTCTGATTCATTCACTTCTAAAAACATTTGATGCTGTACAAATCACTTTAACTGTTGAGAACTTGACACTCAAGCACAGAGCTGTTGTATTTGGAGTGGGAATGAGAGGTCAGAGCCACATGTCCCTAAGCCACCTTATTACGTCTCTCCTGGCTTTCTGTATACCTTAAGAAACCTCCTGGGTAGCCAGGTGTGCTGGTGCACACCTGTACTTCTAGCTACTCATGAGGCTGAGCTGGGAGGATTGCTGAGGCTAGGAGTTTGAGGTTACAGTGAGCTATGATTGCACCACTGTAGTCTAGCGTGGGCAACAGAGTGAGACCCTGTCTCTAAAAAAAAAAAAAAAAAAAAGAGGGGGAGAGAGAGAGAGAAAGAGAGAAAGAAAGAGGAAAGAGAGAAAGGAAAGAAGGAAAGGAAAGAAGAAGAGAGGAAAGGAGAGGGGGAGAGGGTTTGTTGGTACTTCATGGAAGCTTGGTCTTGTGGTTAAGGGCAAACAGATTGGTATGAAGGAGTAGGGTCAGGTATGGATATGGAGACTGGATTAAAACAAGCACTAGTAATGGGAGAAGCATTGTCTACCTTAGGATTTCTGCCTTGGGCTGTACTCATCTCAAGCAAAGTGTTCCATGATATAAAGTTAACAAAGACATTTAAAAATAAACCTCTGTTAGATGTATGCTTGTTTTAGTGTAAGACCTCACTAATGTTATTCACATATTTGACATCAAGGTAGCTTTACCTAAACCCCTGATACAAATGCAGACATCAGTGTTTTACCTGTCCTGGTCACTGTTCTCTTTGGAATTGCTTCCTCACTGGTGTCCCACAGATTGACTACTTCAACAATCAGATCATTGTGGACCTTGTGGAGCAGCAGCACAAAGGGATCATTGCAATCCTAGATGACGCTTGCATGAATGTTGGCAAAGTCACCGATGAAATGTTCCTTGAAGCGCTTAACAGTAAATTGGGCAAACATGGTCATTTTTCCAGCCGAAAGGTAATGCATCTAGCAACACCTTCCTCTCCTTTTGATGTGTGAGATTTTCCTCATTGTGGGACAGATTTAAATGACTTTATATGTTGGGTTAAAAGAATATCCACTTAAATAACAAAGAAGTTCCATAAACATCTATTGAATGATTTATTGCTGTGGATAAATTCTGCCTCTCTGGTTTTTAGTATGAGATTGATAAAATCATGTCATCCAGGAGAGGGAGCTCCAGACTATCCAATTCGCTAGAAATAGGAAAAATGAACATGATTCTTTAGAAAGCATGATGTCATTTATAACCAATAGGTGCAGAGTCCTTGTTCATGTGCTAGAATTTTACTCCTGCATCTGATAATTCTGGCATGGAAAATAGCTTTTGTCCTTGACTTTTTACTGTAATCCTCAGTTACAAAATGTGTGTGCTCTACCGTAGTTCTTTAGACTATGTGACTTTCTAAAAAACAGAGACATCTTAGTTGTAATTCTAGTTATTACAGGGAAACTCATTCATTAAATAAGTAGACATCCTTTTAACTCCCCATTTTTCTCAATCTAGAAATGTCATAAACAGATCACATTTCTGTAATAATTGGTGGCAATTGTGGTTATCAGACCTTTGTGGCATGCCTTGCATATAGTATGTTTCCCATTAGTATCTGTTCAAGGAATCTGTGTTAAAAGAGGGGCACATCATTAGCACCCCTGAGACTTCCCTACAAATACAGTCCTGTCTAGAAACTAGAAGCTAAAGGGAAATAGACCCCCGCTCTTTCACATCCATAAAGAAAGGGATGAACATTTCTGTTCCTCTATAATTCCATAAAAATCTATGACACACTGCCATTTTGGGGGGCACAAATCTATTTTCTAACTTTGTCTCTTTGAAATTATGTAATCATAACAGGGAAATTCTACAATTCATTAGATAAAGCCCAAATTGTCAAGAAATAGATTACTGGCTGATGTTTATTTCAGGCCAGTTATTTCTAAAGTATTCTTCTTGATCTGTTACTGAGGATTGAGTTGTAACCCTGCTCTAAGTTGGCTTTCAGATACTACAGTCTCATCTTTCATATTAGGGTTCTGGGTTAGAGGGATTCCTTCAGTCACTCCCCATTTATACCACAAATACCTAATAAACACCTCTCATTTTCCAGGTACAATCCTAGGTGCTGGTGACAGAGCAGTGAGCAAAGTTAGAAGTAACCTAAATGATTTAGAATGATGCTTTTAAATATGGCATGATTACACAAGCAAATGTCCTGCCACTGAAGGATAGTTTATAAGTGCCCTTTGTAATCACATTTCAAGTTTTGGAGACTCGCCTAGCATTGTGCCTACCAGATGGTGGACACTCAATCAGTGTTTGTAAAGTTGGAATTGAATTGCTCACAATCATACCAAATAAATCGTATTTACGTCTTCATTTAAATAAATAGCTACGAGTCTCACATAAGAAATCAAATCCATCTCATTTTGATATCTTTACCATGGCCATTTATATATCTGAATCAAATTTATCAACCAAATATTTTGAAATATAATCTCATTCTTAAGAGTAACTGTGCATACTACTTTTAATCACTTGCTATGGATTTGATAGGAAATGCTAATGCTAAATAGTAATTTATCTGTGGAGATGGTTTTTTTTCCTTCTAGTATTAAATTGTGGAAGCCCAGGTTTCCCAACTCATAGACCAAGTGGCTCTTTCTTTTGGCACCCCTAGGGAAAGTACTGAGATGGGCATTTTTCAAGTGTGTTCTTATCTGGGAGTTTTGCCTAATGAAGGAAAGAAATGAAATGACCAAGCTGTCAGGACATTTTAACCCCTATGTACCTTTTTGTTAAGTAATGCTATTAGTACTACCCTGTATGTTGAGTCAGGCATCATTGTTTGCTACTGGTTACTGATTAACTAGATTAATTGGCATATTAAATAAGAGGCTTATGGCCTGTAACAGTTATTTTATTTGGGGGCTAAACGGTTTCCTATGCATTAAAGTTACCATAGAGACACGCAAACAATCTAATAAAACATAAAATTATTATTTAAAATATTATTAACATAAAAAGTTAAATGATATATACATAATTATTATTACAAAAAAAGTAAAGAAAAATCTAAAACCTTTATTGTTCAGATCTGTTAAGACTTTGCAGTATCCAAATGTAAGAATATTTCATAGGTATAGACATCTCTTGGGTCCTTTTCCTTTGGGTGGGGGGTTATAAAGAAAAGGGTTTTATAAAATAAGAGGGCAGGAAAGAGGAATAAATTTTGAAGATCCTTCTGTGTGTTAGACGCTTTGGCCTCCATAGTTCGATTAACCCTCAGAACAACTCTCTGAGGAGACAGAATGAATAGATAGTAGAGCCAAGATTTGAACCTTGGAAGTCTGACTTTAATTTCCTGTAATTACTCACTTGTCAGATAAATAGACTAATTATTCCTTTAGCAATCTGGTTATCAGTATAGGACCCACCATCCCGGTTGGAATTGCCATCTAACCTTAGAACTAGTGGGTTTTGGTGTGTAACTGCACTCAGTGCTTTGTGAATTCTTAGATGTCGGCTTAAGAGCCTGTAGGACACCAAGTGATCCTTCACAGGGCAGACAAAGAAGTCCAGGTGCTTCTGTAACAAGGAAGGTAGTAGAAATTTATGGAGACCCCTAGGGACATTTGAAAAGTGCCTTTCTGTAAACTATTCCTCTTCAGTGAGAAAGAGCTGCAGAAGGTTGATCCTCTGTGAAGTGATCAGACCTGAACTGTAGTCCCAGCTTAGCAGACAGATGGGGCGGGGTACAGTATACATAGGAGAGCACAGACATTACGTTCAGTCCCAGGAGTCCTTCTCAGGACTACCACTTACCAGCTGTGTGATCTTGGGCCAATTACTTAACCTCTTTGAGCTTCAATTTCCATGTATGTAAAAGAGAGGTTGTCATACATACCTTAAATATTGGTTGTGAGACTTGAATGAGATGTATATACCAAGCAGATAGTAAGCCTTCAGTATGGTCCTCCTTAAGTGGAACTTGGAAGAGAAAGAAACTGTATCAGTCAGGGTAGGCTGGGCTGTGTTAAGACAGCAGCCAAAATTTAAGTGTCTTAAGATAGCAGAAGTCTATTTCTGTCTCAGAGATCCAGACTTCTTCCATCTTCTGGCTTTTCCATCTCCTAGGGCAGCAGTCCCCAACCTTTTTGGCAGCAGGGACCAGTTTCATGGAAGACAATTTTTCCACGGACGGGGACAGAGGGTTAGTTTCAGGATGAATCAAGCATGTTACATTTATTGTGCAGTCAGACCTGTCTGCTAATGATAATCTGTGTTTGTAGCCTCTCCCCAGCACTAGCATTACCACCTCAGCTCCACCTCAGATCATCAGGCATTAGATTCTCATAAGGAGCATGCAACCTAGATCCCTCCCATGGGCAGTTTACAGTAGGATTCAGGTTCCTATGAGAATCTAATGCCCCTGCTAATCTGACAGGAGGTGGAGCTTATGCAGTGATGAGAGCGATGGGGGAGGGGCTGTAAATACAGATGAAGCTTTGCTTGCTATCGCTCACCTCCTGCTGTGCAGTCCGGTTCCTAACAGGCCACAGACTGGCACTGGTTCATGGCCCAGGGGTTGGGGACTGCAGCCTTAGGGACTATCCTCTAAATCCAACTAGTGAGAGGAGGAAAGAAAGCACAGAGAGAGGGATCATCCATTCTTATCAGCTTTGGCCTACAACAGCCACACTTCACTTCCATTGTCCAGAACTTGGTTACTTGGCCATATCCCCCTGCAAGAGTGGGCAGGAAATATAGTCTAGTTGTGTGGATTTCTGGTGAACGTTCACAGTCTTTAGTATATAAGCCATATATTTAAATCTAGCCTCACACGATGTGATTTCATGATTTGTGACATTATCATCTTATATTAAGTTAGAATATATTTTTAGGAAAGCAAAAATATCTGTTTCAAAATAATCTCCTTCTTAATTTCTCAGGTCTGTGCCTCAGACAAAATTTTGGAGTTTGATCGAGATTTTCGAATTCGACATTATGCAGGTGATGTAGTGTGAGTATCTTACTTTGGTACCTAACATGATGATTTGCATGCAGCCTCACTTCAGAAAACATAACCAGGGAAAATATAAAATTGTTTTTTTATTCATTTGCATTTTTTCAATCATTTGGTATGTTAATATATTTTAATTTGTTCATTAAAAAAAATTGGCATGACTTGATTTACTCTTTGCTTTCCAACCATTTCTTGAGCACACACTAAGTGCCCATGCACAGTTCCTGGCTATAGCCGGCACTCAGTAAAAATCAACTGAGGGGTCAGTAAATCATGGAAATATGTTAAGAACTGGGATAGAGGAGTAGAGGGAGGTCTTGCTGGAGGAAGAGAGATCCAGGTTGAGCCCTAAAAGTAGAAGAGGGTTAGTCAGGGGAATGAATTAGGAAGAGGGGAAAATGAGAGAGAGCCTTCCAAGAAGAAAGAGCAGGCATAAAAAGAGTAGGTGAGAATTACCCCTATATATGAAGAACTGTAAGTAGGTGGGTAACTATGTAAGCAAAAAACAATTTTACTATATTATTTCCCAAATATTATTTGAAAAAGTAAAATTCTTACAAGCCATATTTTTATTAAAATACAGTAAAAGTAGAAATTGATAAGAAAGTATAACTAAAAAATATAACTACATTTTATTCCGAGGGCTGCTTTAACCAATTACCACAAACTAGTGACTTAAAACAACAGAAACTTACTCTTTCACAGTCCTGGAGGCCAGAAGTTCAAAATCAAAGTGTCAGCAGGGCCAAACTCCCTCTGGAGGCTCCTCTAGAGGAGGATGCATTCCTTACTTCTTCCAGCTTCCGGTGGCTCTGGACGTTCCTTGGCTGTGGCTGCATCACTACAGCCTTTGCCTCCATGGTCACATTGCCTCCTCCTCTTCTGTGTGTCTGTGTTAAATCTCCCTCTGCCTCTATCTTAAAGGGACACTGGGGATGGCATTTAGGGCCCATCTGAATAGTGTAGGGTAAGCCTTTCCTCTCAGGATCTGTAACATAACCACATCTTTTACCATGTAAAGTGACATTCCCAGGTTCCAGGGAATTTGGCGTGGATATCTTTGGTTGGGGGGCATTTTTTCGCTCACTGTATTTAGCATGCTTTCACTGTCCATGAGCACTGCTCTTCATCATGTTATTGTTTAAAGTACACTTTTTTTTATTTCTTACATTAGGAATTCTTTCCATGTAACCCATCATAAGAAGAGATTATACAAACAAACAAAAAAAAGCAAATGATCATTTCTACAAATGTTGAAAAGACATTTGAGGAAATTTTAAAAGCTGGTCCTGATTTAAATTAAAATTCTAGAATCATAAAATAATATGGCTCAAAATTATCATCCCATCTGTCAAACTAACCATTAGTACTGGAATGGCACCATTTTCTACTTTTTCTGGTCCTGTTCCCAGGTTCCAGAATACTAAAGAGAGAAGGTGTAGTACCATACAGATATCTCCCTCTGAAAATCCAAGCCTCATTTGCAGGGTACTTTCATACAACTCAGAATGGCACAAATGCAGAGCTGGACAGGGGCTTCAAGATCACGTAGGCCAACCTCTTTGTCTTACAGATGAAGAAATTTATGCAGAATAAGTCAAATTCTTACCCAAGGTCACATAGCAAGTATATAGAAGAACTGAGATAATAATAACTAGGTTTCTAGACTCTCAGTCCAAAACTCCAACTAACCCCTTTGAGGGATATTCAATGCCTCAAACTTCCCCTCTCTCTTTAAGCCCTTCAATTATTTTCTAGGTCTTTACTGAGTATCTTCTGAGTGCTCAATATTTTATAAGATGTGGTCACTGCCCACAAAGAGCTCTCCAAGTAAGATGCATGCATACATACGTGGCTATATGTGTATTTATTTATATACATGCAAACATGTATATACACATGCACATACATAGATAATAAAAAATGGTCTAAAATAATTGCCATATGAGTAATAGCAAGTGTTGTCAGAATTTAGAGTAAGGATATGCTATAATACTTCTAGCTGCGTGTGATCAGCCTAGGAGGCCAATGCTGGTCTTTGGTTGCTAGGAATTATTTTTATAGGAAGAAGTGGGAAGGGTGCTAAAAAATATTCAGGAAATAGCAACTAGGTCCATTTGATTGGAGTGTGTCCTTTTTTGTAGCACAGAGAATTAGAAATGCCTGAAAAAGTAGCTTGAGATCAAATCACAATGAATCTTGAAAGCCAAAATTGGATTTTGAAGTTTGTATTGTGTGGGTCAGACAGTAAATTAAGAAAGAGTGAGGTGACTTCAAGGATTCAGTCAAAAGTGACCTGAGAAGACCTAAGTTGGGCCAGGCAAGGAAAGAATTTTGGATGTGGTGACCTTAAAGTGCTTATGGGCAGCACAACCTGAAGGAACTTTCTTGCAGAATTAGATATGTAAGTCAAGGAGTCAGATTAGAGATCTGGAGGTTTCCCACATTGATGTGATTGTCAAGGAAGAAAACAGAAAAGAGAGCAGAACTATAAGGCACAGCTGCATCTAGGGTTACTATTTGCTCACCCTCCTACCTCTCTTTTAATCACCCAGAGTCCCCGATTACCCCTATACGCTCACCCCTGAATTTACTCCTCCTAGAGTCCATGCTAGTCACTGGAGTGGCACAGCTCCTTTTCCCACCCTTCTCACAACTGCAGTCTTAGCTGGACTTTCCAGACCATACTCATCTCCCTTCCTCCAAACCGTGACTCCTAGCCTCCTGGTTTTCACTCCAGAACTCCATGCATGTGCCTTCTTCCATCACTCTGTTCAGTCCATTTCCCTGTGTGATCTGCTTACCTTTTTCTCCTCTGCTTATCCAATTCTTACCATCCTTTGCAGTTCTTCTTGGATTCTTTTATCCTACCCTGAACATTGAGTGAACCTTAGGCAAGTCACTTGACCTCCGTACGGATGAGACTGTTAGTTCCTGTATGTTGCTGTTTTGCTTTTATCTTAGGAATGCTGGATGATAAATACAGCTATCTTTTTAAAAGTCATCTTCTTGAGGTAAGCAATAAACCAGTAGAAAATGATGATCTTAATCATAATAATGGTACTGATTCTTGCTCTCCTTCTGAAGAATAGAAACAAAGTCCCCTCTATTTAGTAGGTAAATTTGGTATCTTTTAACACAGAACAAGGTAGACACTATCAGCTTTTTAGATGATTGATTATATAACTAATAGTGGGAAGGCTTGTAGACTCCTAGAAAAGCTTAAATGTGGTTCTTTCTTGGTGAATAATGCATGTTTTCTGTTTTTTCCCTGTTAGCTATTCTGTCATTGGTTTTATTGACAAAAATAAAGACACTTTGTTTCAAGATTTCAAGCGCCTTATGTATAACAGGTAAGATTAACATTTTATTAATCATCTCTACATTAAGCTCTTTGACATATAAATTACATAATATATATGCAAATGATTATTTTTATGTGATAATATATAAGTTTCTGGCAGATGTTCTAGTTCTGCTTTATCATACTTAATAAGTAAAATAGTATGTGACTTTATAATATCTATAAACTTAGGGCAGGAACCTACTACTAACATGATTTGCTTCCATTTCCCTTGGGCTGCCTCGGTTTCTCTGTTCACCACTGCTAGCCTTCTGGCACCCCCTACCAGTGCTCTCAGCTGTCCCAGGCTAGGCCAGTGGTGATGGAAGAAGTGTCAGGTGACTTCTGGCCCAGCTGAAAGCTTTGTGCATGCAGATTCCCACTGTAGTGTATTTGCCCCCAAATAAGAAACCACTCACATCAGAGTGGCATCTAGTGTCAGTGAGGACTGATCATGACTGAGCAGACAGAATCTTCTCACAAACGAACGAAATATGAAAAAGTTGTGGCAAAATAAAACCAGGCAAATGATAGCAAGTTTAAACTCAATATGCACACTTTGGAAAGAAGGTGCATGAGAAGAAAGAGGATTCTTGGCCAGCTTCTTATAGGTTAGAGAACTGTATTAACTCATTTATTAAGTCTACTTAGTCATTTGGTCAGCAGATTATCAAAAATGTATTGAGCACCTTCGAGCCTTACATTTTTCTGTGCTGTGAGCTACAGCTATGAAAAAAATTTACACAAAGTCCCTGCCCTCATGGAGCTTATAGTTGAGTGGAGGACAACTAATAGACAAAGAAACAATTTTCAGGTAGTGACAGGTGCTGTGCAGAAAAATAAAGTAGGCAAGAGATCAAAGGGTGCAAACGAGGAAGGGCAGGGGAGGGGTTACAGGTAGGGCAGTCAGAACAGGCCTCTTGCTAGAGGTGATGTTTGAGCAGAGACTGGATGAAGTGAGGGAGGGAGACATGCAGGTTTCTAGAGGAAAAGCATTCTAGGCAAAGAGAATAGCTAGTACCAAGGCTCTAAGGTGGGAATGAGCTTGAGTGTATTGACAGCAAGAAGGACAACAAAAAGGCCAGTGTGGCTAAAAACAGAGGGAGGGATGGGGAAAGTGCAGGCAATGAATTTACAGAGGTAGACAGGGCCTGGATCATAGAGTCTGTGGGCCCAGGGAAGGAAAAGTAGGAAGGGGAGCCACTGGAATTTATGATGTGATGTGATTTATGTTTTAAAGTTACCACTGGTGCTGCTGTGTAAAGTGCATGCTGTAAAGGGCAAGGGTGGAATAGGCCAGGTAGGAAGCCAGGTTAGTAATCTAGACCGAGACTTGGGTGGTAGTGACAGAGATGATGAAAGTAACGACATTGGGTGACATTTTGAAAGTGGAGTCAATGAGATTTGCTGGTGAATAGGATGTATGGTGTGAGAAAAAGACAGAAATCAAAGGTGATGCCTGAGTCTGATGTGGGAAGATAAGAAGAAAAGCTGATTGGTGGAAATGAGGAGTTTTATTCTGGATGTGTTATGTGTGAGGTGCGTATTGGACACCCAGGTGAAAATGCTGAATAGGCAATTGCATCCAGATCTCAGGGAAAGCTAGGACTAGAGATGTGCATTTATGGTCATCAGCATATTGATTGTATTTAAGCCATAGACTGGATGAGAGTGTCTAGGGAGTGAGCATAGAGTACAAAATAAATAAGTATTAATAAAAGAGAGAAGAGGTTAAAAGACTAATCCCTGAGACACTCCAACATTTAGAGTCAAGCAAGGAAGGTGGAACTAGGAAAGGAAACTGAGAGCACGCCAGTGAGGTCGGAAGAAAACCAAGAATCCAGTGTCATAGAGCCCAAGACAAGAAAAAATGCTTTACGAAGGAAAAAAACTATAAACTATGTCAAATCTTGCCAAAAGCAGGAATGATGTGAGGACCAAGCTTGACCATTGCATTTGCTAACATCGGGGTCAGTTGGACTCTTGACAAAGCTGGTTTCCATGGAGCATTGAAGACAAATGTCTGATTGATGTGAGTTCAAGAGAATACAATGTGGTGACACCATGTTTAAATAATTCTTTCAAGACATTTTACTACCAAATGGTTCATCTGTGTGGATGTTGAAGCCACCAAGAATGATGAAAGTTATAGAGACATAGAACTGAGAGAGGATCCATGCAAGAACTAGGTGCGGGGAAAGGGACTTTCAGAAAGGAATTTTAGTGCTTACTTTATCAAGTAATGTACACCCATTTTGAGGGACAAATGACTCAAGTTAGAAAAACAGCCTCATCTGGCCAGTGGCAATGTCAGGGTAGGTTGCCAGCCTGTGTACCAAGAGGCTGCACAAGGTAGTATGTGTTACTTTCATGAATTTATCATAGCCCAGAAGTTGAGCTCACTGAGAACAGCTCTACCTTTCTGTGGTAGACTAATACAACCCAAGCTCACAGGACCAATGTAGAAACAAAACAGCATGCAGATTTATTTCCAGTGAGAAATCTAACACTAACATGGAATGGAATACAGTTGTCCCATGGTATCCATGGGGATTGGTTCCAGGACCCCCCACAGATACCAAAATCCACAGATACCCAAGTCCCTCATATAAAATGACATAGTACTTGCATGTAACCTATGCACGTCCTCCTGTATACTTTAAATCATCTCTACATTACTTACAATACCTAATACAATGTAAGTGCTGTGTAGGAGGGAGGAAGGGAACAAGCAGGTCACATTCCAGGTGCACAGACTTTTCCTCTCACTACTCTCTTGTTAGCCAGAGAAGATCTGCCCTATCTATTCTACCTACTGGGTTTCTGGATGAGCTTCCCTTTTAAGAAAAGGGTTCTAGTAATAAAAATGTTTGAAAATTATTTTGTTAATATTACATTCATGACGGGCTGGTCTGAGAGTCCTTTCTCTTTAAAATGGCTATATGTTTCGGTTTGGATTCATTTCATATCAATTCTACTGTTTAACATATGGTCTTATTTCCTTCATTTCCAACCTTCCCCCTCCTCCATTTGTAATGTAGTACAGGAATAGTCTCCAAATATGGCCAGCAACAGCGAGTAAGGTGGAAAAGCAATTTGAGATAGAAACTGCATAGACCAAAAGCCAATGATCCTCATTCTTTTTGACGCACATCAGAATTTTCAAAGTACACAAAGTACAATTTTCTACCTTCTGGAAATTCTATTCAGTAAGTGTGAGAAAGGCATCCAAGTACCATGTACGCTGTAAGTTGAGAGCCATTGCCTTAAATTATGTTTCTGCTAAAGATGAGAATGGAAAAGTTAAGGAAAAACAATATACATTTACGAGGTCATTTTTGTTGATATAAGGTGTATGATTGGAAAATCATAGACTAGGACTATAAAATGATGAAACTAAGTCCACAAGCCACAACTCATTGCAGTATTTTATAGCCACCTTTGATGGCAGTTGGCACTGCTAGCTGGTGAAGGTGAGGGTAGTAGTGTTGCTCTGTCTGCATTCACAGAGCCAGCCAGTCCTCACGTCATCATTCATCATCTTCACTCTGCTGTCATCCATCCTTTCATCTTGCACCTGTCATTTGGAGCACCTATGTGCAGAAATTTACTTGGTGCTTTGGGAAACCAAGTCAATTTCTTCAATTTTATACAAGGGAAAGAAAGTGGGTAAAATGATGAGAATAGTCAGCACAATTAGCATGAATGCCCATGTTAATTCTTTTCTCTTTTCAGCCCTCAATTTTATAAGAAAAAATTTTCTGACAAGAGAAAAGTTTCTAGGAAGCAAGCAACATTTCAAGTTCCAATTACTTTTAAAATCAAAAGCACCCAAAATGAAACAGGAAAAAAATCATAGTTGAGATCACTACACGTTTTTAAAAGTATCTCCACAGAGCCAAATAATGGATGTATAATTTTTAACATGAAAATTGGCCTGAAATACATTTTTAGATTTGGATTGCAGCAGTCTATCATATCAATAAAATATTGTAGCTGCCAATGCTGCCTACAAACGTGTCCATAAATTCAACTGCAGTAAAGGAATTTACTAGGAGACAGTAGAAAATGGTTATTTTATTTTCCTATGATTTTTAGAGAGAGCTGGCTTTTACAGTGTTACCTATTCTGTGTGAATATTTGTTTTAATTAGAAGATGTTTTCACTTTCATGTTTTCTTCCTTGACATTGAGGATCATTTTCCTACTGGTGGTTTGTCCTTATTTTTAACATCACAAAAACTAATTTGTTTATGTATATATGGTAAGAGCCATGTTAACTATTTCAGGGTCCTAGGTAATAATAATAGAAATGTCACTTTAAAGAAGTTTAAAGAATTTTTAAAATGTACTCTAGTTTGGAAAAAATCTCAATTTTTGGTGCGGTATCTGTCATTCCACTTTCAGCATAATTTTCCGGATGGAATCATTTTTTCAATTAGGCCTTGTGAGTTCAGTCTGTAGTCCAATTATGATTCTCAGGGTACAGTGCAGCAGGATTGCTTAGCAGTTTTTATTCAGCTTATTTGAATGTAACATTTGCTCTTTCTGTGCCTCTCAGTTCCAATCCTGTGCTGAAGAATATGTGGCCCGAAGGCAAACTGAGCATTACAGAGGTGACCAAGCGACCTCTGACTGCCGCTACCCTGTTTAAGAATTCCATGATTGCTTTAGTAGACAACCTTGCGTCAAAGGTAATTATTTTTTTCTTTTCTAAATATCCATTTTCTGTTTGACTTTGTGCAAAGAATAGGTATCAGGATGTCTTTTCTGCAGCGGGAGATGAATGTGGTATTTTGGCGCATAGTGGAAAATCATAAGCTTTGTGCATCTGTGTTTGAGATATGTCAGTGATGTGGAGCAAAGTCTGCTATAAGACTCTAGAGGCAAACAAGTTGGTTCCTATAGCTCTATGATGAATTTAATTACCTTTCTGGGCACCTTTTTTTCTATTTTTTAAGTAATGGTAAAATCATCCAATTGGAGAGTCTCCTAAATAGACCTCTCCAGGCAGAACCGTGAGCTCAAAGTCTCTGTATAGTTTTGAAAATTGAGGAGTAGCTCTGTCCAGAAGTATCTCTGGTGGTGGTTTTCGTTGTTTTGTTTTGTTGTTTAACTGTATATAATACAAGCCTACAGTATTTGCACTAAAGAAAACTTGTTAGAAAAAGCTTGCTGCTATGGAAGAAAATGCATACTAAAACTTTTTTTCCATTGCTTTTTTTTCTTAATTAGCTTTTCCACTTTGAGTAGCATTTTGTAAAATAAAATGACTTAAGATTGAAAAAATATATAAATATACATTTTAACTCATAGATTCCCTCTCAACACCTCTTGACATATTATAGAGAATGTAGATATGATTTACCTTTTAGGTAATCTACTTAATTAAATTGAAGAATACATATGTATTTAAAGTGAATGTTATAATAAAATTTTTATTCCTGCCTTTTTTTTTTTAACTTGCCTGGGTGAAATAATTGTGCCCCAGATGAATGTGTTTATTAAATCTGAGCTTTTAATCCTACAGTCATGGTCAAGGGGAAAATCTCAGATTCAAAAAAACATGTAAGGTATAGCATGCCTGGCAGAATGAACTTCATCCCTGTGCTGAAACAGGGCCTGGCCTAAATAAATAAACAAAAACATCAATTGAACTGTAAAATGTACCATCCATATATCGTGTTTGGATACAAAATGACCAAGAGAGTTTTAAGAGGAATTTTAGTATATAACTATTGTCCCTTAGGCTGTTTTAAATGGTTGAAATATAAAGGTATATTATTGACAGTTATTTCTGCTTTTTATTGTTCCTTTGGAAACTAATACTACTTGATAACTTTAGTCTGTTTTTTTTCCTTAACAAATTTCTACTTTTTTTTTTTTTTTTTTGAGACAGAGTCTCACTCTATTGCCCGGGCTAGAGTGCCATGGCGTCAGCCTAGCTCACAGCAACCTCAAACTCCTGGGCTCAAGCAATCCTTCTGCCTCAGCCTCCCAAGTAGCTGGGACTACAGGCATGCACCACCACGCCCAGCTAATTTTTTCTATATATTTTTTTAGGTGTCCAGCTAATTTCTTTCTATTTTTAGTAGAGACGGGGTCTCGCTCTTGCTCAGGCTGGTCTCGAACTCCTGAGCTCAAGCGATCTTCCCGCCTCGGCCTCCCAGAGTGCTAGGATTACAGGCGTGAGCCACCGCACCCGGCCCAAATTTCTGCTTTTAACTGCTGCTGTTGACAAGTTTGATAAATTAGGCAGCATTCTGGGACTGATTATTTTTAGTTTCTTCATTTTTATCTTTCTCTTCTGGTGCTTTTCTATGGTTTCTTCTTCATTGTCTTTTTTTTTTTTTTTTAATCACCTTCCTCTCTAAGAATTTAAGTCTATACCATTTCTTGTTACTTCGCTATGGATAAATTAGGCAAATGCCACAGGAACACATCTGTTCAGTAGCTTTCTATTCCTTTTTGTCAGTGTTCTTTGGCCTCAAGTGGCAGCAAATAAGCAAAATTTGTTGGCTTGTATAATCAAATCTCTAGAAGGGCAGGCGTGAGGACACTGGCACCGAGGACCAGAATGCTATTAGGACTCTTTACTCTTGTATCTCAGCTTCTCTCTGCATGTCAGCCGCAACCTGCTTCGTCCAGCAAAAAGAAAAGTGACCCTGGAAGGAAGGCATGTGACATAAGAAACAGAGTTGAATATGGAATTTTATAAAATATATTTATTTAAGTAATTAGATTTAATTGACTAGAAAAACAATCATTTTATTTTCTAAAATTTGTAGTTAAATATGCCTTTTAAAGAAATAATTCTAGAACCTTATGCAATTTCTGTATCAGGAATAGCATTTAGCTTCTCATAAAGGAGATCCTCAAATTAGTAGCTTAAATAAAGAGAGATGTTTCTTTCTTTCTCCTGTAAATGAAGAATGAAGAAGGTATCTAGGACTAGTGTAGCAGCTACAAGGTTATTAGGGACCCAGGTTCCTTCTGTCTTTCTGCTCTACTGACCTAGTGCTTGGCGTCTGTCCTCCTGGTCTGAGGTGGCAGCTGGAACTTCCCTTTTAAATAGACTTTCTAGAAGGCTCACACAGCACTTCAGCTATATCCCATTTGCTACATGTAGTTGTCAGGGAAGCTGGGAAGCACATTTTCATTCTGGTCAGCAGTGTACCCAGCTAGTTGTAAGAATTCAGTTTCAAAGTAGGAAGAAGACACTGGGCATAAGGTAGACAACTAGGCTGGCAGTCTCTGCTCCAGCTTCTCAATCTGTGTGTGTGTGGAGGTGTGAGGGAAGGAGGGAGGGAGCCAGGGGCAAGGAAAAGAATACAGACAATGCATCAGTCTACTAGAAGGCAAGAAAGTAAGCCCAGAGTCAGTGGAGGAGAGAGACAGAAGCAAAGGAAAAATGTTACATTTAGAAAACACAGAATATAATGGTAGAAATAAATCTAAATAATTGATATTCACCATAAACAAAAATAGGCTAAATAGACTATATAGGTGGAAAATCCAGCTATCTGCTGCTTACAGCAGACACATCTAAATAACACTGTGCAGAAAGCTTGAAGAGGTAGATAAAGATACATCAAGCCACTCCCCCCAAAAATGGTGAAAAGCAATATTAATTGTGTGAGAAAATAGAATTTAAGAAAAAAGCTATTAATGCAGATAAAGAAACTAACAATAAAATAAAAATACCCAAGACAATAAAACCGTTTGAACTAGGTACCAAACAGCAGAGCCATGATTATTATGAACTCTATAAAGCAAAAAAACAAACCTAAAAAAAATTTAAAGGAAAAAATTGACAAGTCCACAATCATAGTGGGAGATTTTAAACCAACTCTACCAGAAACTGATAGATAAAGCAGATGAAAACATTAGTAAGAATGTGAAGAAGCTTTGAAAACTGAATTTAAACTTTATCCAAAGATCAGAAGAACCCTTTACCCAGGGAATTGGAGCTGTATATTCCTTTCAAGTATGTATGGAACATTTACAAGAACTGACCACATACTAGATCACAAAGGAAGTCTGAACCATTTCGAAGAATATGTATACAGGTATATTTTCTATCCTCAAAACAAGTAAAATAAAAATCAGCATTAAAAATTTTTTTTCAATGTGCTTGGGAACTTTAAAAAATGCTGTCCTAAATAACTCACAGGTTGAAGAGGAAATCACAATGGAAATTACACAA
This sequence comes from Lemur catta, assembly GCF_020740605.2. Classification (NCBI taxonomy): domain Eukaryota; kingdom Metazoa; phylum Chordata; class Mammalia; order Primates; family Lemuridae; genus Lemur; species Lemur catta. Next base: position 21,624,248 of record NC_059142.1, on the reverse strand, counting down.
TATTTGGAAATGCATGACAAAGAATATGTCAAAATTCATAGAATACTGCTAAAGTGATCCATTTGTATGCCTTTATAAAATAACAAGGAAGACTGAAAGTAAATGAGTTAAGTTCAACTCAGGAACTCTAAAGAAATCCTAAAGAAGGAAGTAAGAAAATAATTTTTAACTAGCAAAAGTCAAAGATCAAAAAGTAATCATAGATAAACCTCTAATAAAACTCATAAAGAAAACAATATGAATGAAAAAAGGGTAATAACTTCAAATATTATAGAGATGTTTTTAAGCATTGGAATATTATGAACAATTATATGCCAATGAATTTGAAATACTAGTTTTTTAGAAAAATGTTGTCAAAATTAATTCAAGAACAAAGAGAAAACTTGAATAAATCAGTAACCTTAAAGATTCTGAATCACTAATCAGAAGTTTATCTTCCCCCAACTCTGCCAAGGATATCAGGCCCAGATGGTTTTACAGATGAATTTTATTAAACCTTTGAGAAGCCAATAATCCCTATCATATGCAAATTATTTTGGAGAATAGGAAGAAGAGAGGTCACTACCCAATTCATTTTATCAGATTAATGTTACCTGAATACAAGTTTAATGTTAGAAAATAAAATTAGAGATCAGTTTAACTTAGAAACATAGATGTAAGGATCTCAAAAATATATATGAATATTGCATTTTCTAGCAACATGGCGAGTGTGAAGCCCACTAAAACCAACTGAAAACAACTAAAGTGTTAGGTAAAAAGTAAAAATCAAATTCTAGAATGCCATGATCTAACCAAAAAAGTAAGGAGCATGCAAGCCAGGAGCTAAGTGAACATAGAGGTTAACTGAGTAAAGGGAAAAATAATCAGACTCCCTAAAGCTGCCGCTCACCCTGTAGGGATTTGTTGAAGTAGATAACTTTGAATATAGTTACTCAAGGCTGGGTCCTTGAAGCTCAGGGCCTGCCCAAAGTAGGGTGTCTAATAAGAGATTCTATACACCTACGCATACAACACACACACACACACACACACACACACACACACACACACACACACACACACACACACACACACGGAGACAGACATATACAATGGTGGGTCTTCAAAGGGCTACATCTAGAGCGAACTAGAAATAATCCCCCATTATCAGTAAGGAAAACTGCCTGTATGGGTTGCCATCCCTAAAAGGGCCAAGTTGTTTTCTATTCACTTTTAGCTCCCAGGTTTAGTTATTCCAGGTTCCCACTTCCCCCTCTATCCCCACTGTGGTCAGAATCCCTGCTCAGCCTTGTGACTGCCTTTTCCAGATCAGTAGTAGCTCCTAGGGCAAAAACAGCCCGGAAGGGTGGGCCCACTCCTCTGGATTTTAGTCTTCTGATCTTGGCCAGGACTTCCTCACTATCTTGTTAGCTCTATGATGCATTTAAGAAGATCTTTTCCCCCTATTTTGTCTAGCATCTTTTTTTAGTGACTTCATCAAGAAGGTTGATGTGCGTTACCTAGTCCTCCATTACCAGAAGTGGAATTCCTCACCTTCTCTGAGTCCACACAGTGTTTTAAGTGCATGTCTTGTCTCCCCACCTAAATTATAAGTCTTTTGAACATAGAGAATGGGTTCTATTAATTTTGTATACTTCTTGTTACCTGATAAAGTACTAGAAGTAGATGGCCAGTAAATTATTATGATTGAATTTGCCTTGCTGATAAAATATATTGAATTTGCCGTGACTCCATTTGACAGTGTTCAAAGCAGGTTAAATAGATATATATTTAAATAATGTCTATACATACTGATTAGTGTACTTTCATAAATAATGTTTTTCACATAACAGGTTTAAAAGTTCAAGAGAATAAGATCACTATTCACTTTTGCAAATTAACCTTTATAAGACACTTTGAATTTGCCAAATTCAGGATTTTTTAGGCTGAGTCAGTCTGGATATTTATAAATGAGAGAGGAGGCAGCATTTATAAATTGAGACAGAATGCTGATTAAATACAGAGAAAGTATTTCCACAAAATTCCTTACCTGGAGACTTTTATATTACTAAACAGGATGAAAGGGCTTCTCCCCAGCCTCTTGGCTAGTCATTAGTGTCTCATCCAGAGTAACCACTTCATGTGCATAATCGCTCAATCCTAGTAAAATTCCATTCAACTGGTTTCTTTTTTTTTTTTTTTTTGAGACAGAATGTCGCTTTGTTGCCCTGGCTAGAGTGAGTGCCGTGGCGTCAGCCTAGCTCACAGCAACCTCAAACTCCTGGGCTTAAGCGATCCTACTGCCTCAGCCTCCTGAGTAGCTGGGACTACAGGCATGCACCACCATGCCCCGCTAATTTTTTCTATATATATTTTAGTTGGCCAGATAATTTCTTTCTATTCTTAGTAGAGACGGGGTCTCGCTCTTGCTCAGGCTGGTCTCAAACTCCTGACCTCGAGCGATCCACCCACCTCGGCCTCCCAGAGTGCTAGGATTACAGGCGTGAGCCACCGCGCCCGGCTTCGACTGGTTTCTATTTAGTAAAGTTACTTATACTAACTTACTCAGATGATGCCTTATATTAAGATTGCCTTGTCCACATGGTTTTATAAATTATTCAGTTCCCACTATGTTCTAATTCCCATTGTAATTTTCTTATTGACCTAAGGTTATTTAAAAGTATATTTCTTAATTTTCAAACATATAGGATTTTCTAATTACGTTTTTGCTTTTGATTTCTAGCTTAGTCTTATTTCATCAGAGGACATACTCTGTGATTTCAATACTTAGAAGTTTGTTAAATTTGCTTCATGTATATGTTTTGTTTGTATTTAAAAATGATTTGCATTCAGTCTTCTATATAAGTTCATTAGGTCAAGTTTGCTAATCATATTGTTCCAACTTTTCTGTTTTCTTACTAATTTCTTTGTTTTGTCAATGTTGAAAGGTATGTTAAAATCTACTTTGATTTTGAATTTGTCTGCTTGTCCTCATTGTACCTTCAATTTTTTCTTTAAATATTTAGAGAATTTATTAGGTTCATTCAAGTTAGAACTGCTGTATCTTCCTGGTGTTTGAGTCATTTATCATTATGAAACGTCTCTATTTCCGTATTGCTTTTTGCCTTGAAGTCTGCTTTGCATGAATAATATAGCTACGCCAGCTTTTCTTTTGGCTAGAGTTTGCATGGTTTATCTTTTTCATACTTTTACCTTCAATCTTTCTATATCCTTATGTTTCAAGTGTGTCTTTCGTAAGTAATATATAGTTTGATTTTTTTACTGCATTCTGATAATTTTTGTTTTTTGAATGAATCATTTTGTCCATTTATTTTTAATGTAGTCACTGTATGTTGCATTTAAATCAGCCATCTCCTTAGTGCTTTCTATGTGACTCTTCTGTATTTCTTTTTCTTTCTAACCATCTTTTAGATTGATTATTGTGGGCAAAAGGTAAAACTCTATTCCTTCTGCTTGACAACCTCAGTTAAATTTCTAGCTCTGTTCCCCTGGTAACCTAGTAAAATATAGATCAACTATATCACTAAGCAACATTGCTTCTGGTAAAAGTTACCCTGTTGCTAAAGTGCATCTATACTGGGAAAATGATAAATGTCTTGTGAGGATAATATACTTTGGGGTTGCCTAAGCTCAGTGACTCTGTGTTAAGCGTGTCCTTTGCAGGGACCATGGAAGCTATGTCTGCTGAGTTGTTTTAAGAGATACTGGCTTCTGTGAGGCTTTTAAGCCAAGGGCACCTCCCACTCCTGACCAGTGGGAATCTCATCTCCTTGCACCTGATCTGTCACCTGACTGATATGTGGACTGCCACAAGGACACTGACACTGCCTGCTGCAAGCTATGTTCTTGTTTTTCTGAGGAGATTGGTGCCAAATGTAGCCTGTGAGTCTTTTGAGTCAGAATGTTTAGTTGTACCTAAGAAGGCACCCTTTCCCCTCCTCCAGTGTTACAATTATTTTTTATTATTCCATTTATTCCCTTTATTATTTAGGAAGATTTACATCTTAATATCATTTTGGTGGTTATTTAACCTATTACAATATCATTCTTGAATATGAAAATCTAACATTATATGCTACTTTTACCACCTTTCTGGACAAAACAAAACCAATAAAACATTTTAATTCCATTTACTTCCCTCCTAACTTATATATTTTAATTCTATATCACACATACACATACACACACTAAAATCCAGTAAGGCATTATTGTTATTACATATAGTCAGTATCCATTTACATGTATTTACTCATGTATCGTTTTTTTCCTTTTTCTGTATTACTGACCTTTCATCTGGAATCATTTTCTTCTGCCTGAACTTCACCGTGTTATACTTGAGATCTGACAGTGAAGAATTCTCTGTTTTTGTTTACCAAAAAATATTTCTATACTCTTTTTATTCTTGAAGAATATTTTTGCTCAGTGTGAAATTCTAGATTGGCAGTATCTTTCAGCATTTCAAAGATAATGTTCCTTTGTCTTCCGGATTCCATAGATGCTTCTGAAAAATCTGCTGTCAGTTTATTTGTTGCTCTTTAAGGTAATCTTTTTTCCTCTGGCTGCTTTTCTTTGATTTTCAGAAGTTTTACTATGATATGCCTAGGTGTGGATTTTTTTTTTTTAATCTGCTTGGAGTTTGTAGGACTTATTCAATTTGTAGCTTGATTTTTTTTTTCCATTGGGTTTAGCAAGTTCTTGGCTGTTCTCTCTTCAAATATTTCTTCTGCCCTACTGTCTCCTCTCCTGCAGAACTCCAGTTGCTTAGACCAACCCACTGCACCTTTCATACCCCTTAACCTCCCTTCTGTTTTCCATCTCTTTGTCTCCTCATGTTCATTTCAGAAAATTTCTTCTTACGTACCTTCTAGTTCACCCTTTTTTTCTTCATCCATTTTAAACCTCTTCTACTGATCCACTGAGTTCTTAGTTTCCATTATTATATTTTTCAGTTCTAGATTTTCCATGTGGTTTGGTTCTTTTTTATAGTTTCTGTTTCTATACAAACTTCTCAATGTTGTTGTTTGTCATCTTGAACATGGTAAGCATAGTTATTTTAATACCTCTATCTGATAACTCCAATATCTGGACTCCTGCAGGTCTGTTTATGTGTTGTTTTGCTGTTCCTAATTCATGTTATCTTGGCTCCTTATATGTCTGGTTATTTTTTATTTTGTTCCAAATGTTATAGTTATAAAATTATTTATAGAAATAATTGGAGGCCCAAGTTAATGTCATTTTTCTCCAGGGAAAATTTATTTTTGCTTCTTTTAGGCACCTAAGAGCAACAGTATTCCAAATTAGCTATTGCAGTTTCAAGGACTGAGGTGACGCAAAGCTGAACTCTGGTGAAGGATTGCCTACTTCTGGTTCACTCTTATTCCTAGGGGGTGAGAGGAGTTTACCCATGACTCCTCTTTTTCAGACCCTAATCCCTAATCTGTCCCGCTAGCCTCATGAAGCTGCCAAAACTACTACTCAGACCCCATCCGCCTCCTCTAGAGCTGGCAAATTCCCTCAGGAGAAAGGCAGTGTCAAACCTGTGCTGTCCTCTGTGCCGCTCTTCCTCTCCTGGATTCTGGCCCAGTGATTCTCTACTGTCTTGTTAGCTCTCCAATGTCTTTAGACAAATGTCTTGTGGATTTTGTTTACCTCTTCTAGTTATCCCCAGCGTGGGTATCAGCTTAAATTGCCTAGTCTGTCATTACTCAAACTGAAAGCCCTAATATTCTCATTTCATAAATTGGCTAATTAAGCACAGAGAGACTTTATCATTATTAGCTAATAGCAAAACAACTAATACCCAACTATCCTCATTCTGCACAATGCCTATTCTGTTACACCAGTACCAAAACACACAGATAGATATAGTAGCATTTTGCTCAGTGCCACTTTTCTTAGTTTTTTTCACCAAGCAACTAAAGGCGCTCTATTCCAGGAAACCCGTAGAAAATCCTTAAGCAAATAGTGCTGCCTCCCTGACTTCCCCATCCTATTAAGTTTGTTTTAAATTTACAATAAGCCCTTTTTAAAAGTGAGCTATAACTGCCCCCCAATATAAATGCTCTATTTGAAAATCATTACAGATTTAGTGAACATTTGATCAGCTATCACTATTTTTTAAAGTAGGATTCTGCTTGTGCTTTAATAATATTGATCCTCTACTTAAATATATCAAAATTTAACATCTAATCCAAGGACTGGTATTCCAGAATAGGGGAAGAGATATCAGTTGTCTATCGATCCATAAAAAAATCACTCTAAAATGTGGTGGTGCTTGAAACTACAACAGTTTATTTCTCCTGATTCAGTGGATTGCCTGGGCAGTTCTTCTGGGCTCACCAAGCAGCTGTAGCCAGCCAGGGCTGAATGGGCTAAGATGAGCCCACTCAGATGACATGGCTGGATGACTGGGCATCTTCCTTCACATAGTCTTTAGTCCTGGACTTCCTCATAGGCTGGAAGAAGTGTTCCAAGAGGGCAGAGCCTCTCAAGGATGAGTCTCCAGAAATAACCCAGTATCATTTCTGCCACATTCTATTGGTTAAAGCACATCGCAAGGCCAGCCCAGATTCAAGGAGTAGGATAGAGGCTCCACCACTTACCGGAAGGTGCTGCAAAATATCATGCTCATGTTTTCCATTCTCCCACAGACCACTGGATGAAAAAGGGCAGGTGTGCTAGGCAGAATCATGGCCCCTGCATTGCAGCACCAACTCTCTGCCATCAGCTAGGTGTCCTACATTTTACCCCACTGACACTGACCACCCCAAGTTAAAGGGCAGGGTTCCCACAAGACTACCCTTGACTTTAGATACCACCTACAGGTGGGGTCACCAGGACACCTGTACCTCTATATGACTTGGTTACAAATTTGACGGCTCCCATGACCCCCCTTTAAGTTTAGTAATTCACTAATATGATTCAGAGAACTCAGGAAAATGCTGTATTTATGATACAGTTTCATTATAAAAGATAGAAATGAATAGCCAGATGAAGAGATACGTAAGGTGGCAAGGCCTGGAAACAAGGTCCGAGCACAGGAGCTTTTCTCCCCGTGCAGTCACGGTTCATCACCCTCCCGGTACATCGATATGTCCACCAACCAGGAGGTCCTCCAAGCCTCAGTGTCTTGAGCCTTTTTTTTTAAATCAGAATTTCATTATCTAGGCATGATTGATTAAATCATTGACCACATGACTAAACTTGATCTCCAGTCCCCCTAACCTCCCGCAGAGGTCAAGCAGCTGAAAGTTCCAGCCCTCTAATCACATGAAGGGGTTTTCTGGGTGACCAGCCCCCATCTTGAAGGTAACTAGGGGTCTGGCCATAAGTCACCTCATTAGCATAACAAAGGCACTTCTATCACTAAAGAAATCCCAAAGGTTTTTGAAGCTCTATGCTAGAAACCAGGGAAAATGAATATATATACACACACATATGTACACAACATATATGAATATATATGTATATACATACAACATACATCTGTGATTATTACATCATAGCAACCACAGGATGCCCACATCCTAATCCCCAGAACCTGTAAACATGCTATGTTACATGGCAAGGTAGAATTAAGGTTACAGATGGAGTTAAGGCTGCTCATCAGCAGGCCTTAAAATAAGGGATTATCATGGGTTATCAAATTGGGCCCAGTTTTAACGCAAGAGTCCTTCAATGGGGGGAAAGGAGGCAGAAAAGTCAGAACCAGGGAGGTGACATCATAAGAAAGACTCAACTGGCCATAGCTGGCTTTGGTGATGGAAGGCAGTCACAAGCCAAGGAATGTGGGCAGCCTTTAGAAGGTGGAAAAGATAAGAAAATCGGCTTTCTTCTGGGGCCTACAGAAAGTAACAACCCTGCTGACACCTTGATTTTAGCCCAGTGAAGCCCATTTCAGACTTCCAACTTCCAGAAATGTGAGATAATAAAATTGTGTTATTTTAAACCACTAAACCTTTGATAATCTGCTACCGCAGCAATAGAAAACTAATACAGCAGGGCTTAGAAAAAAGAAGAAAATGATGTCACTTTTTATCATGTAGGGCAGCATGATAAGTATACAATTGGAGTTTCTATTTTAGGTGTTGAAAACTGGTATTCTGTTGGAAATGCAAGTAGATTTACATTCTTCAAATCTCTCCTACTTCTTAAATTATTACCCCATTCCACCTCTAGCCCTCAGTAGGGCTCAAAACTGCCTAATTTAACTACAGAGGATTCTATATCTTACTTAAAGTGCATCTGTGTGTCGATAAACAATGGATTCAGAGAAGAGAAGGACTCTTTATGCTTATAAGTAGGATACATTTGACCTCACTGATTCATCCAGTGATAATTTATTCATTATCATCAGTGTACTAGGATCTATGCCAAGCATGGTTTTATATTTAAAAGGAGCTATGATCTAATGCGAAATACAAAACTTCATTGGTACAGTTGCTAGCTGCGCTCCTTCATAGAATCACTGGTGCCTATAGGTGGTTTTGTGACTTTTCTACTTATCCATGAATTTTAATTTCTTTTCCAAACGCACAAACTAATGCAATAATAATATGTCTGATACTAACGGAGCACTTACTGTGTACCATAGCTGTCCTTAATATTTTACATTCTTCATCCCATTTGATCTTTGCTATAACTGCTGCCTTTTTCTATTGAATTACTCCTTCAATTAGTTTAACCATGTTTTCATAAATACACAAAAACTCAGTGTTTACATGTCTCAGTTATTTACTTCCTAGTTTTATCCCTTTTCTACTATTCCTGATGAAGCCTAAATAAAAGAAAAATTTGGCTGAATGCATGAGAACATCTAACCTTGAATCGAGGGGGAAGGAAGAGTAACTAGTTTACTCACAGTATGTGCCTGAGAAATTAGAGGCACTGAACTGAACTTGACACAGTTAACACTAATTACATGTTAGTGTCCCTAGTCTAGGAATTTCTCCAGTGAAACTTACCATTTGTGGATTTATTTCTTTAGGAGCCATATTACGTACGTTGTATCAAACCCAATGACAAGAAGTCCCCACAGATATTTGATGAAGAACGCTGCCGGCATCAAGTGGAATATCTTGGACTACTGGAAAATGTCAGAGTGCGTCGGGCAGGATTTGCCTTCCGCCAGACCTATGAGAAGTTTCTTCACAGGTGAGAATAGACTCAGCAGAGAAGCCTAACAGCACACGGAGAATGATGGAGTCTTCCCCATACATGACAACGCATCAGCACATATTAGGCAATCTGTAAATATTTGTTGAATGAGCAAAAAAAGAGTTGAGGAAATTGCAAATATGAAAGATTTTCCTAGAAGCAACAGGAGTGTCTGAGTTCATGGTTTATGGACCATGGAATAAAAGTTCAGTCTTTTTAGAGGAAATGTGAGCACCATAGTATAGTAGAAAGAACATGGATTTGGAGTCACAGCTGGATTGGAGTCCAGGAAAGATAGCCTGATGATAGTGCCTTCAACAAGGGATTATTGTAGATACAAGAGCATTGCACAGATTCGGGATATATGTTGGGGGTGAAGTTGACAAGACCTGCTCATGGATTAGATAATGATGAAACTGGAGTAGGACGGAGTGAAGGATGACAAATATTTTTTGGCTTGAGCATCTGGGTAAGCATGGTACCATTTGCTGAGATAAACTTAGATAAAAGAAGTTCCAAGAAGAGGGCATGGATCAGGAGCAAGGATCAAATCAAGATTATTCTCTTGACTATGTTAACTTTGAAATGCCTACTAAACATTTAAGTAGAAATGTTCAGTAAGCTATTAGACATACATACCTGGAGTTCCGGAAAGAAGTTCAGGCTACAAATAAGAGATTTTAGAGGCTGGACGGGGTGGCTCACGCCTGTAATCCTAGCACTCAGGAAGGCCGAGGCAGGAGGATGACTCAAGGTCAGGAGTTCGAGACCAGCCTGAGTAACAGCGAGACCCTGTCTCTACTAAAAATAGAAAGAAATGATCTGGACAGCTAGAAATATATATATATATATATATATATATATATATATATGAAAAAAAATTAGCCGGGCATGGTGGCACATGCCTGTAGTCCCAGCTACTCGGGAGGCTGAGGCAGCAGGATTGCTTAAGCCCAGGGGTTTGAGGTTGCTGTGAGTGAGGCTGACACCATGGCACTCTAGCCTGGGCAACAGAGCGAGACTGTCTCAAAAAAAAAAAAAAAAAATTTTGGAGTCATTAGTATACAGATTGCATAGACATTCTTGGGTATGTCTATGGGTGGAGAAAAGGAGGAAGTCCATGGTAATATTTAGATTTGTGGTCTGACATGAAAGAACCAGCAAAGAGAAGAGAAGGAACAATCAGTGAGGTAGAAGAAAACCCAGAAGGGGATTATGTCACAGAAGCCACGAAAAGCTGGCATTTCAGGAAGAAAAATATGTTCACTATATCATTAGTTGCTGTGTAGTCAAATAAAATAAAAGCAGAAAGTTAATCATTGGATTTGGCAACAGAGAGGCCAGAGGAGAAAAGGTAGGGCAGAGCCTGATTTGAACAGAATGGGAAAGTGAAGTGAGGAGTTAGATGCCTGTAGACAGCTCAAGATTTTTGCTGTGCATGAGAGCAGAGAGAAATGGAAGCAGTAGCTGGAATTGGAGGTCAGGTCAGGAAGTACTAGAAAATGTTTCTATGTAGGTGGGGATGATTCAGAACAAAAGGAGAAACTAGCAACACAGGAGAGAGGGAGATAATTATAATCAAAACATCCTTGAGAAGGCAAGAAGGGATGGAAGCACAAAGACAAGTGGAAAGTTTGTCAGCTTTAGCCAAGAGCAGGGACACTTCACCCATAGCAACAGAACACAGGTGGAGAATATGGATATTGACGCAAGAAGGCTTGAAGCTTTACTGATGGCGAAGATGCAGATGTTCCTGTCTGATTGCTTCTGTTTTCTTGTTGAAGTATGAGGCAAGGTCATGGTAGAGAGTGAGGGTTGGAACAAGTGGTAGAGGAGGTTTGAGGGGAAATGAGAATACTCATTTTGGAGCGTGGGAAAGCACAGTTTGTATAATAGGATTGCCACCAGGAAGAGCTGAGTGCCCACTTAAGATTAGAGGTTATAAATGTAAAGTGAAACCACCTAGAATTGTTGGTTTATTTCCATGAGTGTTCAGCTACATGTGTACAGAAGTAAGAGGTTACACTAAATGGAGACTCTTGAAATGAATAAAACTTTACAGCATAATAGCCTAGAGAATTGGAATTTAATTTTACACTGATCCAAAGATTATGCTCAAAACTGACCATTTTTCCTTGTTAAAATCACATAGTTCTTTAAAATTGGCTTTTCTTTTTCATGGAGGCTGTATAGTAGGAATGCATTCTGAATCTTGATTTCAAACAGTATCAAATTACATTATTGGAAAGATTTCCAGTCCTTATGTATTATTGCTTGTAGAATTCTAGCAGTTGATCAGGTATAGAATTTGTTTTTGTGTTGTCACCTGTTGAAAATCAGCAAAAGCTAAATATTAGAATGAGCAGGGTGAGAATGGATAACTAACTATAGGATGGGGCTGAACTGAAAATGCATTATCATGAGACGAGGTAGAAGCCATGGGGAGTAGTGGAAGTAAGTGAGCAGTAAGTAACCTTGATTTGGAGGGGACAAGGAATTTTGCAAGTTGAGTATCTTTATCTACTTTTAATCTCTTTTTGGACTTATTTTACTTTCAACTCAAAAGGTTTTGGTGGGTTGTTTTGTTGTTTGTTGTTTTTTTGGTTTTTTTTTTTTTGGCATGAAAGACATTCTATAAGGATTAGAATATGTTTTCAAAAATGTAAAAATAGAATAGAAAAGATTTAAAAGAACCTATAAATTTCAAATATGGTGTTCTTCATGGCACAGCTTAAATATCCCACTCCAGGGCACCCCCAAATGAAACAAAATATGTAAATTTGAAACTAAGTGAGTGTATAGCCCACACTGTGGAATCAGGAAGGGACATGCTCAGTGAACCTTGAAGATGAGTCACTCTTAAATGTGATGTGAAGCAGATATGAAGACCCAGAAGTAAGCTAAGTTCACAGTCATAAGCAAAGACCAAAGAGGCTTCAGGAAGCCTTCCCAGCTGCTGTGCTAGCGTTACCGTAGCTGTAGTACCAAGAGATTGCCATAATGGCTAGGACAAGTAACCACCTCAGCAGCTGAAATGGGACACTGTAGACATACTGGCCAAGACCTGGGAAGCAAAAGTAGCTACCAAAGAGGCCAACTCAGGCCAAGATGTGCATGGAAGAACTCTGTGGCAGAAGATGAGATGACCATCAAACATCTGAGAAAGACCAGAACCAGCGAGAAAAGCCACGTAAGGTCCATAAGGTCAAGAAGTGAAAAACTTTACCCCCAAGGAATCAGGGCCAAGGAGTAAGGGACATGTGAAGAAGCCTATTTAATATTCTCAGAGAGAAAAAGGAGGAAATTTTAGCCCTAAAATAGGAATATGAAGTTAGAAACGAGTACAGGTAATTGTTTAAAAACTGGAAATTTATGAAATGAAAATCAGATTAAACACAACTACAAAGTGAATTGCCCATCAGTAGGAAACACAGTCAACAAACTTCAATAAGTTCATGAGCAGTTCCTAATCAGCACTGAAGACAATGAACTACTGACACAACAACAAGATGGACAGATATCTCAGATGTATTCTTGAAGGAAGATAAACACAAAAGAATACATACTTCATGCTGCCCTATATATGAACTTCAAGAGCAGGTGGTTAGCTCTGGGTTGGGTGTGACTGGAAAGCAGAATGGGAGAACTGTCTGGGATGATGTATCTTGATTGAGAGTCAGTTTCATGGGTATATACATTTGTCAGAACTTACTGCATTGTATACCTAAATGTGTGCATTTTAGCACATGTAAATTTAGCCACAATGTTAAAACTTTTTGAGAAACTAAACTTTTGAAAAAAGTGAATTAACAGGCTGGGAGAGGAAGCTAGAGACTTCTTCCAGATCTCATCACAAAGAAAAAGAGATGGGAAGTATTAAAGAAGAGTCCAGTCACATGCAGAGTTGATGCAGGAGTGGCAAAACCCATCTAGCTGGAGCACCAGAGGAAAGAACAGAGAGAAAGGCGAGAAGCAGGAGGCAAACAATGGCCAGGAATCTGCCTGAACTGAAAAAAACTTAAACTTTCAGATTGAAAGAATACACTGACTCTCAAGCATATGTATTAAAAACTGAAAAAAATACGTTTTGTTCCCTTCTAGATTATTAAAAAAAAAAAAAAATACATATAGCTCCCAAGAAAAAAAGGCAAACTGCTTACCAGGGAATCAGAATCATACTGACATCAGGCTTCTCATTAGCCACATTTGATCAAGTAGAAAAAGAAGTATCTTCACAGTGAGGGGAAGTGACCTTTATGCTTAGAATTGTATTCTATGTCAAATTATCATTCAAGAGTGTGAGTAAAGTAGGAACATTTTCTGACATACCTGGGCTCAGAAAGTTTATTATTCATAGACCCTCTCTGAAAAATCTTCAAAAGAAAGATGAATGCAGAAGGGAAACACGGGACACAAAAAAGCAATATTGAACAAATAAATCATTAAAGCTTTTTGTTAAATCTAAATAGGTACTGATTATAAAGGGGGGAGAAGTCTTTAGTAATAATCTGTAACTAAAATTAAAATGGGAGTGAAAAGTAGAGATAAGGAAAGGCTTTAGTCCTGTTCATGAAAGAATATAGATGATGATTAACTAGAAAGCAAAAAAATTAATTTAGGTGTTCAAGTTTTCAACACATAATAGTTGCTAATGTCTTGAAGTGCTTACTATATGTAGGAAGCACTGTTTTAAGCAGTCCACATGTGAGTCACTGAAACCACAACCACGTGAAGAAGTGCATATTACCCCCATTTTATGTGGATCATCCAGTGATAATGGGAGAAAATGTTTTTTGCAGTGAATTTTTACATTTAGATTCTGCAGATTTTTTGTAAGAATTTTAGTTTTGAATCTAAATTTTTACTTGCCATTTTTCTTTATTTTCATTTCTTTCATTGAAAAAAGAGAAAAGGATTTTAAACACGCTGATAACCTTGAAAGCTGCTAAAGTCCTTTAGGGAGGTAAGACAAGTTGTCAGGAAGCAGATGAGTTCAGCTTTTTAATTAGCAAGTTCAGGATGCTGCTTTGCTGGAGAACTGGGGTCATGCACTTTGCCAGCAGGAAGGCAGGCAGTGCTCTTCTGCCTGGCCATGTGAGCCGAGGACAGTGGCTGCAGCACTGCTTCCAGCTTCTGCAGTGTGCCTGAAACTTTAAACACATACCACTGCTACCCCTGGTATGAGCCGAATGTGGACCCTGACTCTAATTTTAGAATGAATTTGGGAGGTTTCGGATTTCATTTCCTTTTTTTTTTTTTTCATGTGACATTGTATGGTAATACCTCTGTCTTCATATTTAAACTCTTTTCATCTGGCATTGATTTCTGAGCCTCTCCAGCAAGTGAGACTTTTATTGATAAATGATTTTCTTCCATTCAGGCTAGTTTTGAGCCCAGGGCCATGTGAAACAAAACCCTGCAGTTCGTTTGTGAAAATCTTGTTAATGTTCTTATTGTTACAATTAATATTGACAATTTAATTCTAAAAATGTGGATTGTGTTGCGTGTAACTCACACACAGAAAACAATAGAAAGTAACAAATTAGAAAGGATCATTTTGTTTTAATAAAACACCATGGCCCCAGGGAAAATTTTTCTTTTCTAGTGTGGCAATCAATGTGTTAAGGACTAGGTAAAATGCCTTCTAGGCAGTGGGAACAGTATATGCAAAAGGCTCTAAAGCAAGAAGGAGGCAACCACATCACAGAACCCGAAAGAAGCCAATGTGATAGGAGGACAATGAGGAAGGAGGTAAGCAGCAAAAGACAGAAATGATTTCAGACTTTATGGAAAACTGCTCTGGCTGCTCTTTGCAGAATGGATTGGAAGGAAGTGGGGAACAGTTTAGGAGTCTATTGTAATAAAGTAGAAGGTGGCTTGGATTAGGACTGAAGCAGTAGAGATGAGAATTGCAAATATATTTTGGAGGTAGAGTCAATAGGACTTGATGATGGATTAGAAGTAATGACAGAGAAGGGAAGGAATAAAAATATTCCCGGGATTCTGGCTTTAGTAACTGGGTAGCTTGAGATAGAAAAGACTAAAAGGGAAGTTTCACATGCCTACAAGACCCAGGCAGGCATTGGATGTATGAATCTGAAGCTCAGGCTGAGGGCTAGACTAGGGATAACACATTTGTGAATTGAAAAATGTATTTTTATATTTTATGTATGTATAAATGTACATATTTATATTTCAAATATATTATTTAAAGTAAATGGACTAGCTGAGGTGATGTGGGGACAGTATACATAGAATCTCTGATCTGAGCCCTGGGACACTTTAACGTTTAGGGATACAGTCGAACCCAGAGGAGCCAGAAAATGACATTGAGAAGGACGATCCAGAGAGACGGAAGGAAACCGGGGAGAGTGTGCTGTCATGGACACTTAGAAAAGAGAGAGATGTCAGGACGAAGGGAGTAATTAACTGTAATTGAGGGAGTAATTAACAGGTGCTGCTTAGATATGTATTATCTTAACAAGAAATGTGAAAGCCTTATGAGAAAACTTTCAGAGATTCCTGAAAGGCATGAAAGTAGATTGGAACAATGAGAAGATATATAACCTCGAATAAGGCAACTCAACACCATATATAAATTTAATGAATTTAATGTTTCAACTCAATAAAACTATTCTTAAGGAGTTTGGGGGTGGTTTGATTTTTTTAATTTATTTGCTGAATTCTGTTTTTTTCCTATAACTGTAAAACTTGATTCTAAATTTCCTGTGCAAAAATAAACATACCAAGAAGCTAGAAAAACCTGTAAAAAAAAAAAGAAAAGAATTAGGAAAGACATTATAATGTACTTATAGCCTCCTTAGTTAAAACGTTGTGGTACTGATACACAGATACACAGAACAGTGAAACAGACCAGAAAGTCCAGAAATAAACTGAAGTGCATATGAAAATATAGTAGTATATAATAAAGGTGGCATATTAAATCACAAGAAGTAAAGGTGGATTTTTTAATAGTGTTGGAACAGCTGAATAGCCATTTATCAAAATATAAAATTAGATCCATACCTCACAGCAAATACCAAAATAAACTCCAAATGGATCAGAGATCTAAACATAAAAAATGAAAACATACCAGGACTAGAAGAAAATATAAGTGAATTACTTTATAATCTGAATGTGAAGAAAGTAAAATTCAAATGTAATATAAGGAAAAAAATTACTAAATTTGACTCCATGTATTAAATAACTTTGCACAGCCTATGGTAGGCAGCCTCATAGGATGGCTCTTGTGTCCCCTACCTCCTGGTATCCATGCCCTATATCGTCCCCTTCCTTGATTATAGGCTGGACCTATTCATTCATTTCTGACAAAATGGAATATGGCAGAAGCGATGGGAGGTCACTTTTGAGATTAGGCTACAAAAGACTGTGACTCTGTGATTTCTGTCTTACTCACACTCACACTAAGCTACCACGTAGCAAACTGCTTTATGAGAGGCTCAGGTGGCGAGGAGTTGTTAGCTGCTTGTATGTAGAAATGCAATTAATTTTTGTGTATTGATCTTATATGCAGTAGCACTGCTTAATTTTCTTTTAGTTGTAATAGTCTGTGTAAAGATCCACGTGATTCCCTTTGAAGAGGGTCACGTTGTTCACAAATTGTGCCTGTTTTGTACCTTTCCTAATCATTTACCAATTTATTTATTGGTTCCACCATGCCAACTAGACCTCCAGAGCAATGCCAAGTAGATCCTTGTCATGTTTCTGTTTGTAAAGAGAATGCTCTGAAGGTCTCCTCTTGATGAATGATATTTGCTGTGGGTTTTTGGTAAATAGCCTTTATAGATTAATTAAGTCCCTTCTATCCCTAGTTTAATAAGAGTTGTTATCGTAAAGAAGTGTTTTATTTTACTAAGGCCTTTTTTTTTTTGCATCTCTAATCTAATCTAATGAAATTCTATTGCTAGTTTACTAAGATTTTGTTTTGTTTTCTATGAAGTATCTTGAATTTTATTGAATAGTTTTTCTATTGAGATGACCATACGGTTTTTCTCCCTTAATCTGTGCTCTGCTCATTTTTCTTTCAGGTATAAGATGATCTCTGAGTTCACCTGGCCCAACCATGACCTCCCTTCAGACAAAGAGGCTGTCAAGAAACTGATTGAACGGTGTGGGTTTCAGGATGATGTCGCTTATGGGAAGACCAAAATTTTCATTCGAACACCCCGAACATTGTTTACCTTGGAAGACCTCCGTGCCCAGATGCTCGTAAGGATTGTCCTCTTTCTACAAAAGGTAATTTTATATTTAATATATATAAGGATAAGATTTTGCTCTTATATTCTTAAAAATCGGTTGAATGTTTTCTTTAATTCAAGAAATGTTCACGGATGGTATATTTTGTGTGTGTCTGTGCATATCTTAAAATGTTTTCTATTGCCTTCACACATGGAAAACTTATTTGGCTGCCCAATTTCAAAATTATTTCATCTTCAAAACTCTGAGGACATTTTGTCTTCTGGTATTTAAAGTTGGAGAGATGTTTGAACCAGTCTCCTTTTTGTCCTTTATAGCTAACTATGTGGGGTTTTTTTTTTTCAGCTTAAATGCATTAAGATTTTTTTATTTTGTAACCAAAAAATGTTGCCAACATGTTTGAAACCACCTTCTTCAGCCATGATTACCTTACCCCCACCACCTGACCTCAGGTGTGGAGTACTGATGGATGCTCATTAGTTGATGGTGCTGTACCTGTCATCGCTGATCTGTGCAAGGCTCCTTCTCATTACATTCACCCATTCATATATTTCTTTGTATCCCCCATACCCTCTCCCATACCTTCCATATGAACTATTTTAATGCAAAAAATTATATGTGTCTGTAAAAAAATCATGTACCTCTGTGAAGGTGTCCTTGGGACATATACACACCTAGGAGGAAAGTTGCTGGGTCACAGGGTATATGTGTACCTAATTGGTATAAGTAGTGCCAGGTTCTTCTCCTGGGTGACTCTGCCAGTTTGCACTGCCAGCAGCTGTATATGAGAGTTACTGTGCACCATATCCCTCCTACCAGTATCATCCACCTAGCTAAATTTTGTCAGACTAATAGATATAATATCTTGTTGTTTTACATTATATTTCTCCGATTACCTTTGAATTGAGCATCTCAGTAAATACTTGTTTGCTTGTTGGATTTTCCTGTAAACTATCTGTTCATACCTTTTGTCTGTTTTTCTACTGGATTTGGCACTTTCTTGTTGATTAGCAGAAATGCCTTGAATAGTCTAGACATTAATCTCTTATTCACTTTGAACATTATAAATATAGTCTCCTATTCTGTAGGCAGTCTAATGAATTTTATCCATAACATGCTTTGTTGAACAGAATTCTTAATTTTGACATAATCAAATTCTTCAATTTTTTTGCCTTATAGCTTGTGCTTTGGAATTTTAAGAAGACTTTCATTGTCTCTAGGTCGCAAAGATATTATCCTATATTTCCTTCTATGAACTATATAGTTTTACTTTTCACATTTAAATCTTTAATCCATTTAGAGTCCACCTGTGGATGTAGTTTTATATAGGAATCCAGTTTTATTTTCCTCTGTATGGTAAGCCAGTTTTCTCAGTACCATCTAAACAGTCTGTCGTTTGCCCATTGATTCGTGGTGCTACTTTTATCATATATTAAATGCACACACACACACACAAACACACATGTGCGTGCGTGTGTGCGCGCGTAGTCTCTCTCTGTGTGCTCTAGTCTGTTCCATTTTTCTATTTGCTTTTTTTGCACTAATACCACACAGCTTTTATTGTCATATGTCTTAGTATATTGTAGGATAAGTCCATCTTCTCTACTCTTCATTATTAGAGTTGATTAACCTATACATAGACCTTTATTCTGCAATCTACATTTTAATATTTATAGTAAATTCATTAAATTCAATAAAAATTTTTATTAGGATTACAGGGGATATAGAGATTAATTGGGAAGGATTAACATTTTTATAATACTAAATCATCTTATTAAGAGTATGAAATAGGTTTATTTAAATCATCTTCATTGACCTTTAGACTTAGGCCTTATAAATTCATCGTTCATTCCTAGATATTTTATTGTTTTTGTTGCTACTGTAAATTTTTTATTATAATTTCTACATGGTACAGAGAAATAATACTGTCTCATGTTGCTTTATCTGTATCCATAACAAAACCTTTCTTTGTTCATGTTTGTTGATTCTGTTAGTTTTTACTCAGGTAAATGATTAAATCACATACAAATAATAAAAGTTTTCTCTTCCAGTTGCCAAGCTGTTTCTTAGTCTTGGTCTCTTTTCATTTATTTTGCCTGGAACTCAGAAAAACTTTTGGAGTGAAATACTAAATTCTGTTTCATCCCAAAACAGTTTCCTCCTATTGTTTTTCTTAAATGTTGCTTTTGTTCAGTTCTGTCTTCTTTCTCAAGAATGCTTGTAAATTTGCAAGTTGGATGTCTGTTTTCTGCCTGCCATAGTAAATTATTTTCATGCATCTGTTCCTTTCTATCTTCACATCCTCGAGTCCTTTCCCTTGATCTTAAGTACTTGACTCTGTGTGTGTGTGTGTGTGTGTGTGTGTGTGTGTGTGTGTGTGTGTTTGTTTTCCAGATCTGTTATTATGTCTGTTTTTCTACGTATACAAGAGATTGATTCAGGCTCAGAGTTAGGCTCTGAGCCAGAGTGACCATACCTCTCAGTTTGCTTGGGACAGTCCTGGCTTATGACCATTCCCTGTTGTAACTGTTAATGTAATAGTACCCCTTTCACTCTCAAAAGTGTCCCAGTATGGATAATAAACTATATAGTAAACCTACCTTGAACTTACTTTCTGTCCACTCCGTAGCTGATAGAACCCTCTTTTTACATCTACAGTGGCAGTTTGTTCACTTCTTGCACAATTGTCAGTGTCCCATAGACTTTAGTCTGTTACAGCTCTGCTAGCTAAAGATGGGGTCCACCCTTCCTCTTCCAGCTCCACAGCCCAGCTCATACATAAGAAGATATACTTCCAGGTAAACACAGCTACTAGGGCTCTTCCTTTCTTGGTCCCCTCTGACAGCACTTTGCTTCTAGAAATGTAGCATGCCATTACCAGTCCCTACCTCTGCTTTCTTCCTGGTGAGAAATTATAGTCTCTACCTAGGAAAGAGAAATTCTAAAAGAGAAGAAATGCCTGCTTCAAAACCTATCACCCATGCCATGGAAGAAAAGCCATCCAGTCTTCTTTGTGAGATAGATCTCACATTTCTTAACCATAAGGCAGTGGAGTAGGAAATATAAGGTGTGTTATATTCTAGGGTGTGTTATATGTGGTCTACTAATTATGTTTTTTAGACCAACTACATTAGCCATAAAATTAGTGGAAAGATTGGGCACCATGGCTCACATCTGTAATCCCAGCACTTTGGGAGGCTGAGGCTAGAGGATCGCTTGAGGAGTTCAAGACCAGCCAGGGCAACATAGTGAAACCCCATCTCTATAAAAAATATTTAAAAAAAATTTTTTTCAATTAGCTGTGTCTGGTGGTGTGCTCCTATAGTCCTAGCTACTCGAGAGGCTGAGGTGGGAAGATTGCTTGAGCTTAAGAGTTGGAGGCTACAGTGAGCTATGATTGTGCCACTGTACTCCAGCCTGGGAGACAGAGCAAGACTCTGTCTTAAAAAAAAAAAAATAGTGGATAATTCTCTAGGCTTTTGGGAATAATAGGTCATCAATCACCTAATATATGATATGTGTTTTCACTTTTTCTATATCCTTATAGGAATTTAATGGGAAGTCAGGAGCAGCTGCGTTAGGAACTGCTGTTTTAAACAAGACTCTCCAATAACTGATTTTTATTTCCTTTTTAAATAACAATAGTTTTATCTTTTTCCTGATTATATAAGTAAAATATGCTCATTGTAAAAACAAATTCAACCCATGCAGAAGACTGTAAGGGAAAATGTAAAACCTCACCAAAAATTTCACCATCCAAAGGTGGTAGCCATCCATTTTGACATCTTTTTGTGCATATATATTAATACTAGCATATATATTATAATATGAATGAGATCATAGTTTATGTGAGGATATTTTTATGATACCCCTTCTTTTCTTCTACAGTATTTTGTTACTTTTGTCTCCCACATTTACCTTCTCTGCTCACGTTTCTTCTCGCCCCCTGTGTTAAGAGTCCCCAGCACCTCAGTTTCAGAGATCCAGTCCACCAGAAGGATTCACAGGACTCAACATAGAGTTGTGCTGATGAGCAAAATTTATTACAGCAAAAGGATGTGGAGCAAAAGCAGCAAAGGGCACATGGGGCAAAATCCAAAGGAAACCAGGAGCAGACTTCCAAGAGTTCTCTCCCAGTGGAGTTGCCTCACGCATGCTTAATTCCTCCAGCAATGAGTTGTGTCAGCCACATGCCAAGTGTCATCTACTAGGGAAGCTCATTAGATACTCAGTGATCAAAGTTTTTATTGGGGGTTGGTCATTTAGGCACCCTCTGCCTACTGTGTACCAAAATCCCAGATTCCCAGAAGGAAAAAGGTATTCAGCACAAACTATACTATTTGTACAAGCAGTTTAAACACAGCCACTCTGATCACTTAGGAAAAGTTTTGTATCAGTGTAGGGAACTGTTTACCAGCAAGTTCCCAGATACCAGCCAAGGGCCACCCTCACAAGCAGGCCTTTGTAAGAATAGCAGTCTCGGGCTTGCTATGTTAACTCTTCAGGACACCCTCACAGTCTTCCCATAACGTTAATAGACTTCCTCATGCATATAGCCTTCCATACTGGTGCCTTCATTTCTATGCACTGGATTCCCAGAGCAAGACTGTTGAGTTGAAGAGTAAATATGTTTTTAATCATAACAATTCATGTTTCTACTCACTATGTATGTGAACTCTTTTCCCTAAATTTTGACCGCAGTGGCTTTTACCATGTTTTGCATTCTGATCAGTAAGAAATGATATTTTATTTCTACTTTATTTATTTCCATTACTATTAGTATGTGTTTATTGGCCTTTTGAATTGCCTGTCTTGTTACTTGTTTATTCATATTCTTGGCCCATTTTTCTGTTGGGTTGTTTGTCTTTTTCCTATGAATTTATGAGAGCCATCTGTATATAATATGTATTAATTTTATATATTACAATTATTTTTGTTAGTTATTTGTCATTGGACTCTGTTCATGGTATACCCTTCCATGTGAAAATTTTCACTGTTAATATAATGAAATATGTCTTATCTTTTTCCCTATAGCTTTTGGGTTTCTTAAAAAAATTATTGACCCGGAATTTATTTTTATACACAATGTGATATAGGAACACAACTCTGTTTTGTTTCAGGTGAATAACTAGCTATTTTAACCTCGTTTATTAAAAAATTCCCTTTTTCCCCCACTAAATTGAAATTCCACCTTTGTGCAATGTTAATTTCTCATATATGTGTGAATATATTTCAGGACTCACCATTTCATTCTATAATCAATTCCTATGTCAATATCAAACTATTTTTATTATAGTACATCATAATAGATTTTAATATCTGAGAAACTGGCTTTGGTGTATTTTCATATCTTTTTTTGTGCCTTAATAGAGATTTAATGGAAGTTGTAAGAGGGAGAATCAGAATGTTGACCAAAACTAGAACCTCAAAACCTATTTTAAAGGGATAAATTGCATAACCACAAAAAGGTTGCAGAAGAACTATAAAATGTGTTACTTTCTGATTCTTAAAAATATGTGTAGTTCACTGTCATCACCTAAACTATTATTAACTAGTCAATATCAATAATTACAGGTAGTCTGTTTAATGCACCTTATTTCCTTCATATACAGTCAGCCCTCTGTATGTGCAGGTTTTGTATCCTGAGAATACTGTATTTTCGATTTACATTTGGCTGAAAAAATCCATGTGTAAGTGGACCTGTGCATTTCAAACCCATGTTGTTGAAGAGTCAGCTGTACTTGGTCATGTGCTTGATATTGTAGAAAATTTGTGAATTACTAGAAATTTTTTTTAAGAAATAAGCATATAGATTTATTGGTTCTATAACACATAAGTAATAGCAATACAAGTTCATGTAGCAAAATGAAAAATATAAATAATTTTATATTATTTACAATATAATTTTATTTTGTATTAAATATAAACTTAAATTGTTATCACATCACTGTTGGGTGATACTTTTTATCATATCTTAACATCTGTAAACACTTATTGAATAGTTGTAATAGCCAACTTAGTCATGCATATGATTTACTGGAGTTTCCTCAATCAATCAAACATTGCTGGACATTAAGATGTTTCAAGTTTTTTGTTCTTACAAGGCTCGTTGCAGTGCTTAAAACAGTGCCTGACAAATACTAAGAGTTCAGTAGGTGTTAGCTATTGTTATTACTACTAGTACTTCTAATACAGCTATTAAATGTTTATAAATATTTTTTATTATTTTGTTGGAATTAATTCTCAGAATTGAAATTGTTGGTTTAAAAGATGTGCACGTTTAAGGTTTTCTAGACTCATTTTGAAATGGCCCCTAGAAAGATTGTACCAATTTACGCTCCCACCAACTAATGCGTGAATGAGCTTGTCTCACTGAAGCACTGATTATTTTCATTTTTTAAAATACTTTTTCTGAATGACCTAAAACCTGAGTATTTTGTCTGACTATTTAAAAATGAATTTTATAAAAAGCCCCAGTTATAGTATACCCATTAAAAGAAATGAATCAGTATAGCCAGTGAGATTTTTATAAAGGTCATTCTCTTCTTTTCATAACATACAATTGATTCACTTACCCACATATTCTCTGCATTTGTGTGTGTGTTCCTCACATCGCATTTGAATGAGAAATTACTAAGATGGTATTTGTAGAAGGCACTGAAGAAACTACTTAAGGTTTTCAAAATTACAGCTTTAAGCAAGGAGGTGCTTAAAAGATCAGTAAAGTGTATTGTCAGTTCAGTTCAGGCACATGGAGCCAAGTTGAAATATATAATGACTTCTATTAAGTATGTCATAAAACAAATCTGTCCAAGTTGATTTTGTTGTTTTAGCTTTTTTTCTTCTTCAGCCTGGGCCTCCTATGTGTTATAGTCATTAATTTCCAGAAAATAGGACCCTTACTTGTTATAGGATTAGGGAAATCCTAAAAAAAAAACTGTTAGTTTTAACTGTTAACTAATAATTAACAATTAACTGATTTCTAATGAAAAATTACACCAAATGCATTACAAAGAGTCATACTTCTCTAATACTCTGTGCCCATTTAGTCTAAAATATTTTGTTGTCTTGAAAAAAGAATGGGATATGGAAACCTTCAAAAAATTCCTTCCTTTTTTGGTACATGTATGGTTTTAAATTTATGTTCTCATTCTAGGGATTCATAGGGCAAGATCAAAATTGTCATATAAGATGATATTAAGGACAGATTCTCAAAGGGAGATGGAAAAGTATTGAGAAAGTTTATTTGTTTTGTGGCTATTAACAACAAATTTGGATATGTTGATAAATTGCAAGAGTGGCTCTCTTGACCCACCTGTAAGACAAACAGGTGTCTTTGTGAAATGTCTTTATTTGGGGGAAGTAGCCCTTTGTTAAAGGGCATCTATAACTGATTATAGACAGAGATCTTAATTGGTCACCATATCATGTACTTGGACCATTTCAGGTTACACAGCTTTGATTCTAGCTTTCGGAACAGAATTATCACTTCCAGTGCACCATGGTGTATGTAGTTAAGCAGTCAAGGTCCTTCCTAGGTCATTTAATGAAGGCTACTAAATATATAAGTTCTTTCTTTAAATGATAGTATCTTAAAGCTCTAATCATTTCCCCCCAGGCAATTTATGGGTAACCTAAGGTTACAGTTATAGCCCACAAATTCCTTAGCAGCAAGAACCGCCAACTCTGGACATTTAAATCATGCTACCCCTGACCTGCTCCATGCTCCATGCTGTGAGTTTTCCAGTTTTTATTTCAGTCCTAAATGTGGCTCACAGCATGTAGCCCCCATGACACCACGAACTGTGGGGTCCACAGTCAAGCTTGAATCTAAGGTCAGTTGGCAGTCTTGCATTGTAGTTACGTGAAACTACGAATATGTCTTTATAAGAAATAATAGAAATTCTTTGCTATAAATGTTCAGATGCACTGGTCTCCTAGGATCATTTGGCTCCCAGAATTTTATTTTTACTTGTCTGGTGGCTTGCTGATTAGAGAATGATAGTGGTTTGATTATTAGGTCATAGCAAAATTGGTGCAATTCCAAAAGCAGGAAAGGAGAGAACAAGAGAATGAGTGGAGAAGAAAGTCTGTGGGAAGGTATCAAAGAAAAAAAAGTGTGAAAAAGATAAACCTGAGGAAGGAAAAAAGGTCTCAAGCCAACGAAATAAAATATTTAAAATGTGGGCTAAAGTTGTATGTGATTGTGTCTAATTTTATGTGGACTTCAAGATGGAACTGTGGGGTAGTTAGTGATCTTTTCTTTAATTCAAAATAAAAAATATTTGGCATTCTGCTAGCAAACTGATATTATGAAAATATGCAAGACAGGACTACCAGATTTTATCAGTAAATCAGCAGTACATACATAATATGTATACATATAACAGGGACACCATGTATACATGTACATACCGTGTGTAATGGTGAGAAAGGAAATAACAGAAATATGTAAGACCCATTGTCCTTTTGTGATGGTTCATGGGAAAATTTTTTTTGTTCTACATCAGCATTAGCTGTACTTCTGGGCCCACTACCCTCAAACTGGCAGTCATGTTATAGGGAGGGGCCAGGCTGCTGCATAGCCTCCTTGTGAAATTACTTGAGTGGTGATATTGGACAGCCTTGAAATGTTCCTGCATTTAATGGAAATGTTTCTAATGGTTTCTGTTTATGTATGATACTGGTTGAGTTGTTAAGATAGATGACGTTTGAACATGTTAAGCAGATATCCATTTATTTCAGTTCTGTTAAGAGTACTGTACTTTAAAAATCAAGAATAGATGTTAAATTATATTGAATTACTTTCTAGCAGGTATCAAGATGTTCATATGACTTTTTTTTTCCTCTTTTGAGGTGTTTGTACAGAGAATTCGACTATCGATTTGTTAGTAATCCTATTAATATGTTTTTCTCAGCAGGATAACATGGCTACTTTTCCTTCTTTGTCCATGTTTTAGAACAGTCTAAATAGCATTGGAGTTAATCTGTTCAGGTTGAATTATTGTGAAACCATCTGGAAGGGGGCATTTGTTGGAGCATAACTCTTAAACAACTTTCTCTAGTTCTTTATGATAATTGATCTTTTTTTAGTTTGTATCTTTTGTGGGATTAGTTTTGGTAATTTATACTCTCCTAGAAAATCATCCAGATTCTTAAATTTAATTGAATAGAATTGAACAAAGTAATCTCTTATGTTTCTTCTCATTTCCTTTGTATCTGTAGTCATTCTCTCTTATTGGTTCTTATTTTATGTATTTGACTTATGCTCATGCTGTTTTCTTTGTCAACTTTAGTTAATGATACATTTCATTATCTTTTCTCAAAGAACTGGTTCTCTGATTTATTTATTCTCCCATTTTCTTATTTCTAATTTATTAATTTTGCAAGCAGATTATCTTTCTCCAACTTCCAAAATTGGGCACTTCAATCACTTTTTTCTTTGACATTTATTAATAATGGCCTGTGGAATTTGTTCTGAGTTCTGCTTTTCCTGTATGTATTGGACCTGATACATTATCATTTATTTATTTTTTGTTTCAATTTCCTCTTTCCTCAAAAGCTATTTACAAATTTTTAAAAAATAATTTCCATGTGATGTTTTGTGTGTATACTTTGCTTCATTTTCTAATTTTGTTCTTAATTTTTAGTTTTACTGCTTTATAAGCACAGAATGGTCACAGAATGTTAAATGTGCCATTTCTACTTTCTGGAATTTATTAAGATTTACTTTGGGCCCTGGTATACAGTCATTTTGTGAGTACAATCTGAAAGAAGGTATATGTTCTTTTTCCTTTTTGATGTTTTTATTATGAAAAATTACAAATATTCACAAAAGTAGAAAGAATAGTTTAATGAAACCCCATGTTCCCATTACTCAGATTCAACAATTAACATTTTTCCATTCTTATTTTATCTAGTACTCACCTCATGCTTTTATGTATGTTTGTTTTGGTTGGAATTTTTAAAGGAAATCCCAGATATCTTATCATTTCACCCATAAATACCAGTCTACAGATAAGGACTTTATAAATAACAACTTCATATGGCAATCTGTCAAATATCTTTCAGTTGGTTTGGGATTTCAGTCAAATATGTTTCAGAAACTTGATATGTAATATTAATTATGATTTTCAATGACATATGATTTCATTTTTAAAAACTATGTTTTAAAGGTGGCTCCTACACTCTTATCAAGCATGACACGTAAAAAAAGCATGACACATAAATAAATAAAGGTGGCTCATGCATGACAAGGACTACCCTGGTTGGTTTGTATTAATTAACAATTTGATATTATTTGTATGATCTTGTATTTATTTGTTAAATTTTCATTTTACATTTTTATTGTTGGATTATATAATATTATAGCCCCAATCACAAGAAGGATCTAGTGAAGGATTAAAAGTGGCTCATTAAGGCATAAACATGTAATGAAAATAGTAAATTCTGAAACCGAGAACAGTATCATAACTGTTAATTATAAGTAGTCTCAAAGGTTAACATAGACTATAATAATTTTATAAACCAGTCAGAAGAAAATAAGTGTGAATAAAATCATTATCTGAAAATTGGATTTTATTGGTTTCATCACTCATTTGCCCCTATTGCCTAATGTTTTGTTTATTATGAAACTTTGTCAGGTAGTGGCATGAAGCCAATGGAAGCTCTCACATCATTTTCAAACAAAGCACACTGAATTCTTTGTGAAACCAATCAAGTGTTTTATTTCTCAAACTAAAAGCAAAACAATTATTTCTCATGTAACAATCAATTACTTTTGCCCTTAAACTAAAAACAAACGAACAAAATAAACCTACTAACATGTTAGCTGGTATTTCCTGAATGACAAGCACTATTCTGGTTAGTTTATAAATATTAACTAAATCGTTACAAGAATGTTGTGAATGAGTATCTATTATTAATTTAATAGATAAGGGAACGCCTTACCGAGTGGGTAAGGAACTTGACGGAGGTCCCACAGATGGAGATTGCCAGAGCTGGGATTTGAACCCAGGAGGTCTGCCTCCCAAGCACACACTTTTGACCATTGTACACTTATACCACAGTGGCATCATTCAGGATGTACTCCATATAGGAAAAACAGGTTATGACTCACGCTGTTGCAGAAAAGCTTATAAAACCAGCCAAAAGGTGATGATGGTGTCCTGCTCAGAGAGAATGCAGAATGAGATTTGGCAAAATTCCCTTATTAAATAACCTTGGTAGACATCCAGTGATGTCTTCTGAATCATTTACTCTCAAGTATGTAGACTGAGATTTATTTTAATGGAATTGGAAGAAAAAAGTGATGTTGAAAGTGTGAATCAGCTCTTGACATAGGTATAGTAATGAAGACTGATCAATGACTCTCATTTTTTTACTGAGAATACATGCTCCAGGAAAAGAGATGTTTATTTGTTTTGGTAAAAATGACTTTTGAGTCAAGGGTAGGTTGGGAAAAGTATGTTTATTTGGATAACTACTGACAAAGTATAAGCTGAATCACAGGAAGTTGGAGGGTAGGGGTGCATTATTGTGCGATAAGAAAGGTTGTCCCCAGTGCCAGTGAATTCATTGCTTTATTCACAGAGAACATTATAGTTAACAATATGCTGCTTGATCTTGACTGAGTGTTGAAAGAAATAAAAGTGTGCCTTTGATGGAATGGTGGCCATTGACTCTGTATCTTTTCAGTGTGCTATAAGAAGAAATGGGTAGCAGGTGTCCTTTACAACACTGCGATATGTGGCTCTGAAGGAGAAAGTGCACATATGCATTTTTAAATGACTAATAAATGTGGATTTGTTCATTAATTATTGAATGAAGGCACAAAAATGAATAAGATAAGGTTCCACCCAGAAACTCACAACCCAGCCAGGAAGGAAATGTGTTAGCACTCAAACCAATGAGATGGAGTAATTGTGATACTCTGGGGTAGGCAGTGACTGCCAGGTGGGCTCAGAGAACAGGCACCTACCTGAGCTGGGGAGAGGAGACTTTCTAGAAGAAATTCACCAAAATCTTAACTCTATTAGATTAACATTTTACTTGAAACTACATTATAGGGAAGACAGATCTTAATCTGAATTTCATAAACCATTCATATAGGTTGAGTTCATAAGAACTAGATCATTGATATTGTAGTGGGTTGATTGTCGCTGGAGTTAGTGGATAAAATAAACTTCCTATGACAACTATAGAGAACAAAGTTTTCTATAAAAATATTCACATGTTTCCCATAACAAACATAGACTAGCCCTAGTCTTTGGAATTACTAAAACAGCCCTTTCTATGTTACAGGAAAGTTCTTGCCCTTCGTAGCAAACAACTGGATTGGTAACTAGCAAGCAAATATACATGGCCACAGTGCAACTTAGGATAACAGAATTCAATTTAAATTTAACTTGAATTTTATAAAAGGGTTATAAATATTTACTAACCTTTTCCTTATTTATCTAACAAGATGTAGAAAGCTAGCTCAGGACTTGTCTTCTCAAAGCACCTGGATCAACAAACTCCCATTCTGTCAAGATTCCTCCTTTATAGGTGTTGGTTGAGGATGGCAGCCTCTAATTTGCTTATGCTTTTTTTGTCTTGCCTTGCAATCTTCTGTTTCCACATTCTACTGTACACAGTCTTCTGCAACTTGGTTTTTATCACTCAGAATAATATTTTTTAAATTTATCTAGGTCGATCAGTGTAGCAATAGTTTATTTACTTCTTTGTGCTATTTTATTATTAAAAAGTGACAGCTTATTTAATTTCCTAGTAATAGTCACTTAGTTTTTCAATTTTTTGTCATTCCATGAAATGCTACAGTGAACATTTTTGTACATATTCTCTTACCTACAAGCAAATAAGTCTCTGTGGAGCAGCTGTTCTCAAATTTTGAGGATCCCCAAAGAACTCACCTTAGAGAATTTTACAAAATGCAAGAATATGTAAGTACATGTTCCATTAGCTGTCAGAGTAATATTATAATCACATGTGATAGAGTCTCTGGAAAACTCCATTGTAGACTCGTGAAAGGATGAGAATTTAAAAGGCAGATGACCTGCAGGTATAAAATTAGTTTTGATCTTGAGGATCCCCTGAAAGGGTCTCAGCAATACTCAGGGTTCCCCAGACCACACTTCGAGAACTGCTCTTGGGTATATACCCCAGACTGCAAATGCTAGGCTGTAGAGTATGCACATTTTTAAGTTCACTAAAGATTTCCCAGTTGCTTTCCAGAATAATTGTACCAATTTACACTTACCAAGAAATGTATGAGAGTTTTTATTTTTCTATATCCTTATCAACAATTTGAATTGTCAAACTTTGTAATTTTGGCCAATCTAATTTTGACCCCTGAGTATGACCTTTACTTTTCTTCTAAGTTCAGGTATGCACAGGGGTATTTGTTACATTTTTGTAGTAGTGGGGATATCGGGTTATCTATTCTGCTACTTTCCTGCCATATTCATTGGAAATCCCATTGAACATTTAAGAGAGAGAAGTGATGTGGTCAGTTTGTGAATTTTAAATAGATCTGTGTCAAGGAGAGATTAGAAGTCAACGACACTGGGGGCAAGATGGCCAATTGAGAGCCTATTGCTATAATCTAGGTGAAAGCCAATGAGGACCTAAATCTACCAGCAGTGGTAGTTGAGATGGGGAGAAATTTGAGAAATACTTAGGAAGTAAAATTAGCAGACCATGATAGTTGCTTGGATGAGAGACTGATAAAAGGCAGGAATTAGGAATTAATAATTTCCAGGTTTATAATTTAGGGTCCTGGATGGCTGGTGTCACTAACAACTGAGATAGAGGTAGAAGGTACAGAAGCAGGAGCATACTTGAGGATATTAATAGTGTGGGACATGATGTATTTCAAGTGCGTATGAGACATTCAAATAGAGATGACCAGCAAGCAGTTGGATATATGAGTCAGGGAAGCAAAGGAAGTAGCGAATTTCAAATAAGAAGGAATGATCAACATCGTCAAACATAGTAGACATGTTCAACACAATAAGGACTGAAAAGTGCCCCTTAATCTGGCAATTAGCAGATCGTTGGTTTATTAATAACCAGCATGTTAAAGTTGATCAGGATGAACATGGAGTATAGGATAAGAAAACCCAAGTACCAGAATCCTCCAGCAAGAAAGCATATTGAACATATATTGGTAAATCATGGTAATAGAAATAGGTATGGGAAAGGCGTATGTTCCTAATGAAGAAAGCAATGCATGTTTATCTTCTATAAAACATTTAGGAAACATTGAAACATTGAAGGCTTACCCCTACATATATTACTAAGCAGTGCTATTAGAATAGCACTACTGTGTACAAGTCATTGATCTTAGTATTGTGAAGAAAATTTCTGTTAATTTATAATATAAGCCTATAACTGATCCATTTAGTATTTACATGTTGACAAAGGTAAAGCCCTTTTAGAACAATAAAAATGCTTCAGCAAAAATTTAACATTGAAACAACAGAACAGTCTTCCCCACCACCCCTCCAATCCAGCCTTCTTTTTCCCTCCTCCCACCCAATTTGTGAATAAAAAGATAAAAGCATATTTGGAAAATAATGGTGACATGTCAAAAATAATTTGTTTCTTATTTATCTCCCCTCAGACACCACCAATAAGAAACCACTGCCACCCCATCTCCAGCCCCCTCCCCCATAAGTTGGAAGCAGATGATTTGCTCTCCTGAAAGAGCAGCAAATCCGTTGCCTGGGTGATAGCTCATTACTAAGGCAACCAATTTGGTGCATCAGTGTGAATCCCAATTTTAAAATGTAATTATGCCAAGATATGTACATATGCTTGAGATTTACTTAAAAGAAATCTGTTCCCCTTTGGAAGGAAAACATTTCCTATGTTAGGAGAAAGAAGGGAGGAAATACTGCTTTTATTCTTTGCTAGCTTAAATACACCTTTCAGTTGAGCCCACAATATGTTTAGTAAAACAGCTTGCATTGGTTTCTCCCACACCACTTTTTTTTTTTTTTAAACTTGAGATGTTCTCTTTCCAAGACACTTCTCTCTTGAGACCTGTCACTCATAACTGAACAGCTGTTGTCTCCATAGCAACACTTTCTGGCCCCTATAGATGGTAGTAGGAAAAAAAGAAAGAAAGAAAAACCATGGCTACATTTTCATTTCACTTTTCTTTTTTAATTGCAATGAGCTCAAGAGATTTGATTCTTTGTAAGGAATTAATTAATGAAGGGGAAGTGATTCAGTGAATAGATGTTTACATTAAATTACAAAACTTCTGAACACTTTAGTGAGGATTGCTATTCCAGACTCAAATGAAGGATCTTTGAGATAGGGTGTGTTCAATCAAAAGCTGTCTGGAGGAAGACTGTATTACAGAGGTAGCTGAAGATGTGCACAGCTAAGTAAAATAACCATTTAGTCGCTGCTGAGCAATTGTTTTTTTCTTTCTCACCAACAATAAAAAATTGTTTAAAAATAAAAAGGGCATATTTGGGTGCAGGGAATATTTACTTTAATTATCGGCCTTATTAAATATGAAATCCGTGCAACTCATTAAGTTTACCGTCTGCTGTTGATGCCAGGAATCTCAGGGCTCATATTTATATTCAAATCCAGGAACCATCCTTAATTTGTGATTTTGAGTATAACTATCTCCCTTTCCCCCTATACCTCTGCCCCTATTACCTGGCTGTCCTTTTTTAATTCTTTGGTAATTCAGTTGTCCATGTACTTTTTATAGTAAGTTCCCTCCAATCCTTTTAGAAATAATTAGGAAACAAAATAGTAAAGGCAATGATGAAGATATTTTATGATAATAGCTATTCACTGCTTAAGGACAACACTGGCATCTAATGTAAAATATCACCCCCCAAAAAGATGATTTTTAAAACAGTTCTCTGAAAAGACTTTTCTAAAGTTCATAATTTTGCCACATATTTCATTAAGCTAGGAAACTTTATGGGTGACAAAATATATCCTGTTTACCAAGTTGGGTATATCATGGAATATATGTGGTTTAAGTGTGAGGGATACAGAGTTGAGGTTTATTTTATTTTATTTTTCTTACTATAGCACATATATATAGCCGCAACCAAGAAATCTAAGTATCTTAGAAATTGCTCAGATTCTTTGTCATGACCCATTTAAACACATTCTGCTTGGACTATCAAGTTTTTCTAACCATAAAAAAAAATTTTATGAAATATTCAACATGTTCTGGGGAATACATCTATTTAGAGCATTCAATTTGTCTTAATGAAGAGACATATAATGGCTTTAAGCTCTATTTTTGTAATTTCAGCAACTGCAGAATATGAATACCTTTAATATACAAAAGATCCTTCCAAAGAAATGAGGTAAACATCTTATTAGAAAACTGAACAAAAATATGGATGATCAGTCTACAAAAAAAAAAAAAATGGCAAGCAACCATATTTTCGCCTGTCAAATACTCAGGGTTTTTCAAAAATTATACACAGTGTTGCTGAGGACATGTACATTACTGGCATAAGAGTAAATTGGTAGCCGGCCATGGTAGTTCATGCCTGTAATCCTAGCACTCTGGGAGGCTGAGGTAGGAGGATCACTTGAGCTCAGGAGTTTGAGACTAGCCTGAGCAAGAGCGAGACCCCTATCTCTACTAAAAACAGAAAAATTAGCCAGGCATCATGGCGCGCGTCTGTAGTCCCAGCTACTCAGGAGACTGAGACAGGAGGATCCCTTGAGCCCAGGAGTTTGGGGTTGCTGTGAGCTAGGCTAATGCCATAGCACTCTACCCAGGGCAACAGAGTGAGACTCTGTCTCAGAAAAAAAAAAAAGTAAGTTGGTGAGAACTTTCTAGAGGGATAGTTTGGCAGTGTGTTTCCAAAAATCAAAAAATTGCACTTGCCTCTAATCCAGCAATTCTTTTAGAAGTTAATACTAAGAAAACTCTTAAGAATTAATGTAAAAATTTAGTAGTAAGAATTTTCTTTGTATTATTTCTCATGAAAGTGGAAAATAATGGAGAATCTTAAATATTAAGAAATTATGGTACATCTGTACAATAGAAAACTATGTGGCCATTAATAATGACAATGTAAAAAATTTATTAACATTAAAAGTGTTCATGATAAATGTTAAGTCAAAATATATGTTACAAAACAAGATGTTCGCTATGATTCTCTTCAACCACATTGTCAATTCTGGAAATATCTACACATATGTGCACATATACCCATTATATATACTGAAGAGGAACTAATGAGTCATCCTTTTCATAACTAAAGAAAATTTAGGACTATTTTTATTCAGTGGTTTTTGTCAGAGTCTTGATGTTGCCAAACATTGCTATCCATTCAAACTTAGTACTCTAACAATAGTCCATATTTTTAAGAAAATTTAATTTCAACATAGGTTTATTAGTCAGCTGTCCTGAGTTGATTTTATTGTATTTGTATGGATAAGAAACCAAACACTCATAGAAATATGTTGGTGACAAATATCCATGGGGAACTAAAAATAAAATCAAGCATTTATAATGTAAATAAAGGTTTACAAAGGCCATACTTTATTCATGAGTTTATTATACTTTAAATAGGCTATAAAGAGAAATAACATATAACCTTAATCACCCTATTTCACTTTAAAATTTTAAGTAACAGTTTTTATTATAAAGTAATACATGTTCATTGTAAAATATTTTTTAAAAATTTAAAGAAAGGAATAATGTCACCCTTCATCTCACCACCAAAAGATAACTAATGTTAACATTTTGGGATATATCATTCCAGTCTTTGTCCTACTCTCTCTCTTATACACGTACAAAAAAAAAATTTTTTTTAATCTGAGTCATACCATATGCACTATAAATGGATATTCCAGTGTGAAAGTCAGCAGAGCCATGGTGGTAGTTGTGATACTCTGCCCCTAAGCCACTTCTAGGTGATCTTCCAGGCTTCCTTCCTTGACTCTTGATTCTGCACAGCATCACAGTCTTAGGTTTAATGTTGTTCCTCTGTTCAAAAACCCTTCAGGCATCTACAATATTAAGACCAAACTCTTCCAGAGTCTGGCTTCAACCAACTACGTCTCCCGTTATACCACAGTATGACTTTTTTTTTTTTTTACTGAGCCCTCAAACATATCTGCTTTTTCTCCTGTACGCTTTTGCACATACTCTCTTTTTCTTTATTTTAAAGTATTACAGGGGTACAAGTGTTTTTGTTATATAAATTGCTTTTGTACAGTTTGAGTTAAAGTTACAAGTGTGCCTATCACCCAGATAGTGTACATTGTACCTGTTAGGTGTGAATTTACTCATCCCCACCTCCCCTCACCTGCTTATTTCCAATGCATTCTATTTCCATATGGCTTTTGCACATACGCTTTGCCTTGCTTTCAGCGTTCCTCAGATTCACTTCTTTCTCCTCACTAAAGTCCTCCTGGCCAGACCAGTCTAAATAAAGTAGCCTGTATTTCTTTCACCAGATCCCATTTGTCAGTTGTATGTGGCTCTATGAAACAGTAGGTTCAATGGGAGGCAGGAACCATGACATGAGCCTGCTGTTAGTTTTAGGATTCAGGCTTATGTAAGGTTTTAGGTCATCTTCACTTCTTTTATCTGTAAAATGATATGGATGGATATGGCCACATCCACCACAATCAAGTGTGAGGTGTATTATGGGTAATTTGCTACTAATAAGGTATCAAAGATTGTGAATTATTTTATAAACAGGAGTCTATTAAGAGTTATTCCTATAAAATTTACACTTGCTTTCTTGAGTGAGCGAGAAAGGCACATTTCAGGGATTGTACGACCCCTGGTAGTATGTTGCACATGGGAATGTTCCTCCTAAGGTATGCCATGGAGGAGTCAGGGTGGAGGACCTCTCAACTGTATGATTTATAAGAAGTCTTTAGCGGTGGCTCATGCCTGTAATCCCAGCACTGTGGGAGGCCAAGGAGGATCCTTTGAGCCAGGAGTTCAAGACCAGCCAGGATAACAGAGCAAGACCCCATCTCTACAAAAAATTAAAAATTATCTGGGTATGGGGGCACCTATAGTCCCAGCTACTCAGGAAGCTGAGGCAGGAGGATCGCTTGAGCTCAGGAGTTTAAGGGTGTACTGAGCTGTGATTATGCCACTGCACCCCAGCCTGGGCAACAGTGAGAGACTTTGTCTCAAAAAAAAAAAAAAAAAAACTCTTTAGCTCAAAAATTCTTGTTGGATTCTTTAATTTCTATAGTCTTTAACCAGTGTTTAAATCTTACGTCATCTATTAATTTTGCATTCTTCAACTAGAGTATAAATTGTTGAGGGAAGCAGCATCCTTATACTTGATTATGTTCTGCACAGGGTGCTCAGTATGATGTCCTGTACACAGTGACTCTGGGTAACATTCTGTCAATAATATATTATCATGAGCCAATACTAGTTAGTAATTTGCTTCTAGATTTATAAAGTTTATTATTAGCTATGTTATGGATGAAAGCAAAGATGTTTATGAATACTTAAGAGCTATTCATCTGCATTTAAATGAGGTACCTTAGTACTACCAAGCAAATAGAGTAAATAGGAGGCACAAGAGTTATTTCTAACTGGTAAAGTAGCCCTGAAGTCTCAATTCTGCTGGCAGAGTTGAAGAATCACTAACTTCTGGTTAATTTCTAGATTTACTACTGCCTAACCAGCAGATGGTTCTTGACTTTAGTCAACCTTAAGGCACTTGGGTTCCAATCCCAGCTCCAACACTTACGAGATGACATTTTTGGGCCTCACTGTGCCTCGGTTTTCTTATCTGTCAAAGAGAATTAAAATAGTTCCCACGTCATAGTGTAGTTGTATTAAAAGAGTTAGTATGTTCAGTATACTTTGAATACTTTGTAAGTCCTATACATTTGCTTTTATTATTAATACTAGTATTATTACTAATATGATTAGTTTGCATTCGTATCATTTAGCTATTGCCACAATTATATCACAAACCACCTGCATTACTGTCCTAGGGCAGCTGTAAAAAAAATTATCACAAATTTGGTGTCTTAAAAGAACAGAAATTCTTTCACAGTTTGGGAGGAAAGTTCGAAATCAGTTTCACTGGGCCAAAATCCAGATGTTGGCAGGGCAATGTTTCCTCCAAAGGTTATAGGGGAAAATCCATTCCTTCCCTCTTCCAGCTTCTGGTAGCTGCCAGCATCCCATGGCTTGTGGCTGTATCACTCCAATCTCTGCCTCCAGTCTCTGCCTTCTCTTCCATCTTTAAATCTGCCACTGCCTCCATTTTACAAGGATATTTGTGATTGTATTTAGGATTCCATCTGATAATCCATACTAATCTACCTCTCTCAGGACCCTTAACTTAATCCTATGTGCCAGGTTTTTTGGGGTCTTGTTGTTGTTGTTTTTGCCCTATAAGATAACATTCAAAAGTTCTAGGGATTAGGAGGTAGGTATCTTTTGGGGGGCTGTTATTCAGCCTACCACACCACCCTAAAACTTGATGGTTACAACAGTCAGTATTTATTTCTTACCCATGCATCTGGGGTTTGGCCAGTCTTGGCTGAGTCATCACAGGTTGTGGGTTGAGTAGAGGTTGGTTCCACATGTTGCTCATTTTCCTGAAGTCAGTGGACCCCAGGGACTTACTCTGCTCATGGTAATGGCAGGAGCCTGAGAGGGCAAGGCTGACCACACAAGCACATTTCAAGCTGCTGAGGTCACAGCTTTTTATATCCCATTGGCCAAACAAAGCAGATCACATCAATGGAGTAGCTCACGGAGGTCAAGAGAAAAGAAGTGCCTACTTGCTGGACAATAATATAACCTAGCACTGGGTTCTCTGTAGATGACAATAATTTAAAGCTGAGTTAGCAACGTACTTATTTGGGGAAGGAAGAAAATCCAAGATTAAAAGCAAAGTTGTTTAGTAATAGGATAGTTTCTATAGTTCTTATGTGATGGCTAAGTCAAGGAGCTATGCCTATTGTGGCCTTAGTCTGGCCAAATACACACATTCCTGAATCTGATAACCCTAGGATACCTGTTCCATGAATTTTTATCTAGGGGATAAACCTCTACAGACATGGAAAGTCTGAGTCTCCTTTGGGCTACCTAGCTCCTGTCGCTCTAATATAGATACTCAGTGGATTCCATGGAGGTTTGAAAAAGAAGCAAGAGTATTGTGCCCCTTTGGAAGAACAAAATATCTTCTGGATAGCCTCTCAAGAAGAGAAGTGACCTGGAGATTACTCACCAACTGCTGCATGAAAGCCAAGCTACATTACTTACAGTATATTCTCATGTCATCTTTGGCCTATGAGCTTGAACAGGTAGCTCATCTAAGTAATCTAACCAAGAGTTGGTTCCTTATATATTACATGGAATCTGATTTTTCTTAATTTGAGAACCAGTATACAACATTTGAATTTGATAGAATTTTCCAGTCTAGGTTTTTTTATTTCCTCTCATTCCAATAATAAAGGAATTATATCATTCTCCCAGGCCTAGTGAAAAAAAGGAATAATATACAGTAGCACTTTTAGGCACTTTCTGGGTCTTGTTGACATCAAGAGAGAGAATAAGGATGTACATGTTTTCTTTGGTCACTTGAAAATATGCAGTGACTCTGAAGTATTGACTTTTATCAAAAAAAAAGAAAAATAAGAATTTTTCATGAAAAATCCTGTAACTAGAATAAACAAGAACTTAATTTGGAATATCCATGTTATCATACTAGAATGGAACCGGATTATTTAAGATGAAGAATTTACATTTTTAGTGAAATTCTTTTAATAATAAAAGGAATATTCATGAAAATCAGACTTTTCCACGCATCAGGTTGCTCATTGGCAAATTGGCAGCAGTTTTTCAAGTTGATGCTTATTCATGCTAGTCTGCTGTAGAACCAGTAACCATCAACACTGAATTTGAAATTCTGTTAAGAATTAAGAACTCCATGACAGCTCCCATATATTTTCTTCCTTGAATTTTTCATAATTTGTGTGGCTCATCCACACAGTGTGTAACAGGATGAACTGTCTATTTCTTTTAAGTGAGCTCCTATACCCCACAGTTATGGAGCCCTTCTTGGATATAACACCTCAATAGGGCTTTTTTACAGAGAAACATGTCTTCTTTTGAAGATATTTAGTATATTCAAGCCAATAATCATTCAGTCAACAAATGTGTTTATTGCTAGGTACTCTTTGGAAATACAGTGATGAATAAGATAAAAATAACCCTCATCCTCATAGAGCATACTTTCTAGTTGAGTGAAACAAAACATAAGCAAACAAATAAGTAATTACAAATTGTGTATCAGTTATCAAGGAAAGAAAAAGCTGAATTGGGCAATCATTCAGAGGACAAGGAAAAGGTATTTTAGACAGGGTGGTCAAGGAAGACCTCTCTGAGGAGGTGCCATTAAGCTGAGACCTAAAGAATGTGAAGGATTTGACCCCAGGATAAGTTCAAGAAGAGAGAATTCAGGCCAGGAAATACATAAGCAAAGAGCCTGCAGCAAGAAAGAGCCTGAATGTTTGAAAGCATTTAAGCAATGTCACCATAGTGTCTCTGCTTCTATCACTTTATGATGCTATTGCATGTCTATTTCTTCAAGGTTCAGTGCAGAGGGTGTTAGAGCCAGATTCCCTCGGCCCCGGGAACAGAATGACAGAGTCACTGAGGCTGTAAAAGGCAAAGGAGTTTATTGACTAGTTCGAACTAGGGTCCAAGCCCCGAGCACCAACGCAGTGGTCTCTTTCTATGGGCAGGGACCCCGCGCAGCGGGAGTACAGGTCTTTTATGTTTTCTTTTTTTTTTTTTTTTTTTTTTTTAGCTCTTTATCGCAACCAAGCGTTAGGCAAGCCATCCTTGTATACAAAAGCGGACTTTGGCTATTAGCTATTAGCTATAAATTAAGCAAGCAGGCCTTGTATACAAAAGCGGACTTTGGCTATTAGCTATAAATTAAGCAAGCCATCGCAGAATTAACTAAAATGTTGTTTCAGTCCTGTTCTACAAGGGGTTTGTGTCTGTGCAGAGTTTCAGCTAGAGTTTGGGTTTTGGTTTTCTGGAAGGACACCTGGAGGGCAGCTGTAGAAGAGTTCCATGAAATATTGATCATAAGCCAGTTAAGATGAATGGAAAAAGACTAAAAAGAAGGGTAGATTTTGATGATCCTAAAATATTTCCGTGGTTTGCATATAGAAATAACTGCTTAGGCAGTCTAATGCTGGTGTTTATTTGAAAAGTAGTCTGATTTGTTTTATCTATATATTCCCTGATGACTTCCAGTGACTTTTTACACCTCTATTTCAGAGGAGACATTCTTATGAAGATTTCCAATATTAACCCTTCTTGATGCCTGACCAGATACTGACTTAGAGTCACTCCACTCACACAGAACATTTCTCCTGTCATATTCATCGGCTGTCACTAATAACTCATTTGTATTTCAAAGAATCCAGAGATTTAGTGGGCATTTCACACATTTTTAATTATGGATAATCTACTAGAATAGGCACAACCCCCCTGTCATTCATGGAGTGATTATAAAATAAAGGCTCTCTACTAGCTGTGATTGAGTTCCCCATTCCCCAACCCCCACAGAGCTTGCATTCTGACAAAAACATAAATTCATTTTATGGGCACATATTTGGTTTTGAAGTAGGGAAGGCCTTTCTAAATATAGCACCAGCAAAAGAATTCTTGAAGGCAAAGATTATTAGATATTCCTGCATCAACAGCTAAAACTTCGGTTTCTCAGAAACACCATTGTATCACAATGTGTGCAATAGCAAAAACATAAAATGCAATTCAAACTGGCATAGAGAGTAACAGGGATTTATTTCCTACAAGAAGCAGCCCCTCTATTTGGCCTTCTCTTGGGTCGTCTTCATTCTAAGTCTGGCTCCCCCTTGTGGTTGCGAGATGGCTGCTAACAATTTCAGTAGCCACATATTTCCTCCATGTTCAAGGAGAGTCACTTCCAGAAGCCCTTAGACATTCTCTCAGAAAAGTAAGAAATATTTTTCTCAGAAACACCTAGCAAAACTCTTCTCATGTTTTGTTGGCCTGAACTAATAACCATGGCCAGGAGATAATAAAAGGCAAAATGCTAAGAAATCTTTGTAAATGTAGTAAAAGATTAGCTTATTTCATATATGAAAAGCCCTTACAAATCATTATGTAGTATTATGAACATGTGATAGACTCAAAAGGAAGGATAAGACAATTTACAAAAGAAAAAACTCAAAAGGAAGGATAAGACAATTTACAAAAGAAAATATTCAGATAGCTAGTGAATTTTTAAAAGTTGAATAACAATAATCAAAGCAGTTTAACCATAGCAATAATATATTATCCTGTCAATTTAATTAATTCTTTTTAACTGTTCGCATGGTGGATTTTGGAAATGGGTACTTTAATATATGACAGTTGAAAATACAAATGGATCACAACAGCAATTCTTTTTCTAGAACTTTACCATAAATCATTTGTGTGCTTAAATTTATGTACAGTGATACTACTAAAATGTTACTGTGTTTGTAATTGCAAAAAATTAGAAAGCATCAAACATATCTGACAATAGGGGATTGATAACTGAATTATACATGCATCTCTCTGCATACTGGGAGGCCATTCAGAATCACATTATAGAAGGATATTTGATCACGTGGAAAATATTTCCCATTTTATGATTATTATATGATCTTAGTTTTGTATAAAAGATGATGTAAGCATAAAAGAAAAACGAATACATTTGACTAGATAAAATTTTTTAAAAACAACTTCTGTATGGCAGTATACCATAAATAGGATCAAGAGATCATTGACATGCTGGGAAAAATATTTGAAACACCAATGACAAAAGGATGGTTCCCTTAATATATAAAAAGCTCATACAAATCAATAAAAAAGACAACCCAAATTAAGTGGATAAAAGATAGAAATACATAGTTTACAAAAAGAATTACAAATGACAGATAAAATGTAAATTTATTTTTAAAACAATGGATTCGACAATAATAGAAGTTGGTTGAAAATTAATCATATCCCTATTGACATTTATTTAAAATATGTTCAGACTTAATTGTTATGTAACTAAGAAATCTCAATTTTCAAATATTGTGTTATGAAACATTTCTTTGAGAAGAGATAGATGAAGTAATAAAAATTTTCAGATTTACAAGTACAAGGTATGTTTCCAGTAGAATTTGCAATAATAAAGATAGTTACAGCTGTGTGTACAGATATAAAACCTCAACATCAGTGAGCATATTTAGCATTTCACTTTATCTAGGTTTTTCTCTAGAATATATTTCTCTGTATCACCACAGCATTATTCTAGCATGAGCTACATTTTACTCTAACCACATCTATCACTTACGGTTACAATAAACCATGCACCCAAACAATGCATTTGTATTCCTTGAGCAGCATCTTTATATTCTTTTTATAATTAACTTATGATCAGTAATGGTCTTCATAGTTAGTTGTGTTATGTACAACTTGTATAAACTTGAAAAAGTATCTGTCTTCAATGAATGTACGTTCTCTTATCCTGCCATTCTCCTTTACATCAATTATAATCTAAAAAAAGAAAGTGAAAAAGAGGAAGTATATTTGATGTTTACCCTAAGTAAACAGGGGGCCTTTTCCAGGTTATTCTTTTCCCCCTAAGGTTCTG
Organism: Lemur catta; assembly: GCF_020740605.2. Lineage (NCBI taxonomy): Eukaryota > Metazoa > Chordata > Mammalia > Primates > Lemuridae > Lemur > Lemur catta. Next base: position 21,581,208 of record NC_059142.1, on the reverse strand, counting down.
AAATCTTCTTTTAGGAAGCATCTTCACCCAGTATCATTGTCATAGTGAGCACTGGTAACCAATGGTATGTTGAGACACAGGGTTACATCGAAGAACACTGGTCATTTCCTACAACCAGAGCCAGGCTACTAGCAAGAGCTGTGAACACAAATTGCATTTCTCCGTAGAAGCAAGGTTCATAGGGCTGAAAAATGATTGTTTCCCAAAACCAACCATTTGCTAGCAAAAACATATAAACGTATGACAAAGAAATTTATGTCACATGTTTTTCCTGCTTTTTATGATGAATTAATTATTAGTAAGAGAAACATATAACAGCACAGTACAAATACATGTCAAGAATAAATGCTTTTAAAATACCCATTCTTAATGTATGTTAAATGTCTAGCACAAAGCATGGCACATAATAGTGAAACGATGTGTTCTCTCCCTTCTCTTGGGGTTAGTAATAGTCATCTGATGAAAATCAAATATGGTGGTTGTCAGTTGCATGTGCACTTTGGATCAGGAAAAAAACCTTTGAAATAACGTTTAAAGTTTTTTACTCGGCTGGGCGTGGTGGCTCACACCTGTAAATCCTAGCACTCTGGGAGGCCGAGGTGGGTGGATCGCTCAAGGTCAGGAGTTCGAGACCAGCCTGAGCAAGAGCGAGACCCCCTCTCTACTAAAAAAATAGAAAGAAATTATCTGGCCAACTAAAATATATATAGAAAAAATTAGCCGGGCATGGTGGTGCATGCCTGTAGTCCCAGCTACTCGAGAGGCTGAGGCAGGAGGATTGCTTGAGTCCAAGAGTTTGAGGTTGCTATGAGCTAGGCTGATGCCACGGCACTCACTCTAGCCTGGGCAACAGAGCGACATTCTGTCTCAAAAAAAAAAAAAATTTTTTTTTACTCATTATCAGTAGCTGCTATGAGAGAATGCTAGTATATGTTCTTATATATCATCTAATGTAACATGCACAGTTTACAGGTAAAGAAACCAAAGCCTACAAAACTTGCCTTCCCCGATTCTCCCGTATTTGGTGGGAAATGCTAGCCTCTCCCTCCCAAGTAGGGCTCTTTGCACTCCACCCACACAGTGCCAGTCGGGGAGCTGTCCGTCTGAGCGGTGCTGGACTGCCTTGAAACAGCCTCTCTCTCTGGAGCTCAGGAATTCAAATTTCATTACATGAAGGTTGCCATTGTTGTGGCATTCGATCAGATCTCATTCTTTAAGGGATTAGTCATAGTTGTTTCCCAGTTATCTCATAGACATAGTTGGTTTTTCCTAGAATATCATAGGCATCTCCTGTCTTCCTTTGCATCCCCTAAAGAAATGGCACATACAGCAGGCATTTAGCAAATGCCTGCAGAATGAACAAACACTGAATTCTAGGTACACCCCTAATCATTGCAGTAATATCTTATACATTGAAAAAAAATTAAATGGCAAATAATCCAAACACCAGTATTTTGTGAAGATACAAAAATTTTTTCAAACTCATACATTGACACAAACATAACTGATGCTTGGATGGAAATCCAGTTGCCAAAAATAATTAAGAATTATTATCAGTGAGCATTTACTGTGTCATTGGGCCTCTATGCAAAAGACTGAGATAATTATCAATTTTAAAGTATTACAGTTTTCAAAAGCCTTTTTCATCATTAATTTTTTCTTATGCTTTTTTTGACTACAAAGTGGACTTAGCTCAGCTATCATCAATTTTGGTTTTATTTTATTGCAAGATTTTTAAATCATGTTTTCTTCCTTCAAAATTATCTCTTCAGTTATGATGTAACTCTCTTATTAAAAATGTGACTCTCTGTAGCATGTTTATGTAATTCCTCACAGTGGTCAACCAGAAGTTAATGAAGAAACCCTTACCTAACCAATAAAGAGATTTTTTTCTTTGTAACTGAGTTAAGCCAACATTTTTGCAATATGTATATCTAATAGTTTGGCAACAAACCATGCTCTGCCTTTTGGTAAGTGCAACAGCTACAATACAAAAACCCATTTCATCTCCATGGCCACATCTCTGCCCCTTATTATAATCTGAATACTAAAAACCTAATCCTATTAATTTTCAGTGGAACTAAAATTATGCTAATGACATTAGAGATCACACTCAATTCAAAACTTTATAATTGGGGCTGGGCTCAGTGGCTTATGCCTGTGATCCTAGCACTTTGGGAGTCCAAGGAGGAAGGACTGCTTGAGCCCAAGAGTTTGAGGTTGCAGTGAGCTGCACTCCAGCCCGAGCAACAGAGTGATACCACCCTGTCTCGGGGGGAAAAAAAAAACTTTATATTTGAGAGTTGTCTACCTTTATATGAAGAATGTAGTGGGTTGGATTATATTTGAAACCAAGCTGCCTATTAATTATTATAGCAAGTTGACATGTCTCAGAGAGAAAATTGAAAAACAAGCATTTTTGTTTTATACACCATTAGACTGCTTTAAGTGTGATACCTTTAGGAGATGGCATGATCAATTCTTGGATCCAAACCAAGCTTAGATATAGTTTTATCATTTACTGTATGATCCAGAGTATGTCACTGTCTCAGAACCTCAGCTTCCTCCTGTGTAAAATGGTCAAAACATCTGCCAGTCTGGACTATTGGAAGAATTAAGTGAGATAGCATGTGTAAGTCCCCTAGTACAGAGCCCAGCACGTGGCTGGCACTCCCTCCCTTCTCTACCCCCAATTTGCCAGATGCTATACTAGGTTTGTTCTATAATTTTTATTATTTATGCAGGGCCAGGACTCAGATGTAAAATTTAAGGACATGCCAAAATTATAATTAAGATATATAATATTTTCATGCAATATTTTAAAAACCCAAAATCAATGCAAAAGAAATCCATGATGAACAAATGATCAAAATTTTAAATAAAGACAGGATCGATATTATTGATTTTCTTTCCTGTTGCCTTGGGCTCCAGTATGGCCCAGCATGGCACTTTTTATATGACTCTAGAATAGGTTAACATGAGTTAACTTAGCATCCTTTAAACACATGTTTTCAATTTTTAAAATTAGCATAGGCTAATTTACATACTTGCAAAATTGTCATCATTTTCAATTTATTATACATATCCACCAATATGCAGAAAGCACAAGTTCAGTAGTCTGTAGAACAGAATTTCAATTTTTATAAAAGGTATAATGATCACTCATGCTTATGTCAAATTGTTAACAATACATTCTGCAATTGCTTTTCTCTATCCCTTAAAGATACTTTTTTCAGTTGTTTTATTTTGAAATAATTTTAGATTTACATTTAGATAAAAGTTGTAAGAATAGTATAAAGAATTCCTATATACATACCCTTTACCCAGATGCCCCAAATGTTAAAATTTTACTGTATTTGTTTTATCATACTTTGGTTCTCTCTCTCACTCTGTGTATGTGTATATCTATATATGTGTACATATATAGAAGCATGTCTGTATACAGATCTATTTTTGTGTGTATATACAATTGCTTTTTGAACTATTTGTTAGTAATTTACAGAAATAATGGTCCTTTATTCCTAAATACTTCTTTGTGTATTTTCTAAAAACAAGGACGTTCTCTTCCGTAACTCTAGTGACGTTATCAAAATCAGAGATTAACATCAACATAATACTATTTTATACCTATTTACTCAGTTCAAGAAAGTGTGTCTTTTCTGAAAAATGTGTATGCCTTTTATTAGCTAGCAAAAAGGTGTGTAAAATAGCTCATTTCCCTTTCTGCTTTGACTTTTAGTTTAATTAGTTGTACACAATTGTGATAGCTTTCCATAATCTAGAATTTCTGGTATAATTATTCCTTACTTCATTATATGAGTAATTCTTTTATTTTGTTTTAATTCAGTGTTTCCCAAAAGAATAGAACCTGGTTCTTTATAAATTGTAGAGGGGGAAAAAACTTTTCCTTTACCTTCTTAGGTGCAGTGGCTGGAGCCTGCAAATTTAATTGACAAAAGTCAGATTAACAGGAGAATTTTACTGATGTTAATATTTTTATATGCACAGGAGCTTCACAGAAAAGAAGTGAAAAACCTAGAGAAATGGTTAGGTTCAGGGTCTTATATACCATTTTAACAAAGGGCAATAAAATGTGGAGATGTGACTAGATGTGAGAAAAGGGATTTGGGATTCTAGGGCCAATAAATTGTGGGAAAGTGACTAAGAACTATATGGAGGGAATTAATGGAAGTTAAGGGTTATTTTATTACAGTAAGGTCTATTTATGCAGACTCTCTCAGTGTTGACTTCTTCTCTCTGGTGATAAGAGTGTTCTTGTCTTCCTGGTACAAAGAGAGGACATCTTTCTCATGGGAAATTTATGACCTGCTTTTAGGCAGATGGGGAAAAGGCCAAGAGCTTTTCCTGCATCTGCTATTTCTCAATTGCCTTTAGCTCAAAATAATCCTCATGTCAAAGTGGCATATTTTTGGGTGACATATCCTGATCCCCTACAAATGAATAATCTGTGTACAAAGCAGTCTATAGTCAACTGTATTTTTAAAAATTCTATTAAAAAAGTTAAAATAGGTTTATTTATGTAGAAATTTTTAGAGATTTTAATGTGCATGATGAATCTCCAAAAAGGAATTACAGTATGCAGCTTTTCCAAACTCATTGAAAATGGGACCCATTTGTCAGGGAGCATTTCAAAAGCCCTGTGTTTCAGAATTCACTTGTAGAATTCTATAGAAATGAATGTTAGGATACACCTTTAGCTGGTCCTTTCAAATATCAGTTATTATCTGACTTTGCCAGTGATCTAGGGAACCAGTCAAAATTGATATCATTTCCAAGCAGCTAAAGCAAATGTGTACCGTGCTATTTTTTTTAAGGAGTTCTGTGTGTTTTCAGTGCTAGGCATAAGGGGATAAAAGTCAGTGAGTTTGTTATGCAAGGTAAAAGCCTGTCCTGTCCTATTTTCTGGGAGCTACCTCGGTGTTAGGTGGAGCTGGATTTGGGGGTGGAGGAGGCTGTAAGAGTCTTTGGGCAGAGTTGAAACATTGCCAGACACCTCTTTGGATCTGCTCAAATGCTCAAACACTTGGCCAAAACTCTGCTCTTCTGTATCAAAAAGCAGTTTAAAGATAGCTTTGACTTGAGAGATTTTGAAGGTAAATTACCAATTTTGTACCTCCTGTTTTAAGAAAACAAAACCAAACAAAAGAAAGCAGTCACTTCCATACAGCTCCACAGAGTGTTTACAAGATTGAGTCCTGAGACATCCATCTGAGTTACTTAACCCATTATCTGGGGTAACTATATTGCCATTTGTCTGCAAATAATTGCAGTTTGGGCTTTGATAGCCTTAGTTCTTCTGATTGTGATTGACAAAAAGGTTCAATTGATTCTTGAAGTTACAGTTATAAGGAGCTTGTCAGATCATGTCATCATCATTAATAGGCAACAATTGTATGCACTAAAGAATTGCTAGGTTAATGGATCTGGGCAAAGCCACATACAAAATGTGTGCGTCCTACATGAAGGTTCACAAGTCAACTAACTCAGCAAGTTAGTCTCCCAGACCAAGGTAAGATAGCTTAGGAGTGGTCATTTCTAAATTACATTCCACCAGGCACATACCACCACCACCAACAACAACAGTTAAATTCATTAGGACGGCTTATAGTGACCAGAATCACATATGCTTGTTGTGTGTATCTCTCTCTTTTTATTTGAATGGTTTTATACTTGTTTATTGACTGAGATTTGGTTATTTTATTGCTTCTTAGATTTCCCTTAGGTTATTAATTGTTATTAATTTATAAAACTGAGGAATTTTGTGTCAGGAATTGTGCTAAAAACCTATAAATTATATCCACTGGATCTTATTTTCTTCCTGATACATATTAACCTGCTGTTCTGGTAAAAACATGGGCACCAGCATTTTAAAAATAGCATATCAGGTCTTTATTCATTTTGTCCCTCATGGAGATATTTGAGTGGAAGAGGAACAAGTGAGGAAGATCTCTCTTTCTTTGAATCTTCTTAGAAAACAACTCTTAGAAGGGGCCAAACCTTTGTTAATCAATCATGAAATATCCCAAATTGGATGCAACTGTCACATTCTAGATTTGATGGAATACATAGACATCAAAGATAAATTTTATATATTTTACAGTTTGCTCAGAGTTCAATCTGGTACCTATTATAAATAAACTCTCCTCTGCTACAACTCTTTAACAACCATAAATGGTCAGAACTCTGCCAAAATAATGATACAAAGAACTTAAGGGCAGAAATGGGAGAAAGATGCGTCTATAAATTGTCCCTAGGCATGGAGGACCTGGTAAACTGAAATTTTGAAGGATTCTGTTTGTGGAAATTAAGAGAGTATCTGATTCAGAACACCATGGAATTGTGAAGTAGTGATTTGTATTGACAACAAGATAAAAAGAGCCTAATACCATAATAACTAGAATAAAAAAGACAAAACAAAACATGAAGAACTAGGAAAAAAGCTGACTTGTGTTTGATTCTGGGACTAAACTGAAGATATGTAATTGACCTACTTCTTAATAGAGCACAACCTAAAATGCTACATCTTTTGTGAAGTGTATTTTGTACCTTAATGATTGCCAGATGTTGCTTTCACACAGCTGACCTCTGAGGAAGTATGCACTAGATAAAAAAACAGTAGACTTAAGATGGCATTATAAAACATCGGGTTAAACATGACAGTTGCGTTTCTGTCCACTCTCAAAACCACTAAAAGAGCAAGAAAGGAACAAAAATTGGATAAACCCACAAGGACAAATGGAACCACAGTGGAAACAACAACAGACAAGAGGCATCAACTTAAGTTTTGAAGTAAGAGAATGAGTGGTTACTCCCCCAAGCAGGGTTGGGGGGAAAGTACCTGAAATGTAAGTGCCCGAAGATGACAAGGAAAGCAGGCAAGCCAGGTCCTCCGATCACAGGACTGTAGAAAGATTCAGGAGTGGGAAGGACCAGGTGCCTCTGTAGGTAGGGGTGAGGGGTGGCCCTGAAGGAGAGGCTGCTTAAAAATCTGTGTAAAGATAAGTTAGGTCCCTAGGGTCTCTTCCCAGACCTCACAAAGCTGGGCAATGACCTCAGTCTCATTCTGAGAGATGGCAAGAAGTTTACTGTCTGAAGAAATTGAACAAGAGAAGCTCTGGGCTTGCAGACAGCAGGCTCAGTGGAGGAGAGGGGTCTGGTACCATATTGAAACCACAGATACTAAGTGAAAGTGTAGATACCGAAGGGTAAGATCCTCCAGATTCCTCTTCACTCTGAAAATTTTTGGCAGCAAGGAGAAAAAAGCACTTTATGATCCTGACATTGTGGGATGCCCCCTAGATGGATGGTCCCCACTGAATCACCCTGCAGTGAAGACCACCATCATCCACAAAGCACATACACAGAGCTTCCAAGTGTTTGTTCACTCCTCAGTGTGAGTAGATGGCCAAGAGTCCCCAGACATTTGAGGAAGGCAGGCCTCAGGCATGAAAGGGCAAGACCAAGAGAAACAGGAGAAGATGGAATTTAGGGATGACGGGAGCAATACAAGAAGCAGTATAAAAAATAAAACCATAAGTCATAGAGAGGAAGGATGAGATGTTGTATTCATAAAAGTAAGAGCAACACGCTTTCAGAAGTAATATTCCAAAAACAAGGATGAGCTCTTAAAGATGGAAAACATGACAACTGAAGTGGAAGGTTCCGTATCAGGCTTGAAAGATGAAGTTATATTAAATAGGTTCATTCAGCCAACAAATATTATTGAGTGGCTACTGTGTCCTTGGCATTGTTCTAGACAGTGGACATATATCAGTGAGCAAAAGAAATGAAGATCTCCAGCCTGGTGGACCTTAAGTTCTAGTGAGGGAGAGCCTAAATCATACCATAATATATAAATTACATGGTATGTTGGAAGGTGTTGAGTGCTGGAGGAAAGAGAAAAAATAGAGCATGGTAAAGAGACACAAGAGTGCTGGTGGGGAGAGTGGAGACAAGTTGAACTTTTAAATAGGATGGTCTATTTAGGGCTGGTCTCATTAAGAAGGTCACAATTGAGCAAGGATATGGAGACCGTGAGGGAGTTAGTCATGGGATATCTGGGGGAAGATTATTCCTGGCAGCGGGAACAGCTAGCGCTAAGGCCCTAAGACAAGAGTGTGCCTGGCCTGTGCAGGGTATGGCAGGGAGGCCAGTATGGCTGGAGCGAGCAAGGGAGAGAGCAGTACCAGACCACGTGGAGCCACGTAGGACATTGTAAGGACTTTGGCTTTTACTCTAAGGGAAATAGAGAGCAGAGAAGTGACACGATCTGACTTTGGTCTTAAAAGGGTCACTCTGCCTGGCACCTCCATAACGAGGGTGTGTGCAGTGTTGCTGCAGCATTCTCTGCTTGTACCTCAGTTATTCCCTCTGAGCCAGCCTCAGAAATGGTTGCCTGCCCTCTCCCCTGTCACTCCACTCTCTGCCGTATGTCCTCTGCTGACTTCACCTCGCAGGCTTCGGCATGTGTCCAACTCCCGCTCCTCTTGCCTACTATCCTAAAGCATGTAATGTTTGGCTAGTTCCGCTTTTAGTGTTAGCATTGTTTTAACTAGGGCCCCTTTTGGCTCCCTTGTTGTTTGTTGTACCTCTCAGGCATATGCAAATAAGTACTAAGCATTTGTTTTTTAATATAACATTTAATTTTCTGCTTTCTGAAGCTCTATCATCAGGCAAAGTCCTCTACAGAGGTGAGCTTTATATAGCTCTAATAAACTTTATATAGCTCTTTATAAACCCAACAGTTTAAGCTGCTTTAAACTAAGAGGGAAAATGAAAAAAATCTGTCTTATATTCCAACCTGCAGACCCTTGGTGGGAAAATCAACCAACAATCCTTCTCTGACACACAAACATTTACGGAAGCCTATCTATTTAAACCCAAGATGCTTAGATTATAAGGAAAAATGCATGAATCATTTTTCCTGTAGAGTCATTTCCTCTGTAGTTTTCAATGCTGCTTTTTCTCTGATGTTAAAAAATAAAGCCTAAGGGACTTCTGATAAAGTTGATGATATAACTGTAAGCTCACAAAATTTATTTCCCCCAAAATTGTGTGAGATTAACAAATACCAAATGTAAAAATAACAAAGAACATGCCATCAACCCTGAAACCAAGAAAGGATTCCAACTTCATACTATAAACTTTGAGAAGTGTCATCCAGAAGAAGAAAAATTGGACCAAAATGAAAGAAGATGCTAAAAATTGATACATTCTTCAAAGAGAAGAATGGAACATGGAAAAGTATAAGGAGGGAATTCTGAAAAGTCTCACTGCTTTTGAAGGTGCTGCGTTAAGTATAAAGGTACACCGGAGGGAAGGCTGAGAGTACCCCACACCTGCGCTAAGACCCTTTCTTCCATCAAAAAGACTTTTCCCCCCAGGCAAGAAGAGCCAGCAAGGTTTGCCATCTTGCCTGCCTCTGACATCTCAGTAGGTAGGCAAGGAATGAGGGAAGCATCTGCAAACAATGATTATTACAGCTGAACCAAGGAAAAGCTCCACGAGACATGGACAGAGAATATTTGGCCCTGTATCAAGCCAAAAGCCCAGATACACCGCAGACTTGGTGAAGCAAACCTCTGATGCATTTATTTCATTAGAATTAGGGAAAGACCTCAAGGGTGGTTACCCAAAGCCCCAGCTCCCTCTCCGCTCCTGTTGGACAGCTGAAAGGCTGGACAAGGCATATAAACAATGGACATCCAGTCTATATTATGGGTGGAAGAATAGAATAATACCAAGTCAAGCACAGTTTGGGGGAGAACAGTATGCTGAGAAAGGACGGCTCACGTTCACTGGGGTTTCCAGGTCACACTGACGTGTAACTAAGGCAAAAGATCTGCACATCCAAAAAAGAAAGTAGCACAGCCTACTACAGACAAATAAGGAATAGACTTTCAAATAGTCCTAACAGCAGATGCAAATTGAGTACTGGCTAGCCACTAGGCACTATTTTAAGTGTTTTGTATGTATTAATTCTTTTAATCCTCACAACAACAATGGGGATTATCATCTCCATTTTACAGTTAAGAAAACTAAGGCATGGAAGAGTTAAGAAGCTTGCCCAAGTTTACCCAGCTCTTAAGAGTGGGTCCAGGATTTGATCACAGGCCATCTGGGTCCAGAGCCTGTTCTCAACTCAACTCTGCTCTTGTACCCCAAGAAACAGTGTTTTAGGCAACTGCTTTGTACGCTGAAGGAAATGTAAGAGAATAGAAATTTACTGAGCATACACCTTTTCTTGAAAGCTACTTGAGGGGAAATTTTAAAAAATAACAAGAAAAAGAAAGATACAAGCTGAGAAATCAGGGATCCAACATGGAAGAGTAGTTTAAAAAGTCTGTACAGGGGACCTAAAGAGCATAACGATACAGGGAATATCAAAGAAAAGGTTCAGTTAATGCGTTTGATGGTTAGAAAAATTGTTGCTGATCATTAATGGGTCTGTAAGAGCATTTGGCAAAAATGAGCCATAAGTATTTAGCAAATAAAGCAAATTTTAAAACAGTTACTACAGGTAAAAACAAATGTACATGATAAAGGAAGAACAGTCATACCCTTTAGCTCAGTTATGAACCAAATTTGTGTAATATAAAATGCAATATATACATATACCTATTAACCCAATATTTAAAATAGTTAATATATGTAATGTAAACATTATCGATTTAAAATTTTTAATGTAACTGTTATTGGGATGATAGAGGAGAAGAAAGAATGATGGTGAGAGAGCTGTTTCCAGCTTCTGTAAGAAAAATCAATCAAGAAATAATAGTATATGTGATTATTCATAAATATGGCAGTAAATACCAGAAGAATCATCTCAATTAGATTGTGTGAAATGAGACTGCAAGGTGGGGAGGTGGATTTAGGTGGGTGAGAAGAAGGGCTACTGTCTTCTATTATAAGCATTTTTGTATATATTTGATTTTGTCAACTATCAAAAACCTAAATTAACCAACACAGATGAAATTCTAAAGGTCGTCAAAAAAACTACCCCTTAAAAGGCACTTACATATATAAAATGGGTTTTTTTCAAATTACTAAAGAATCTAACCAGAAACATTTTAATGAAAAGCTCTATAAAACATTTCTTGAAAATTAAAGATTGATTTTCTATTTCTAATAGATGTGGCTCCAGGGAGTCTTAAATTCCTTCTTCTTAAAAAAGAAAAAAGCAACAAACAGTATGAAACTTTAAAAATATGTTTTGTCTAAGAAATTGAATCATATACTTCCACCCTCTAATTGTATTCTTTTGGTTTTTCAAGATACTAAAGAAGGGACCTTTAATTTAGCACTTGGATGGAGGCGTAACAAAGCCATCTGTACAGTGGATTTGGCTACAAGGAGGAGAGCCATTTTGACTAAAAAAGGTTTCTGTACTGATGCCACGTGAGACAGAGTTAGTTTTCATTGCCTCATTGTCTTTAAATATTCTATTTATATGCAAACTCTAGATTACCATCCCAAATTCCTTCTATGTCATGTTTCCCTTGTATGTTATGGTCTTTCTGGACCCGTTGGGATCCCTTAATGACCTCCTCACACGTGATATGCAAACAAATCTATCTCTATTGTGCAGTGGGCTGAAAAGGGAGAGCATTGCTAGCACGTGGTGCCGGTTTAGGAGTCTGCGTGACGACAAACCTAAAACAACTGAATAAAAGAGGTGTTGCACAAGTTTTTCTGAGAGATACTGGTGGGCACAGATGGGGATTTAAGAAGAAATAAAGGAAACCTGAGGGAGTCTGGGGAAACCATACTGTGGGCTTTGAACTAGAGGTTGAAAATCTTGGCCCTGAAAGGCCAGGAACTAGGGAGGGAAACAATACAGTCAACCTAAGAATCGGAAGGGTTATTTAAGGAGCAGCAGTAACTATTGACTAGACACAATGGGGATGTGTACAGGAGTTTATCAAAGAAAGCAATTAGAGTCACCTGGGGTCTTGGAGACTCTGGTAGCAGAAAGGAAAAGAAAGGGGTTTATACTGAAAAGATTGTGGAAGGAGTAAATTCGGTGATAGAGAGGAGATGTAGGGGAAGAGCCAGTGGTTAATTGAAGATTACATCAACTTTGTTTTTGCTTTAGAAGTTGAGAAATATGGGTACTTGGACAAAGGATCCTGAAAAATCCATAGGTATCTCTGACTTCATCATGCTTGGATGAAGTTGACATTGAGACATGTATATATTATGTATATCATACATATGTAATCTATGATTTCTGAGCACTGAAAAACATTTAACAAAGATTCACATGGTATTAGTACATAACCTATTTTACCATTTCCTCAGGAATACATGTAAGTTATTTGGAGTTTACACAGCACTGGGCAGTGGGGGTGTGCACAGGCTGTGTATAAATCAGTTTGTAAACCCAAAGTGGCATGACGCTAGTGTGGCCAGTGTGTATCATCTATGTAAAGCTGGGTTGCACAAGAGAACTATAGATACTTATGGCATTTGGTTCTGACTCATCCTGCTTCCCTTCAACATTCCTAAAATGTTTATCCAAAGATATCTGCATTTTGGCTTTCTTCTTTCCATGACAATAAAGATAAAACGGGACTCAGCTTCAAACCCAGCACACATTTGAGTGTAGAATAATGAACAGCTGGATAGTTGAAACAAAAGGACCAATGTGACTCCCAACACCATCTATTGGTGGCAAGTAGAATTGCCATGCTTTGGCTCTGGCTGATTTTGTGCACACATGCAAGTTGACTGGTTGAGTTTATGGACACATGCAAGTTGACTGGTTGTTTGTAAGTAGAGGTGCTTCTATAATGTCAAAGTCATCTACAACTCAGCCAGCCAGCAATGTTTTCCTTTTTCTTTCTCTATTGTGAAGGTGTGGCGGGGCACCCTGGCCCGCATGCGGTACAAGAGAACCAAGGCAGCTCTGACAATAATCAGGTACTACCGGCGCTACAAAGTGAAGTCATACATCCATGAGGTAGCCAGGCGCTTCCACGGGGTCAAGACCATGAGAGACTACGGCAAGCATGTGAAGTGGCCAACCCCTCCTAAGGTTCTTCGCCGTTTCGAGGAGGCCCTACAGGCGATTTTTAATAGGTAAGAACTTGTTGCTATGTGCTGCGTCCATTTATGGCAGCACAATTAATATTATATAAAGTCACAAATCTGAGACCATGATTTTGGCTCAGCTATGTACTGTTATGACATTTACCTTTACCTAACATCTTCAGTTTTGTAGATTTTGCTTTCCAGGGGCATCTGCTTACCTCTCAAAATAGTGTAACTGTCAATTTATTTTTCCTGTAGCAGTTGACAATATGCCACAACCCCTGGATCCAAGCCATATTTAAGATAAGCTACTGGCATGCCATCTCCACTTTCTTTCATTAGCAAAAAATAAAATCACCACACATAACTCAAACTAGAAAATCCATTAATCCTTTCAGAGCAGTGCTTCTCAATCCTGCTGCACCTCAGAATATCAGGAGCTTATGAAACAAGCCCAGGCCCTACTTCCAAAGGTCCTGTTTAATAGAGAGGGGGCTGGGGCCAGGCAGAGATCCTTTTTAAAGTTTCCCACATGGTTTTAAAGTGCAGCCAAAGGGGAAAACAACTATTTTAGAGCAAGCTATCTTTTTAATAAATGAACACACATGTAAAAATTGGTCCCTTTCCAACTGATCATTTTTTTATAACCTACCCTGGATCTGAGTATGTAGCTATTCCTAAGTCCTTTCTCCTCATTTTTTGAGCTTATTTGTTGCTGGTACATACTGGATACATTTAGCTCTGTCTTAGATATAGCCATCTAGTCACATAAACTCAACTACTAGTTCTGAAATGCAGTCATTTGGTGCCATGGTACTCCATAAAGAACACTGTGAACTGGTTGAAATACTGAATATAACAGAACTAATGTATAATTCTGTGCTAAATCAGATTTTGTCGTCTTTAGATTTTGCTCTATATAGAATCGGTAGAAGGTGTCAAAAGATAAGACAAAATGCATGAAAGAAAAACTCTTTAATGTGTATTTCATTTGCTTTTTAAAAAAATAAGAAATAATTGCTCACAAAAAGGAAAAAACTCAAACAGTAAAAAATGATTGAAAGCAAAGTACCTCAACCATCAGTTCTCAGATATAATACTATAAATATTAGTTTTCAATCATGGCAGGCTTTTTACACAGTCACATATCATTTGGGCATTTTTTACACAAGCAGGATTATATGTGTGGTTGTATGATTTACTTAAAAATAAGTCTTGGGGACCTGTCCATGACAGTAAAGATGAACATAAGATTTTTAATGGCTGCAGAAGATTGTTTTTTAGTCCTTTGATGTTTTATTCATATTTGTGGCCTAGAATTGATTAGTTTGTATAAAATTCAATTTACTCATTCAGCAAATATTTACTGAATGCCTGCTGTGTTGCAGGCCCTGACCTAGGTTCTAAGGATATGGTGACAAACAAGAAAAACAGACAATGGCATTTGAAAATAGTGTGTCTGCTCGGTCTGCTGTGTTACACACAACACATGCATGCGTGTGCGCGCACACACACACTCGGAATGAATCTTGCCGGTTGTGTTCATCTAGTTCAGGGGTCAGCAAACAACTTCTGAAAGGGCCAAGTAGTAAATATTTTAGGCTTTGAGGTCTACAGATGGTCTCTGTCACATATTCTGTTTTGTTTCGGTTTTGTTAAACATATAAAAATGTAAAAATTATTCTTAGCTCATGGGCAGAACAAAAACAGACCCTGATCCAGATTTGGCCCAGGCTGTAGTTTACCAACCCCTGGTCTAGTCACTCTCTGGAATTTTTTGATCTGTGGAATACAGAGAGAAATTCGTTAAAGAACTGCACCGTGATTGTAGGGTTCTTATGTTTGTTTTTCTTAAAATCTCAGTGTACATCTAATCATGTTTAAGATCATTGCTTTTCCTCACAGTAATCTTTGTAATTGAACCCTCCTCGTGCCCAGTTTTGTCCTCTTTTCATGTCACTGAGGCTGGTGATTTTTATGGCTGCAGCTGTTGTTAGCTATATGTATTTATAGGTGGCGGTTTGCTTGATCAGGACGGGAAGGCTGGGTGGCTCCCTCCATGGTTGTGCAGGTCAAGGCCCAGATTCCCCCACGTGCCTCTGTGGGCATCTGGAGTCAGTCGAGAATGGACTTTGTCCTGGGCCACTGTGGGCAGTGAAGAAGGGCCAGGCTGAACAGGCACAGAGACTGGAGACAGAGCAGGAGACAGAGCACAGATGTCTCCCCACCAGTAATGAAATGTGGAGCTCAAGGGCTAAAGTTGGGGCAGTTGCTTAGCAAGCCACTGAGTGTCGTAAGGCCCACCTGTCACCAGTGTCCTTGGCTTTGACAACCAATTGCGCTAAACCTGTCATTTGTCCAGCCTCTTCTGGAATGATCTTAGGATGGTCTGTCTCACTGGAGCATTGGTTGGCCATAGAAAGTAGAGTAGAGGGTCTCACTGCTCTATTGAGCCCTTACTATTTCATGGCTGTTGCTTTGGCAGCCTGCTATCTCAGACCCTATCTGCCATGGCAGATGTCCTGCCTCGCCGTGGCCAGCCATTCCACCATCAGGGAACTGGCATAGCTCCCACCTTGAAGTCCTACACCTCCTGCCCTTGCTACTGGCTTCTGCTGCTTCAAGCTTTAGGATCCTCTGGGCTTTGTCAGAAAAACGATCAATGCCCAAGGCTTCCTCCTGTCCTTCCACTGAGTGGATTGCTCTGCCCTGAGCCACTAGTCCATCAGCCCGATCCTGTCTGCTTCATGTCTTCCTGAAGTGCTTCACACTTTCCAGTTTATTGACATCATTCCCATTTTCTGGGGGTGGTGTAGATTTTTCCTTATTTTTATGTTTATTTATTTTGGTGGAAATTTTCAATTTAGTTAAATCTTGTTCTAGTATTCTGTGGGAACATAGTTTGAGAACTATGGGCCTTGAATATTCGTCTGATTAAAAGGAAGTTCTCAGTTTGCTTCTAACCTCCCTGATTCAAGCTCCTGTGGCAGAAAAGAAGATATAAGTATCATCTAGGGCTAGGATGCTGCTAAGAGCATAAAAAACTTATGCGTGTTTTTCTCAATCAGGAATAGGTTATTTTGGGTTTATGCTTTCAGTTGCCTTGCCAAAAAATCTTGGAGTCATCCTTAAATCCTCCCTGGCTTCTTCATCTAACCCATCATTAAATCCTGTTGGCTCTTCCTTTAGAGCATATCCAGAACCAATTCTTACCTCCACCTCTACCACCACCTTCCTGATCGAAGCCACCTTCCTCTAGCATGTGCATTACAGAGCCAGCCTCCAAATAGGTCTTCCTATTCCTGGCCTACAGCAATCATCATGATCCTTTTAAAGCACGGTAGGTCAGGTTGCATCCCTTCTTTGTTCAAAATCTTCCCATGGCTTCTCTCTCATCTCATTAAGAGTAAAGGCCAGAGTGCTGATAATGGCCTCATGGCTCTCTCCCTCAGGCCTCTCCTCCTGATCACGCTGCTCCTCTAACTTACCAAGCAAGCTCACATCCCAGAGGCTTTGCACCTGCTGTGCTCGCAGCCTAGAACACTGTCGCTCGGATCTCCATGTTACCGCCCCCCTCACTTCCTGTGGTCTCTGCTCATCTGTCCTTATTGGTGGTACCCACCGGGACCACTCTGCAGAAACCACACTTGCTCCCTGTTCCTTCCCTCTGCTGCTCTCCCCACCCTCCTTTCCTTTTCTCGTTTTCCCCCATAGCGCACATCACCATCATACAGTCTGTGTATCTACCCATTGTATATTTATTGCCTGTCACTCCTCTCTAGAATACAAGCACCTGGCAGAAAGGTCCTTTGTCTGTTTTGTTTATTGCTGTGCCCCCACTGCCTAGAACAGCACCTGGAGTTTAGCAGGTGCCTAGAAAACATTAGCTGAATGAATGAATGATGAATCCAAATGTTCTGTGTCCTAAATATAAATATTATGAGAACCCATATATCACCAAGTTTTAGTTGCTTTCAAAACATACAAACAACAAAGCAAGTTTTAGGAAATATCTATCTACATAAAACTATGTGTATTTTAACAACATCTGTATATTTGGGGGCATTTTACCTTTTTATTTAGTGCAAGATGCACATACTTTGGTTTCATTCTACTTTAATGGCAGCTTCAGTTATGTTTAGGAATGAATGAAATTACATTTCTAAAGTCCAATACATTTTATTTATTTACTTGTAGATGGAGAGCATCCCAGCTCATCAAGAGCATTTCTGCTTCAGACCTGCCACAGGTCAGGGCAAAGGTTGCCGCCATGGAAATGTTGAAGGGTCAAAGGGCTGACCTTGGGCTCCAGAGAGCCTGGGAGGGCAACTACCTTGCTTCGGTAAGTCCAAGAGAACAAAGTGGAATCTACTCCTGCTTCCTTTGGAAAGGGAAGAATTTTTCTTCAAGAATTTGCAGAAATAATAAAACACCTTTCAAAACTAAATATCTGTGACAGATACTAAATTAAAAGATTTCATTGCTTCTAAATGTACGGTATTTAATGTTTTCCCCATTTTTAAAAGGGTTCTCTGTATTATATCCACATGTGTTGGGTACACTCTATTAACCTGGCCTTTTACCATTTAAACCTTCCCTTGTGTAATTCAGCAACTATTTTTAATTACCACCTTTATAGTTCTTCCCAGAGCTACATTTCATCCTGTCTTCTATTCTCTATTTTTAAAATTTTATAGGACTTTTGATGTGATAACAACCATTTAGTAGCTTACTATCTGGAGTGAGGAGATAAAAAGTACATGTGTGAAACTATATAAGTATACTTATAAAGCAATATGCTAAGAGATTGCCTTTTTATCTAAAATGCAAAGCATACTCATTTTAACTTGTTTCCTTTTTCTTTCAGAAGCCAGATACACCTCAGACCTCAGGCACTTTTGTCCCTGTTGCTAATGAACTGAAACGGAAGGACAAATACATGAATGTCCTCTTTTCCTGTCATGTCCGTAAGGTAAGGCAAGCTTGAAACTATTCATCTTGGAACGAAAAGGCTGGCTCAGGGGTGGAGGTAAGAAGGGAGTTTTAAAAAGAAAAAAGACTAACTCAGATGAAACTCACTTAAGTATGCCTATAATAAAATATAACAGTAGCTACACAGCTAGCTATATCATCAGTGAGCTATACTTGTCTGTGCCAAAGCACTGTTGGCATAGTTTAGATGACAACAATTTTAAAGTTAGGCTATTAAGCCTTCCTAAGGGAAACAAATATTATTTAATAAACATTTCTTTTTAAAACAAGGTGGGGGACCTCCTTGAGGCCAGGGATTTGTATTTTACTGCATGTGTATCTTTCATAGCATCTACAGATCTGCTTTGTATTTAGTGATCATTTAGTACTTTTTATACATGTATCATTACTGTATTTTTTAAAAAATAGGGTTGAGGGGAAGAAGAACATAGTTGGTAAAAGAACTATAAGACATTTTGAGATTTGGAAGGTGAGGGGAAAGTTACATGCTGTGAATCCATTTGCTTGTCTGAAGCAGGATATACAGACTGTGATTTCCCTGGACGTGATACCAGCCGGGCCTGGGCAACATAGCAAGACTCTGTCTCTACAGAAAACAGAGATATTAGCCAGCCTCAGGAGGCTGAGGCAGGAGGATCTCTTGAGCCCAGGAGTTTGAGGTTGCAGTGAGCTATGATCACACTGCTGCACTCCAGCCTAAGCAACAGAGTGGGACGGGACCCCTTCTCTAAAAAAAACAAGAAAGAAAGAAAGAAAAGAAAAGAAACTACAAGACACACAAAACAACAAGAGACTACAACCCATAATGAGCAGAAAAATCAATCATTCAAACTGACCCAGAACTGACCCAGATTATGGAATTAACAGACAAGGTCATTAAAACAATTATTATAATCATATTCCATATCTTAAAAAAGCTAGGGGAAAAATTGAACATGTTAAATAAACACATGGGAAATTTAGAAATGACCTGCATGAACTTATAAAGATGAAAATCACAATGAGAGAAAACGTATACTCAATGGGATTAACAGCAGATTAAAGTTTGCAGAAGAAGAGTAGTAAATTTGAAAATACAGCAATAAAACTACCCGGAATTAAACACAAAAAGAGAAAAAAAGACTCAAAACAAAACAAAGCATGAGGAAGCTGTCAGACAGCTTCATGTGGCCTAATATAAATACAGTTGGAGTCCCCGAGGGAGAGGAGAGAGGGGAGAAATAAAAAATATTTTAAAAAAATAATGACTGACAATGCCCCAAATTTGACGAGATGTTAAATGCACAGATCCAAGAAGCTCAACATACCCCAAGCAAAAGAAACATGAAGTAAACTGTACCAAGGCACATTGTTATCAAATTGCTCAGTACCAGTAATAAAGAGAAGAAACACACAGAGGAACAAAGAGGAGTATGCATCAGGTTCTTGTCACTTATACCATGTGAAAACATAGACATACACCAAAGAATGAAGAGCAAGGGGAATACATAGATAAATACATATTTTTCCTTATTATTTAAATCTCTTTAAAAGATAATTGGCTGTATACCAATGTTTATAGCAGCATTATTCACAATAACCAAAAAGCAAAAACAAATATCCATTGATGGATGAATGAATAAAGAAAATATTGTATATCCATACTGTGAATGAAAAGGCCATAAAAAGGAATTAAATACATGGTGCAACAGGGATGAACCCTTATGATACTATGCTAAGTGAAATAACCAGACACAAAAGGACAAATACTGTATGATTCCATTTATGTGAGGTATCTAGAATGGTCAGATACATAGAGACAGATGTTATTATAGTACTATGGTTACCAGGGATGGGAAAAAGGGGGAAATTTGGAGTTATTATTTAATGGGTACAAAGTTTCGGTTTCAGATGATGAAAAGTTCTAGATATGAATAATGGTGATGGTTGCACAATAATGTGAATGTACTTAATACCACAGAAGTATTGAATGTGCACTTAAAAATGATTAAAATGGTAAATTTTGTTATGTATCTGTTACCAGAATTTTAAAAATAGGGGGGAAAAAACCACAATTGGCTGCTTAAAAATAATAATCATGTACTATAGGGTTTATAATGTATATAGAAGTAAAATGTATAACAATAGCACAAAAATGGGAAAATGGAAATTTACTGTTATAAAGTTTTATATTAATATTATACATGAAGTGGTATAATATCAGTAGACTGTGATATATTAAAATTGTATCCTATAAATCCTAGAAGAACCACTGAAATAACAAAACAAGGAGTTAATAACTAATAAGTCAAAAAAGGAGATAAAATAAAATGTAACCAGCCGGGCGTGCTGGCTCACACCTGTAATCCTAGCACTCTGGGACGCCAAGTTGGGGGGATTGCTTGAGCTCAGGAGTTGCATGAGCAAGAGCGAGACCCCATCTCTACTAAAAATAGGAAAAATTAGCTGGGCATCATCAGGCACACTTGCAGTCCCAGCTACTGGAGAGGCTGAGGCAGGAGGATCACTTGAGCCCAGGTGTCTGAGGTTGCAGTGAGCTACGATGATGCCACTGCACTCTTCCCCAGGCAATAGAGCAAGACTCTGTCTCAAAAAAAGGTAAAATAAAATAAAATAAAATGGAATCATCAAAAAAAAAAGCTCAATGCAAAAGAAGGCAGAGAATGTATAGTTGTTCAAGCTTTTAAGATATGTTCTATATACATCTCCATTAAGCAATAAGAGAATTTTTTTAAATGTGGAAAAGGGAATAAAGAACAAATTGGAATAATAGAAAACAAATTGAAAAATGACAGATTTAAACCTAACCATATGGATAATCACACTAAATGTCAGTGGTCTAAACACCACAATTTCAAGGCAAAGATTGTGGCTTCTCGGCATGTGGATGCCTGCACCAACCCAAAAGCTCTCCAAACCCCATAGTTTAGGGTGGATGGAGGTTTTTTACATAGGCATGGTTGATGAAATCATTGGCTACTGGCAATTAACTTAATCTCCAGCCTTTCTCCCCTCCATGGAGATGAGCGGGTGGGGCTGAAAGTTCCGAGTCTAATCATTGCCTTGGTCTTCCTAGCAACCAGCCCCGATCCTGCAACTATCTAGGAGGCCCCAGTCACCAGTCATCTCATTAGCAGTAAGAAGCTCTCGTGTCAGGAACCTGGGACTAAGATTAAACATTATGCCAAAAGATGATCCTGTCACCCCTATCATAAAATCACAAGAGTTTTGAGAGCTCTGTGTCAGGAAACAGGACACAGACCAAATATGTATTTCTTATTATATCGTGTCAGTGTTTGGATGTTGTAAGGAAGAAGAGTTCAACTCAATATAATATAGGCTTTTTAACAAAATAGAGTGCAGCAAGTTTTAAAGTTAGAATGAAATAAATGTCATCAAGGAAAGATTACTGGCAATATCTTGGGATGGTTACTACACTCTAGAGTTTAGTTCTGAACTCTAAAGTCCAGAAACTCGAGTGTTCCCTAGAGTTGATCAGACAATCAAGAAAAGACTTTTGCTAACCAGATTCACACACACAAAAATGTATAAGCCCTCATGCCAGTTGTGAATATAACAAAGGAATGTACCATTTCAGTGAGTTCTCAAATCCTCTATCTAGCATACCCCCTCTCTATTATTAAGATATCTATAAAGTCAAATTAGTAAGTAGAACAACTGAACAAAGAAAATTGAATGATTTTAAGAATCAACTCATTGGCTGGGCGCGGTGGCTCACGCCTGTAATCCTAGCACTCTGGGAAGCCGAGGTGGGTGGATCTTTTGAGCTCAGGAGTTTGAGACCAGCCTGAGCAAGAGCGAGAGCCTGTTTCTACCAAAAATAGAAGGAAATTAGTTGGATAACTAAAAATATATAGAAAAAAATTAGCTGGGCATGGTGGCGCATGCCTGTAGTCCCAGCTACTGGGGAGGCTGAGGCAGGAGGATTGCTCAAGCCCAGGAGTTTGAGGTTGCTGTGAGCTAGGCTGACGCCACAACACTCTAGCCCAGGCAACAAAGTGAGACTCTGTCTCAAAAAAAAAAAGAATCAAGTCATCTACTACAGAAAAGTCTAGTATCTCTATCTTTCTGGCAATGACAACTCAATGTCCTAGAGAGAGCATGTCTCTCCCTGTGTCCTGCTGGATTAAAACCTGAAACGTTCATGTTCCTGTATATCAAAATTCAATGCAGTATACTCTTTCCTCACACTTAAATAATGTCTTCTTTAGCTTAAATAATGTCTTCTTTAGAAACCTTTCATTGCCAAGGATACATTGGGTAAAATTTCAGAAAAGCCCTCAGCTTTATGCTTGATTCTTTTTGAAACAGCCACTTTCCATTAACCAACCACAGTTATAAAACATTCTCTAAGGTAAAAGACTTCTGCAAGTAGCTACTCTCACCCATAGTGGTCTGGCTTTCCAAGGATGCTTTATCTGTGGCCCCCTGTGGTACTGACTAAACCTCTAAACAGATCACTTGAAGTGTTTAGGGAAAAACAAGACAGTACGGATTTTTTCTTCGGTCGAAGATTTTAGCTTTGGATAATAGAAGAAACAAGATGAGGTCTTATTGAATACTGAGTCTATAATCTAGTTTTTCTTTTACTTTATGAATTTAAGTGGAAGAAAATAGTGTTCCTATACCATAATTAAATTAAATCCAGGATTTACATATATGTTTATAGAATTTTTTTACTCTGCTGTTTTGATATAGCTAAATTATGCAACCTAAGGCTTTTACTTTACTTGATGTCCTCCCACTCACTCGATTCATGTTTTAAGGATAATTTGAGTTGCTTAAACAGAAGGTAAAGATTTTTAATGTGTTCTCTTTAGAAATTACATTTTTTGCACATAAAAGAATGTAATATTTCTAAACAGAGCTTCCAAACAATTGTTGCTGTGAGGTTTTTGTTTATTGTTTTTTAGATTAACTCATGGACATATAAAAAGGAACAAAAGTAGGGCCTACTTGTGACTCTGGAGTGACCTTGTGAAATTATGTAACAAGCTTTTTTAATCATATTCTTTTTGCACTATACTCATATATTTTTCAATATGATTCCACAAAAGATGAGAAGCATGACTTTTACTTATTATTCAGTTTCTATTTTAGATGTTCTCTATTCTACATATTCTAAGATTGATATAAACGATGATTAGTGTTTTCCAACATGGGTTTTGCAGAATCAATGTTCTTTTGAATATTAATAGGTGTTTGTTGAAAAAGGGTTTCATAATTAAAAGTATTTTGGAAATAGTGGGTTAAACATGCTCTTTAAGTGCAGGATTCTCAAAGCCTTTAATATATTCATGGATTATGAATATCCTAGTGGAGGCCATGGTTTACAGTGTTTCTCAAACCAGCTTGCCCGTGGAACCCTTTCTTTTGCAGAGCTTCACATAAGGCTAGTGTGTGCAGAATAACTTAGAAAAATGCCGACAAAGAAGCTCTTCACTCACCTACTCTCCAGTCTTCTGACAAGTGCCAATCATCTGTTACGGCAAAAACTGTTGCTATGAGAAGTTATGTACTAAGAGTAGTAATTATTTCACCACATAGACTTTCTTTTACTCTTAATTACAGACACCATTTTTTTGTCGAGGTGAAAACTGAAAAATATGCTTTGGTTATAAAGGAAATGTTTAGAGAATTGACTGATTTCTAAAACTATGAGGCAAAAGGGAGAAGATTGAATAAAATTCAAACTAATATTTGAATTTTAGTTTGCTATATCCTATCCTGAGTAACCTAATTTAGTTATCTGAATATCCTACTGAAGCTACCAATGTTTTTAAATTAATCTCTAACTTCTTTGATTGCATCTTGGAAATAAGAACTTGGAAGAGGGGTTGGGGATATATATATCATAACTATGCCTTCTATTCTAGTTGGAGAGGGTTTTTTAGGTCTTTATTTTGTTTATTTTGTTTGCTTTCTTTTTCCTTCTAATCACTGAAAAATATGGCATTGCAGCAGTTTGAAAATTTTTAGTGCTAGATACCTTGATTGAAATATTAATACCTTGAATGTTTCAAGTCTAAGATTGAACATCCTAATTAACAAGAAGCTAACTACTTATTTATAAAATGTCTTGTGGTTAATTCTGTCTCTTAGGAAAAAATTTACCTTTAAATGTGGACATTCTCGGATCCACATGATGCTCTGTCTAATAAAGCAGCACTCTACAGAAGCACACATATGCACACACACACACACATACACATGCACATACATATATACATATTTTCTCCCACTCTCATTATCTAGTTTTATTTTCCTTATGTAATTATATGAAATTAATTTTACTTACTGGTTTCTTATCTGTCTCACCCCCCATATACTGGTCTCAACTTCTTATTATAACCAAGGGCTTCATGTCATTCCTTTGTGTAAGTGGGTTATGTCTTTTAATTATTGGGTTAAATTAGTTTTTTATGTATTCTAGATATAAGTCCCTTATCAGATATGTGACTTGCAAAAATTTTCTCCCATTCTGTAGGTTAGTCTTTTCACTTCCTTGGTGGTGTCTGGGTTACATGTTTTTAGTCCTTTAATTCTTTTGTGGTTTTCCTGTTTTCCTTGTTAAATTGTAAAATTGTCAGATTTCAATTGCCAAATTCCACAAATCTGGAAGCTGCTACTCCTTTTAGATCTTTATTGCATCCATTACAGTTGCCATACATGGTACATTTCTACTACAGAATTTGTCTCCGCTCAGCCAACTTGATTTCATTTGTGGAGAGATATTAATACTATGGTTTATTGGCTTGTTCTCTTACAGGTGAATCGATTTAGTAAAGTGGAAGACCGAGCAATTTTTGTCACTGACCGTCACCTGTATAAAATGGATCCCACTAAACAGTACAAGGTGATGAAGACTATCCCTCTGTACAACGTAAGTACTTTGTGCTTCTCTCTGAATGAAAGATTCTTAACCTGCTGCTCACAGACTGCTAATGTGTTGATAGAATGACTTCTAGGATCTTTGGGGCTTTAGGAAGCCCATGAATTCCTGAAATTTTATGCCAGTCTTGTGTTTTGTACAAATGTACAGTTTTCTGTAAGGAGGATTCAAAGCTTCCAATAGATTAATGAAGGTATTTTTTTAAAAGCACAAGTACTATGGGTTCTATGTGATCTTTCTCTTTTTCTAATCCTACTCACTGCTTAAATATGCTGGCAAATAATACATTTTTGTATTTATTTTCATAAAGTTTGTTTTTATGTGGAAATGGAATCAGGTAGAACAAACAGTAGGGTATTACTTTATGAAAACATTACTGCTCTTTTAAATGTAAAATTTATGCTGCTTCCAGAATTGTTTTCACAGTATATTTTATAAACATTTAATTGCTGGTTGTATGATCTCTGATCTAAATCAACTCTGTTCACTACAGCCAAAGAGTTTTCAAAATCTGTAATCATTTTGTATTTGAAATATGAAATTTGGTGAGTATGTCCTTGAATTTCAATATGAGTTGCTCTTTTTTGAATTTTTCTTTCTTCACGGAGTCTGATTTACAAATGATTGTTTATTCTGATTCTTCAGAAAGATCCTGCTGGACTGTGGGATCTTTTCATGTGTCAGGTGATTTTTCTCTGTCTGCTAATTCTTAAAGAGGGAAGTCTCTGTCTGGTACTGGGCTCTATGAGGAGTATTATTTAGAAATTATTTTAAATCCTTTTGGTCTCTGCAGAAAAGAATAGGAAACATATTGTTTTGAAGTTTTTATTTTATTAAATCAGGGGTCCTTTTGGTTGTACGGTATAAAGAAGGCCAACTGTTCCTGGTTTTGCTGAATGATTTGGAATGCCCTGATATGGGGTTGATATTTGCCGTCACTATGCACCCTCCCACACACATCACACATACACACACACCTGCACACACACACACCACACACACACCTTTTTTTCCTTTCAAGAGAAAGGCCAGTGGGTTGCAGCTAAGAAGAAAATATTCTAAGACACTTTTGATCGTATATAGTTTTCTTAGCAAAGATGTATAATCTTCTATCTTTTTTTTTTTTTGAGACAGAGTCTCGCTCTGTTGCCCGGGCTAGAGTGCTGTGGCGTCAGCCTAGCTCACAGCAACCTCAAACTCCTGGGCTCAAGCGATCCTCCTGCCTCAGCCTCCTGCGTAGCTGGGACTACAGGCATGTGCCACCATGCCCGGCTAATTTTTTCTATATATTTTTAGCTGTCCAGGTCATTTCTTTCTATTTTTAGTAGAGACGGAGTCTCGCTCTTACTCAGGCTGGTCTTGAACTCCTGACCTTGAGTGATCCTCCTGCCTCGGCCTCCCAGAGTGCTAGGATTACAGGCATGAGCCATCGTGCCTAGCCATAATCTTCTATCTTAATCACAGTTTAACCCTAAGAACCCTGCAGTCTTGAAGTAGGAGATGAAGGAAGATGAGGAAGAAAATCATATTTTGTCAAAGTCTAATGAAATATAGAACCAGAAAAAATAAATTGTAGTATGTATTTTCTTTCTTTCCCTTCCTTTCTATTAAGAGGAGATCCATCAGGCCCGTGATATAAATGCCATATAAGTAGTTAACTCTTTGAACCGAAGTTATTTTCTCAAACAATCTTCGTTTTTCATGTCGACTGGTTTATATTTGTAGTCACTATTTCCCTTCATCATCATCATCATTATTATTAGTAATGTCATATAATATCATAAAAATTAACAATGTTTATTTTTATTATTTTTTAAGTAGGACATGGAATTATAAGCTTGTGAACAATGTTTAAGTATTGCAGTAAATGTAAAACAATGTCAACGAGATGAATACACACTGTCACAGATGCCCTCAGTGTTTCGCCCGTTTCCCCTCGTATTCCGTACCATTTTTGTGCACACCAGCCTAATTTCCAGTAGCCAACATCTTTGTCAAAAGGCTGCCCTCGGGCTGCCAGAACTCACTTCGCCCTCACTCATGGAGACTGGAAGTGCCCAGCCGCTCAATGTGTAATGGGGGTGGGGATTTAAGTACTCTAGCTACATCATTCATTGGCCAGGATAATTCCATGCTGTTTCACCGTTTCCTAGAGCTTCCCTGAAGGAGTAAGCTGCAGTTGCCCACAGTGGCGGCTGCCTCCCCTTCCCTGAACCACCTCCCCACTCCCTTGCCAGTGTCCCTGCACCTCCCACACCTGCTCTGCATGCTCGTCAGCCTTGTCTCAGGCTCTGCTTCTGGGAGGAACTCACGTCAGAAGGACAGCGACCTTTTCGGAGGGAGCAAGTTGGATGGGGTAGAGGACTCCCAACTGAATGTATATATTTTTTTTAAGTCTGAAGCAAATATGCAAGATATTATTTCTAGGTGATGGAGACATGGATATTTGTTATATTATTCTTTATACTTTTTTCAGTATGATTGAAATATTTTGAAATTAAAGACAAAGTTTAAGACAAGGAGCCTTTTTTAAAACACGATGATGCTAAGAATAGTGTTGGAGAAGCTGGGAGAGGAAGAAGGAAAGTGATTCCAATTTTAACCCTGTTGAGTTTGAGGCACTGGTGAAGCTTACAAGTATATTTTCCATAGGTAATTGGAAGTCTAATTCTTTAGAGTAGGAAAGAATTCAGCAATTAAGATTAAAATTTAAGAGTGGATCCATGTGTAATTGGAGGCTGAAATGATGAGTGTAGAGGGAGAAAGGAGGCGGATTATTCAAGAACATGCACAGTTAAGTGGTGAGAAAAAGAAAATCACCACTGAAGGAAATGGAATAAAAAGCAAATTTCTTTATGGTCCTCCATTTTCT
This sequence comes from Lemur catta, assembly GCF_020740605.2. Taxonomy (NCBI): domain Eukaryota; kingdom Metazoa; phylum Chordata; class Mammalia; order Primates; family Lemuridae; genus Lemur; species Lemur catta. Next base: position 21,553,378 of record NC_059142.1, on the reverse strand, counting down.
CATTTCTTTTTTAATGTGCTAAGTAAATGAGCTCTAATTTCCCTTCAGTTCCATAAGTTTATGAATCATTCTAGGAAAGAAAAGAAATATGGGAACACAATGTTGCAGAATCAAATTAAAAAGTTTTCAGAAATCAGAGTAGTCAATAAAAACATATAGCTTAGAGTACCCACCCTTCTCATTCTCCTCCTTGCATTTCTCCTTCTAAGGAGCTCCTTTCCTGTTTTAGTTAGGCTTTTCTGACTTGCAGCCAGATACCAAATATTATCTTAAGTAATGTTTTGTTTTGTTTTTAATAAGGATACATATGGTAATAAGGGAAAGGAATCTCATGGAAACCCAGGAAATGCCATCATTCGGGTTTTAAACCAGCTCTAAGGGAATATGCTCTCCTTCAGCCTCCTCCACAACCTGCATGTGGCGTAGTCTAAGTTTGTGCCCTTCTTGCAGTCTCTACTTCTCTTTGTCTGTCTTCTCACTCACAGTCACCTCTTTCTTGGCAGACAGCATGGGTCAGCCCTGGGCCAAGGTCTGAATCAGCCAACCCAAGAAACCATTAGAGTTTCATCCTGCAGGAACACATTGAACAGCATCTCAGATGAGGCCTCACCATAGCAACCAATGCTGCGTGATCCAAATGGGTACTTTTGTTCTTGTCAAACACTTGTAAATCTGTGCATAGTGTTTTCTGGTATGACTTGGATAATTCCTCCTATTCATTTGGGGCATAATTGATCTGTTCCCTCTACTATTTATGACAGTTGTCCTTAGGCTCAAGCCACATTTGGACCTTGGTCACAGATCATGCTGCATATTGTGCTGAGTCGTTAGGTTTTCCCAGTGGAAAGGAGCAGTGGGGGGAAAGTGCTTTAGACAGGCCAGGTTCTCCAGGAATCCTAGGTCCCTGGACTCTTCCCTGCTACCCCCACTTCTGTCGGCAGGATCCCAGTCTGTCAAACAGGACCTAAAATCGTGCTCATGAGCCCCCAGCATGGGTGAGAGAATTCAGCTGATGCTGCAGTTTGGCAACGTTTCTAATCAGTTTCTGAACCTAGTCTTCACAAGTGCTCTCAGTGCAGTGTCCCTCTGTTTGTTTAGCAGTCACAGCCAGGCAATGTGGGACCAATGTCTGTTGCTTTCCTAATGCACTGTAAGGCATACTCAACCAGTTCCCCTATCCTTAATCTCCTAATGCACTGAACTTGTGAAAATCAGCAACTAAGTGCCCCAACTTCTCAGCTTCAGTGGATGCAACAGCCATCTCCCACGGATCACCAGCAATAGGTTAATTAACATCTTTGTCCCTTCAGACCTTGAGCTGCTGGATTTCGATGCTGGGTGGAGAGATCCTCGTCTGCTCCTCCTTGTTGAGATGCTGTAGCCAATTGCACAACCCCTCTGAGAGTTGTTTCTTGCAACACCCTGGTGCTTGTTCCTTCCTGCTAGATCTTGAGTTGTAATGAACTGAGACATAAGGGTGCAAGTAGATAGGCGGGGTGGGGGATTCTAAGTTACACCCGAGTTACAGAGAATGGCAGTCTAGAAATTACCTTCATTTGGGATTTTAGGCAGCTGTATACAAGATTGTCTGATCACACCCTCAATGACTAAACCACTCAATTCAAATAATTACTAAGTGTTCATTATGTGCCAGCCACATAGGTATTATGGACACAAGTGTCAAAATAGTTAAAATCTCTGCCCTCATGGAATTTACATTCCAGTGGAGGAAAGTATATGTGTGTATATACATACACACACGTGCATATATATACATACATACAATATAGTTCACAGAAAGTGATAAAGGAAAAATAAAATTAAGAAAGAAGATAAAGAGTGTGAGAGGTATCATAATTTTATACAGGGTGATCAGGCCTCACTGAGAAATTGACATTTAAGCAGAGACTTCACAGAGTTAAAGAATGAACCATATGTGTACTTGGTGGAAAAGTTTTGTAGACAGAAGGAACAGCAAAGGCACAGAGACATGAGGGGGGAGGAAGGAGCCTTCTGGGAGGCTGGAAATATTTAATAACTTGATCTGGTAGTAGTTTCACAGGTGTGTACATACATAAAAACTCATCAAGCTGTTTATTTGAGATTTGTGCACACTAGTGTGTGCATGTGATACCTCAGTACAAAGGGGAGGAGGATGAAAGGAAAGAAGAAAACAAGTTACCTGTGAAGGGTGGTAAGAGGAGGCTGTAAGTCAAAGAGGAAAGTGAAGTGAGTGAGGTAATGGTCATTCAAGCCTGGGGGAGATTTGGACATACTTAAAGACAATGGCATGTGACCCGTTATCTATCATACATTACGTGAAACTTGTTACGGCAATGTTTGCCTCACATCTGTGCAAAGAAACCTGCATCCCCACGTCCTACACTGAAGGAGGCAGCCCTCAGCTGTTCCTCAAAGGGGAGAGGCAGCACTAACTAAACCAGGGCACCGCTGGCTGGCAGTGACCTGAGGGAGGGCCTGGAGTGAAGATCCCTTAATTGTCCCTGCAGTTACGGACCCCTCCGTGTTCCTAATATTGATCGCATGTGCTTTTTCTCATCTCTTCCAAGATCAGTTTGCTAGAGGTCTGTCACATTTATTGATTTTGTTTTTGTTCACCTCTGGTCTTATTTATTCTTCTCCGTTCTTTGGGTTGTTCTTTTTCTAGCTTTTTTTAGTTGGGGCCTTAACTGCTTTAGTTTTTAAATTTAGCTTGAAACAATACACTGAAGAATGTAAATTTGTATTTAAGAATGGTTTGGGCTGAACTTCACATATTATATGCAGTTCTTTCCCTGTTCACTTCTAATTATTTTGTCATTTCCGTTGTGAATTCCTCTTTAAGTCATAAGTTGTTTCATAGTATGTTTTTTAATCGCCACATTGATTGTGGTTTATATTAATAGTACGTGTGTGTGTGAGTGTGAGTGTGTGTTCTGTGGGGGAAAGGCCATCTTTTCCCCATGGTTCTTCATTGCCACGTTTGTCATAGCCAAGTGTCCATGTGTCTCTCTCTGGTTTCTCTACTCTGTTCTATGGGTCTATTGGTTATCCCTGTCCCAATTACTGCTTTAATTACTGTTGGACAAAGGTTTCACGAACTCTAAAATTACAATAAATGCCCAGATCCCTCCTTTCAATTTCACTTCTTCCCAACATAACACTCTCATTTGCCACAACCATGTGAAGGGAAGGAGAGCCAGGGATGGTGGCAAAGAGAATCCTATCAGAAGGGACAATCTCCTGTTTACCCACAAAGTCTCATGGCTGTAGGAGTCAATCAGGTACAGAAGTGAATGAGGTGCATACCCCATTATGCCAGCACTCCACTCCAGGTGGTTACAGCCATGTTTGAGTCCAGTGTGCTAAAGCTTTGGATTTGCCTAGAAAAATCATAAGTAAGTCTGCATTTTACGTAAGTTCTCCTGATTGTTAAGTGTTGTGAACTAACATTAAAATGCTATGCAAGCCAAACAAAACATATCTGTGGGCCATCTTTAGCCCCAGCCTACCAGTTTGCTACTGTTATTAAAAGAAGTCTTGGCTGGGCACGGTAGCTCAGGCCTGTAATCCTAAGCACTCTGGGAGGCCAAGGCGGGAGGATTGGTCGAGGTTTGGAGTTCAAGAGCAGCCTGAGCAAGAGCGAGACCCCGTCTCTACTAAAAATAGAAAGAAATTATCTGAACAACTAAAAATACATGTAGAAAAAATTAGCTGGGCATGGTGGCACATGCCTGTAGTCCCAGCTATTCGGAAGGCTGAGGCAGAAGGATTGCTTGGGCCCAGGAGTTTGAGGTTGCTGTGAGCTAGGCTGACGCCACAGCACTCTAGCCTGGGCAACAGAGTCAGACTCTGTCTCAAAAAAAATATATATGTATATATATATAGTTTCGGGGCACCTGTCATCCCAGCACTTTGGGAGGCCAAGGCAGGAGGATCACCTGAGGCCAGGAGTTCAAGACTGCAGTGAGCTCTGATCATGCCACTGCACTCCATCCAAGGCAACAGAGCAAGACCTCATCTCTAAAAAAATAATAATTTTTTAAAAAAGAGGTCTTGACAATTGTTATTCTAATGAGCTATAGCCAGACTCCTTGGCCTCCTCCATGCCAAACTTTAAAAATTCTAAAATCTATGTTATGTTTTATTCTGGACCGTATGTAGCAGATATAGACACTAACCGTTTTCTCACTTATAAAGAGCTATAATTGGGTGCAAGCTTTAGAAGAATATATTTTCTACTTCAGTTAGCAATGAAGGAAAGAAATGAAGGAAATCTTTGATATACATCTCTTTCCTAACTTGAGAACTTTCTAGTAGCTCAGAGTTCACTACTAATTTTATCCCTCTTTTTTTTTTTTTTTTTTGAGATAGGGCCTCACTCTGTTGCCCAGGCTAGAGTGCAGTGGCATCATCATAAGATCAGTGCAACCTCAAACTGCTGGGTTCAGGTGATCCTCTTGCCTCAGCCTACTGAGTAGCTGGGACTACAGGTGCATGCCACCACGCCTGGCTAATTTTTCTGTTTTTTATAGAAACAGGGTTTTCCTCTGTTGGTCAGGCTGATCTTGAACTCCTGGCCTCAGCAATCCTCCTACCTCAGCCTCCCAAAGTGCTATTATAGAAATATGAGTGTGAGCCACTGTACTCAGCCCCTGATAATTTTTATTATGAAATTTTTCAAACTTATAGTGAAATTGAAAGAATAGTGCAGGGAACACCCATGTGCTCCCCACCTAAATTCAGTAAATAGATTTTTTTGCCATATTTGTTTTATTGCTCTCTTATGACACTTCACCCCTAAAATACTCGTGTATGTATCTCCTGAGAATGAGGATATTCTCCTTTCTAACCACAATACCATTTTCATGTCAAAATTAATATTTCTGCAGTATCATCTAATATCCAGGATGTATTCATATTTCCCTGATTGTTCAAAGACTGCCTTTTAATCCCATTTTTTAAAAAAACAGAATCCTGCGCTTCCCAAGATGGCGTGCATGCTGAAGGCAGTAGCTGCAGAAGCCACAGGGCTTTTTTCCAGACTCCAAAGTTCAGTTCCAACACTAAGAGCTTTTTTTCACGTCACAACCCTTGCATCAAGTGTCAGATCCTGTGTGGAACTTGGGTAGACTCAATCATGTAGCCATAGCAGTGCCAGATTTGGAAAAGGCTGCAACATTTCATAAGAATGTACTGGGGGCCCGGGTAAGTGAGGCGGTCTCTCTTCCCGAACATGGAGTATCTGTTGTTTTTGTCAACCTGGGAAACACCAAGATCAAACTGCTTCATCCACTGGGAAGTGACAGTCCAATTGCAGGTTTCCTGCAGTAAAACAAGACTGGAGGAATGCATCATATCCGCATTGAAGGGGATGATATAAATGCAGCTGTGAAGGATTTGAAAAAAAAAGAACGTCCATAGCCTAAGTGAAGAGGCCAAAATAGGAGCACATGGAAAACCAGTGATTTTTCTCCATCCTAAAGACTGTGGGAGTCCTTGTGGAACTGGAACAAGCTTGATTTATATTTGCAAGAAACTAAGTTAATTGACCTGAAAAAGCCTATCAAACACTATCAAAATGTACTGTAGCCTTGAGTCCTTCGCTGCTTTCATCACTTAAAAGTGATTTGGAGAAAACCTTGATTATGAAATATTTAGGGAACATTATTGAAATCATATGCATAGAAATAAAAAAAAAAACCAGAAGCCTATCTAGGTTCACATTTAGAAATCTAGAAGTAGAATTATTCCACCATATGGCATTTGGTAGTTACATCTCTTTGGTCTCTTTTAGTCTAGAATTGTACCTGCATACACGTACATCCCCCCTTTTTTCCCATGATGTTGACTTTTCAAAACAGCTTTATTGAAGTATAATTTACTGTTATGGGCTGAATTGTGTTCCCCCAGAATTTATATGTTGAACCTAACATCCAGTACCTACCCCAGAGCATGACTGTATTTGAAGATAAAATCTGCAAAGAGCTAAGTTAAAAATGAAGGCCTATGGGTAGGCCCTAATCCAACATAAATGGGGTTCTTATAAGGAGAAATTAGGACATAGACACCGTAAAGGAAAGACCATGATGAAGACTCAGGGAGAAGACAACCATCTACAAGCCAAAGAGAGAGGCCTCGGAAGAAACCAGGCCTGCCAGGACCTTTATCTTGGACTTCCAGTGTTCAGAATTGTGGGGAAATACATTTCTGTTGTTTAAGCCACCCAGTCCATGATACTCCGTTATGGCAGCCCTAGCAAACGAATATATAAAATTTACCCATTGTAAGGCATAGTTATTTTTTAGTAAATTCATGCAGTTGTACAATCATCACCATCACCCTAGAAAGTTCTCTCATGCCCCATTTATTCTAAATCCCCAGTCTCATCTTCAGCCCTGCACAACCACTGATCTTTCTGTGTCTACACTTTCACCTTGTCTAGAAATTTCATGTGAATGGAATCATACAATAGATATTGTTTTGTGTCTAGCTTCCTTTCCTCAGCATAATGTTTTTGAGGTTCATCTAGGTGGTTCTGTATATTAGTAGTTTGTTCATTTTATTGCTGAGTAATATTCCATTGTGTCTCATACCATATTTTGTGTCTCCATTCACTAACTGATGGGCATTTGGCTGCTACGTACATTCACAGGTCTTTATGTGGGCTTATGTTTTTATTCTTTCGGGTAGATATCTAGGAGTGGAATTATCCCATTATATGACATCTGTTTAACTTTCTCAGAAACTACCAAACTGTTTTCCAAAACAGCTGCTTCACTTTACATTCTCTCCAGTGTATGAGAGTTCTAGTTTCTCCACATTCTCACCAAAACTTGCTATTGTATGACAATGACTTTTTACAGAGTCTAGGACTCATCTCGTCTCAATTTGTCTGTTTCCTCATGGTTCATTTAACTTAGTCTCCTATTCCTTGCATTTCATATAAATTTGAAGTTGCCAGGAAGTATTAATTTTATTTGAATAGTATGCATCCACATAGACTATATCTGTATCTCAACAAAAACTGCTCCTGTACAACTAACTCCACCATGTAGGTGGTCTTTGGAAAACGTTTCATTGTAGCCAAGCTGTTATGATATTGCCTTCACTGAAGCCTGTATTTCTAGCTGCCTGTGGAATTGATCCCGTGTTTTCTGTGAACAACTAGAATTTAGCATAAAAGCTAAGATAAATATTGCCATCAAATATTTACCTACTAATAATCTGTCCATCACTAACACCAGCTGTTATTTTTGTTATTTTGGGGTTTTTTTCCACTCTCTTTTCATAACCAAATTATTCTAATATCTTATCTGTTTTTAATATATCATACATATTTCTACAACTATTACCTTGTGCCAAGCTTCCATCACACCGGGATAGTTTTGGTCATCTTTTCTCTCTCTTGTTCCTACTACCCATCAGACAGAACTCTCCCTCCTTAAATGCAATAAACTCGTAGCTACTGAAAAAATTCTTGCCAGACACATTCCTTATTTTATGGTATCCCCCTGTATATTAGAACTTTTTCATGGTTCCTTTTGTGTGCTTTTATCAACGCTACAGAGGTTGTGAAGGCACAGGTCGTGACATCCCACTCCAGCTAAGTGAGTCTGTGCACCATCTCCAGGGACCGGGTGACCCCACCTGAGATTGACCACAGTGCCCTTGCCAGACCTCATGGGTTTGCTCCCTGCCCTGCCTTTAGCTGAAAACTCGCTTCCTCTACCAAGTATACAGTTTTTTCTTACATAATTTTTCCTCATCTCTTGTGTATTCTGTCTTCAATATTAATGTATTTTTATTAATGTATAATAATTATCTTGCTTTATAAAAATGTCCTTGCCTCTGCCATATTTATGAAAATAGTTTTCAACTCCCAGAGAACCCACAGTTATGAGGAACTGCCATCCTCCATCCCTTCCCTTCCTGAGCACTGCCTGCTGTGGATGTCCTGCTGGGGCACAGCCCACTGCCACACCCACCTCCCTCCTTCAGAGCCTTTCCCTACACCCTGAGCCACCAGCTAGTGGAGTGTGACCACCGCTCCCTGCCTCACTCGTACCACCTGTCAGGGCTTCTTGCAGCTCAGCCACAGAGTTTGGACTTGACAAGTGAGGGTCTTCCACTCTTAGATGGTCAGTGATTGGCCTAAGAGGCCTTATCAAGGATTTTTGTTCATAGACTCTATTTTTTAGAACAATTTTAGATTTACAGAAAATTTGAGACAGTAATACAAAGGGTTCCCATATACCCCGCACCCAGTGTCCTCTATTATTGGCAGCTTATGTTAATATGGTATATTTGTTACAGTTAATGAACCAGTATTGATACAGTTATTAAGTAATGTCCATCATTTCCTCTGATTTCCTTGGTTTTTATCTAAAGTCATTTTCCTGTCATATCCCATCTAGGACACCACATTACATTTAGTTGTCACATCTCCTTAGGCTCTTCTTGGCTGTGGCAGTTTCTAAGACTCCTTGTTTTTGATGACCTTGACAGCTTTGAGGATTACTGGTCAGGTATTTTGTAGGATACTCCACTATTGGGATTTCTCTAATGTTTTTCTATGATAAGACTGAGGTTATAAGTTATTGGGAGGAAGACCACAGAGATAAAGTGATATTTTCATCCCTTCATATCAAGGTGCAACATGATTTATGACTGGTGATATTAACCTTGATTACCTGGCTGAGATAGTGTTTGTCAAGTTTCTCCACTGTAGTTACTCTTTTTCTCCTTTTCCCCTACTATACTCTTTTGAAAGAGGTCACTATGTGCAGCCCATACTTAAGAAGTGGGATTTATGCTCCACCTCCCTGAGACATGAATTATTAGGAATTCTTCTGCATGAAAGATTTTCCTCTTCTCCTCCATTTGTTATTTAGCCATTTATTTATTTCAGTATGGACTCACACATATCATTTTGTATTTTGAGTTATAATCTAACATACTACCTTATTTATTTTGTTGTTCAAATTGTTACAGTTGGGGTATTGGGAGCTCTTTCAGTTGGCTCCTGTACGCCTTAGACATACCCTATCAATATGGATGTGGGTGTGTGTGTGTTGACTACTTCCTGGTTTTCTGACACTGCATGATGCTCCAGGCTCATCCTGTATGTTTCCTGTCCCAGAATCAGCCATTTCTCCAAGTATCCTGGTGCCTTTAATTGGGGAATGGTATTAGAGACCATGATCTGGGTAGAAGGTGTGCTTTTTGCTACTGGGGTTTCATTTCTTTTAGGTCTTTCGACTGGCACAGCACAGAAATAGATGTGTGTAAACTAATCTGTGTTTATACACATCTTTATAAATATTTTCATATGTGACCGCCTTTATATAAAGTTAAACATGAATTCATACTGATATCTCCAACTCTAAGCCATTACCACGTGAATCAGTCTAGCCTCCTCCCCTTGCCTATCTTTAAATTCCTAGTCCAAAAGTGAGAAACCTGGCTCCCACTATCCACAGTCCATTTACCTAATTGCTCATTCCCTATATATATGTATAGCAGCATCTGAATTGTTAACCTTCTGAGGCACAACTTTACCAACTAGAGTACAGTGCTCTTGTGCACTTCCTTTTGCCTTTAGTCTTATTCCACTCATTTCCAAAGTTACTTAGGTCAGCCCCTTTTCCTATTCTCTTCGGTGAGATTGTTTCATATCTTTAAATTTAGTTAGATTCTCTTGTCACATTCTGCATTCTTTCCTGAACTCTGCCAGCCTCCTATATTTTTTTTAAGTTGCCCACGTTAAGATTCACTCTTTATGTTGTCAAGTTCTATAGGTTTGGGCAAATGTGTGCTGTCATGTATCTACCTCTACAATATCATACAGAATAGTTTTACTGCTCTAAAAGTCCCGTGTGCATAACCTACTCATTTTTTCCCTCTTTCTCCCAAACCCATGAAAACCACTGACCATGTTACTGTCTCTGTAGTTGTGCCTTTTCTAGAATGTCATATAATTGGAAACATACAGTCTGTAGCTGTATGATTGGCTTCTTGCACTTAGCAATAGGCATTTAAGGTTCCATTATATCTTTCCATGGCTGGATAGTGCATTTTTTATCAATGAATAATACTCTATTATATGGAGGCACCATAGTTTGTTTATTCATTCACATATTAAAGAACATCTTGGTTGCTTCCAATTTTTGGCAATTATGACTAAAGCTACTATAAACATTTGCATGCAGGTTTTTTGTATGGACACAAGTTTTTAAATCAGTTACGTAAATACCTAGGGTGCTATTGCTAGATCATGTGATAAGACTAGATTTAGTTTTGTAAGACCTGCCAGTTGTCTTCCAAGGTGGCATTATCATTTTGCATTTCCACCAGCAACGAAGGAGAGTTCCTGTTGCTTTGCATCCTCACCAGTATATGATATTGTCAGGGTTTTTTGGTTTTTTTTTTAATTTCAGCCATTCTAATAGATGCATAGTTGTAGCATGTATTTTTCTATTACCCTAAAATATATAACTCAATACACTCTGGTGTCTCAATTAATCTTTAACTATGAGAATCATCTTTCTACTCCCTGTCATTAGTTGGTTTGTGTTCAGGAGATAAAGATTAATATTTATGTAAGCCTAAGCAAATATAATTAAAAGATAATTTTGGTACCTTTTTCCCCCTTCCATTAGCAAAAATTATTCAATCACTTTAACATTTAGTGATGGTTCCAGTCATTCACGTAGGAAAGATAAAATAGGAAATCAGATGGGTTTTTAAGAATATTTTCAGTAAACACTGTTCTCACAAATGGCATAGTCAAATAATTGTAAACAGTAATCTGAAAATGAAACATTCAAGTTACAGGTGACCCCTTTAGGAGCTACAAAAGTGACTTTCTATATACAAATACTGCATACTGAAGTCAGGGTTTCAGCCAGCTGGAATCTGCATTATTGTGCAAATTAGTGTCATCCCCTTTGCATTACTCTCTACACTATATTTGTAGATTGTAATGTACAATTAAAGCATTAGTTCCAATACAGTTGTCAAGAAAGGTTAAAATTTTTACAGGGGGCAGTGGGGTCAGAATTTCAATGTTTTGTAAAGCCAGGAGACTTGTGGTTGCTCAGGCTTGATATGGAAAACAAAGGCAAGAAGTAACCTACATAATTCGTAATGTGTCCAAAACTTTGATCACAACCTCTTTAAGAATCATCCTAGGCCGGGTGCGATGGCTCATGCCTGTAATCCTAGCACTCTGGGAGACCGAGGTGGGCGGATCGCTCGAGGTCAGGAGTTTGAGACCAGCCTGAGCAAGAGTGAGACCCCGTCTCTACTAAAAATAGAAAGAAATTATCTGGCCAACTAAAAATATATATAGAAAAAATTAGCTGGGCATGGGCATGCCTGTAGTCCCAGCTACTCGGGAGGCTGAGGCAGTAGGATCACTTACACCCAGGAGTTTAAGGTTGCTGTGAGCTAGGCTGACACCACGGCACTCTAGCCTGGGCAACAGAGCGAGACTCTGTCTCAAAAAAAAAAAAAAAAAAAAAAGAATCATCCTAGAAATCACTATAAATTGTTGAAAAAGATTGCTCCCCATGGCTGAGGCATGTTGCTTGAATAAATGCACTTCTGCCATTCAAGTTCATGGGGACATTGGTCTGCCCAGACCGGTGACCATGGAGTGGGTTGCCAAGACTGAGTTTAATTTGCGTAAACATAAAATCTGTTCACTGGTTTCGAGGGAGACCACATAAACTGAAACATTTAACCTGACCTCGGCTGTCATTCTTCTTTCCCTTCTTTTGTTGGTGAGTTGTGTTAGCTTTGCCTGATCTGTTGGTTTGAAGAATGTTTGAATCTGTCCATTAATGTTGTTTTGATATAGTCCCTTTTTATCAGTATGGGCTTGATGGCTAAGGAAGTAGCCAATTAATTACACAAATACCTCCTCTAGTTCTGTGGAGAATACAAAGCAAGCAGGGGAGAGAAAAGAGACAATTATCTGAACTGATGTGACTGTTTTGTAAAGGTAAATAGATTGTAATTATGCCAGGCTTCATGCTTTGTTACTCTATTTGACGTGACTTGCTAGACAGGTATCCTTTCGTTAGGAAGAGAGATTGTCCTTGTAATGTGTGCGGGATGAACCCTGCTGAAATCTATCCGCCTGCCTGCTCTACTCCCCATCACCATTTCTAAAGCACCCTACCCTCCTGGCAGTGTCCCAAGGGAAGGCGTTTCCATGGTAACCTCAATGGAGGCAGTCAGCTGACATCTGGCACCGCCTGTGCTGGTGTGTGCTAGCCTTTTCCCCTCCCTCAGCCCTCCCTCAAGCCTTTAAACTATATTTATTAGTCCTCTTTAATGGAAAGTATACAATCCCTTCATGTCAGTGGCACTCAGGTTATTAATTTATTTAGGTAATAAATTTACCTTCCTAATTAATTCTCTACAGGTCCTGGGAGCTATATTATTTTGAGCATCTTGTGCAAATGTTTGTATTTCTGCCTATTATAACAAAGAGAGTTGCTTAGCAAAATTAGATATTTGGAAACCTCTGTTCTTAGAAAAAAATGATGTCTATATTAAAGAGGAATGTACAAAATACAGATGTTAATGTTTCACTTTAATTTTTTGAGAATTTTTTTTTGTATTCTGATGGCTTCAGCAATGAATAATCTTTGCCCTCTCTTTATAATTTTTTTAAGCACTCAGTAATTTTACTGTTGGATTTGTGTGAGCCACTTGGTTTTAAAATACTTCCAAGAAATGTGACATCTAAGCCACATGTTCTCTCTTTTTTTATTAGTAAGAGAGAAAGAAATCAGAATTTCAGAGCTCCCCTGTTGACTGTTTTCTTGACATGTGTTCAGAAGTAAATGCCTTTTATTATACTGGGTTAGAGACCGCTGTTTATGCCAAACAGTTCTAAAAAAAAAATGATTTATTTTTCCTTTTTTTTTTTTTTTTTTTTTTTTTGCTTTACACGTGCTAATATCTGCCCAATAAGCAAACCAGTTTATATTGTCAAAAGTCAGTGCACCTAGCCTGGGCAACATAGGGAGACTATGTCTCTACAAGAAATTTAAAAATTGTTTAATAGCTAGGCATGGTGGCACCACCTGTAGTCTTAGCTACTCAGGAGGATGAGGTGGGAGGATCGCTTGAGCCCAGAAGTTGGAGATTATGGTGAACTGTGATTGTACCACTGCAGCCTGAGCGACAGAGCAAGACCCTGTCTCTAAGAAAAATCAAAAATAAAAATCATTGGTGCTTTCAGGGACAAAGTAGAGTCCATTTTCATCATTACTATCCTATACTTGAAAATGACTATTACCATTACTACACTTGAAAATTCAATTTTAAATGTAAAAGTTGTATCAAAACAATAATCATTAGGGTCAGTTTATAATTCCTTTAAAAAGCTATCTTGTTAAAGAAACACAAAGCCTTTTAAGAACTAAAGTATAAGAAAATTAGTATAATACCATCTTATTTATCCAGCGGTCAGATTGCTAAAGGCAAGATCCTTTTAAAACAAAGCCCTACACAGAGACGTATATATGGATGTGTGTGTGTGTGTGTGTGTGTGTGTGTGTGTGTGTGTGTGTAAAACCTCTACATTTGCAGAAATAGATGTCACTAAGCTGAGCCAATAATAGCTTCCTTTTATACAGCTGTCTTATCAGAGCTATCTTTTATGCATAAACATTTTTAAGCACCTGCTACGTGCTGAGCATTTGGCAGGCACTGGCACTGCAAGCATACATCGTGCAGTTTTTGCCCACAAGACCTGAGGACCGATGGTGGGGGAGGGAAGCACGCCAGCCTGTCAGGCAAGGTGCCTGGGATGCTCACCATGGCAGCCCTGTAGGTGCGCAGCACAATGACACATTGCTCTCAAGAGGAAACTGGTATTCAGAAGGGTGAAGCAATCTGCCCAGGTCACAGAGTCCTGGGAGCTATATTATTTTGAACGTCTTGTGTAAATGTTTGTATTTCTGCCTATTATAACAAAGAGAGTTGCTTAGCAAAATTAGATATTTGGAAACCTCTGTTCTTAGAAAAAAATGATGTCTATATTAAAGAGAAATATATGAAATACAGATGTTAAGGTTTCACTTTAATTTTTTGAGAATTTTTTTTTTTTGTATTCTCAGGGAATGGAGTTGGGCTTCACACCTTTGTGGGCTTGGCCTAACCCCCAATCCCAACAGCCACCTGCAACCTGCTGCCTCCCTTTTATGTCAAATAACACATAAAACTAAAATCCTGTTTTAAGGGGAAAGAAATAACAGAACTAATATTTGTTGCGTGTCTAATGCTAGGCATTTCTTAGGTGATTTTGTCATACTGTATCTCAATCATCATGGGAATCCTATGCGGGAAGCAAATATCATTTTATAAATGAAGAAACCTATTCTTGGAGAACTTGGTCACTAGTGCAAGGTTTCAGTACAGGTTTTTCCAACCTCTGAGCCCAAGGTAGTCACAAAATTAGGCATCCTCTGGCTTAATCGCCAACATTGTTCTCTACCTTTCTCTCCAATTTTCCTTATTTATGTAAGTCTTTCTTACATTAATAATTGCTTTCTAGAATATTTAATCTTAACCTTTTGAGGATAAGTGACTTATAGGCCTGCAAGAAACTGAATAATCAAGACGAGAGCATGTGTTGGCCCTGTTCTGCATATCAAGGGCTCCCAAGGTATAGTCCATTAGGATATGAAAAAGAAAAAGTTTTGCTTCATTTCTGTTGAGGCACTGGGGGGAACCCAGCACCTTTGAAGAGACCAGCCGTCATGTACTTCTATTTGCACAGCTGTTTCTCTCAATTACAATCCTGTCTTTTCAAAGAAGAAACATGTAAGAAAAGGTACTATGGTCTCAGGAAGGCCATAAAAAATGTAGTGCTTTTATTGCCAAGCTGATACTTAGGAGGTTTGGATTTGATTTTATTTAGTTTCCACTTTTAAAGTCAAGTCACAAATGTTAGTAGATTCTTTCTCAGGGGTTCTCACTTTTAGCTGCACATTGGAATAGCCTGAAGAGGTTTAAAAATTTCTGACACCCAGGCCATCTATTCCAGACCAATAAAATCGAATCTCTGCAGGGAGACCCAGGCACCAGCATGTCTTAAAGCTCCCGTTGATGGCACCGCACAGCCAGGGATGAGAACTGCTGATCTGACCATTCTGTTTCCCAAATTTATTCACTTTTGTTGTTCTGGCTGTTTCTTAGAAACATTTGTTAAAAGTTGGACTTGTCCCAAAATTCAATTCTGCCATTAGATTTTTGTTTCCTCACTTATGTGTCTGTATGTCTATGTGTGTGAGAGACAGAGAGTCCTGTGGTCTGAATGTGCCCCCCCCCCAAATTCATATGCTGAAATCCTACCCCCGAAGTTGATGGTATTAGGAGGTGGGGCCTTTGGGAGGGTTCTGCCCTCATGAATGGGAATAGTGACCTTAAACAAGAGGCCCTAGATTGACCCTCACCCTTTCCGCCACGTGAGGACACAGTGAGACGCTAGCAGTCCGCAGCCTGGACGAGGGCCCCCTGCCACCCTGCTGGCACCCTGATTTTAGACTTCTAGCTTCCAGAACTGTAAGAAATAAATTCCTATTATTGATAAGCCACCCAGTTTATGGTATTTTGTTATAGCAGCCCAAATGGACTACAAAGATAGATGGAGAGAATGTTTCTTCTTTCTAGAAAGCCTCATGGTCTCACAATCCAGATCAAAAATTAAATCTTTTTTTAAGTTGCTGACCATGGTTTGATGTTTGAGGACAGTCGTATCAAAAGAATTTCCTTAAACAAGAGCAGTATAAGATTTTTTTTAAAAAATCACCTTATATTTGATGATTTTCGTCCCTTATAATGGACATCTACACGTTTTGTCTCACTTCACACACACTCCGCTACCACCAGTCACTGGGAAGCGGCCAACACTGGCCCTGGACTCATAGGCATTAAATAAATGAGTTCATTTCTTTGTTATTGGTTGAGGCCCACAACAAACTTGCTTTACACAGAATTGTTATGATGAAGCTCTGCACTACAGGGAGAATCTGAGTTTCTAATATTAATATAACAGACATTAGGAGGATTTCATTTGATTGGGATTATATCTAAACAGAGACCTCTTTACAGGGCAGCATGGGTAGGGGTATGTCTCTCAGGAGCAAGTACAGTTGACGAGTGCAGGGTCCTCTCCCCTGACTTTGCTGAATTACTCCTTTGTCTCCTGTGGAGGGAGCAGTCATTCTTCTTAGGAGCCACCTGCGACATCTGCCCTACTCCCTGCTCTTCCATGCCCTTACCACTCCATCTCATAGTTTCACAAAGCTTGCTGAGTTACAAAAATATCTCATGTTGCAGTTAAATATCATTACTCTATAAATGGCAAAAGACAAAAGAGAAGTCATATCCCAGTGGGGTCTGGCAACAGAGGCGTTAGGATATGTGGAAGCATGTGATTGGTTGTTGAATTCATGCCCCTTTTTAACAGCAGCACCCACCTCAGTGGAATGCTGAAGCCTGAAATGAGGTCCATGAAATAAGCCTGAAATAATGCATGTAAAGTCCTTAGCATAGTTTCTGTCACATAGTAAAATGCTCAATATTTAGAAGCTCCTCTTAGCCCCCTTGCAAACTGGCAATCCTGTCCCTGTAGAAATTAGGGGAGTTGGACGAAGTCAGACTTCAGTGCCCTCGCTGCTTATTCTTTGTTCTTGATTTTCATTCTGTCTGGAGTGTTCTTCTCCCAGATAACTGAATGGCTTCCTCACTTCATTCAGGTCTTGGCTCAAATATAACCTCAAAGTGTTGTCTAGAGTGACACCCCCAACTCCATCCTGTCCCTCCCTCTGTCTTTAAACTACTACTTTATTCCTCCTCGTGGACCTCATTACTGCCAGTCGCAGTGTACAGCTGGTTACAGTCCAGCTTCCCCATGCCCCGTTAGAGCATAGACTGTGTGCGAGAAGGGGCTGTGGATGCTCTTGTTCCCACAGTGCTGCCTGCCGCACGGTACGTGCTCAATAAATGGGTATTGATGATGCGTTGGGCGGGGTCAAGACTGGAGACAGGAGAGCAGTTAAGAGGCTGCAGCTGTAACCTGTTAAGAAATTACAAGGGCCTGAACCGAAGCAAGGAAGTACGAGTAGGGGGAAAGGGGCCACATTCAAGAGCTATTTAAGTGGTAGAACAACAGGCCTTGGGGGTGCTGTTGCCTCCCCAAGATGGGAAATGTAGGAACAGAAGCAGGGGTGTGGTAGGAGAGTGTAGGAATAAGTTCAGTCTTAAATGGGTTTCATTTGAGGTGAGGCCCCATAGACAGTCGACTGGAGAGCAATCCAGGATGGAGACTGTCTTAGTTCAAGCTGCAATAACAAGATACCACAGACTGAGTGCCTTAAACAATAGGAATTTATTTCTCACAGTTCTGAAGGCTGGACAGTCCAAGATCAGGGTGCCAGCCAGCATGGTGGGGTTCTGGTGAGAGCCCTCCTCCTAGTTCACAGCTGGCTTCTGCCTTCTTGCTGTGTCTTCACATAGTAAAGAGAGAGAAGCAGCAAGCTTTCTCCTGTCCCTTCGTATAGGGCACTAATCCCAGGATGAGGGCTCCACCCTCAGGACCTAATCACTGCCCAAAGTCCCCATCTCCAAATACCATCACCTTGGGGATCAGGGCTTCATCATAGGAATTTGGGGAGGTGACAAACATTTGGTCCATAGCAGAGACATAGATTTAGAAGCTGTTAATGTGTGGTAGCTGAAACCATGAGAGTGGATGAGAGCATGGGGGTGGAGGTAAGGAGAGAAAGGGGAAATTACCTCTAAGGTAACCAGTAAGAAGAGGGCTTTTAAGGGTATGGTTAATTAAGGGTGGGCTTGGTAAAGAGGAACACATGGGAACCATCAGTGTCTCTGAGCAAAGAGAACCCTTTGACTCACCCATACCTTTTCTGTCATTGTACTCCACACATCCAATAAATTTTGACAGTCCACTACCTGCCAGGTACCAGGGAAATAAAAATGAGAAGACACAGCCTCTGCTTATTGCTTAGTGAGTGAGGGAAATGCAGAAATCATCACAGCGCTCACTTCCAGGTGAGCTTGCAGTGCTACGGGAGGGCACAGAGGAGGGTAGAACGGGCTCTTCAGGATGAGGAAGGATATCAGGGGCTCATACATACAGGTTGAGCATCCCTAATCCAAAATCCAAAATGCTCCGAGCACTGACATGACATCACAAGCAGAACATTTCACACCTGACCTCACGTGATAGGTCGCAATCATATCACAGGAACACAACACAAAGTTCATTCAGTGTCCCCAAGGGAAACATAAAACTACCTTCAGGCTATATGTATAAGGTATATATGAAATGTAAATGAATGTTGTGTTTAGACTTGCATCCCATCCCCAAGATAACTCATTATGTATGTACAAATGTACCAAAATCTGGAAAAATATGAAATCTGAAACATTTCTGGTCTCAAATATTTCAGATAAGGGATACTCAACCTGTGTATGCAAACCCTTGTGCATTTTTGCACTGAGCACTTGTGCTTTTTGCAGATTCCTGAAGGGTTGTGTGCTCTAGTGCTATTGACATTGCAGACAACAGCTTCTCAGTGCCGTGATGAGGTTTGTTTTTAGGAAGCTAATGCTAACAGCATTACAAACATGTACTGAAATGGGAAGAGGCTGGTGAAGTAAATACCATTTCAGGGGCTCTTGGAATAATCTCAACAGATACATTGGCACCAGAAGTGGAGAGAAGAGACGAGACGTGAGAGTTTTGTGAGTTATTCTTAATTAAAGTTAACACTTTTTGGAATATTTTCTATGTGCCAGGCACATAGTTTTATTTCCTACAGATATTAACTGAGATAATTTTTTCATCCTCCCTATGAGAAGGACGGGAGGTAGTATTAACCCCATATTAAGGTGAAGAGATGGAGGCCAGGACTTACCTGAAGATAAAAAGTAAGAGGCAGAGCCAGGGCTGGAGCCTGAGTTGAGAATGGATGAGTTGGGGAAATTAAGGAGTTCTCCTCTTTGGGACTTGGGAGGTGGTGTGACTGGTGGCACTTTATTGGAATAGGGCCCTGAGAAGGAAGAGTAGTAAGGGTAATGTGAGGCGTGTTATTTTGTCCAGGTCAAGTACATGGCCCCGTGGGCCCTCCAGGGGATCCCTGTTTGTGCTTTCCCTACACAGGCAGAATTACCCATCCAGAGCTCCAGAGAAAGGTCTAAGCTTGACACTGACATTTGAGAATTATCAGTATTTTAAAGAAAAGGAAACTTGCAGTCTCTTCTTCCCAAACCCAGCCCATGTTGTCCACCCCGTGATGTGTGCCTCCTGGAGAGGCCCACATTTTCTAATTTGTTTGCCTGCATAATCTGGAATACAGAGTTGGGACTTCCAGTTCTGAACAAAATGAAGTTGATGCATTTCTCCCTATCTGTCTCACTAAGTACAGCTAAGAACCCTAGACGTTATATTATAAAAGAATTATAAGAAGATTCTGAAAGCTGGAGAAGAAGGTGGACCAGCTAGGAAGCTCAGGAATCAAGAAGCAACATGGCAGGAGTTCCCTGGGTTTTCTTTTTGCCTCCTGTATGTCCCAGTGGGTGCAGAAAAGAAAAGCTTGCTCTCTCTTGCCAAAAGACCAGGAAAGGGGCGGCCTAGCAAAACAGAAACCTTTGAACATATACACCCTTCTCCAGAAAAGCACCAGGGGGAAAAAATGTGGACACCTCCACCTCCCATCAACAAAGGCCTACTGAAAAGCCTAGACTTCCACCCTTGCCTGATAATAAAAAGGTGTCCCTCTCCTGACCCTTCCCCACTGGGGTGGTGTCAGGGAGGCCCAAGGGGAACCTGGATTTCTACCCCCACCCGGGAGTAATGAGGTGCCCCTACCCCCTCCATATGTCAGCGGAGGCTGCGTAAGGTGCCTGGTTCCATGCACCCCCTCAGGGTTATGAGATGCCTCATACTCCCCATGAGGGTGGTGTCAACACAGGCCAACTGGGGGTCTGAACTTCCACTCCCACCCAGCAGTAAAGCATTGGTACTCCCCTTCCTGTGCTGGTCCATTTTTAGCAGAGTCCTGCTAAAGTAGGAGATTTAAATAAGATCCAGAGTCTCTTAACCCAATACCCAAAATGACCAGGATACAATCGGAAATCATCATATCTAAAATATAGGGAGGTGCTAGCGTACACACTCAATTTGTTGACAAATATAGGATAAGGAAAATAAGCATAAAATGATGAACAAATAATCTTTTTGTAGTGAGAGGGTTAGTAATTTGTAAGGTAAAAAAATTCAATTAAAATCCCAATAAGGGCCAGGTGCAGTGGCTCACCCCTGTAACCCTAGCACTCTGGGAGGCTGAGGTGGGCAGATTGTTTGAGCTCAGGAGTTCGAGACCAGCCTGAGCAAGAGTGAGACCCTGTCTCTACTAAAAATAGAAAGAAATTATATGGACAACTAAAAATATATATATAGAAAAAATTAGCCAGGCATGGTGGCGCATGCCTGTAGTCCCAGCTGCTTAGGAGGCTGAGGCAGAAGGATTGCTTGAGCCCAGGAGTTTGAGGTTGCTGTGAGCTAGGGTGACGCCACGGCACTCTAGCCTGGGTAACAGAGTGAGACTCTGTCTCAAAAAAAAAAAAAAAAAAAAAATCCCAATAAGGAAAGCAACTTAATTAAGTTGGTATTTTAAGAGAGAGAAAAAAAATAAATTTAAAATAGATAATATAGAACTTGATTCAATTAGTAAAACAATTAGTTTTTTAAAATAATAATTTGACTATCTGGGACCAATTATTTAATAGTATTACCTAAATCAATGGTTATCTGAAATTAGAATCACTTGGGGAGCTATTACAAACTGCAGATGCCCAGCCCAATCCCAGCCCTAATGTGTCAGAGTCTCACCCATGATTCTAATACGCAGCCATGGGTGAGAGCCATTGGCCCAAATGAACCATAATCAGAATATAAGTGGGAGGATTTTTACATCTCTGAATAGTCAAAATAGTTGTGACAGGGTTTGTGCACTAAACTTGCCTGCTCTTTCCAAAGGAGTGCCCTCTTGGGCTATTTGTCTTGCTTTATATACCCTCGTGATGAATCTGCTTGTGTGGTTCCCCAGCCCACAACAATAAATCTGAAGCAGTAATTAAAAGGAAATCAGTCTCTTACAAGCAGGCATATTGATGGTTGCAATATATGAAAACGGAAAGTATAAGAAGACTCACAGGAGATTTAGTTCAAATCCACCACATAGCTTGGTATTAAAAACTTGTTGAAGTGATTTCTTGAGCTATTTCCTCAGAGCAGTCTTTTTTCGAATTAAAATTCAATTTTTTCATGAAACCACGAAATTCCAAGTTGCACAACAAACCCAGGAGCTCACACTGCCAAATATTCCAGGAGAGAGACTTCCAGCAGGCCTGAGATTTTTAGCAAAAAGAAAAGTTACCCATTTGGCTGATACTCATGAACTAGTAGGTTCTAACCACCTTTCTGGTGAGGAATTTGACAATTTCAGTCTAAATATGAAAAAGCCGAATTTGCTTGCTGCAAATGTAGTACTTGCCACAAAAGGAAGCAGATTATCCAGGCATTTAAATTAATGGAGGAGGCTATGGCAGGCGCAGCTTTCTGTGTGCTACCCTCTAGAGGAATTTGTATTTAATTTTGTTAAGTACGAGTTCATTTGCGATGAGAACATTTTGTAGGTTGTAAATTTTCTTCTTGATGGTGCCCTTGATCCCTGTCAGTATGTGGAATATTTGGAAGAAATTGAGTTGAGTATGGAGATGCTGTTTATTCAGTGCAGTGAGATGGATTGGTGTTGGAAACTTATTGAAGAGTTCTACTGAGTGGCTTTCATCAAGCTGTTAAACTCAAGGGTTGAAAGCATTTGTCAATCAGTGATATAAACTCAGCCCCTTAATCAGTTGATTACAATTATTTTCATTGACCTGAATAATATTGATCAATAGGACTAGGCTCATAACAGGCACTTGTGTATCAAGTTGATTATACTGGTTTCAAGACAGCTTTTTGTTACTGCTCAAGGCCCATATTTTATAAAATAGGTTTTATTTCTCCATTAAAATGTCATGGTTCACACATACCGGTATGATTTTTCGAGCATGTGGTCCAGGAGTGTGGTCATATGGACTCCAGTGGCCCTGAAGAGACATCTGTTTTAAAGCATACTTACTAATTAATGTTCACCGTAATTACTCTGAATCCCTAAGAAATTAAAAGAATAATTTTATTCTGTTTAACGAAGCTGGAAAACATTTATAAAATGTAGTACTTTTTAAAATGTTCATCCTACATGTTAAAATAAAAACAAAAAAAAATGGTTGAAAGTGATATTTGTGTGTAAGGAAATTAACTCCTAGTTATCCCAAACTATACATTCTTTCCTTGATGTGTTTACAAAATTAAGATTTCTCTGTGTTATGGTCATGGTTTCTTAGGGCAGAAATTCAGAAGGGGCAAGGCAGATGGCTTGTCTGTGGGCTACAGTCTCTGAGGCCTCAGCTGGGATGACTTGAAGGCGGAGGGTGCCTGCAGGGCTGGAATCATTTGAAGGCTCATTCACTCCCATGACTGACACCTGGCTGAGAGGGCTTGGTGCCTGGACTGCTGACTGGAGAGCCTTCTGAGGGCTTTCAGAGATGCTTGGCTTCCTCACAGCATGGTGGCCTTAGGGTAGCTGGGCTTCTTATGAGGTGGCTTAGGGATCAAAGCTTACTGTGCCATTGAATAAAGCAGAAGCTACATTATATAAACTAGCCTCAGAAGTCTTACAGCCTCAATTCTGTTGCATTTTATTGATTAAAAGCAAATTATGGCCGGGTGCGGTGGCTCACGCCTGTAATCCTAGCCCTCTGGGAGGCCGAGGTGGGTGGATCGCTTGAGGTCAGGAGTTCCAGACCAGCCTGAGCGAGACCCCGTCTCTACTAAAAATAGAAATAAAAAAATTATCTGGACAACTAAAAATATATATAGAAAAAATTAGCCGGGCATGGTGGCGCTTGCCTATAGTCCCAGCTACTGGGGAGGCTGAGGCAGGAGGATTGCTTAAGCCCAGGAGTTTGAGGTTGATGTAAGCTAGGCTGACGCCACAGCACTCACTGTAGCCCTGGCAACAAAGTGAGACTCTTTCCCCCCCCAAAAAAAAAAAAAAAAGGCAAATTATGTGGTCAGTCCAGATTCAAGGGGAGGGGACATAGACCCCCATCTCTCGATAGAAGGAATGTCAAAGAATTTGCGAACATGTTTTAAATCTTCCACAGTCTGCCTGCTGGTTAAAGATTATTTTCATCCCCTTGTGGTATCAGCTTCAAGGTTGAGGGCCAAGATCTCATCACCTAATTCAGTCCAGGTGCAGTTCCTTCAATCAGAAGACCTGTGAACTAAAAGGACAAGCTATCTGCCCTCACACCCAGTATGCAGTGGTGATACAGGGGTGAGATATCTACAGTAGATTCTCTTGTTCAAAGAGGAGGGGAACAGGCACAGAGCAGTCACTGACCATCTGTGTTTGCAGCTAAGCAGCTTTCTTAGTCTGCTTCCTGCCCACAAAAGATTGGGGGCCCAGAAGCCTCTTTGCATTTTGTAATGTCTCTGCCCCTTTCAGTACAATCTGAAATCTTCAGTCCAGTCTTTTGAAATCTTGGTGGGTTCACTGTGCATCAGTTTATAATCTACTCAGTTAGACATAAACCATAGCCACAAATCTCTGCAAAAGAAGCTCTCCCATACCTCGGGCTCCTCGTGCATTACTGTGGGACAAAGCCCTTAAGACTCTTGGGAGCCCTATTGTTCAATGGAGAGAATTTGTAAGGCATGCCCTGAAGATTTTTAGAGAGCCTTTAGTCTGTCTGGAAGATTGTATGAAGCAATGCCTTAGATCTTTCTGAGGTTTTAACAAAAGATCTTACAATCCCATTCTGGATTTGATCCATTGCCCTGAAACTATTTCTTATTATAATTTGAGAATCATTTGCCATATGGAGAAGCCAGGAACACAAAACAGTTTCATTTTCAAGCTCAGCAATTACAGGCTTTTTTATATGTCCTCTAAATTTTACATGAAAGCTGAACAATCTCTATTAAGATCATCTCTCCCTTCTCACGTTTTTTTCATAGAGAGCAAGAAGAAGCCAGATGGCACTTGCAGTATTCCATCTAGAAATCTCCTTATCTATATCTTCACATTTTCTGTTCTTCACCTTCCCATGGGCAAGTGTTGTCAAATTTTCTGCCACTTCATAACAAGGATCCCTTTCTCCTAGCTTGAAATAATACTTTCCTTGCTTTCCTCCGGCCCTCCCTGACCCCCTCTTCAAAGCCTGTCACGATTCCACCAGCAGTCTCCTCAGGGCCCTCCCGGCTTCCACACGCTTCCCAAAGCCAGTGGCAACTGTTTTGGATTGTGTTACAGGATCGCCCCACTCCTCATTCCAGATTTTTATTCTCGTTACTATTGCTGTGTAACAAACCACCCCCGATTCAATGGAGTAAAACAGCCACTGTTTTGTCATGTTCATGGATTCTGTGGGTCAAGAATTTGGAAAAGGCACAGTGAGGCCAGTTTTCCTCTGCTCCACAGTGTCTCCATCTTCAGCTGGGAAGAGTCAAGGGCAGGGGTTGCTCAATAACTGAGGGCTGGGATCCCTGGAACCCTCATATACTCACGTGTCTGGTACCAGGGCTGCCGACTAGAGCATCTGCACGTGACCTCGCTAAGAGGCTTGGCTTCCTCATACCACGGCCCCCTCAGGACCGCCAGCCTGCGTACATGGTGCTCAGGGCACACGCACTTTGTTGTTCAAGTGATGGTTGTTTGTAAAGGGGTAAACTCTCAGTTATGCCAAACCATGCATTATTTCCATGATGAACCCGCATAGTTAAGCTTTCTGGTTTATAGCCAGTAGAGGCAAGGAGTAAGGGGAGGACAAGAGGTGCGGGGTGGGAAGGGTAGAGGGAGGGAGAGGAAGAAGGAAAGGGAGAGAAGAAGTGAGATGGGGAGAGACAGATGAACAGAGAACAGAGACAAAGTGAGAAATAAAGAAAGTCACCAAGCATCCTGTAAAAAGCCAGAGCAACTGTCTTCCCAGTTTCTGAATGGAAAATAGAACGAACAGAGTGTTCTCTATCAAGGAGCAGCCAAATCAATTTGTTAATTGAGATCAGAAGAGCATAAATATTATAACTCTGCAGTCAAATCAAAGAACTGAAGTAGAGAATAGTAAATCCAAAAATCCAAGTGTATATTTGGTCAAGGGGAAAAAAAATCCCAAGTTCATGAAGTCCCTCAGAGGTGTATGTAGAGAGCAATAACCAAAGAGGAGCAGAGATCCTCTCACTGCAGACGACGATGGAGTAGCTGCCACTGGGGGCAAGTTTGGAAAAAGATGCCCAGATTGAAAACAAGACATAAAGCACTATGAAAAAGGCATAGATTCTCCCCCCTAGTTAATCCTTGATGGTTTCAAAGGACTTGATCACCATTTTAAAAAAATTAACTCCTCTTAAAGTAACAAGAGCTCATGACCTATTATTACATTATTAGTCTTTTGTCAAAAAATACCAGAGTTTTGAAAACACAGAGTCAGAAAACACAGAGCATTTTTCTTTGTTTTACATGTTCTCCAGAAATCTTCTTGAAACTAATCATTGGGATTCTGGATTTTACAGCCAGCATTTCCAGGCCCCAGAACCGTCACTGAAAAAGCATGCACATGGACAGACAAAGGCAAGAGATATAAAGATGCAGACAGGGAAAGAAAGAGGAACATGAAGCAAAAAGACAACAAGGAAGATGACGTATAGTTACAATGGACTTTGGTGGGGTATTAACCCTATTCCCTGACCTTTTGTGATAGTATACCTAAAGACACAGTTTTGCAAATATTGACAAATACTTAGTATTGATTCTTGTCCTACAAAATGAAACTGATTCTGACCCAACAACTATGGGTTTACAGACTCGACATAAATTTTTTTTAATTATTGGAAACTGGAAACCAAGGATTGCTTCTTCATTAAGAAAAATGAAGTTAAGTTCTATCACAGGGAATCTTACTATAAGAAGACTATAGGCCAGGCACAGTGGCTCACGCCTGTAATCCTAGCACTCTGGGAGGCCAAGGTGGGAAGATCGCCTGAGGTCAGGAGTTCAAGACCAGCCTGAGCAAAAGCAAGACCCCTGTCTCTACAAAAAATAGAAAAATTAGCCAGGCATGGTGGTGCATGCCTGTAGTCCCAGCTACCAGGAAGGCTAAAGCAAGAGGATCACTTGAGCCCAGGAGTTTGAGGTTGCAGTGATGTATGATGAGATGCCACTGCACTCTAGTCTGTGAAACAGAGCGAAACTCTGTCTCGGGGGGGGGGGGGGGGGGGGGGCGAGGTGGGCAACCAAACAGTTTAAATTTAGACCACCTATTTCAAGCAATTTTGAATAAACCTATATTCTATTATTATAAGAATTTAAATAGTCCCTTTAAGATCACCGCTATTTGGCTGGTATGTTGCCTTCAAAGCTTAACTAGCTTTGTAAATTTCTCATAACCCTATTGGTACAACCCATGAAAATAGAAAAAGGATAAGAGAGAATTCACTGTTTTGTGAGTCTGTTCTTACTACAGTGGGCCGTCGGATTTTTAGGTCTCAGTAATGATCTAATCTTTTTAGCTCTTAAGACTTTTTCAGCCAATTTGACTTGTAGACATAGAACTAAGACTTAAAAAGAACAACAGAGGAAACTCTCTGGTATGATGGAAATATTCTATATCTTCATTTGGGTGTCAAAAATCATCTACCTATACACTTAAAATATATAAATTGTTAATTATACCTCACCTTTACACTTGAAATATGTGAAGTTTATTGTATGTAAGTTATACCTCAATTTTTAAAAATCCTATTTGACTGATGGGTCGAGTTATATAGAGTATTTTGGTTGGGCTGGGGGTTGTATGTTTTCATTTCCAATTAATTCTTTTTTTATACTTGCTATCGGTAAAAATAATAAGAAGTAGATGGTATCTATTGATATACCTAGTTTTTATTATTTAAGTTTTGTATTAAAAGATCAGGCAGGCCAGGTGCGGTGGCTCACGCCTGTAATCCTAGCAGTCTGGGAGGCCGAAGCGGGTGGATCGCTCGAGGTCAGGAGTTCGAGACCAGCCTGAGCAAGAGTGAGACCCCGTCTCTACCAAAAATAGAAAAAAATGATTTGGACAGCTAAAAATCTATATAGAAAAAATTAGCCAGGCATGGTGGCACATGCCTGTAGTCCCAGCTACTCGGGAGGCTGAGGCAGAAGGATCTCTTAAGCCCAGGAGTTTGAGGTTGCTGTGAGCTAGGCTGACGCCACGGCACTCACTCTAGCCCAGGCAACAAAGCGAGACTCTGTCTCAAAAAAAAAAAAAAAAAAGATCAGGCAAAAGTGTCTGTGATCAGCTATGCATGGTGCTTGTTTTTAGTCCTGTAATGTATTTATACAGTAGAGGAAGTCTGTTCTCTCCTTTCTCTCCTTTATCCACATTATTTTGCGGTCAAACATTACTGGGTGATTAGAAAAAATAAATAAAATTGATATAAGTATAATAGTGATGAAATGATAATAAATACATATGAGCATTTACGAGCTTATTATGATGAGAAGTATTGTTTTCTGTACCATGGGGTATTGTAAAATAAAAGTGGTACAAATACAAAATTTCATACTTGCTTCAAAAAGTGAAAGCCATCAAGCCTGACCCCAAGGAGATAATTTTAGTTAGACAAGCACATAGATAACATGTAAATGTGACCTATTAATAAACTAAGTTATATTGATGCATTTCTTACTAGTGAACCATCGTTACACTCGTGGAGTAGACTCTCTTGATCATGGTGTATCACCCTGTTGAATCCAGTTTTGTTCATTATTTTAGATTTTTGCATCTGTACTTACACATTAGATTGACCTCTAGGGGTTGTTTGTGTATGTGTATGTGTGTGTGTGAGAGAGAGAGAGAGAGAGAGAGGCATTGATTCAGCAAGCTTTGCTACCAGGAATAAATATAATTAGTCAATATGGCTTCTGTCTTTTTCTGTGTTGTAGAGCACTTTAAGTAGGATAGGAATTACCTGGGCCTTGAAAGTTTGCCCATAATATCATCTGTGCCTAGTAACAACAAAGAAAGTGTTTCTCTGGCAATGGAAAAAAATTTTTCTCAAGTTATAAATCAATTCTGATTATTTTATCTTTTTTTAAATCAATTTTAGCAATTTGTATCTTCCTATAAAATCATGCATTTCACAAACTTTAATTCATTAATACAAAATTACAAATGTTCTTCTCTTATAATTTATAGAGTCAACACGCCTTTCCTTAAATCCCTTTCTTATTCCTAACATTAGGTATTTGTGCTTTTGCCTTGTATTTTTCTTAACAAGACTCTGAGGGTTTGGTCTTTTCAAAGAACTAGCTCTTTAATTTATTATGTATGTTGTTCTTCTCATGCATAAACTTCTGCTTTTATCTTAATTTTTATTTTACTTAGATTTCTTTTGTTCTCTTCTAGCTTTTTCAGTTGACTATTTAATTTGCTTTTCTACTTTCTTATTTAATAATAAAAGTATTTAAGACAATGTATTTTCTTCCAAATATAGCTTTGGCTGCATCCCATGAATTTTGATGTGTAAAGTTCTCTTTCTCATTAACTTCCTTATTATCTGTAATTGCAACTGCAGTCTCTTTAATCTGGGAGTAACTTAAAGAGGTGTTTTGTTTCTATTTTAAATTCTCAATGGTAAGATTGTTTTGTCATTGTTAACCTTTTGTTATAATGTTCTCATTTTATTATACTATGATTATAGAATGTGACTAATGCATTTCCTACTTTTTATAATTGAGAGAGGAGTATTCCTTTGTGGCCTAATACATAATAAATCTGTGTAAATGTTTCAGAGATATAATAAGTGTGTGTGATAGTTCCATATAATTTCATAAATCTGTTGGCTTTTCAGCCTCCCTGCCTTCATTTGTTTTTGGTCTGCTTGACTGTAGAAGACTGGGTCACCCACTAAAATCATGATTTAGCCCATTTCTTCTTATATTATACCAGTCCCTTATATGTTTCAGTACCATCTTATTCAATGCATAAAGACTGATGGTTTTTATTTTTTAGGTTATATTTTTTATCAAAATAAAACAAGAAAAGATTTGTGGTTTTGGCCTTGGCTTTTGCATCATCTGCTATTATCATTCCTATCCCTGCTCTCTTTCTGGTATATCTTTGTCCATCCTTTTGTTTTTTATTTTTCCATGTCTTTTGTTTTAAACATGGAAAACAGTTCATAAACAGAGTATAGTTAAATTTTGGGTTTTACCTAATCTATGAGCTTTCGTCATTCAGTGAAGTTGTATCCCATTCACATTTCTTTTTTTTTTTTTTGAGACAGAGTCTCACTGTGTTGCCCAGGCTAGAGTGAGTGCCGTGGCATCAGCCTAGCTCACAGCAACCTCAAACTCCTGGGCTTAAGCGATCCTACTGCCTCAGCCTCCTGAGTAGCTGGGACTACAGGCATGTGCCACCATGCCTGGCTAATTTTTTTTTTTCTATATATATTTTTAGTTGCCCAGATAATTTCTTTCTATTTTTAGTAGAGACGGGGTCTCACTCAGGCTAGTCTCAAACTCCTGACCTCGAGCGATCCACCCGCCTCAGCCTCCCAGAGTGCTAGGATTACAGGCGTGAGCCACTGCGCCCAGCCCCATTCACATTTCTTATAGAAACTGAGAAAAAGTTTTTCTTACATTCAATCATGTTATTTAAATACTTTCTATTTTTTATGCTCCTGTGCTATTTCCTTTTTTCTAGTTGCTACGTTGGTCAAGTTTTATTTATTTGCTTTTACTAATGATTAGAAAATTATACATCCTTTTTCTATTTTAATGATTACTGCTAAATATTTAAATTTATCTTTTTTAGTCAATGCCAAGAATAAAATGGATTTACTTATCTCTTCATATGAATGATGACAAAACTAATGAGTTTCCTTCGTCTTCTTTTCTCATACCTTCCTTTGTTTTCAGACAGAAGAAACAACTTGTTTTAAAAAAAGAATGTAAACCTGAATTTTGTTTTCCTATGTAGATGACTTATTTTTTCATGTCTTGGTTCTCAAAGATTTTTCGCCTTTATTCTAGGAATTTGAAACTTCTCTGGGCTACACATCCATATGAGTGTCTGTTAAGTTTGGCTGGTACCAGTGATCCCTTTCCATCTAAAGATACAAATCTTTCAGGCATTGAGAAATTTTCTTCTATTATTCTTTAATTTTCTACAGTATCTATTCTGTTATTGCTTCCATCGTTTATTTAATTTATGTTTGTCTTTCAGAATTATTTCTTTAATATTGGTCTGTTTTGCACTGATGTCATAAATGAGAATATAGGTTAGAGGTTTTCTCTTCTAGTGCGCTCTGCTCTCTTCCATTGCAGAGGAGGATGTCTGTGTTCATTCTGTCACAGAAGAGGGTATTTACTCCAATTCCTCAGACTCTCCTCCTCCTTCAAACTGCTGATCTTTTTATTTGTCTTTGTGTTTACTGTTTGGTCCTTCTTGCTTAAGGCGAGGCTGGGAGAATTGAGATGGGTTGCAATCAGAGACTCCGTCTGCGCCATTTAAATCTTCAAAGCCGAAGAAGAGGGAGGTTTAGATTTATCATAGCATAGAAATTCCACAGATTACGAGAAATAAGGAGGCAACCTTCATAAGGAGTTTCTCTCTTGTAGCTGCCCATAAATAACTGAAGTAGTGACCCCTTCCTAACTGAGGTATTTTAACACAATGCTTTCCATTTGCAAGTATTGTAAAGTTTTTTTAAATTACATTTTCAGTGACAAAGTTTTGCTGTCATATTTTCACTTAGAGTGTAAGACCCTTGAAGACAGAGGGACTTTTTGCTCATTTATTGTTTTATACCCCAGAGTTGCCACTATTTGATCCTTACCACAGCCCTGTAGGGTAGAGGAGGCACCTGGTGTTGTCATTATTTTGCAGAAAAGGAGACAGATACCCCAGAAATGGAATGATGCACTCAAGATCACATGGCTGAATTGGGATTAACACCCAGGTCATCATTCCTTAGGCCACTACTCCCCATTTACCATCCTGTCTCCCAGAGCTAAAGGGGACATTCTGGGTGCTGTTTGTCCTGCTTTGGCAACAACAGGGACTACGTCTTTCATTATCTGTGTAGCAGAGCAAATTAGGTGCCATTTTCCCTCTTTTCTTTCAGGACTCTGGCACACCACTGAGCCTGAGCGTATACATGGAGAATTCCTACCCACAGGGAAGAATTCCTACCCAGACCGGGAAGAATAGGAAAGGGAGGGAGAGAAGCCCACACCCTGAGTTGGGGTGGCAGCTGAGAACAGTCACAGTATTCTGTCCTCTGGCCCAGGCAGCATTCATTGCTGAACCTCTCTCTTCCCCAAACCCCTGCAGCTAATGCTCCTGGGATAAGCTGGCAGAGTTACAGTTGTTACAATTCTCATTTCATTAAGCTTTAATCAAGCTCTCCTGTGAAGTGCTACATAAATTCAGTTTTGAATTTTACATATAAAATAATCAAATGAGAGTGAAGCATGATAGATGTAAAATGTTTTTTAAAATGAAAATGATATTTTTAATTTAATCATATGAAAATCATCTGGATGCAGTACCTCTAAGTGGCACAGAGGCTGGAGAATTCACGTGGGTTATAATGAGAGACTCAAATCCTCAGGCCAAAGAAGGGGAAGGTTTAGATTTATCAGAGCATAGAAGGAGACAACTGAGAGAGGGGCAGCCTTGATAAGGAGTTTCTCTTTTGTTCAGAGAAACTTATAGATTGCTATATTCTCTTGCCAATGGCCCCAGAAAGCCCATGAATCTACACAGGTTGGCGAATGATTTCCAATTCCTTGGATATTTTTCCTTCTCTCTGTTAAACACCGACCCTGGCATTCTTTAAAATTAACCTAAAATCTCACCTCCTATGAAAATTTATTCAAAGGAATACCTGTTTATATAGCTTATGTTCAGTCATACATGATATTTGCAAAAGCCTGGTGTGATAGAAAGAACATGTGTCTAAGTCAGTCTGCAGGCCTGAGTTCTAGTTTCCAAGCTACAAATCAGCTAACCTCCTCGAGGCTCAATTTCCTTGTCTGTAAAATGTGGCCATGGAGCTAAATGGCCTTCCAAATCTATAAACTGTGAAAGTTTCCTTTAATCGTTTGATATTTGTCTCTTCCAACTGGATTATGAATCCCAAGAACAGGGATTACATCTTCAGCATCCTTGGTACGTCCATCCCCGCCCCAGGCTGCCTGGCACTGTGCATCCCAGTGGCCACCTCGTCCTTGCTGATGGCTGCCTAACCGATAGCACCTGTGGCAACCAGGAGGTGGCACTTTGGTATTTTCTGCAATAGAAGAACAAACTACAGAGTGAGAAATCACTCCAGCTTTTGCTCTATTGGCCAAAGTGTAATATCTAGGGATCAAAACAACCAGGGAACTATATATTTTTTTAATTCACACATAATAAATAAAATTAACTTTTGTGGGTGGTGGTGGCATACAGGTCTATGAGTCTCAACACATGCATAGATTTATGTAACCACCACCACAATTGGGATACAGAATACATCTATCACCTCAAAAAACTCCGTTGTATTAGGCTCCTCCCAGCCTCAAACCTGACAACTAACCATCTGTTGTTCATTCTTAAAATTTTGTCTTCTAGAGAATACCATATAAATGGAATCATAGAGTATATAACCTTTTGAGACTGGCTGTTTTCGCTCAGCATAGTACCTTTGAGATTTATCCATATTGTTGCATATCAATAATTTGTATCATTAGTTTGTTCCTTTTTATTGCTCAATATCATTCTGTTACGTAGATGTATCACAGTTTGTTTATCCTGTTGATGGATATTTAGGTTGTTTCCAATTCTTAGCAATTATTAATAGAGCTGCTATAAATATTCATGTGTAAGTTTTTGTGTGAACGTTAAGTTTGTATTTCTCTAAGATAAACACTTTGGGGAAGGTTGCTGGCTTATACGGTAATTCTGCGTTTAACTTTTTGAGTTAACCACCAAACTGTCTGCACCGTGGCTGTACCATTTTACATTCCCACCAACAATATTGAGTCGTTTGCTTTCTTGTTAAGTTTTAAGAGCTCTTTATATATTCTGAATACAAGTTCTTTATCAGATGTATCTTTACACATATTTTCTCTAGTCTGTGACTAGTCTTTTCACTCTCTTACCAGTGTCATTCTCAGAGCAAAACTTTTAAATTTGATGAAGTTCAGTTTATCAATTTTTTTCTTTATGGATTGTGCTTTTGGTGTCATTTCTAAGAAATCTTTTCCTAACCCAAGGTCACAAAGATTTTCTCCTGTGTTTTCTTCTAAAAGCTTTCTAGTTTTATATTTTACATTTAGGTCTGTGGTGCATTTTGAATTAATTTTTTATAAGATGTGAGATTTAGGTAGACATTTATTTCTGTGGGCATGGGGATGTCCAAATGTTCCAGGTTATTCCAAATGTCTAAATTATTCTTTCTCAATTGGCTTGCCTTGCACTTTTATGAAAAATCCATTGGCCATATTCTTGTGGGTCTATTTATGATCTGTTTTTATTCCTTTGCAAATTACATTGTCTTAATTAATGCAGCTTTCTAGTTAAGTATTACTGCAGCCACTCTGAGTCCTCCAACTTCATTCTTTTTCAAAATTGTTGTGGCTATTCTAGTGCTTTTGCCTTTCTGTATACATTTTAGAATCAGCTTGTTGATATCTACAAAAAATCTTCCTGGGATTTTGGTTGGGATTGCATTAAATCTATAGGTCAATTTCGGGAAAATTGACATCTTAATAATGTTAAGTTTTCCAATCCATGAACACGTTATTTCTCCCATTTATTTAGATTTTCTTTTATTCCTTTCTTTTTTTTTTTTTTTTTTTTTTTTGAGACGGGGTCTCACTCTGTCACCCCAGCTAGAGTATGGTGGCATCATCTGGGCTCAAGCAATCCTCCTGCCTCAGCCTCTCTAGTAGCTGGGACTACAGGTGTGCACCACTGCGCCCAGCTAATTTTACTATCTTTAGTAGAGATGGGGTCTCACTCTTGCTCAGGTTAGTCTTGAACTCCTGGCCTCAAGTGATCCTCCCACCTCACTCCCAAAGTGCTAAGATTACAGGCCTGAACCACCACACCTGGCCTCATCAGCATTTTAATTTGACTTCTTCAACATTTTGTAGTTTTCAACATATAAGTCCCAAACACATTTCGTTAGATTTATATCTAAGTATTTTTGTTTTGTGAGTTGTGGTAGATTTTTTTTTTTTTTTTTTGAGACAGAGTCTTGCTCTGTTGCCCAGGCTAGAGTGAGTGCCATGGCATCAGCCTAGCTCACAGCAACCTCAAACTCCTGGGCTCAAGCAATCCTTCTGCCTCAGCCTCCCGAGTAGCTGGGACTACAGGCATGCGCCACCATGCCCGGCTAATTTTTTCTATATATTTTTAGTTGTCCAGATCATTTCTTTCTATTTTTAGTAGAGACAGGAGTCTCGCTCTTGCTCAGGCTGGTCTCGAACTCCTGACCTCGAGCGATCCACCCGCCTCGGCCTCCCAAGTGCTAGGATTATAGCCGTGAGCCACCGTGCCCGGCCTGGGTTTGTTTTTAAACTTCTGTTTCCAATTATTCACTGCTAGTACATAGAATTTTTTGTGTGTTGGCTTTGTATCCTGTGACTTATTAGTTCTGGGAGACATCTTGTAGATTTCTCGGGATTTTCTATAGATGATCATGTAATCTGAAAATGGAGACATTTGTTTCTTCCTTTCAGTCTGTATGCCTTTTAATTTCTTTAACCTGCCTTGCTGCACTGGCTGGGGTTTCCAGTGTAATCCTGCACAGCAGCAGTGACAGTGGAAATCCTTGCATTGTTCCAGATCCTAGAGGAGAACATTCAGTCTTTCTCTACTAAATATGATGTTACTGTGGCATTTTTGTAGATGTCATTTATCAGGTTAAATTCTCCTCTAATCCTTGTTTGCTGAGAAATTGTTGTCATGGATGGATGTTGAATTTTGTGGAGTGCTTTTTCTACATCAATTAATATGATCTTGTGAGGGTTTTTTTTTTTTACTCTTTCATTTTATTCTGTCATTGAGTGATTGATTTTTGAATACTGAACTAGCCTTATATTTCTCAGGTAAACTCTACTTGGTCATGGTGTATTATTGTTTTCTTGTACTGTTGGATTCAATTGGCTAATATTTTGTTGACTGTGTTTACATCCATGTTGATGGAGGATATCAGTTTGTAGTTTTCTTATACTCTTGTATCTATTTTTGGTATCAGGATAATGCTGGCCTCAAAATGAGTTAGGAATCGTTCCCCTGTTTTCTGTTTTCTAGAAGGGATATGGTGAATTGGTGTTTCCTTTTTAAATAATCGGTAGAATTCACTAGTGAAATTATCTGGGTCTAGAGTTTTCTTTTTTAAAAGGTTTTTAACTGTAAATTTAATTTCTTAAACAAATATAGAACTATTCAGGCTATTTCTTCTTATATAAGTTTTGGTAGTGGCTTTTGAGGATTTATTTGGTTTTATATAAGTTGTTGTACATAGAGTTATTCCAAATATTCCCTTATTGTCCTTTTAATGTCTATGTGGTCTGTAGTAGTAACACCTCTTCTATTTCTGATATTGATAATAAGGTTTTCTTTTTTTCTTTTGGGCTAGAGGTTTATCAATTTTATTAATCTTTTGCAAGAACCATCTCTTTGTTTCATTGATTTTCTCTGGGTTTTCTTCAATTTCATTCATTTCTGCTTTTTATTATTCCCTTCCATCTGTTTGTTCCATGAAACTTGATAAAGATTAAAAGTCATTGGTCTTACGAGCAAGACCACTATAAAATATATCTTAAAATTCATTCTTTTGAGAACCATCCTAATAGTTTTCCATGCATTGTCTCTTTGCAGTTAACTGGTCTGAGCGTCTCCAATGGAAAGGACCAACTTGTAGTGTTCCATACAAAAGACAACAAAGACCTCATTGTCTGTCTGTTCAGCAAGCAGCCAACCCATGAGAGTCGAATTGGAGAACTCGTTGGAGTGCTGGTGAATCATTTCAAGAGGTAAAGTTTCATTTTTGTAACTAAGACAAGTTTTAAGTATATAAAAATCTTTGATTATAATTATCACCAAATTTGTTTTTTGCCAATTTTAATGTATTGAGTTATTTTCCTCCATAAGGACAACTTAAATCATCTGTTTCACAGAAGGCAAAATTAGCATCCAGGCTAAGTTTCAAGATTAGGAATGGTCCTCTACTTTTCCAGTCTCCAGCTGAACCAACAGTGAAAGAGATTTCCCTAATGGTGATTTTTTTTTCACTGCCAATCCAAATATAATAAAATCCAAGATACAGAAAAATTACCTTATATTCTTATTGTCACAGCTTATTTACCCCAAATATAATCAGTTAGTATGTCCACTATGACTATAAACAAATTGGAAGGCAGATTGAGGATGACATGTAGGTCCATGAAGACTAAAGGAATTCCTGAGAGAGGCAATAACTGCAAAAATACATAGTCATGATGGAACATGGCATATTCTGAGAACCTCATAGTAAGCCTAGATGATATCTGGGGGGGGGGGCAGTGGGAGAGAATATGTGTGTGGTGTACAGTGATGTAAGAAATATAAACAGAGAGCAGATCCTGAGGGTGATGGGACCAGTGAATGGATAATTTTAAGCAGGGAAGTGATTTTGTCTGGCTATTTATTGGAGTTGTTTTAGAGACGGGTTTTTTCTTCCCATAAGAGGTTGTGGAGTATCTGGGTAGGTG
The DNA here is from genome assembly GCF_020740605.2 of Lemur catta. Classification (NCBI taxonomy): domain Eukaryota; kingdom Metazoa; phylum Chordata; class Mammalia; order Primates; family Lemuridae; genus Lemur; species Lemur catta. Next base: position 21,516,425 of record NC_059142.1, on the reverse strand, counting down.
TGTCTCTGCAGAGTGAAATGTTTCTTTTGTGGCATGCTGCCTTTGCCTCCCCCAGCCCACCCTGATGCTGGGAGAAGAACACTCATCAGAATCAACAATTGAGAAATGATACAAGTGTTCAGTTCTTAATCAAGTACTCCTTATTAGTATTTGTTTTTCACTTTAGACATAGCTTTTCTTTCTCTAAACAAAAACATGTTTAGAATCAGATATCCAAATGTCTAATTCTACTATGTTCATTTTTGCTGATAAATGTACAGAGTATACTTTTAAAGGTGGGCCACACAGACCACTTATTTTATGTTATTAAACCTTGTATTCTAGATCAAAGGAGATCTTTAACTATCTTATATAATTAAATGCTTTTACATACTATAAGTAAAATAATGCTTAATGGTCATCTGGTGGGAAAAAAAAAGAATCTAACTAAGGAATTACCAAAAAGTAATATCAATAATAAACACATAGGCCTTTGAAAACGTCCCTTCCATCTGCCAAATAATTATAAAGCTAAGCAAAATACTAAAGATCTTAGAATGGAAGGGACAGATTTGAAGAAGGCATCGCTGCAATAAATGTTTATAACTCAAATAAGCAGACTTACTTTACCACTAATATTTAGTTATAGTGAAGTATGGACAAGTAAAGGAATTTTAATTTGCTGCATTTAATTTAGATGCCTAAACTTATGAACACATTAGTTTTTGCTGGGGAAATTGAAGTATTTTGTTTCAATCTGGGTCTTTGTGGACTAAATTCTAACTCCTGTTAAATGCCTTCTATAAGTAACAGAAATGTGTGAATCTGACCCTACAATTCATCAGTTGCTTTCTTTTCCTAGCATATGCATCCTGAGATACATTTTTAGGTGGATGGCTTCTATCTTTAATATATATATGTATATATATATAAGAATTTTTAATTTCTTTAAAATTCATAAATGTAAGGAAAAGACTGTCAAGATGCTAGGGTTTTTGTTGTTGTTATTGTTTATTCTTGATGTTCCTATCTTAACACTTAAGAGATAAAGTAGAAATGAAAGATAAAATCTCTCCTCCCTGCCCCCAGAAAATTCAGGCTTCAAATTTTGACTTAGAATTATAGTTATCAACTTACTATTGACTTCTTGAAAAAAGGTTAATTTGATTTTTTTCTAGCTATTTTCCTTTATTGTCAAGTATCAAATATCATTGGTGTGACTTTGGAATTCACATTGTGTTTTACAAGCATAATGATGTGGCACATAATCTTATTTGTTCCTGGGTTAATTATGGAAATCCAAAGGTGAGAGGGATTTAACTCCAGACCAATTCTTTATCTTCCAGATAATTTCCCTAAAGAGCAAACATCCTAAGAAGTTTTCTAGGCAGAAGTTGGGAGGAAAGGGCTCAAAACTACCCAAGGTTGGGGAAAGAACCAGCTAAGAGGACCGGAGGGAACAGTGCCCTGCACTCACACAGAGCGAGGAGTAGTTTTTGTTCTAGCAAGGCAAACTAAAGAATATCATAGTTCACAGGGCATTTGGGTAGAAGGGTTTTTATCTTAGTAGGTAGGAATAATTGGCCTTAGAATAAATGCTGCTCTGGTCCCACCTAATAAATCTTAAAAGCAAGACCCAAAAGGATCACACTGCTACCAAGTATTTTAATTATGTCCTGGAGCAAAGCTCATGAATATTTATAGGAATACAAAAATATCCACACCTAACAAGGTAAAATTCACAATGTCTGACATCCAGTCAAGGATTACCAGGCATACAAATAGGCAGGAAAATACACCCCATTATGAAGGTGCAAAAGTCATCCAACGAAACCAACCCAGAACCGATAATGATATTAGAACTAGCAGATCCAGACATTATAAGTTATTATAACTAAATTTCAGATGTTTATAAGTGAACTAGAGACATGGAAGGTATAAAAAAGACACAAATCAAATTTCACAGTCAAAATACACTGATGTTTGAAACATTTCATGATTTAAAAAAACAAAAAGACAAAGCTTCTCCTTGAATAAATTTCTCTTCATCACCATCTTCTCTCATGAGCTGAAGCCAGACCTTCCATACAAATTCTGAAACTAAATCCAGTGAAATATAAATTAGCTTCTTTCTCTCACCTCCTGTAGTCTTTACACAACCTGGTCCCATTATTTCTGCCTCCCCAAGTACAATTCGTGTTTTCTAAGACATTTGAAGACAATCTTTAATAAAGTATAGGTATACTTCATTTTATTACGTTTCACTTCACAGATACTGCATTTTTTTACAAATTGAAAATCTGTGGCAACCCTGCATTGAGCAAGTCTGTTGGCACCATTTTTCCAACAGCACATACTCACTTTGTGTCTCTGTGTCACATTTTGGTAATTCTCAAAATATTTCAAAATTTGTCAATATTGTTATATCTGTTATGGTGACCTGTGGTCAGTTATCTTTGACGTTACTATTGTAATTGTTTTGGGGAACCACAAACTTGCACCCACATCAGACGATGAACTTAATGTTGTGTGTGTGTTCTGACAGCTCCACTGAGCAGCCCCCCATCTCTTTCCCTCTCCGCAGGCCTCCCTATTCCCTGAGATACACAGTATTGAAATTAGGCCAGTTAATAACCCTTCAATGGTCTCTAAATGTGTAAGTGAAAGCAAGAGTTGCAATCTCTTACTTTAAATCAAAAGCTAGAAATGATTAAGCTTATTAAGCTTAGTGAGGAAGGCATGTCAAAAGCCAACATAGGCCAAAAACTAGGCCTCTTATGCCAGTTAGCCAAACTGTGAATGCAAAAGAAAAGCTCTTGAAGGAAATTAAAAGTGCTACTCGGGTGAACACACAAATGAAAAGAAAGCGAAACAGCCTTATTGCTGATATGGAAAAAGTGTTAGTGATCTAGATAGAAGACCAAACCAGCCATAACATCCCTTTATGCCAAAACCTAATCCAGAGCAAGGCCCTAACTCTCTTCAATTCTGTGAAGGCTGAGAGAGGTGAGGAAACTGCAGGAGAAATGTTAGAAACTAGCAGAGGTTGGTTCATTAGGTTAAAGGAAAGAATCTGCCTCTATAACATAAAAGTGCAAGGTGAAGGCAGAAGTGCTGATGGAGAAGCTGCAGCAAGTGATCTAGAAGATCTAGCTAAGATCATTGATGAGGGTGGCTACACTAAACAAGAGATTTTCAATGTAGACAAAACAACTTTATATTGGAAAAAGATGCCATCTAGGACTTTCATATCTAGACAGCAGAAGTCAATGGCTGGCTTCAAAGGAGAGGCTGACTCTCTTTTTAGGGTCTAATATAGCTGGTGACTTTAAGTTGCAGCCAATGCTTATTGACCATTCTTAAAATCCTTGGGCCCTTTGAATTATACTAAATCTACTCTGCCTGTGCTCTAGAAATGGAACAACAAAGCCAGGATGACAGCATATCTGTTTACAGCATGGTTTAGTGAATATTTTAAGCCCATTGTTGAGACCTACTGCTCATTAAAAAAGATTTTCAAAATATTACTGCTCATTAATAATACACACAGTCACTCAAGAGCTCTGATGGAGATGTACAAGGATAGTAATGTTATTTTCATGCCAGCTAACACAACATCCATTCTGCAGCCCATGGATCAGGGAGTAATTTTGACTTTCAAGTTTTATTATTTAAGAAATACATTTTGTAAGGCTATAGCTTCCATAACTAATGATTCCTCAGATGAATCCAGGCAAAGTAAATTGAAAACCTTCTAGAAAGGATTTACCATTCTAGATGCCATTAAGAGCATTCATTATTCATGGGAGGAGGTAAAAATATCACCATTAATGAGTGTGGAAGAAATTGATTCCCACCTTTATGGATGACTTTGAGGAATTCAAGACTTAAATGGAGGAAGTAACTGCAGATACAGAAGAAATAGCAAGATAACTAGAATTAGAAGTGGAGCCTAAACATGTGACTAAATTATTACAATCTCATGACAAAACTTGAATAGATGAGGAGTTGCCTCTTATGGTTGAATAGAGAAAGTGGTTTCTTGAGGTTAAAACTATTCCTGGTGAAGATGCTGTGAACATTGTTGAAATGACAACAAAGGATTTAGAATATTACATAAACTTAGTTGATAAAGCAGCAGCAGGGTTTGAGAGAATTGACTCCAATTTTGAAAGAAGTTCTGTAGGTAAAATGCTATCAGACAGCATCTCATGCCACAGAGAAATCTTTCCTGAAAGGAAGTCAATCAATGTGGCCAATGTCATTATTGTCTTATTTTAAGAAATTGCCACACCCACCCCAACCTTCAGCAACCACAAGACTGATCAATCAGCAGCTATCAGAATCAAGGCAAGACCCTCCACCAGCAACAAGATTACAACTTGCTAAAGGCTCATATGATTGCTAGCATTTTTTAGCAATAAAGTATTTTAAATTAAGATATATACATTGTTTTTTTATACATAATGCTATTTCGCACTTAATAGACCACATTATAGTGTATGCATTATTTTATATGCACTGGCAAACCAAAAAATTTGTGTGACTAGCTTTGTTGTGATATTCACTTTATTGTGGTGGTCTGGAACCAAACCCACAATATCTCCAAGGTGTGCCTGTATATTCAAAAGAGTGACATTAAGAATATTTAACAACCAGTATGGCTCAAGCACAGACCAATCAGAAAAGACACCATGTATAAACACCTGGAACACCATATCAGCAAGTCCAGGCTATATTCTGTAGAGTAGAAATTCCACTGAAGGGGGCGGGGGGACCCAACATCCAATACATTTAGGATATGCTAATGAAGTTAAACAGGTTTCTTTACTACAGTACTTCTCAGAGCCTTTAATATATATGTCTTTGTTCATTTTAAATGCAGCCAATACAAAAACAAGAAGATTCTATCTATATTGGTATAAAACCATTTCTAAAATATATTGTTGAGTAGGAAAAAAAGGGCAAGGTACAGAATACTGTATATAAACAAACCACCATTTGTGTAAAAACAAGTTGGAAGGAGAGTAAGAGAGAGAGAGATGCTTATATATCTATGTAGATAGATCTATATCTACCTATAATATAGATATATGTTGATAGATACAGATATATCTCCTTACAACATTTTTTACACAAATGATGGTATGCTATATACACCACTCTATACCTTGCCATTTTCCACTATTTAATAATATACAGATATAGATAGATAGATATACATATGGTTATGTATAATATAGACTATCTCTGGAAAGATATGCAGGAAATGGGTAACAGTGTCTCTAGAAAGAGGACTGGGCCACCTCAGTGTAGAGAGAAAGAGGTAGGAGGGAGATTTATTTATTTTTCACTATAAACATTTTGCAACAAATACATGTGTTACTAATCTAAATTGTTTTTCAGTTTAATAATAAAATAAATGGCAGCTAGTTTTTAAGTATGTGACAGGTGGCTCTGAATTTTTATTTTCCTTTCTTGATTAGAATAGTAGAAAAGAACAAAAGAATTTTCTAAGTCAGTGATCTATCTCATGGCATTTCAGTATCTTGAAATAATCCAAAATAAAACCTCTTGGAATATTATCGTTCTATATAGGTTCATTGTAAATGTCACGTGACTCTGAGGTGGGGTTTCTTTCTCTGTGGTTGCAGCGCCAGTGGTTGGCCAGGCCAGTGTGCTTTACAGAGGTTAGAAACATGGCTGACTTGACTCTTGGTTTGTATGTCATTCTCTGTGGCGGCTACCTGCTGGTAGTGAGTTTTTCTGCCCACTAGTAAACAGATGGTCTCACATTGGCTGCCCTAACTACGGAGTCACCAGAAACTCTGCAATATTAAGCTGTCAAAGGACCCATCTGCCCTAAGCAGCTGTCCAGGCATTTGCCTGCCTGGATGCTGGAAACCTCAGTATAACCCCAATCACAGGCATTGAAATTTATTTTTCCTGTTCTTTTTCTGTGGATGAAAGCCAGAAGTCAGCGCCATCTGCTTCTTGTTCTTCTTTAATATCTGCTTGATTAAGGGAACACTGTTACTGAATCTAACAGAACATTTGACCTGCTTCACCGTTGCAGTTTTCTTATATTCTTTTTAACTCACACTTAAAGCCATGGGAGGACTCATACCAATAACCAGGCCATTGCTTGGTGGCTATACATTGCTGTGGCTGCAGGGGCATAGGGGAAGGGCTAGGGAGGTGAGGCCACCTCCTGCAGGTCTCAGCTCCCAGGACGCCCTGTCCAGCGTGGCTGGGGCTCAGCCTTCCTGCTGTTCCAGCTCCAGCGGGTGTCTCCCACTCCTCTGCCCTGATGCTAAATGTGCATTTTCATGGCCTTTGATCTGTATTCACAAGCTGCTTTCCTCGAATGCCTGGCCACTCATAGTAATAGATTCTATTCCAACTAAAAATGTATAAGTAAAATAAAGACAGTTGAAAATAATGTGGATTGTCACCTGTAGGGGACTGGTTGATTAAATTTTGGGCTGTCAAATTTGGAGTATTTGAGCTATTTAAAATTATAATTATTGAAGGCATCTGATTTATGAGTACAGAAAAGTGGGTGGGCACAATTCACCCTTCTCTGCCTTCCAATAGATACATATATGAAAACACATGAAGAGATGCCAACTTTCCATACTACTGGAAACTAGAAATATTAGTCAACCATGGACCCACCAAAAGGGACATCCTTCACCTCTGCTCACATGTCACCTCATCAGGCCTTCCCTGACCATAGCAATAGCAATTCACCCTACCCCAGCACTCCCTAGTCCCTACCCTGCTTCATTTTTCCCCATGGCTCTCATCTCCATCTGCCATACCATATCTTTACTTACTTGTTTACTGTATGTATTCCAACTAGAATATAAGCTTCATGTAAGCAGAGACTTTATTTCTGTTGTTCACTGAAGTTTCCCTAGTGTTCAAAACAGTGCCTGGCACAGAGAGGTTCCCTGTAAATAATTATTGAATATCCATTGTTAAAGAGAGAATTGCTGAGTGATAGGGTCCTCTAGCAGTAGGGTACTCCTAGCCCTTCCTCCCCGATATGTGCACCTTGCCCACCAAAGATGGTAACTCAGCCCTCCTTCTGTATGAAAGAAAGGAAGAACCCTTTTAAAGTTTTTAAATTTATTTTTTGATTAATAGATAATTGTATATATTTATGGAGTACAGGTGATATTTCAATACACTTATATGATGTGCAATGATCAAATCAGGATAATTAGCATATCCATCACTTCAGACATTTATCATTTCTTTGTGTTATGAACATTCAAAATCCTCCCTTCTAACTATTTGAAAATAAAATATGAATTGTTGTTAATTGTAGTCATTCTCCAGCGCTATAGAACACTAGAACTTATTCCTCCTGACTGTAATTTTGTATCCGACCTCTGGCTATTCCTCCACCCCTTCCCAGCCTCTAGTAATCACTATATGAATATCTCTTTTCTTACACTGATTCCAGGATTACAGCTCTAAGCAATGTAATGCATCTGGGACAGAAGTGATTAGATATTTTAAGATATTAAGTTAGCAACTAGAAGGGCTGTGGGCTGGAAGAGCCATGGTATGTTGTATGCTGGGGATTGCAGCTTTTCATTCACTTTTCTTTAACAACTAAAGAACTAGAAATAATTGCAAACTCTCCTTGTCAATGAGCAGACAAGGAAGTAGGAGGTAGGGATTCCTGCTCAGATCAGCAGTTTTATAGTAAGTAAAAGACTTTGAAACCACAGCTAGAGGCTGTGCATATGAGCCAGCTCTCCAGCTTAAAAGCTGAGAAACTGATTCTAACTACAAACAGGTGGAACTTAAGGAAGAACCCAGAAGAATCCATATGCCTCTTTTTACATGAGAACGTCAGGACTGAATAGCTGTCTTCTTAGTTTTAAGGCCTATGAAGAAAGATATTAACAGTAAGAAAGATATAGACTATAAGACTTTAAAAAAAAAACGTATTTCTGAAAAGGGCTATAAAAGAAAATTTATATTATAGAAACTGTTCATATTCTGACTAGAATACAAGAAATCATAGATCCTACGTAAACAGGCCCAAGATTACATGGCAGACTGAGATGAAGGGGGCTGAGAAACATATACAAATGTTCAATTATTTGAATTAAGTAAGGAAAAATATTTAAAAATTTAAATCCCACATTAAAATCTGAAAATGGCACAGTTGGTATTGCAGAAAATAGAACTGATGTGAAAAAAAAGTGTGAGGAAGTCTCTCAGGATGCAGAAGAAAGAAGATAATATCAAAGAAGTTGACAGAACCCTAAGATGAGTATGCAGTGCTGTGTATGTGGGTGAAATGGAGATTTGGAATTGAACTAACTCCATGCCTGTAAATGTTCCCCAAGTAATTGTTGTGTGTAGGATACCTGTATAATAAAAGTATTCGCAATAGGGGAGAAAAAAAGAAGTCAAAAGATATAGAGGACAGAGAACAAAAAGTTTACATTCCAATAGTGGATGTACTTGAAAAAGAGAAACAAACTAAGCAAAAGTAATGGTGTATTTCATTGATTCTAAGTACATTTTTTGAATTTTTAATATCTCTGAAATTAGGATATGACTTATAATTGATAGATTCTTACAGTTATAATGGGTAACATTTTGTCTTAATACAGAAAACAAGAGAACATCTCACAGAGAAGGCATCTTATATTAAATAAAATGTGGCAATTAAAAACATACTAAAAGAAAATCTTTCTGTACTAGAAACACCTTGTCTGAAGAGCCAAAGTGCCTACTTTGTTACTGTGATGGCCTTTTTTAATCTCAAGGATTAAAAATAAAAGATACACACACACACATATTTTAAACACACAGACCTAAGAGTGGGATGAGATTCCCTTACAAAGGAACAAAAATTAGGATTGCCTCTGTTCTGCAGCAGTAAATGCCAGAATCCAGTGGAGGAAAAGGTTAGAGCCCAAGAATTATATGCCCAACCGAGCTGTGATTTGTGTTTAGCAGACAAATGAGCCTCAGAAAGCATGCTACTGGGGCTCTTTGGAAGAGGAGCAGCCATGATCCACGTGGCTGGAAAAGTCTGTGAATAACTCCCAGGATCTCCTTTTCCAGTCTTGCCACCAGTAAGGAAATAAGGGCCACATTTTCTGGGCTACTGTCCAAAGACCCCAGGGAAGTTTTCCCTCTAACCCAATAACTATGGCCAGAATAATGGGATTGTCATGGTGTGGGTCAGATGCCTACCCTGGTGGCAGTCACTTTGGCCAGAGAAGTGATGTCTTCCCAGATTATGGAAGTCTCCAGTAAGAACAGGGGAAGAGCATTTTTTGGAAGAGGGTGAGGCAGAGCTGTGGGGGGTAGTGTTTGGGGGTGGGCTGTATGAGGCCAGCAAAAGAAGCCGCAGTGATGCTGGTCAGGAAAAACAAATGGTACAGCAGTTTTTAATTGTGAAAGCATAGAAACCATATAAAAGTCCTTCAAAATAAGCACGGTTAAGTATATTGTGGTATTTCGATACAATGAAATAGCATACAGCCATGAAAAAACAATGATCGTCTTTCTATATCAGGGCTCCTTAAAATGTGGGCTGCATCTGCGCTGGAATCACCTGAGGGTGCTTTTCAAATGGCAAGTCCACAGACCCCATCCCAGACCTTCTCAATCACGCTATCCAGGAAGCTACACCCTTAATAAGCTGCCCCGGTGACTCTCTCTCTCTCTCTCTCTCTCTCTCTCTCTCTTTCTCTCTTTCTCTCTCTCATGTTTGGAAGCCACTGGGTCATGAGCTGACATGGAAAATAACCAGTATGAGTACATCATGTTTTAATATGGCCAGTTTGCTAAAGCCATTGTGATAAAAGTCCGTTTTTAAAAAAACAAAATCACCAAAGTGTTTTTAAAATTATTACCAAGTAAAGTCCAAAATAGGTATCCCCTACTGCCTTACTGAAAAGAGGTAAGGTGGGAAAGGCTGAGGTTCAGGGAAAAGAGGTGAAGGAAGAATGAGGATTAGAAATGAGATGAGAATTACAGAGAAATCACACAGGACCAGGCTTCTGTGTAACACATCCACTTGTCCCAGAAAGAGCCATCAGTCACTCTGAGCAATGGTTTTCAATTACCCTAAGAACTTTGCAGTGAGGACCCACCTGCCCATTTCCTGATAGGAAACCCCGCCTGCAAATGGGCTCCCACGTAATGAACTTAACCTATTGTATATGTTGACACTCATCTGCCATACACAAAAGAGTCCAGAGAAAAATCTTGGAAAGGTTTCAGTGTGACTAAGCCAGGACCAAACTCAAACAATGTCCAGGTGTAACAGCTGCTGTGCACTGTGAACAATCTGACTTTCCACTTCTCTCCCTCTGCACTGTGTCCATCTGCACAGAGAAGCAGCTGCCCTCGAACAAAGCTCCCCGGGAGGACATGCGAGGGCACAGTCATCCTCAGCTTTATCTGCTTTAAGGATGGAGATTTTCTGAGGATTTTTGTGCAGATCAATGATACTTACTTGCTTTATGACGTGTCCATCATTGCCTTTCATGTTCAAAGAGCAAATCCAAAAATACTGGGAAACTGATCATCTTTTCAGCATCTCCATGGGAAGCTCTTGTACATTTGGAGTGGTCATATTACTTTTTTAAACGCCATGGCACTGAACTTTGCACTATATGTTAAAAAGGACATCTTCCTGTGAGGCATTCATGAATTCACCAAAAGATTAGTGAATAATACCCTGGTTTGTGCTATCTGTTGGAATTTTTTTCTAAATTGAATGTCAGATATAACTCTTTAATGGGATTTTTAAAAGCTTTCTAATGTGTTTATTGTAGGTATTAGCAGCTATATTGGAATTTTATATAAGCATAATGTACTTAACCAAGTGTTTTATCTGCCGCAAACGCCCTTCTATTTTTATACCGTCATTCAGCGTGCATTCACTGAGCACCCATCACAGGTCAGGTTGTGGTGGTAGGAGGGATCAAAGATCCTTTCCCTTCATACAGCTCTTAATCCCACGGGGAAGATGGCATGTGTGCTGTACTGCCCGATACGTGCTATGATAGGGCTGGGGACGCACAGGGATAAACTGGCTCCCTCTCCGCAAGAGTCAGGAAAGCTGTGGCAGAGCCGGTGGTCATGAAGCTGGGTCTTCGAATCTGGCTGGAGGTTATCAGGAGGGGAATGGGGCAAGATTTTCCTCAGAGAAGGGAGCAGAATATGAAAAGCTCGATGGAGCTGGTACAGTTGGAGAACTGGGTGATTGCAGGGGACCAGAGGACTATAGCAAGAAATAAGACTGGAAAAATAAGTAGGAGCTTATAAAACCCCATGCCAACAAATTTGAACTTTGTCATATCATATAAGTAATGGGGAGAAAATAAGTTTAAAAATATAAAACTGCCCAAGACAAAGCCTAATGACACAGATATCGTCCGGCCTGGACATGCTCAAGAATGCAAAATAATTGTCCACTTAAGGGAAGTGAGAATTTGAAGAACACTAGTTGATATATAACATGTCTGTGGCCCCCACATACCAAAAAGAATGAATTGATCAGAGAAAGTGCTAGCAAGGGAAAGGTTAGAAAGGCAGGTGTAAGTAACCTCAGTAATAAAACCAGAATTCAAAAATCCTCATGGGGTAAAAAGTATAACAAAATTCCTTAGCCTTTGTAGCTGCCCTGCTGTTTGTTATCTTGGCTATCCCATAGTAATTAGCAGTAAAAGTCTCTGAAATGAGAAGGACATAGATTTTAGCCTTCAGTGACAGCAAGGAAGCAAGAGGTTAGAGAAGCTTCCTCCCATTCTATAGCCATTTTTAGGGAGAAGATTCCTCAGTATATAGTGAATGATGGAAATATTAAGTTGGGGAGGGGGAGCTTGGATGTGGGGTCATTTGTTATTTGGTCTGTCCAGTGGCCCCTTATTCTGGGACCACCCTCTCCCCATCACACACCTGCGTGGTTCCACCAGAGGCACCACATCCTTACATCACGCGCTCTCTGGCAAAAGCTGAGTAATGCAGGGGTAGCCCCTGACCTACCCTTGACCAGTTTTACCATCCTCAAGATTCTTGGGCTTTGGGTCAGAGAAGACTTACAGTTCATTGCCCATCCTGTGTCTGAAGGGGAAACACCTGGGAGCTGTGGCTGACCATGTTTCATAGGTGGAGAAGCTGGTCTCAGTGAGAGAACAACATACAGCATAGCAGACCCACAGGGAGCAGGAAGGACTTGAGGTGAAGCAGGCCCTGACTACATCTAAGCCAGGTGTGCTTACCTGGGAGGCCAGCCATGTTGTCTCTGCAGAGTATATGCCCATGTTGGATTATAAGATCTTGTATGAGCTGAAGCAGGCCAATTTGCCAAAAACCAATTCATCAATGTGCATGTGCTTAACAGTATTGTACTATACCCTTGGGAATTGTTGGGAGGATGAATTTTATGCTGTATAGTTTTGTTGCCACTGTTTTTTTTTTTTTTATTTCAGCTCATCATGGGGGTACATAAGTTTAGGTCATATACATTGTCCATGTCCCGCCCATCCCCCCGAGGCAGAGTCCCAAGCGCGTCCGTTCTCATTCTCCAGACAGTGCGCCTGGCACTCATCATGTAGTCGTACCTCCATCCCCTCCCCCCCATCCCCTCCCCCCCCCCCACCTCCCCGGGTCTGCACCTTCAAGCATGACCATTCCCCAGAGGGTGTGCAACGCACTCGTCATGTAGGCATACACCCATCCCCTCCCCCCACCCCCCATCCCAGTCTGACATCCAGTTGGTATCCTTCCCTGATGTACATTTAGGTGATGGTCAGGGAAACCAGTTTTCTGGTGAGTACATGTGATGCTTGTTTTTCTATTCTTTGGACACTTCACTTAGTATAATGGGTTCCAGCTCTCTCCAGGAGAACCAAAGAGATGTCGTATCATCGTTATTTCTTATAGCTGAGTAGTACTCCATGGTATACATATACCACAGTTTACTAATCCATTCGTGGATTGATGGACACTTGGGTTGTTTCCACATCTTTGCGATTGTGCCACCGTTTTTTTAATGGATTAAAAAAAATCAGTTCACCAGAAGTCAGTTTGCCCAATGCCAATTCACTGAATTTACAAAATTTGCAAACCTACCAAAAACTAGTTTTGAAGAAAATCTTTCTTGAGTATGTTCCTTTTAACAGCATTTTAAGGCACAATTAGAATGAAGCAAACTAGTCTTTTAAATTGTAGCAGAAAAGTAGACTTCACTCAGATTTACAGATACGTCATTTGGAATTCATTTAGAATGGTCAAGGAAGGACGTCCTCTGTCATATGCTTCCAAAGAACTGGCAAGCATGTTTGTCTTTTATAGAGGCATTGCGCTCTTAAGAGGCTCAAAAGTCCATATATAGCTGGGCAGGCTGGCACGTGCCTGTAGTCTCAGCTACTTGGGAGGCTGAGGCAGGAGGATCGCTTGAGCCCAGGAGTTCAAGGCTGCAGTGAGCTATGATTGTGCCCCTGAGCAAGACCCCCACCTCAATAAATAGACAGATAAGATAGATAGTCCATATAACTATTCCCAATAGCAGTGCCAGATATTAGAGTTTGACTGTCAGGAACAGGTCACCTACATTTCAGGTCAAGCAGATCCACTTTTTCCTGGAAACTAGCACTACACAATTTCCAAAACGGGTCTTCAGATACAAAGCAATTGTCAAAATCCACAGATTTTAGTATTTCCTTTGGGAATTTTAGTTTACACTAAATTTTGAAATCCTCTTTCAGTTATTTTCCATTTTATATTTAGCATCCTTCCATCACACTTGCCAATGACTAATTCATCTAATTGACCAAATTTACAGATTTACGAAAAACATGTTTCTTCTGACTCTTCATAAAGTTTACAACAATTCAGTTAGGTTACATGGCAATTAATAGCTTTTGAGGATTTCTACAAAGTCCTAACTGATCGATTTTCATTTTGTTTTCATAACAACAGTTTAAGGAATAGTCCGTTTATTTCTGGCCCTGCTGCTACAACTGGAAATAACTGGAACAGAGAAGAGAAGGAAGAAAGGAGAGTCTGTGCCCAGTGCAGCTGGGCTGCCAATCCCACAGAGAAGGGAGGCTGAGGAGCAGAGGGAGGGGAAGACTGAGGAGCCGAGGAGGCTGAAGGGTGGAGACAGTCTGAAGGCCCAAGAATCCTAAGTGTTCACAGCCCTCATAGGCCCTGGTAATTCATCTAACAAAAATTGGATAAACAAAAAACAGCTGTGTTAAATATGCAAATTTGGCAAATTGGTCGTTCAGCAGATGATCTTGGGTGAATTCATCATTTGGCAAGTTACTTTTTATCAATGGATTGTCCTAGTTCATAATAAGTTCCCCTTTTTGCTTAAGCTATTATGAATTGAGTTTCTGTCACTTGCACCCAAGAGAGCTCTAACCTAATGAGTCCTTGGGGAAAATAATAACAAAAATGAAGGAGGAGCACTGCTTGTTGAACAAGAATGGGACAGACATCACTGTTCAGGGAAAAGGGTATCATGTTAATAGAAGGTATTTTCATCTTACCATCAAGAAGTAAGTTTTCGATATTCGGGTGATAGACACATTTATAGCCCTGACTCAAGCTGTGTAACAAAACATTTGTACCCCTTGATATTTGGAAATGAAAAGAAATAAGTTTTTGAAACTAAAAACAAGCATTAAGAGGGAATTTAAGCCCTACTAGGAAAAGACGATGCTGGATGCTTTTTAGTTCAGACCCCCAGGCCGGATGACTGACATCCTGCCACCCGGAGAGCATCTTGATAGACCCTCACTCACTCTCTGCAGTCTGGGCGGGCCTGGAGAACAGGAAAGAACCAAAATACTGAAGACCAGTAAAGGTTTTCCTTGTTTTACAAATGTGAACAAAGATCTAAAAATTACAACTATTGTAGAACCTGACATAAAATTTTCAGGAAAATTCTAAAATAAATTGTCATGATTTACAAGTACTTAGAGAAAAAGGCAACAAAAGCCAGCATAAGTTCAGTGAGAAGAAATTGGGTAAAACTAACATGATTTCCTTTAAACAATGACTTGGACAAAGACATACTTACCAAATTTGTAAATAACACAGACCTGGGAAGGATAACTTATATTTTGGATGATAGAATCAGGATTTAAAATATCTTGACAGTCATCCTGGACTTCAAAAAAAAATCTTGACAGGCTAAAATAATGAAAAGAAACCACACAATACATTAAAATTCTGCCTTTGGGTTCAAAATATCATTTGCACACATGTGGAATAGGGAAGCCTCTGAGGCCACTTTTGTTCCCAAGATTCTAGTATCTGTGATTCATTTAGTCATATGCGAGATAAGAAACTTACCACTAGAGAAAAGAGTAAGAGCTCATGCTTTCATATTAATTTTTCTCCCCTAACTTTTCAGAGGGTGAGGAGCATAGTGTTTTCTAGAGCTTAGAACATTGACATAGGCTCAGGAAACAAATTCTTGTGGTTTGCCTGGTTGTTTCCACGTGGCATGCATTCCTGGCCAGACCCTCTGCACATCTCAGGCTTTTCCGTGTAATGGGGAAGGGTTTGTTCTGTTGAATTCAAAGACCATCCTCCAGCCTTTCTTAAAGAGGTAACCACAGTTACTTCTCTTAGCTTCTCTTTGACACATAGAGAAATTGTTTCAAGCCTCTTTTTCCTCAATATGTGAAACCAAAGGAAATAGTCAACATGATATTTATGCCAAAAAGAATGGTTTTTTGTACCTAATATTTCTGATTTTTGATCTCCTTTTAAACCTGTCTGAAAAGTTATGGAATGTCAAATTCTCTGTAATTGTTATATATTAATTTTGTAACCATAAAAGTTATTTAAACATTGTGAGATTATTTTAGACTATCTTCTCTGCCAGAAACAAAGCAACTGGTAACCAGTAAATTTACACAAAATTTTCATAGTGGAAAAGAAATCAGTTCAATCCATGCAGCCATCCTTAGTAAGACAGAATTATTAATAAATGAAGCAGAGTTATATTCTAGTGATAGGGAGAAAGATACCAGGCCTAGTTTATTATAAAAAAGAAAAGAATCCAACTGAGGATATAAGGAGAAAAGAAATTTAGGTATAAAATGGAAAAGGAAAGCAGCCTTACAGTACCAGATGACTCAGAGAACTCCTTGTTAGAAAAAAAAAAATCAGGAAACAATTTGTTAAAGGATATTATATTGTTTACCAACCAAGACAAATGAAAAAAAATCCAAGCCCAGCCTAGCTAAATTATGCCATTCAGAATTAGTAACTTTCCACATCTGAGGCTTCTTTGATGCATGGCAATTCTTGGCCTCTGTGTTTAGCATGTGCATTGAATTAACAGACCTAGTAGGAATGAGTATTTGACAGGAAACAGACAATGCGGCTTCTGGTCCTAACTCCAGCTAACGCCAGCTAGCTATAGGCCTTTGAGCAAATCAGCATTTTTTGTTCCATGATTTATATGTAAGATTAAAAAGTGACTCCAAATTTGCTTATTTGTTAAAAGTATATATATTTCTATTTTCAAGATGAAAAAGTTCTGAAGATCTGTTTCACAATAGTGTGAATATATTTAATACTACTGAACTGTACACTTAAAAATGGTTAAGATGGTAAAAAATAACATAAAAGTCAGTGTTGGTTAGCCAGCACCATAGAAACAGGAAAAATATATTTCTTGAGGCTCAATCACATGTTAGACATTGTCTTAGGCACAGGGACATAAAGACCAACTTCCTGCCAGTTGTGGCCTATCAAGAGAAATGCGTAACTCATAATGAATTTGTAAAAGTATAAAGAAAGTAGCTTAAAGCACAGAGGTCAGGTACATCTTTGGATAGGAGTGAGATTTGGGGAAAATATCATCAAAATGAGGTAGTATTTGTTCTGTGCTTTAAAGAAGATCTGTAAGTTTTAAAAGCAGAACACACCCACAGCTAGCCAACATAGAGTGTACCAAGGGTGAGAATTAGATTTACCCTCCCCTCTAATATAACCAAAGAACAGATGAAATATATGAAACAGCAGTTTTAATGATACTAGATATCAGGGAAAGAAGGACAGTGATCCCTGAGAGCCAGCAAACAAATGAGAGGACCCCTAACAACTCCCCCAGCTTACTGCCTTGAGAGAGTTTCAGACCGTGGCACAGGGAGGGAGAACTACAGTGGAGCCTAGTGAGCTTGGGAGACCAGGATGGCTGAAGTTTGCAGGACAGTAACAGGAGAGAGCTGCAGAGACAAAAAAACTCTGGAGATTTGCAAGGGTCCCTCTTGAGTATTCAGCTGAATGCTGATCAGCACATGTGTACAAGAAAACTGCCCAAAGACAAGGGAAGAACAATCTAAAAAGATGAGAGATAATAATACCTGGTATTCACACAAAGTGGAAAATAGTGCCTGTTCTCAGCAGCTAGACTGGAAAACCTCATAATTCATGGGGCATTGTGTATAGTACACAGAGTATACTTGCTTCGGTAGTGGGAACTTATTGGTCCTAGACTGAACACTGCTCTGGTTTCCCCTAACAAATCTTAAAAGCAAGACCCAAAAGGATCAAATTATTTCCAAATAACTACAACCCAGAAAAGCCTCAAAGAATAGGAATACAAAATTATCTAGCATCCAAGTAGGTAAAATTCACAATGTTTGACATCCAACCAAAAATTATAATAGCAGGCCTACAAAGAAGCAGGAAAATACTAGAACTACCACAGATGTTAGAAATAGCCAAGAAGGACATCAAAATAGCTATTATAACTATGTTTTAACAAAAAGTTCAAAGATGTGCAAGATATCAAAAAAGACCCAAGGCAAACACCTGGAAGTGAAAACTATGATGCCTGATGTAAAACTACAGTGGATGGATTAATAGCATATTAGACATTGCAGAAATAAAGATCAGTGGCTTTGAAGACATAGCAATAGAAACTATCCAAAATAAAGCACAGAGAGAAAAGAGAAATTTTCAAACAATGAACAGATCATCAGTGAACTGTGGGACTTTAAGTGGCCTAACATACATGTAAACAAAGTCCACAAAGAAGAGAAGAGGACAGGAAAAATATTTGAGGAAGTAATAGCTGAAAAATTTCCAAATTTGATGAAAACTTTATAAACCCGCAGATCCAGGAAGTTCAATGAACCCTAGGCACAAAAAAATCATGGAGAAAAGTACACTAAGGCATATCACAATCAAATTGCTCAAAACCAATGATAAACATAGCCAGAGAAAAAAGACACATTATATACAGAGGAATAAAGATAAGGATAATAGCAGATTTCTCATTGGAAACAATACAAGCAAGAAAGCAGGAGAGCAGCATCTTGAAATACTAAAGGAAAACACTATCTACCTACAATTCCATACAAAGAAAAAATGCCTTTCAAAAACAATGTTGAATTAAGATATTTTAGACACACAAAAGGTGAAACAATTCATTCCCAGAAGACTCACAGTACAAGGAATTAGTTAAAGTTCTTCAGGCAAAATAAAACTATATCACATAGAAATATGGATCTCCAAAAATGAATGATGAGCACTATAAATAATAGCTACATGGATAAATTTATAAGATTTTTTTTCCTTGTTATTTAAATCTTTTTAAAAGATGATTGTTAAAAAAAACAGTAACAAACTAATGTGGGTCAATTCACAAAGAAAACATAATAGAAATATGGTTCTAGTAAGAGAATTTCTATAAAGCAAAACTGATAGAACTACAAGGAAAAATGGGCAACACAATTATAACTGGAAATTTCAATACTCCTATCTCAATAATTGAGAGAACAAGTCAACAGAAAATCAGTAAGCATACAGAAGACCTGAACAACACTGTCAACTGAACTGAGCTAACCTTTTTAAAACATTCTACCTAACAGCATCAGAATACACATTCTTTTCAAGTGCATATTTGCCAAGACAGACCATATTCTGGGCCATGTCACAGTCACAATAAATATAAAAGGATTCAAGATGTCTACCACAGTGATCTAAAATTAGAAATCAATTAACAAAAAGCTCTCTAGAAAATCCCTAAATAATTGGGAGCCAAATAATATACTCCAGAGTAACTATGAGTCAAAGAAGAAATTAGGAGAAGTATTTTGAACTGTATAAAGATGAAAACATATCAAAATTTTTGTAATGCTCCTAAAGCAATACTTAGATAGAAATATATGGCACCAAATGCCTAGATTTTAAAAGAAAAGTGATTGCAAATCAATGACCTCAGCTTCTACTTCAAGAAACTAGAAAAATAAGAGCAAATTAAAACAAAGTAAACAAAAGAAACAATAAGAGTTAGAGAAGAAATCAATGAAATAGAAATCAGAAAAACAGTAGCAAATATCAGTGGGACCAAAATAAAATTGATGTACATCTAGTCAGACTGATGAGGAAAAACGGAAGACACAGATTCCCAATATCAAGATGAGAGATGTCACATCAATACCAATTCTATAGATACTATAATAAAAGGATAGTAAGGGAATTTTATAAACAACTTTATGCCAATAAATTTGACAGCTTAGATGAAATGGATAAATTCTTTGAAAGACACAAACTACCCAAAACTCAGCCAGGAAGAAATAGATAACCTGAATAGGTCTATGTATATTTAAAAAATTGAATTAACAGTTAAAATCTTCCCTCAAAGAAAACTCCAGCTCCAGCTGGTTTCTCTGGGGAATTCTATAGATTAAAGGAAGAAATAACACCAGTTCTACACAAACTCTTCCAGAAAATTGAAAAGGAAATGTTATTTTTCAACTTTTTATGAGGCCAGCCTTACTTTGATACCAAACCAGGCAAAGATATTACAAGAAAAGAAAACTACAGATCAGTATCCATTGGGAACATAGATTTAAGAATTCAAAGCAAAATTTAGTATATCCAATCTAGCAGTTTTTAGAAGGAATAATTAAATCCAACAATATATAAAAAGGATACTTTATGACCAAGTAGGATTTATCCCAGGCATGCAAGTTTGGTTTAACATCCAAAAATCAACACATATATAATTCGCCACATAAACAAACTCAATAGATACAGAAGAAGCATTTGAGAAACTTTAACATCTATTTCTGATAAAAACTCTCAGCAAGCTAGCAATAGAAGTGGATTTCCTCAACCTGATAAAGTTCATCTATGAAAAACCTAAAGCGAACATCATACTTAATGGCGAAAGAGTGAATACTTTCCCCTTGACATAGGATTCAGCACTCGTGGATATTTGTAATAATTGGATAACTTACATTGTCATTTTATATTATCATGCTGGCAAACAGTTTGCCATTTTTTTAAAAGTAAACATATACCTAGTATTCCACCTACTCTACTCCTAGTTATTTATCCAGGGGAAATGAAAGCACATGTCCCAAAGGCTGGGAACAACCCAAATGTCCATTAGCAGGTGAATGGGTAAGCAAACTGTGCTATATCCATATTGTGGACTACTCGGTAATAAAAAGAATGAACTATTGATACACACTACAACACGGATGAATTTCAACATAATCTTGCTTGGTAAAAGAAGCCAAACTGAAAAGTATACACATTACATGATTGCATTTATATAAAACTCTAGAAAATACAAACTATAGAAACAGGAAGCAGGTCAGTGGCTGTCCAGGGATGGACAGTGGGTGGGAGGGGCAGGAAGTAGGGATTACCAAGGAGCACAACAAAACTTTTGGGAGTGATGGATATTTTGAATGCAGTGATGGTTTCACAGGTATGTACAGGTCTCAAAACTTGTCAAATTGTATATATTAAATAGGTGGAGTTTATTTTATGTCAGTGATACCTTAACAAAGCTGTTAATAAGAGTGACTAGCAGCCAGGCCCGTGGCCCACACCTGTAATACCAGCACTTTGGAAGGCCGAGGCGGGAGGACTGCTTGAGGCCAGGAGTTTGAAGCCAGCCAAGGCAACAGAATGAGACCCCATCTCTACAAAAAATTTAAAAATTAGCCAAGTGTGGTGGTACGTGCGTGCAGTCCTATCTACTCAAGTGGCTAAGGCGAGAGGAGCTCAGGAGTTTAAGGTCCAGGTGAGAGAAGGCAGTGCATTTTTGGGTAGAAGAAAACAGCATGAACAAAAACGTACAGGAACTATTTGAAAACACATTGTCACTGTTCTGAGAACAGTGAGTAGTCCGGTGTGGCAAAATCAGAGGTTGTGTGCAGGGGAGTGGCAAGAAATACTAGGAAGTTATGTGGGTATAACCAGATTGTCAAGGAACTTGAAGGTGATGTGAATGAGTTTGGATTTATGCCCAAGCAGGAGGAATTCACCAAGGAGAACATGTAGAGTGAAAGGAGAGACCAGGATGGAATCCTGGGCAATTCCTGTGTTTAATGGATGGGAAGTCAAAAGGTAGAAGGAAACTTAAGGGAAGTAATTGCTCAGAAAGAAGAGGAGGACAGCATGGTCAAATGCCTCGGCATAAAGGGAGATTATGAGACCTAGAAAAGTCCATTTGATTTGGTAGCCTTTGAAAGTACCTTTGGTAAAATGTTGAGAATAAAAGCCAAATTGCACACAAAAATTAAAAGGTTAAATGGAAATATAGTCTGATCTTTATTAGTTTTTCTATTCCAAATTCTGTGATTTCAAACACAAAAATTTAATTTTTCATACCATACAAATTCAAGAAACTCAGTTCCAAGTATCTGTTCTGTAGGTGAGAACCTGAAAATCCAGTTGTAGGTGTGTTCTAAACTCCATCAGCTAATGCTGGTTCCCAGATGAGCAAGCTTCTGAAGTTACTATTCTACTATTAGGTGAAAGCAGTAATCCCATAAATGGGGAGTGGTGGGTGATGCTGAGAAGACAGGGTACAGTTTTCAAACCTAATGCATATAGGGATTCTGACACACCATCCCCCTTGGGGCTCACTGCTGATGTGACCCTCTATGATTTGATGGCAATTTATTGCACCTGTCCTGTAGGATGAAAAAATTAACTTAGGACCATTAAGGGAAATTTTTTCACCAAGTAACTTATTTTGTGTATCTGAGGTTTCAAAGCCATATTCTGCAACTTTCTTATATACAATTTCTGCCAACCATCTCTTATGTTTCAGAAACCCAAGCATGCTAATAGCTACACTCTTGGGCTGCAGTCCCCAATTCCTGGGCAATGGACTGGTACTGGTCTGTGGTCTGTTAGGAACCAGGCCACACAGCAGGAGGTGAGCCGTGGGGGAGTGAGCAAAGCTTCATCTGTATTTACAGCCACTCTCAGTCACTGGCATCACCAGGTAAGCTCTGCCTCCTGTCAGATCAACAGTGACATTAGATTCTCATAGGAGCGCGAACCCTACTATGAACTGCAAATAATGCGAGGGATCTAGGTTGTGACTCCTTATGAGAATCTAATGCCTGATGATCTGAGGCGGAGCTGAAACGGTGATGCTAGTGCTGGGGAGCGGCTGCCAATACAGGCTATCACTAGCAGAGAGGTTTGACTGCACAATAAATGTAATGTGCTTGAATCATCCCAAAACTACCCCTCCTCCCCCGGTCCATGGAAAAATTGCCTTCCATGGAACCAGTCCTTGGTGCCAAAAAGGTTGGAGACCACTGCTCTAGGGTCTCTTTGAAACATGTTTCTGAATCTTGAAAGTTCCATGTGTTGAATTCTTATTTAGGCTCTATTTTCAACTGTTACTAGTGGAAGCTAAATCATAATCATTTTTTTGTGACTAGACTATGAGTCCTTGGTAAATAACTCACCGATGATGTTAGTTCAATGATAGCCATCTGTTCAGAAGAGCAGAACTCAAACCTGAAAGTATACCTTCAGCAAAAGGAAAGGTATGAAAATAAACATCTGAGCACCTGACGAACCTTGATTAGTTGATAGATAGTACATATTATCTCTGTTCTAAATCACTTATCCTTTCTTTTAAAAAGGCAGTAGTAGATCAAAGCTGATATTAGATTAAGAAAATATGAATATTACCACAGAAGCACACTTCTTAGGCACAGGAACTACAGCCATATCATTTAGTCCAATTTAGGTGGTTTTGATGTACTGAACAGTAGGTGACATGTTTTTCATATGTATGACAGAATTTTCCTTAGAGTTTTATACTGTTTAAAAACTTTTTCACCTTCATGTTATAAAAGATCAGAGTTAGAGTTAGAAAGTCACAATCATCCTCAGAAAGCCTTGGTAGCTGACTCTGGTGCAGATTCCTAAATGTGCTGTCCTTTGTTGCTTCTACCTTAGATAGACGAGTAAGGTCAAGAGATCCAGGTTCCTTTAAATATAAAACCCTGTGGTTTAAAAACTTGCCATCAGTCCTTTTGCTTGGAACCTAAATAGCAAATAGGGCAAGCTTGCTGGTTCTGCTGTGTTCTTTGGGAAAATAAGGCATTTTGACACGCTGCTGCTTCCTTCTCCCTGGCTCACCCCATATCTACCTAACAATGAGCTAATTTTACTGTAATTTTGTTCTCAGATTCTACTAGTGGGTCTCCTTTAGTAGGTAAAAAGGAATCAAATATAAGACTTTTAGTGGCTTGGTGGTTCCTGTCTGCCTTGTTTCTGCACCTTCACTGTTGTCAAGTCTCTCAAATGAGGGCATTGATTGATGGCAAACCAAAATAGAGATACTCGCTCGGTGATAAATGTATTAAATAATAGGAACCTACCTTTTAAAAAGCCCTATTTTCTTTGCCATTGCCATGGGTGTGCTAAATGCTGCAGATTGATTGCCACTAGAAGTAGCTGAGCAGAGAGTCTGCCTGGGAATTCTGGATTCTCTAGGGTGAATTTATTTCTGACCCATCAATCTAGCAGTCGTTTCTCTGAAGGGCAGGGTCCAGGCAAACTCTAAAGAGAAGAAACAGGAATCCTTAAAAGATAATGGAGGGAAAACAAAGTTAGAGAAGCACACCCTGGAGGGAATGATGGGTGAAGTCCATGGTAGTCACTGCATGAGATGGGAAGGGGAGCAGATAGACATCGGATAGGGCTGATACACACCTGATAGGGTGGAAATAATAAGGTCCATAAGCAACCCAAAGAATGTCTTTCCTTGTTGTATATAATCATACCACACATATATTCAATATTTCATTTAAACAAACAAAATTTACTGTAAATGTAGCGAACTTATAATAAAACCTCATTAATTTCTATTTTACTCATTCAAAATTTTCATCAGTAAATAAAAGAATACAAAAGAAATCTAAAATAAGTCTTTGTAGCTTGAAGTTCCTGCCTAATGATTTTTTTTAAATGTATTGAACTATACAGACAAGGTAAATCAAAGGTCCTGGGATTGGAATTACAGAAAGCATGAAGGACATTTGGCCAGACCAAAAGGAGCCTCAGATTTAGATACTTCCTAATTTTTTGATTTTTGCTCTAGAATATTTTCATCATGCTTATATTATATGATTATATTATATATTAATATTATGTTCTATTTTATAATATTTTAATATACTATATAATATCATATAGTATAATTGTTTATTATATTTTTATGTGATTATGTGAAACAATCTATAAATTCTGGATTCCTTCATCAAAATTAGTGCTTTAGGTTTGAGTTCTATATATCAACATTTTATTGCTTTTTTATTATAATAACAAATTAATACTTTTGATACTTCTTATCAGCTCCTACTGATATGTCAGTAACTTTACATAAATGATCTGATTTAATCTTCAAAGTCAGTCTAATGTGAAGTAGACATACCTATCCCCATTTTACAGATGAAGAAACTGGAGTTCAGATCATACAAATGATTTGCCCAAGGTCACACAGCTAGTTAGTAAGTGGCAGTGCAGAGGCAGATTCAAACCCAACTTTTCTGACTTCAAAGCTCATGATCTCTGAAAGCAACTGCCTTTATGTTAGGACTAGGATCCTAAAAACTAGGCAGGGACATGCTTCTTGACTTTGAGAGAGTTTGGCTATACCTCACCTTTGTATGCCTTTACTTTTATTTCCTCAACCTATATAGTGAGACCACACTCAAAAGTGCCAGGCCCTCTCTAGGTAAGTGAGATGCCAGAGACATAGTGATAATCAAGATACTAGTCCTTACCACACCGAGTTTACAAATAGATAATTAAACGCAATTACAATGGTGATGAGAGCTATGAAGGAGAGCTAAGTGCAGTGAATAAGAGGTTTATTAAGAAAATTATTAGGAAAACAAGACTTGCAGAAAAATATTTAGCCTGATCAAGAGAGGAATTCAGCCAGATGCAGTGGCTCACACCTATAATCCCAGCACTGTGGGAGGCTGAGGAGGGAGGATTGCTTAAGGCCAGGAGTTCAAGACCAGCCTGGGCAATATAGCAGGACCACTGTCTCTCAAAAAAAAAAAAAAAGGAAAAATATTTGAAGACACTGTCTATATTTGTAAGAAATAAAACTGAATTTCTTTATTCAACATACTATAATTCAAACTAATTCAGTTAATTTAAATTAGCTAGCTTTGCAAAATTTCATGTTATATGTATCAATCTGATTAGACTTTGTCAGTGCTAATACAATGTGTTTCCAAGTGTATGTATATATGAATTCTCTTCACTTATACTGGATGCTAAAAGATAATTAAAAATTGTCAGCCAGGCGAGGTGGCTCACACTTGTAATCCTAGCACTCTGGGAGGCTAAGACTGGAAGATCTCTTGAGCTCAGGAGTGCGAGACCAGCCTGAACAAGAGCAAGACCCCGTCTTTACTAAAAATAGAAAAATTAGCCAAGCATCCTGGCACCCACCTGTAGTCCTAGCTACTCCAGAAGCTGAAGCAGGAGGCTCGCTTGAGCCCAGGAATTGGAGGTTGCAATGAGCTATGATGAAGCCACTGCACTCTACCCAGAGCAACAGAGCAAAACTCTGTCTCAAAACAAACAAACAAACAAACAAAAAATGTGTATAGAGTACTGAGAGAAAAGTATTGTTAACCTATAATTCTATATGCAGCCAAAGTATCAATCAAGTGTGAAGTTAAAAAATTAAGGCTTCTATACTTTGGCTAAAATAAATGAACCAGGGATAAAATGTGGCCAGAGACTTTTCACACACCCTTCTTAGGAAGTTTCCTGAGCATATATTCCAACAAAGTTAGGTAATAAAACAAGAAAGAGGAAGACGTAAGAGCCAAGAGGCAGTAGATCCAAATGAGGAGAAAAATAAAGTCCCTGAGTGGCAGCTATGGTATAGACTTAGAGAACAAAAAAATACAGGGCTCCAATGATTGGTACCTGTGAAATGGGGAGTTCAAGGGATTTTATTCAATTCTTAAAAAGCTAGACCATGGGCCGGGCACGGTGGCTCACACCTGTAATCTTAGCACTCTGGGAGGCCGAGACAGGAGGATCCTTTGAGCCCAGGAGTTCGAGACCAGCCTGAGCAAGAGTGAAATCCCATCTCTACTAAAAAAACAGAAAGAAATTAGCTGGACAACTAAAAATATATAGAGAAAAAATTAGCTGGGCATGGTGATGCATGCCTGTAGTCCCAGCTACTCGGGAGGCTAAGGCAGAAGGATTGCTTGGGCCCAGGAGTTTGAGGTTGCTGTGAGCTAGGCTGACACCATGGCACGCTAGCCCAGGCAACAAAGCAAGACTCTGTCTCAGAAAAAAAAAAGCCAGACCATGGTAGAGAAAAAGCAATTGTACATTCCAAGAAAAAAAATTCAAGAGAACATATTTTGGGACATTACTTAAATAGAGAATAACAATTACAGAGTCGAAGTAATAAAACATTGTTCAATTTCTAAGTTTTAGAATGAATCTTACCCAAAGCACAGAAGCCTTAATTATGGTTACAGAACACTGAGTTGATAATAGTCAATATTTTTTTAGTGCCTTCTATGTGCCATGCATAGAAGGTGGTTGAGATACAGGCAGTGAACAAAATAGTTCTCAAAGAGCTCACATTCTAAAAAGGGGGATTAACAATAAACACGTACAAATAAGTAAGAAAATATCCAGAGTACTATGAAGGAGATAAAATAGGATAACAAAAAAGAACACAGCTAGGGAGAGGAGGTTGCTTTTGCTAACATGGAAAGCCTCTCAGAGTTAGGATCCTAACTCTTCAGTTAGGATTTGAATGAGAAGAAGGAAATGATCTGGGATGTTACCAAGCAAAAGAGCAAAGGCCCTAAAACAGGAATTAGCTTTTGACAGTGAAAAGATAAGAGCTGGTCTAGCTGGAGCAGAGTGATGAGGGGAAGAATGTAGGAGGATGGAAGTTAGAGATGGCCCAAACCAGGTCATGTACGGCCGTAGGTGCAACGATAAAGGGTTACAATGAGAGAGCAGGGGGGTGATGTGATCTGATTTATGTTTCCGGAAGATCACTCTGGCCATTTTGTGGAGGATGTTTTATAGTGGGACAAGAGACTCTCTGGTCCTGGGATAAGAAGGTGGTGGCCTGCACTAGCACTCCAGCCATGGAGATGGTGAGAATGTACTTTGGAGGCAGAGGTGACAGGACTTATGCGGGTGAAAGGGAAAGACAGGATTAGTTCCTGGCTGGAGCACCTGGGTAGATGGGGCCTCATGGAGAGCCGGATACATGGGAAAGGAGCGCCTGTGGGCGGTAAAACCCGAGAGTTCAGTGTTGGAGACGTCACGAAAGAAGTGGTCTCGACATCAAGGGTGTAAAAGTACAGCCGACAGGAGGCAGGTATGAGGGAGTATAGAGATGTTGGAAGGAAGATAGAGATGCTAACATCCTCACCTTAGAAAATGGGGTATAAAGACATGGTTTCTTGTTGATGGAACAGAAATAAGAGATAGGATACATATATTATTTAATGTAGTCAAGATAATCAGAAGTGATATAACTGTACTGATTAAGTTACAGATGAAGAGGAGAGAGGAGGTTATTGGTGATGTAAATCCATAGCTGTCATAAAAGGATGTCAGTGGATAACATCTGAAATTGGTAAATTTAGAAAAAGTAGTATAAGCATGTTATATTATTTAGTGATTGGAGTTCACTATGAAATGGACCAGAAATAGAAGTAATTTGAAACAAGCAGAAAGAAGGGAGCAGTAGGTCAAGGGACTGTTGCTGTTCTTTTTTCCCAGTCCTGTAGCCGGGTTACTTTGCTAGAGCAAAAGGGCAGTGTTTTTAATTGCCTCAACGAAATCAGGTTTTCTGGATGTGGCATGGAAGTGGTTTTTGATTTCCCAAAATTAATTGAACAGGAGGGAGAAGGTTTAAAAGTCTTATTTCTTCAAAACAATACCAAGAAATTTCCATTTTAAGATCTGCTAGAATGGGGGGTGGGAGGGTGTTATGCTACCAAGTATCAAAAGAAAAAGTGAGTTCCTGTCTTGACTTGTCAAAATTTCAGCAGGGAATTACCATCCTAGCTCCTACCAGAATTTAGTGTTTTTCTAGGCCATATGGCAAATTTAATGGAATTGAGAGTTCCAGGAAAGGAAGAAAGGCTTAAATACAGGGAACAGCCCAGAGGAATGGCAGCAACAGGAACACACACTTAGTAAGTTCCAGCGAGGGTAGGGCCCAAGGAAAGGTTGCACGTATATGTTTTAACTACAAGTTTGTGGCCCACCGAGACTCTCTTTCCCTGCCTGCTTCCTCACCCCATTCTCCAGTCACCTCCTCTTCCTGCCCTGCAAGCCCCGTGCACACTGGATTCACTGCTCTAGGCAGAAACACTCCTTTTAGGTCTCACTTCCCAGTGCTGTTTTGAGTGCCTTTCAGCCAGGAGAAATTCTCTTCTGTGTGTTTTTCACTTTTCCTTCCACCCTCTGGACCTCACAGACTTCTGATTCCCCTTTAGCCCAATCTTCTCTCTCCCACACCCCTTCCTCACTGGAGCCAGCCCCTTCTACAGCCTCAGGTTAAAACTAACCTGTCACTCCTTTCTGTCACCTCCTATTCCCCACAACAGATGTGAGCACTGGGGGGCTTAGACTCATGGGAGATTATTTATAGCATTAATAGACACCTCAGGATGTGTGTGTGTGTTAGAAACAGGAATGTTGTGCTAAACGTCCATCCAGGTTTCATTGTGATTCCTCAATATTTAGCTTAATATCTCAGACCCCAGAACTTGGCATTATAGAATCCATTCATGCAGATTGATCATGTCAAACTGAGATTTCACTAAGTTTTTAGATTTTCTTGAACTTTATAGCAGTTGCTTTGAAAGGAACATGAAGAGTGTTAGAAGAGCCTTAAAAAATGTGATAACCTCAGCTTGCTGTATATGAGGGTTGATAGGCCGGAGCTGTCTCATCTTTCATCTTACAACCAAGGAAGTTTGGATAAATATGAGGACAAGTCAGCAATAAGAAAAAATGAAATAATGTCTTTTACAGCAACTTGGATGGAACTGGAAGCCGTTATCCTAAATAAAGTAACTCAGAAACAGAAAAGTAAATGCCACATGTTCTCACAAGTGGGAGCTAAACTGTGGCCACACGAGGGCACACAGAGTGGTGTAACACACATTGGAGACTCACAAGGGGGGAGTGGGGGAGGGAGGGGATGAAAAATTGCTTAGGGGGTACAATGGACACTACTTGGGCGATGGGTACACCAAAGGCCCAGACTCCACCACTGTGCAGTATATACATGTAATAGAATTCAACTCATACCTCCTAAACGTACAAGGACAAGTTTGTGACTGTCAGACTGATTAAATGATGGAAGACTCCTGTTGTTCATCCTTAACAATACCTAAAAATAGAAGTCTTACATTGTTGACGGGAGCAGATCAGATAACTCCTTGAGTCCCCTCTGGTTCTGGGTTCTGCTGTCTTTTGCTGGCAATGGGTCAGAGTAAGGTATTATGAGACATTAGGGCTGGGCGCAACTTAAGAGGTTCCAGCCAATTCAAGGCAGTGGTCAGACTTAAACAGAACTTATCCCTGATTGCTTAATTACTGCTCTATCTTTTAAAGACCACCAAGGGAATATATTCCACAGTTCTTTGGTGGTTTATTTAATGGTCTTAAACATCCTAATCAGGAAATTTGGTCCTATTTATACCCAAAACTCCCTGTGCTGTGGTTTCTCCCAGTTCTCAGGGACTGTGGGAAACAGCAGGTCACCCCTTGTAGTGACTCGCTCTATGATACCTTCATACACTCATCCTCTGACCTCTTATCTTTCCTTTATTCCTGGATCTTTTTTCCTGGTTTGTTAAGATGTTCAAATTATACGTGCTGAAGATCCACAACAGTTGGAAAGCTGTCATAGTGGGATGACTATAGAGTTGCATTTACTTCCTCACTCTATGAAGTAACTGGAAATTCAGATTTAGCTAGATATGAGAGTTTACCCATCATTGCTCATCCCTCCAAAGATTAATGCTTTGGGAGAGGGAAACATTACTGAGGCAGGGGATTCACAGTGCTCCAGGGAGTGTACCATTGCTCATCCAGCGGGAGGGGACGTTTTCCAGTCTCAGTCTGGGGCTCTTCCTTTCACTTCCCTTGGGTGTTCACCATTGCAAGAAACAGGTTAGATAGGGAAGAGCCGCGCAAGAATTTCGCAGTGTCTTCTCCGTAGCAGATACTAACACAGGGTTGGTGGCACAGGTCTGGGAGAGCACCACATGCCAGTCAAAGCCTAGGAGGCCTGTGCACCCCTGGGCCCAGTCGTCTCAGAACACTTCCTACATTACTCACTAAGGAGCTTCAGCGTTTTGGCCTAGAGCAATACTATCCCCAATGAACAAGGGAAGTGAAATATGCCTGTTATTGTCTTCACCCCTGAAAAAACAGATTGCTCATATAATATTACTTTTCCCAGACACTCACTTATGTGGAAATCAGCTAAAGTTTCTATGATACCAGGACAGTCATTGGCTCAGTCATAGGACATTTTAGTCATAAACATTTATTTATAATACAGGTCTTGGTATATTAAAAAGGTACTAGGTTATCTAGTTGTGGAATTTATTTATTCATTATCAACTAATATTTACTGAGCTCTTAGGACATACAAAGCACACTTCTACACAGGGAGGGCAGCCATAAGGATGACTTAAAGCGCCCAACCTTGAGGAGCTCACAGTCTAGAGAGGGCAATAGACATGAAAACAAATGATGATAATCTGGTAAAGGCTGCAGTAAAGGTGCGTGGGAGCATAGGGACTGGACCCCAACTCCACTGTGGGGAGTAGGTGCAACTGCTCTTGGCACCGGCTGGGAGGTGCAAGCTCTCACTCATCCAGCACAGGAGCTGGAAGGGCCAAGGTAGGGGACAGAAGGCACAGAAAAGGCAGGTCCTTCTCAGAGGCTGATCTGGGTGGGGAAGAGTCAGAAAATGTGGGTCCAGTTCAGACTGTCAAGCACCTTCTATGCAGGGTGACCACAGGGTCTAGCTTCCAGGCTTATGCCTGTTGCCCCAATGTCATAATTAACAGAGCTGCCTCCTTTAACTCTCAAGAGTGTCCCAGAGAGATGATAAATCCCGTGGTCACCTGATTTATACAACTATGCAAAGAGGGTTGGTAGGTTGTATAAATCAAGTGAACTAACCAGATCTGTGTTCTGGAAAGACAGCTCCAGCAGGCATGAGGACAGCAGTTGGCAGAGGCTCCCGACTAGAGACAGAATCTCGCCACAGAGAGAGAAGTAGAATTAGACATCACTTGCCTTGAAAACTAACCATATTCTAAACACAGACTTGCCTAAATGTTGGTTATAAGAATGTCTCTGTTTCCAGTTATAATTATTTGAACTACATTAAGTTGCATAGATGTTCTGAATGTATCTTAGTCTTTTAAGTTCTTAGTAATTTTCAGAAATAAGACTAGCAACCTGTGCACCAACCTGCCTTCTTTTTTTTTCTTACACTATCACAGAGATATAAAGAGTATTCTGAGAAATACTTGAGGAAAAAAAATCCAAAGACTTTTTTTGGGGGGAAGGTCTTTATGAGGCAGAGGAGTTCCAATCACCCAGGTTTGGGGTCAGAAGTTTGCATGCTCTTTTTTAGGAAGCTGCTGCTGACCATCATTGTGGCATGGCTTTTGCATTGTTTTGCTGGTCTTGCAAACAGGTTTCACCAAGCCACCCACACTTCCCAGCTGTCTTCTCTGAAACCAGCGAATCTGCTTCTGAGATGGATTGGGGTGTAGTCTCTGAGGCCCAAAGCTGAGTTAATTGGACATGGAGACTGAACCTGTAACAGTGGCCTCATTGGCACCACTGAACTAACCGGCCACAGCCTCCATTACACAAGACACTTTCGGTAAAATACATCCTGTAGGTCCTGTGTCCTTCTGTGATCACCCACTCCTGGTGTACATATGCCTCCTTCTGGGGCTGCTTGCACTCGATGACTAAGAATGATGACAGTGGCCAAGTCATTCTGAAGGAGCTGGCCGTGGCTGGAGTCCAAGTTCCTAGCACATTCATGCTTGAGAAGCAGCACGACACAGTAGAGAGAACACAGGGTTTGGAGTGAGACTGGCCTGCGTTTAAGTCTATCCCTGCTACTTGCTGGACAGGAGACCTCGATGGTTTGCTTCACCTTTGTGTACCTTATTTCCTTGCCAGGAAAGTGAGGATAACAATGCCTGCTTTACATGGTTGTTAGATTTGGTTTAACCTAGACAAGCACTTAGCACAGGTGTGGCACAGAGTAGATGCCTAGTTGATGGTGGCTAATTCCATTACTATTGTCCTCATGATTATTACAGAATAGCTTCTGTCACAATACATTTATTCATTCATTCCACATATATTTTGGGGGCACATGTTACTTGCTGAGCCGTGTTCTCTGCCCCAGGGATACAGCTATGAACCCGATAAACAAAGTTCCTGTCCTGAGGATGCTTAGACGAACACTCTCATCGAGCTCTTATTGTTCCATTTTCTGCTTGATTTATTAACTTCTGCCACCACCTTCATTTGTTGTCCTTTCCCAGTATCCCCTACCCTCAACCAGAAACTACTGTTTCCTCAGTGGTTTGACGCTATAAACATCCCAGAGACCAGCAGCCATGTCACCTGCTCATTTCACGTGTCCTCCGGTCCGTGGCAAAGTGGGCTGGGCACAGGCTTTGGAATGAAACAGCCCTGCCCTCAGACCTGGCTCCGTCCCTCCCTACCGCAGATGCTGAGCCTCCCTTCCTTGTCTGGGCTGTTGGAAAGATCAGACCAATGTGTGTCAGAAGCTTGGCACAATGCCTACCTGATTTGGTTTAAAAATTTGTAAAAGAAGAGAGACCAAAAGAGTGAAGCTTTTAAAAGTTGCTTTTTAAAGCACTTTTTGGAAGTTTGTATTTGAGGCTTCAAATAGGTAACTAATTAAGTTATTAGAAATGCTCCCTGTGATTACGACAACAACCACAACTACTGCCATGTTACTGCTGTTAATTGATTCAATTTTGGTTCCAACTAAATGGGCAGAAAAATATTTTCCCAACTGTGGTTGGGCTGAGTTGAATCTCAAGTCATCTCACTCCCCTACTTCAGTGGCTTCTTAAGACAAGGTCTGAAATCATCCCCCAGCCTGCATGGTGCGGCCCGCTTTCAGGGGGTTGTGAAGAGTCCGTGAAGGGAGGACTGTGTGTGTCTACCAGTCTAGATGCTCAGTAACTGTGTGTTGAATGAATATTTGGGAAGCTGCAGATGGATTTCTTATCAATGATGTATTCCATCTTAAAGAGAAACACACCCTAAGACAGGTGCATGGAATTGACTTCCAACTCTGGCCTCCCTGTTCAGATGCCACTGGTAACAAAGTCATTGCTTGATAGTGTTTACTCGTGAATTAGCTCAGTTCAGTCCTGAATAGACAGGACTGAACAGCCCCACCATTGCTGGCCAGATGAAGACTGGCCACTTTTGGGGGCAGAGGTGGCAGAGCACATGATTGAGGGCTAAGGATTGAATAGATTCCCAACTCTGAGCATGATCATGTCTTCGGGATCCAGCGGGTGAGGTTTTAGATACAAGACTGAGCTAAGAGCTGCATCATAAAAGTGTATGGTGCCGGGATGCCTTCTGTTGCTACAAAGAATAATTTTCTCTTCAAAGGACAGGTTTAGCACAGGAGAGTATGTATAGTCTACTTAATGAAATTATTTCTAGTTGTATACATTATGAAACAGGAAAAGTTATCAAGGATGATGGACTGTTTTATGGAGTTGTAAGATGGGGGGTATGTTGTTTCTAGAATGATCACAGATTGTTGTTTGTAACAGTGGCGACAAAATGCAGACAGGCCTGGTTGGGATTCATTCCTATACTCCCCCCTGTAAATGTCACATGGCTTTGAGCCTCGGATGACTCCTTAGAGTAAAGGTTGAAGTTATAACTACATAGAAGGGCCTCCATGGCTTTGTATTTGTTATCTCTTGTGGTCAGTGCCACTCTTATTTCATAGTTGTCTGTATATTAATACTCAGTCTGTCTCCTCCATGAAACTGCAAGTTCACTGAGAACAGGGAACATGTCATAGATATATATGAATCATCCATAGCACGTAGCACAGGAAGCACTAAACAAATATCAAAAGAGGGAAGGAAAGAAAGCAGGTAGGTAGGAAGGATCAGCTCAGAGGGAAGGGAGGATGTGGGATTCACCCTGGGCTGTACACTACAACACAACACTGACTGTAGAGTCACTTAAAAATTGCTAAGTATAGGGTGTCGGCTGAGAAAGGAAAGGGAGCACGCGCTGACCAAGATATTCCTAAGAGGCACTGTGAAGGAAGCTGATGTCAGCTTCGCAGCCAGACTTTTATGAGTAATTAGAAACTTCAGAGGGAGGGTAAGAAAAATCTGTCTGCTAGTCGACAGACCCCTTCTCAACCCATTTGGACCAACTCAGGAAGGGAAAGGAGCAGAGGGGTGCGAGGATCCACTCTCGGATAGCCCGGGCTCTACTCAAGGCCTCCAAGCAGGAGCG
Organism: Lemur catta; assembly: GCF_020740605.2. NCBI lineage: Eukaryota > Metazoa > Chordata > Mammalia > Primates > Lemuridae > Lemur > Lemur catta. Next base: position 21,481,541 of record NC_059142.1, on the reverse strand, counting down.
CCAGCGCCTGCAGGGCCATGGGAAGCCAGTATTGCAATGTGGGCAGTACTTATACAAACTATCTCCTATGGTCTACGGGCAAGTTGGAGGCAGCAAACTGGCTTCCAGATCCTTACAGATAAAGTTAAGCAAAGCAGATTTGAATCAATTGTTGATATATCTCACTGTGTCGTGCCACTTGCATATTCCCATGTAGCCTTTAGCCCAGCAAGAATTGTAGTAAACCAAGATAAGCATCCTACTTAATCAAAAAGGGGTTTAAAAAAGCAAATCTTTAGTAGCTTATCTTAAACTGATAGGTAGCAGTTTGAAGTGTGATTGAATGCCACTAGTGAAGGGACAGGGTGAGGAATGAGGAAGAGCTGCAGGACTTCCTGGCCCTCCCGCCTGAAGTAGAGCTTCAGTGTATTGCTTACAGCTGCGTTTGGAGTGTTCCCACTGGCATTCAGATGCATCTGCTGAGGCACACACCTGAGCTTTAGGTCAACCTCATCCTCCACCGCTTTGTTATGTATGTATGTAGAAATGCCTGCTATGCCAAAGAAAATGGATAATTCTAAAAAAAAAAAAAATGTACAAGTGGTTAGTGAACATGTGGAAAAGAAGTTCAACTTCATTATTAATCAAAGATATCTGAACAAAACAAAAAGATACTATTTTTCCTTCAAGTCAGTGTAGTTTAGTAATAGTCTACATTGGTGAGAATGCAGTAAGATTCTGCATTGATATATTGCTGCTGAGAAGTAATTGATACAAATCTGGAAAACCATTTGAAACTATGAATCTAACATCTTTCAAATGACCCTGCCCTTAAAAAGACAAAGGAAATATTATAAAATGTTAATTGTGATTATTTAAAAGATTATATTATATATTTAGAGTCATAGGGAAAAAAATTACTAGTTTTTTAATGCTTATATAATTTGCCCTAACAATTTCCCTTTGAGAAATGTGCCCTAAGTAAATAATAATTAGAAGTGTCAGCAAAACTTTATATGTAAAGATGCATAGAACAATTATTTTAAAATAGTGAAAAACTAGGCCGGATGCAGTGGCTCACACCTGTAATCCTAGCACTTTGGGAGGCCAAGGCAGGAAGATCATTTGTGGCCAGGAGTTTGAGGCCAGCCTGGGCAACATAGCGAGACTCCTTCTCTACAAAAAATTTTAAAAAATTAGCCAGGCACTGTGGGATGTGCCTGCAGTCCCAGCTACTTGTGAGGCTAAGGCAGGAGAATCAGGAGTTTGGCAGGAGTTTGAGGTTGCAGTGAGCTATCATGATGCCATTTCATGTTAGTCCAGGTTAACAGAGTGAGACCCTATCTCAAAAAAAGTAAATAAAAATAGTGAAAAACTGGAAACAATCTAAACAATAGAAGAATATCTAAGTAGGTAACAGTAGAAATTTTGAAATGATGAAATTTTAGAAGCTTATCTTCACAAACTTTTTGATGTCAAAGGAAAGCACTTATGATAAAATAAGTTTTTTAAAAGTATGTCGTATTATATTCAAATTGTGATCACAACTTTGAAAAAAATACACACTAAAGGAAAGACTAAAACAAAATATGCCAACATGATTTGTTCTGGATGTTTTTATTTTTACTTCTTTGGACTTTTCTTTGTTTTCCAGCTTTACTTCAATGAGGATGTATTGCTTGATAATCAAGGAAAAATTGAAAGAAAAAATAATTTTAACTCTTTATGGCAAAAGTTAATTACTAAAAGTATATGTAAAATATTAATGTTATATGTTAATATGTCAAAATATTAACAATCTCTAGATGGTAAGATAGTATTATGGGTAAAATTTTGTTTCTTCCTCTTTACAACTTTTTACCACTTTCCAAATTTTCTACAGTGAACATGTATGAATTTTAGAATTAGGGGGAAAAGTTGGTAAAAAATGAAAGCAAAAAAGAACTTATAATATGTGTAGAACTTATAATGGGACTGAGTTAGTGACAGAGGTTATATATGTTAGTTTGCTCATATACATTTTCAAAAATGTACCTTTTCTATGAGAGATTCACCAGCTAATTTCGAGAGTCAGAATTTTTAATTTTAGGTATAAAAGTTTTGCATCATGGACCATTTATTTTGGTTGTCTCTGGGTATTAAATTTTTTTTAATTCAAATGTCTGCATCACATACACTTCTTTCTCACGTGGAATACTACTTACTGTCTCAGTTGGCTTTGTCTCAATGGTGCTTATAAACTCTGGACACTGTATCTCTGATGGCCTGCCATAGCCAGGTGAATGGCATATTTATGCAAAAGGAAGGGACTGCGTTATTCCCCAAAACATTTAATATTTTAACATCAGGCATATTCAGTTTGTCACAGCTTTTTGCAGTTAAATGAGGGTTACTATAGGATAACTACTCTGTCACTACATGACATTGATAAATACAAAATATGACACTGAAAAGTCAAGAAAGACTTCATTTAAAGGTTTGTGGCTGGGAATGGATGAAATGTATTTAAATTTCAAGAAATTGATGGTAGGTGATACCAATGAAAAGAGAAGTTAAAGGGAGTAAAGAGCGTTGGGGTGGGAATACTGCAATGTGATAGAACATTAATGGTGCCAAAGTGTCGTGGAAACTGTGAGGGGGTTTCAGCCTTGGTTCATTGGCTCATCCCACAAAGGTCCAGTTACTGAGCGGTGGGGATTGCCAAGGAAGAAAGGAATTTTTAATACTATAGATGTCCTGTCTGAAGCATGGGAGAAGCCCCCCCAGATCTGTCTCTCCAATTAATGGAGATTATGGGCTTTTACAGGAGGAGCCATGTGCCTTGGGGCAGGTCGTAGTGTAACTAACAAGGGCCTGAGTGCTTTGGGGGCAGACTGGGGGGCAGGTGAATCTTGGCATACTGAAGTCTGCCCAGGGACCTTCAGAATCTCAGCTCTTTGTCTTGCAGAAAATCCACCATTTCTGGGAAATAAATCAAAATTTCAAGTAGTTAAGGGAGAGGATTATAAAAACCATATAGGGCTCATTAACAACATGTAGAGGTCGTTGACATTTGTTCATGGGGCCAGTTACAAAAGTATACGAGAAAAATAATCTGAACTTCAGATAATTGAGATCCCTATTGTACATGGGTTACAGGTATGTGACTTTTTTTTCACCTTTTTTATACAACCTTTTCTTTAAAGAACATCCCCTAACAAGCAAACGGCAGGAAATTTAAGATCCCGTTCAGTAATTTAGAAACCCTAGAAAGACAATTTGGTTCATAATAAAAAGATAAGTAGTTAAATGGCCTTCTGCCATTAAACCTCAGTTTGCTAATGTATAAAAAGGAAATAATACCTGACCAGCCTGAGGATCAAATTAAGATTGTGTGTGTGTATGTGTGTGTGTGTGTGTAAGAAAGAGAACACGAGCATACCCACAAGCATACATTCCGAGATACGTGGTAAACACATGCAGATAATAATAAAAATAGTTAACATTTATCTAGTCCTCAGCCCATGCTAGCCTATATTTAACATATTCTGTACATATGTTAACTCATATAAACCTCACAACTCTGGAAGGTGGATCCCCTTATCCCCATTCTATAGCTGGAGAAATTGAGGCATGGAGGGAAGTTCAGTAAGCTACTCAGGATCACAGCTAGTTAGTGATGGACAACAGCCCCACAGTCTGGCTCCAGCGCCGCAGGCCCCAGCGTCTTGTGCCTAGACTGTACTGCCTCTCAGATGAGAGGCGCTGGTATTACTCACAGAAGCAGAGTGAAATATTTAGAACGGAAGCACATTTTAAAATAGAAAATGAGAGGGGCAGAAGAGATGGACCTTGTTAATGACCTCTATTTCCTTTCATCTCCATGGGAAGTCATTCTATAGCAAAACCGGGGAGAATCGTGGAGGAGGCCTTCTTCTCTTGAAAAGAAAAGACACTGCTGGGCTCTCCTATTGTCTGCGGTTGTGTTATCTGACAATGAGCCCTCGGCAGGGAGAGCGGTTTGTTTGCTGTTTTCAAACCACAGGTGTGAGCATGTGATGATAGCAGCACATTGCTTATTTTCTGTTTATCCTGCAGCAAAAAAACACTAATATTATGTGCTTCTGTAAGGTGTGAAGTAAAACATTTTTACTCAAACTTTAAAGAACACTCTTCACTTTCGAGAGCAGTCTCTTCCCTTGCTGCTCTGTCTTAAGTTAAATGTTAACTGTCTGGTGTCCATCGTTATTCTATACCTGGTCATGCTCAGAAAGAACTGTTCCTGGTGGGCCTAGGTGCTCAGGTGTTGGAACTTACTCTAGAGCTCAGGAAGAGCCCCGCCTCTCAGAGCGTTTCTGTTCATTGTCCCTTAGCTGCCGGTACAGGTAAACCGTCTTAAACAAGACCAGAGGGGGGCAAACTTTGACCCACAAGCCAAATCTGGCCTACCACCAAGATCGTTTTGCATTTTTACATGTTTGGGGAAAAAAATTAAAAGAAGAATAATATTTTGTGACACGTGAAAATCATGTAAAATTCAAATAGTGTCCATAAGTAAAATTTTATGGGAATACAGCCATGCCCATTCATTTATGTCCACGCTGCAGTGGCCAGATTGAGTAGGTGCAAGACAGACTGGCCCACAAAGCTGAAATATCCACTGTCTGGCCCCTTACAGAAAGTTTGCTGACCCCTGAGCTAGAGCAACGGAGCACCTCAGGCCCCGCCCAGCTTGGCCACCTTTACCAGAGAGAGATGTGCTGAGGCTGCGAGTGGGAAGCTAATGTCATTGCACTGAATAACAACTGCAGTTTGTCCCACAAGTCACTGACCATTCTCCACATGCATTATGGTTTTAAGCTGCCTCAGTTGGGGTGATTTCTCTACATTATTTGTCTGTAAAATATTTGAGATCTCGAGGAACACCAAGCCACATTGTAAAAGAAACAAACGTCATCAAGCTACAGGTTCCCCAAGGAGCCTATTCCCTTAGATTAAGGAATTTAGCATGATTCAGTTTCTGACAGACCCAAAACACAGTAATATTCCTATTTTCCCTTCTGTTAATTCCATGGTCTCAATGTTAGATTTGCTATTGTCCATTTTTTTATTTGAAACTCAAAAATTAGTTGCTAACTAATTGCTAAAATTTATTTTAAAACTTCATTAAAACACGCTTGAAGCTCTGATTTGGGGGAAGGAGGAGGGCAAGGGCAAAATATGTAACCTAAATTTTTGTACCCCCATAATATGCTGAAATTAAAAAAAAGAAATAAAATAAAATAAAATAAAACTTCATTAAAACTTTTCATAGCCACAAACTCTGTGCCTGCCCCACTTATGATAGACTCATGTGAGCTAAAGTTGACACGTAGGCAGTGTTCCATAATCTGCCTGACTTGTAGCAACTGCTTAGCCCCAGAATGGTTTCTGCACCCACTTGGAGCCCCTCAGGAGCCTCACTCATCCCTTCATTCAGAGCACCCACTTGTTGAGCACCCACAGGGTGCCAGGCCCTGACACTATACCCAGTCTCTGTCTCAGAGCATGGCAGGAAAAAGCTGTAAAGAAACAACTGCATTAGAGTTAGGAAAATATAGGTAGAACCCAGGCATGGTGGTACACACCTGTAGTCCCAGCACTTTGGGAGGCCAAGGTGGGAGGATCGCTTGAGGCCAGGAGTTTGAGGCTGCAGCGAGCTGTAATCTCGACACTGCACTCCAACCTGAGCAACAGAATGAGCGCCTGTCTCTTTAAAATAATAAAATAATATCTATAGAAAGAGAAACACACACACATATTTGTATATATGTAGAGAAAGGTTGGTGGAGAGGAGTGCTCCCCCTGGAAATACAGGGGAGCCTTTACAGAACAGCTGGTCTTTCAATTGTGCATTCTACAAATAACTGTGCACCTACAGTGTTCAAGGCCCTGGGGTAGACAAATCACAGCCCCTGTTCTTGCCCTTACGTTCCAGTGGGACCAACACACAAAAACCAAGTAAGCAAAGGAATAAAAATAATTCTATATTACAGTAAGTGCTAAGGAGGAATAAACAGGGTTCTGAGGCAAAAAATTAAAAGGAAATCTCTCGCACCTAAAGGCAGGTTCTTGGCTCCTTCTCAAATCTCTGTCTGGTTTGGCTTGTCCACCCCCACCCCCACCGCGTCCATCAGGGAGACCCAGCATTCCTACAAGGTGTCTACCTCTGGCCCCCGGTAGGAGCAGCCGCTCCTACATGAGCACGCCTCATGCCCACCTCAGCTTCTTGAGCTTCTGGGTGGGCAGCGGCGGCAACTTCTGAGCACCAGCATGGGTCTGGTGGGGCTATGCCAGGGCCGGTGGTATGGGGGGCATCACAGCCATCACAGTGAGCCAGAGCCTGCTGAGTCCCCTTAAGCTAGAGGTGAACCCCAACATCCAGGCCATGCAAACCCAGAACAAGGAGCAGATCGAGACCTTCAGAAGTTTGCCTCCTTCTTTGACAAGGTGTGGTTCCTGGAGCAGCAAAACAAGATGCTGGAGACCAAGTGGAGCCTCCTGCAGCAGCAGAAGACGGCTCAGAGTGATGTGGACAGCACGTTCTAGAGCTGCGTCAGCAGCTTCACCACAGCTGGGCACACTGGGCCGGGAGGAGCTGGAGCTGGAGGCGGAGCTTGGTGGACGTCAAGAACAAGTACGAGCACATGCATAATGAGTGCGATGTGCACCGTCTAGGGGATGGACACGCTTGAAGCTCTGACTGGCGGGGGCAGGGAAGGAGGGCAAGGGCAATATACGTAACCTAAACTTTTGTACCCCTATAATATGCTGAAATAAAAATAAAAAGGACAAGTACGAGGATGAGATCAACCAGCGAACAGAGACGGAGAATGAACGTCCTCATCAAGAAGGACACTGGATGTCGCTTACATGAACGAGGCCGAGCTGGAGTCTCGCCTGCAAGGGCTGACTGACGAGATCAACTTCCTCAGGCAGCTGTATGGAAAGGAGATCCGTGAGCTGCAGTCCCGGATCTCGGACACAGCCGTGGTCCTGTCCGCGGACAACAGCCGCTCCCTCACCGTGGATGGCATCTCCGCCGAGGTCTGCGCCCAGTGTGAGGAGATGGCCACCCGCAGCCAGGGCGAGGCTGGGGGCACGAACCAGACCAAGTATGCGGAGCTGCAGGCGCTGACTGGGAAGCATGGGACAGAGGTCTCTGACATGAACCGGAACATCAGCCGGCTCCAGGCTGAGACTGAGAGCCTCAAAGGCCAGAGGGCTTCCCTGGAGGCCGGCACTGTGGATGCCGAGCAGCACAGGGACCCGGCAGCTAAGGACACCAGTGCCAAGCTGGCGGAGCTGAGGCTGCCCTGCAGCGAGCCAAGCAGGATGCGACACAGCAGCTGCACGAGTACCAGGAGGTGACGAACATCAAGCTGGCCCTGGACGTCGAGATGGCCACCTACTGCGAGCTGCTGGGGGGCGTCGAGAGCCGGCTGGAGTCTCGGATACAGAACATGAGCGTCCACTCGCAGACCACCAGTGGCCTCCCAACCTCTGGCCTCAAGTATGGCCTGAGCTCCTTCCAGCCCAGCTTTGGCTCTGCTGGGGCTCCACCTCCTTCAGCCGCACCAGCTCCCCCAGGGCCGTGGTTGTGAAGAAGATGAAGACCCACGATGGGAAGCTGGGGCCTGTGTCATCTGATGTCATGCCCAAGTGAATGGCCACTGCCACCCCTCCCAACCTATCCCCTCCCATGGCTGCCACAGAACCTGTGGGGAAGGCAGCTGTGCTGGGAGAACAGGGAACAGGAGGCCCACCTGAGGCTCAGCCCCAGCCCTCAGCCCTCCCTTGGGGGAAGTTTACTGCCTAGGGTACCCCCCCTTGCCCGTGCCCCCAACTAAAAACCAGTTAATTTGTTTTTTCCAAAATAAAGCCTCAGCTGGTTCTGCCAACCCTAAAATAAAATAAAAGGAGGTGACATCTTTTCATAAAGTTGTGGGAGAAGCCAAGTGAGGAGGTGACACTTCAGCTAAGCCTTGGAAGATGGAAAGGAGTTGGTCCTGTGAAGACCAACCCAGGTAGGAAGAATGGCTGGTGCAAAGGCCCTGAGGCAGAGGAGAACTTGGTGTGCTGGAAGAATTGGAAGACCAGGAGTTGGAGAGATGGATGTTGAGATGAATGAGGAGGGAGAGGAATGATATCACACACGAGGGTCTGGTACAACATGACTTGGTGGACGTGCAGGTGACCCAGTAGGGGACAAATCCAGGATTCCAGTCAGGGAGAGCAGTCTGGAAAACCGAGGAGGAGCCAGATTGTCACAGGCTTAGCAGATCAGGCCAAGGGATTTGGGTTTTCTCCAGTAGATAACAGGCAGCCAAAACAGAGGGGAATTTTGTGTTTCCAGTTAAAAGTACTTTTTCTGACAACAAAAGTAACTCTATTTGTGAAAATTTTGGAATATGTACACAAGCACATTGTAGAAAAAAATCTGGAAGCATATATTCAAACCATTGTTAACATTTTCGTATCTTCTTTGCATACAGATATATGTATAGTTTTCCAAAGATGAGATTTTTCTGTACCTTCTATTTTATAATTGCTATTTCACTTAACAATATACAGCAAACATTCTGAAAATGTCTTCCTGTGTCACTATTCTTTTCCAGTGAAGCTTTTAATACCTGTGTGGTATTTCATGCTAAAAATGAACTAACATTTATTTAACCAGCCCCTGTGGTTAAGCACCTAGAATGTTTCCAGTTTTTAGCATTATAAAGAGTGCTGTGATAATTATCCTTACAGGGCTATATTTATTCATATCCATAATTGTTTCCTTAGGAATTCCTAGAAACAGAATTGTGGGGTCAAAGGGTATATGTTTTTCAAGGTTGTTAATACATATTTCTGGATTAGCTTCCTGAAAGCTTGTACCAGCCAAATATGAGTGTGCCTCATACACCTAATTACTCACTTGGCACTGGATTTAATTTGCCAGTCTGACAAAGAAAAAAACTTCATATGCCCGTTGTTTTTGTCTGTATTTCTTTTTTTGAGATAGAGTCTCACTCTGTCACCCTAGGTAGAATGCAGTG